>NW_027361716.1:19346250-20080000 GCF_039654945.1 Dendrobates tinctorius
CTCTCCAATATTGTGCTAAGTGCCGGCTACTTCCCTCGTACCTGGAACCAAGGCCTCATCACACCCATCCACAAGAATGGAGACAGGTATGACCCAGCCAACTACAGAGGAATATGTGTCAGCAGCAACCAGGGAAAACTGTTCAACAGCATCCTGAACAAGAGGATCCTCAGTTTCCTCACTGAGCACAACGTCCTCAGCAAGAGCCAAGCAGGGTTCTTGCCAAACCACCACACCACTGACCATATCTACACCCTGCACAGCCTCATTCAGAGATAAGTCCACAATACAAAGAACGGGAAGATATACACCTATTTCGTGGACTTTAAAAAGGCCTTTGATTCGGTGTGGCACCCAGGCTTATTCCTGAAACTGCTGGAGAGCGGAATAGGAGGAAAGACCTACGATGTTACTCAAAAATAGTTCTATGTGTATATATATATGCACATATATTTATATATATATATATATTTCTATAACATTCTTACCCTTTAAAGAAACATCTTTAGGCTGGTTTCACATTAGCGCTTTTTAAGCGCACGCACGGCCGGGGGTAGCTCCGCCCCCGAGCCGGCTCTCTGCCCGGCGTGCCCGCCCCTTGCTTGTAGCGCCGCCTCCTAGCGGACAGCGGCACCTGCGATCGGCGCACCCTATCTTTAGCATAGGGTGCGCAGATCGTGCGCAGGCCGTGCGCTAGTTGCGCTTTGACCTGCGCTGCGCACTTTTGACGGTGCGCCGTGCGCCCCAAAATCGAACTTTTCGGATTTTGGCGCGCACGGCGCACCGTCAAAAGTGCGCAGCGCAGGTCAAAGCGCAACTAGCGCACGGCCTGCGCACGATCTGCGCACCCTATGCTAATGATAGGGTGCGCCGATCGCAGGCGCCGCTGTCCGCTAGGAGGTGGCGCTACAAGCAAGGGGCGGGCACGCCGGGCAGAGAGCCGGCTCGGGGGGCGGAGCTACCCCCGGCCGTGCGTGCGCTTAAAAAGCGCTAATGTGAAACCAGCCTTACACTGTCATAATATGTGGCCGTTACATATGTGAAATGACTAACTGCTTATCTGATAATTCCTTTCAGCCATTTATCTTGGTATTTCTTCTTGAGAGATTCTCCTCTCCTTCTGCACCCTATACAAACCTCCAATATTGGAATAAGGTAATACCCTCCTTGATATCTTAGTTCTAGTTGGTGCTAGTTTACTAGGCATTTGATTGATGTATCCTTAACTATGGATTATCATACTGTATATATTGTATATATGTATATGTTCTTACCTTGTGTTCTACTGGGATAACCTTTATATTTTATTGATTTTTGTGATTTGTTTATCTGTTTTTGTCAATCTCTGATATATCTCTCTTTATATTTCAGCGATAATATGATAAAGACTCGGGCTGAGTCGAAACGTCTTTTATTTATATCGCTTCCACTGTGTGCTATATTCCTGTTTGGCTCCCACAATCCTCCTTTATGGCAGCAAAGTCTGGGGTCTTCACACCTACCCAGACTGGTCCAGGTGGGATTCCAGCCCAACAGAAATATTCCACATGAAATTCTGCAAGCACCTTCTCCAAGTCCATCGGAGCACCTCCAACAGTGCTTGCAGGGCCGAGCTGGGCAGATTCCCTCTACACCTAACGGTTCTAAAGAGGGCACTGTCATTCTGGGCTCACCTACAAAGGAGTAATCCAAGCTCCCATCACCATAAAGCCCTGACACACGTAGGTGAAACAAAAAAACCAGGGTCCTCGGAACAGCCCACCCAAACCCAACCAGACCAGAACACCAATCACAACAACCTGACAAAAGCCGGAAAAAGGAAGATGGTGGCCAGGAGAGGTGTTAGGTGTCGGGTTCCTGCCACTGCACAGCAGAAATCCAGAGCCTTGCACCCAGCTGTCTCCCATTCTTCTTCGGCCTCAGTGGAGCCTGCTCAGCAGATTCGTCGGTCCCAGCGCTCTGCGCAGGTGAACTCTGTGGGTTTGCTTGCTGCTGCCACCTTTGGCACAGCTATGACAATGCATGCTGCTCAGCAGCGAGATTCTCTAGGGACTAAGTCCTCATGTCGGGCCACTGAGCATGCCCGTGGAGTGATCTCCCATTGGAGATCGAGGATCACGTGCTCAGGTCCTGCTCGTGTTCGGATTGGCCCATCCGAGAAGCCAGGAAGGTCCCGGATGCCTGTGGCTATAAAAGGTTTGCATGGCCGCTCGCCCATGCACTAGGATAGACTGTATTTACAGACTCACAACTTGAGCCAAAGCTCCAAAATCGCGACAGATCAGGTCCACAAATTAGTGTAATAAAAAATAGATTTATTGGTATATATAATAATTTAATACATACAAGGACACATAGCAAAAAGAATGAGGAGACAGGGATACTGTCACATCCAAACACACATGGGTAACAACAAAGGGGGCTGGATTAGGACAGCCTAACTGGCAATTAATATAATAATCCTAATCATATGGAATGAGTAGACACCATGAAAATCCACAAGAAAATGTACTGGTCACTGCACTGTGCTCATTTCATACAAGGTACCAAAAAGGCCACCAAAAAGCGTCATAGTGAAAAACAAGTAAATGCAATGTACCTGAGGACAAACTGCAAGCGGCTACCAGCGTCCAGACACCCACCCCGACGCGCGTTTCGGAGGGTCAGTCCTTCATCAGGGGGCGTGACAAGAAGAAAACAAAGCGCTGTATATGTACCAGTAAAACCGGAAGTGGCGGCGCCGTCTGACCGGAAGTGACGCATCCGCCATCCCAGCTCCCACCGTGGCGAGTGGCATCGACATCATGCAACAGGGAATCACCGGAGTAACCCCTGAGGCATAGAGACGCCGAGGGCCGTGCGACCTTGAGGGTGTGGGATGCGCATGCGTCACGTCAGCGGAGGAACCACATAGGAATCAAAATGAGGTAGTGCGGCATATGAGGAAATAATAGCTGCACAAGGTGCAGAGTATTCACATTATAAAACGGTCACATAATAGATATGACATCAACGTAATAAATATAACGACAACTCCCTGTGCATCCAAGAATTGTTCACATGTCAAAAATATAAACATGAAGAATTACAGAGGTATATCATACACATATTAATAAATATATAACCAGTATATTATGGATAGCAATACATTTAGTAACAATCCTCATAGATAGAAATCACATAATACACAATATAAATACAGAAATTATACAAAAAATATATATATATGACAATACAAATTTTATACTCAAAAAAATGTACAAAAAAATAGATATAAACAAATAAAGAAAATAATAATACATCAGTTAGATAAGCGTTTATAATGTATAGAGAAAAAAAGAAAAAAAAGATGGAAAAGAAAAAAAGAAGAGGAAACGCCGTCCAACATCAGAATCAAATCATGTGAATCCACCAGGTAACCGGTACAGTAACAGCGATGTCAAAGTGCAACAAACTAGAAAATAAAAAGAATAAAAACAATTAATAAAAGTACACCATTGGTGATGGAAAATGACACAGGTGCGCAGCAAGAAAGGCAATCACAAAAAGGGAGCAAAACTGAGACTCTCATTCAGGCCATTGGGGTGCACTGTATTCAATCTCCAAATCCAGTGGGTCTCCATTTGTGCCAGGTGTTGTGAGACCCTACCTCCACGAATACCCACCTCCAGTACATCAATCCTCCTAATCCTCAAACCACCTGCTTCGCATTGATGATGGATTTTAAAGTGGCGGGGTAAGGTCTTGAGCGTGGACACGTCCTCGTGTCCCACAGCAGCCTGTATACCTAGCACATGCTCCCTGACACGTATCTTAAACTGTCTAGTAGTCAATCCGACATATATCAGGGAGCAGGGGCAGGTAGCAAAATAAATCACATTCTTGGTGGTACACGTAATAAATTTACGTATTTTAAATTCCCTTGACCCAGAGGAATCGGTGAATATAGTACTTCGTTCGATGTTTGCACAAGCCACACAGTGGCCACAGGGGACGCATCCACGCCTAGGGGCGATATGACTAAAAAAATGCGATTGAGGAGCTGGAGCATAGTGACTATGCACCAGTTGATCACGCAGATTCCTGGCTCTGCGGAAGGTAATTAGTGGTTGATTAGGCAGGATTTTAGAGAGAATCGGGTCAGTCAACAAGATCGGCCAGGATTTAGACAGGACCATACGTAGTTCATCCGCCTGACTATGAAAGTTGGTTAGAAACCGAATAGGTTGTGAAGTAGTAGCCAGATCAGGGTGTTTATATAAAAGCGTATTTCTAGAATTAAATTTAGCCTTGCGATAGGCCCTTTTTACTACCCGATGACTATATCCCCGATCAAGAAGACGTGTTTTAAGTTCGTTTGCCCGTAATTCAAAGTCGACATCTGTAGAGCAAATTCGCCTAAGGCGAAGAAATTGGCCAGTTGCTATTGCGCGAATCATATGAGCAGGATGCGAGGAATCCGCATGAAGCAACATATTAGTTGATGTCGGCTTCCTAAAGATATCAGTTTGTATATTTCCTGATGTATCTCTCCTTAAGTTGACATCCAAAAATTCAATGTGGTCAGGATCGTATTTAACAGTAAGATGAATATTGCGGTCATTGTCATTAAGCCTCAGCCACAAGAGGACGCGCTCCATTGACATCTCCCGATTTGACAGGAAGAGGTCCCTCTCCCACAGCCCCAGGAAGAGATTTGCGTAGGCGGGCGCAAAGGCTGGGATGGCGGATGCGTCACTTCCGGTCAGAAGGCACCGCCACTTCCGGTTTTACCGGTACATATACAGCGCTTTGTTTTCTTCTTGTCACGCCCCCTGATGAAGGACTGACCCTCCGAAACACGCGTCGGGGTGGGTGTCTGGACGCTGGTAGCCGCTGGCAGTTTGTCCTCAGGTACATTGCATTTACTTGTTTTTCACTATGACGCTTTTTGGTGGCCTTTTTGGTACCTTGTATGAAATGAGCACAGTGCAGTGACCAGTACATTTTCCTGTGGATTTTCATGATGTCTACTCATTCTATATGATTATAGTAGGATTATTATATTAATTGCCAGTTAGGCTGTCCTAATCCAGCCCCCTTTGTTGTTACCCATGTGTGTTTGGATGTGACAGTATCCCTGTCTCCTCATTCTTTTTGCTATGTGTCCTTGTATGTATTAAATTATTATAGTGGTTTGAAAAAAACACTATATTGTAATCCGAACGCTGCTAACTTATTCTTCTTCTTCTTATTATAGTGGTTTGAAAAAACCACTATATTGTAATCCGAACGCTGCTAACTTATTCTTCTTCTTATTATTATTATTATTAAGTTGATTTCCGCAATTAATGCGGCCCGAACCGCTACACGCACAGACTCCGTTGAGGTGTCGTTTCGAAGCCAGCGTCCATGAGAGGTGTGCTAAGTATTTTTCGTGTCGATCGGATTTGTAGTTTTTGCGCAATTTGCGTTTGAAAAATTTTTTTCCCGTTATTGGAATGCACTGTCTCCAATGCTTTTCAATAGGAAATGGCAAAACGTGCCCTGAGGTGATTGAAATGACAGTTGAGCTCATTGATATGCGCAGGCAGACCCAGTTACTATGCCAACGCCTACGAACTTCACTTGAACCCCAGCACAGAGCTTCTGCCACATAATATCAGCTCTTAAAGCGAAACTCACAGCACAAATGCAAATCTAGCTTCATCACATGACACATGCCCCTGAGAGAGAATGTGTGACAAAGTGGATTTAAAAGAAGCCCAGTGAGCCAAACTAGCTCTTAAAGGGCCAACGCGCCAAAGTGATTGTTAAAGGGCCAGCGCACCCAAATGAGTCTTAAAGGGCCGACACACCAAATCGGAGACTGAGCCACCCCGGCCTCCAAATCGGAGGCTGAGCCACCCCGGCCTCCAAATCGGAGGCTGAGCCACCCCGGCCTCCAAATCAGACGCTGAGCCACCCCGGCCTCCAAATCGGAGGCTGAGCCACCCCGGCCTCCAAATCGGAGGCTGAGCCACCCCGGCCTCCAAATCGGAGGCTCATCGACCCCGGCCTCCAAATCGGAAGCTCATCGACCCCTGCCTCCAAATCGGAGGCTCTTTGACCTCAGCCTCCAAATCGGAAGCTCAACGACCCCGGCCTCCAAATTGGAGGCTGAGCGACCCCAGCCTCCAAATCTTACCCAGAGTGGCCCCACCCACCAAATCAGACCCTGAGGGGCCCCGCCCACCAAATCGGACCCTGTGGGGCCCCGCCCACCAAATCGGACCCTGTGGGGCCCCGCCCACCAAATCGAGCCCTGAGAGGCCCCGCCCACCAAATTGGACCCAGAGTGGTCCCGCCCACCAAATTGGACCCAGAGTGGTCCCGCCCACCAAATTGGACCCAGTGGGGCTCCGCCCACAAAATCAGACCCAGAGGGGCCCCTGCCACAAAATCAGACCCTGAGGGGCCACGGCCACAAAATCGGACCCTGATGGGCCCCAGTCACAAAATTGGACCCTGATGGGCCCCAGTCACAAAATTGGACCCTGATGGGCCCCGGCCACAAAATCGGACCCTGAGGGGCCCCAACCACAAAATCGGACCCTGAGGGGACCCAACCACAAAATCGGACCCTGAGAGGCCCCGCCCACCAAATTGGACCCAGAGTGGTCCCGCCCACCAAATTGGACCCAGAGGGGCCCCGGCCACAAAATCGGACCCTGACGGGCCCCGGCCACAAAATCGGACCCTGAGGGGCCCCACCCACAAAATTGGACCCTGAGGGGTTTCGGCCACAAAAATCGGATCCTGAGTGGCCCCGGCCGCAAAATCGGACCCTGAGGGGCCCCAGCCACAAAATCGGACCTTGAGGGGCCCCACCCACCAAATCAGACCCTGAGGGGCCCCGGCCACCAAATCAGACCCTGAGGGGCCCCGGCCACCAAATCGGACCCTGAGTGGCCCCGGCCACAAAATCGGACCCTGAGGGGCCCCACCCACAAAATCGGACCCTGAGGGGCCCCACCCACAAAATCGGACCCTGAGGGGCCCCACCCACAAAATCAGGCCCTGAGGGGCCCCACCCACAAAATCAGACCCTGAGGCCAAAGTGGCCCCTGAGAGGCACCCACAGTTAAATCGTATCCTGAGTTGAAAGTCTTGCAGGCGCTGCAGGCAAGTCTCTCTTAAAGGGGCAGCCCGGGCACCATTTCAAACCACTATCTGTACTTCCTTCAGGAAATACACATCTAGTTATAGTGGTTTGAAAAAACCACTATATTGTAATCCGAACGCTGCTAACTTATTCTTCTTCTTATTATTATTATTATTAAGTTGATTTCCGCAATTAATACAGCCCGAACCGCTACATGCACAGACTCCGTTGAGGTGTCGTTTCGAAGCCAGCGCCCATGAGAGGTGTGCTAAGTATTTTTCGTGTCGATCAGATTTGTAGTTTTTGCGCAATTTGCGTTCGAAATTTTTTTTTCCCGTCATTGGAATGCACTGTCTCCAATGCATTTGAATGGGGAAATGGCAAAACGTGCCCTGAGGCGATTGAAATGGCAGTTGAGCTCATTGATATGCGCAGGCAGAACCAGTTACTATGCCAACGCCTACGAACGTCACATGACATCTCCAGAACAGAGCTTCTGCCACATAATATCAGCTCTTAAAGCGAAACCCACAGCACAAATGCAAATCTAGCTTCATCACATGACACATGCCCCTGAGAGAGAATGTGCGCCAAAGTGTATTTAGAAGCCCAGTGAGCCAAACTGGCTCTTAAAGGGCCGAAGTGCAATAGTGACTGTTAAAGGGCCGGTGCACCGAAATGAGTCTTAAAGGGCCAACACGCCAAATCGAAAGCTGAGTGACCACAGGCTCCAAATGGGAGGCTGATCGACCCCGGCCTCCAAATGGGAGGCTGATCGACCCCGGCCTCCAAATCGGAGGCTGAGCCACCCCGGCCTCCAAATCGGAGGCTGAGCCACCCCGGCCTCCAAATCGGAGGCTGAGCCACCCCGGCCTCCAAATCGGAGGCTGAGCCACCCCGGCCTCCAAATCGGAGGCTGAGCCACCCCGGCCTCCAAATCGGAGGCTGAGCCACCCCGGCCTCCAAATCGGAGGCTGAGCCACCCCGGCCTCCAAATCGGAGGCTGAGCCACCCCGGCCTCCAAATGGGAGGCTGAGCCACCCCGGCCTCCAAATGGGAGGCTGAGCCACCCCGGCCTCCAAATGGGAGGCTGAGCCACCCCGGCCTCCAAATGGGAGGCTGAGCCACCCCGGCCTCCAAATGGGAGGCTGAGCCACCCCGGCCTCCAAATCGGAGGCTGAGCCACCCCGGCCTCCAAATCGGAGGCTCTTTGACCTCGGCCTCCAAATCTTACCCAGAGTGGCCCCGCCCACAAAATCTTACCGAGTGGCCCCGCCAACCAAATCGGACCCAGAGAGGCCCTGCCCACCAAACCGGACCCTGAGGGGCCCCGCCCACTAAATCGGACCCAGAGTGGTCCCGCCAACCAAATCGGACCCATAGTGGCCCCGCCCACCAAATCGGACCCAGAGGGTCTCCGCCCACAAAATCAGACCCTAAGGGGCCCAACCCACAAAATCTGACCCTGAGGGGCCCCAACCACAAAATCGGACACTGATTGGTCCCAACCACAAAATCAGACCCTGAGGGGCCCTGGCCACAAAATCGGACCCTGTGGGGCCCCGGCCACAAAATCGAACCCTGAGGGGCCCCGGCCACAAAATCGGACCCTGAGGGGCCCAACCCACATAATCGGACCCTGAGGGGCCACGGCCAGAAAATCGGACCCTGAGGGGATCCGGCCACAAAATCAGACCCTGAGGGGCCCCGGCCACAAAATCGGACCCTGAGGGGCCCAACTCACAAAATCGGAACCTGAGGGGCCACACCCACAAAATCGGAGCCTGAGAGATCCCCGCCAACAATTCAAGCCCTGAGGCGCCCAGGCCAAGGAATCGGATCCTGAGGGGCCCCACCCACCAAATCAGACCCTGAGGCCAAAGTGGCCTCTGAGAGGCACTCACAGTTAAAATGGATCCTGAGTTGAAAGTCTTACAGGGGCAGCAGGCAAG
Organism: Dendrobates tinctorius; assembly: GCF_039654945.1. NCBI lineage: Eukaryota > Metazoa > Chordata > Amphibia > Anura > Dendrobatidae > Dendrobates > Dendrobates tinctorius. Next base: position 19,355,326 of record NW_027361716.1, read on the forward strand.
TCTCTCTTAAAGGGGCAGCCCGGGCACCATTTCAAACCACTATCTGTACTTCCTTCAGGAAATACACATCTAGTTATAGTGGTTTGAAAAAACCACTATATTGTAATCCGAACGCTGCTAACCTATTCTTCTTATTATTATTCAGTTGATTTCCGCAATTAATGCGGCCCGAACCGCTACACGCACAGACTGCGTTGAGGTGTCGTTTCGAAGCCAGCGTCCATGAGAGGTGTGCTAAGTATTTTTCGTGTCGATCGGATTTGTAGTTTTTGCGCAATTTGCGTTCGAAAAATTTTTTTCCCGTCATTGGAATGCACTGTCTCCAATGCATTTGAATGGGGAAATTTTGCTATAGACAAAACATGCCCTGAGGCGATTGAAATGGCAGTTAAGCTCATTGATATGCGCAGGCAGACCCAGTTACTATGCCAACGCCTACGAACGTCACATGACCTCTCCAAGACAGAGCTTCTGCCATATAATATCAGCTCTTAAAGCAAAACCCACAGCACAAATGCAAATCTAGCTTCATCACATGACGTATGCCCCTGAGAGAGAATGTGCGCCAAAGTGGATTTAGAAGCCCAGTGAGCCACCCTGGCTCTTAAAGGGCCTACGCGCCAAAGTGATTCTTAAAGAGCCGGCGCACCAAAATGAGTCTTAAAGGGCCGGCGCGCCAAATCGAAAGCTGAGTGACCCAAGGCTCCAAATCGGAGGCTGATAGACCCTGGCCTACAAAAAGGAGGCTGAGCCACCCTGGCATCCAAATTGGACCCAGAATGGCCCCGCCCACCAAATCAGACCCAGAGTGGCCCCGCCCACCAAATCAGACCCAGAGTGGCCCCACCCACCAAATTGGACCCTGAGGGGCCCCACCCACAAAATCGGACCCTGAGGGGCCCCGGCCACAAAATCAGACCCTGAGGGGCCCCAGCCACAAAATCGGACCCTGAGGGGATCCGGCCATAAAATCAGAACCTGAGGGGCCCCGGCCACAACATCGGACCCTGAGGGGCCCCACCCACAAAATCGGACCCTGAGGGGCCCCGGCCACAAAATCGGACCCTCACGGGCCCCGGCCACAAAATCGGACCCTGAGGGGATCCGGCCACAAAATCAGACCCTGAGGGGCCCCGGCCACAACATCGGACCCTGAGGGGCTCCACCCACAAAATCGGACCCTGAGGGGCCCCGGCCACAAAATCGGACCCTGAGGGGCCCCGCCTACAAAATTGAACCCTGAGGGGCCCCACCCACAAAATCGGATCCTGAGGGGCCCCAACCACAATATCGGACCCTGAGGGGCCCCACCCACAAAATCAGACCCTGAGGGCCCCAACCACAAAATCGAACCCTGAGGGGCCCCAACCACAAAATCGAACCCTAAGGGGCCCCACCCACAAAATTGGACCCTGAGGGGCCCCACCCACAAAATTGGACCCTGAGGGGCCCCGGCCAAAAAACTGGACCCTGAGGGGCCCCACCCACAAAATTGGACCTGAGGGGCCCCGGCCACAAATTCGGACCCTGAGGGGCTCCGGCCACAAAATCGGATCCTGAGGGGCCCCAACCACAAAATCGGACCCTGAGGGGCCCAACCCACAAAATCGGACCCTGAGGGGCCCAACCCACAAAATCGGACCCTGAGGGGCCCAACCACAAAATCGGACCCTGAGAGGCACCGGCCACAAAATCGGACCCTGAGGGGCCCCGGACACAAAATCAGACCCTGAGGGGCCCCGGCCACAAAATCGGACCCTGAGGGGCCCAACCCACAAAATCAGACTCAGTGTCTCCACCCTCCAAATTGGACTCTGAAGTGCCCCGCCCCAAAATCGGACCCAGAGTGGCCCCGCCCACCAAATCAGACCCAGAGTGGCCCGGCCCACCAAATCGGACCCTGAGGGGCCCCGCCCACCAAATCGGACCCTGAGGGGCCCCGCCCACCAAATCAGACCCTGAAGGGCCCCGCCCACCAAATCGGACCCTGAGGGGCTCTGCCCACCAATTCAGAACCTGAGGGGCCCCGCCTACTAAATCGGATTCTGAAAGGACCCAACCACAAAATCGGACCCTGAGGGGCCCCACCCACAAAATCGGACCCTGAGGGGCCCCGCTGACCAAATTGAACTCTAAGGGGCCCCACTCACCAAATCGGACCCTGAGTGGCCCCGCCCACCAAATTGGTCCCTGAGTGGCCCCGCCCACCAAATTGGACCCTGAGTGGCCCCGGCCACAAAATCGGACCCTGAGGGGCCCCACCCACAAAATTGGACCCTGAGGGGCCCCACCCACAAAATTGGACCCTGAGGGGCCCCGGCCAAAAAACTGGACCCTGAGGGGCCCCACCCACAAAATTGGACCTGAGGGGCCCCGGCCACAAATTCGGACCCTGAGGGGCTCCGGCCACAAAATCGGATCCTGAGGGGCCCCAACCACAAAATCGGACCCTGAGGGGCCCCGGCCACAAAATCGGACCCTGAGGGGCCCAACCCACAAAATCGGACCCTGAGGGGCCCCAACCACAAAATTGGACCCTGAGAGGCACCGGCCACAAAATCGGACCCTGAGGGGCCCCGGACACAAAATCAGACCCTGAGGGGCCCCGGCCACAAAATCGGACCCTGAGGGGCCCAACCCACAAAATCAGACTCAGTGTCCCCGCCCTCCAAATTGGACTCTGAAGTGCCCCGCCCACCAGATCGGACCCAGAGTGGCCCCGCCCACCAAATCAGACCCAGAGTGGCCCCGCCCACCAAATCAGACCCAGAGTGGCCCCGCCCACCAAATCGGACCCTGAGGGCCCCCGCCCACCAAATCGGACCCTGAGGGCCCCCGCCCACCAAATCAGACCCTGAGGGCCCCCGCCCACCAAATCGGACCCTGAGGGGCCCCGCCCACCAAATCGGACCCTGAGGGGCCCCCGCCCACCAAATCGGACCCAGAGTGGTCCCGCCCACCAAATCAGACCCTAAGGAGTCCCACCCACAAAATCGGACTCTGAGGGGCCCCTGCCACAAAATCAGACCCTGAGGGGCCCCAACAAAATCGGACCCTGAGAGGCCTCGGCCAGAAAATCGGACCCAGAGGGGCCCCGCCCACCAAATATAGACCCAGAGGGGCCCCGCCCACCAAATTGGACCCAGAGGGGCCCCACCCACCAAATCAGACCCTGTGGTGCCCCGCCCATCAAATCGGACCCTGTGGTGCCCCACCCACCAAATCGAACTCTGAGGGGCCCCGCCCACCAAATCGGACCCAGAGGGGTCCCACCCGCCAAATCAGACCCTGAGGGGCCGTGCCCACCAAACCGGACCCTGAGGGGCCTCGCCCACCAAATCGGCCCACCAATTCAAGCCCTGAGGATGGGCTGAATCGGATCCTGAGGGGCCCCACCCACCAAATCAGACCCTGAGGGGCCCCACAGGCCAAAGTGGCCCCTGAGAGGCACCCACAGGTAAAACGGATACTGAGTTGAAAGTCGTGCAGGGGCAGCAGGCAAGTCTCTCTTAAAGTCGCAGCCCGGGCACCATTTCAAACCACTATCTGTACTTCCTTCAGGAAATACACATCTAGTATTATTATTACTATTCAGTTGATTTCCGCAATTAATGCGGCCCGAACCGCTACACGCACACACTCCGTTGAGGTGTTGTTTTGAAGCCAGCGTCCACGAGTGGTGTGCTAAGTATTTTTCGTGTTGATCGGATTTGTAGTTTTTTTTTCCCGTCATTGGAATGCACTGTCTCAATGCATTTGAATGGGAAATGGCAAAACGTGCCCTGAGGCGATTGAAATGGCAGTTAAGCTCATTGATATGCGCAGGAACACCCAGTTACTATGCCAACGCCTACGAACATCACATGACGCCCCCAGGACAGAGCTTCTGCCACATCATATCAGCTCTTAAAGCGAAACCCACAGCACAAATGCAAATCTACCTTCATCACATGACGCATGCCCCTGAGAGAGAATGTGCGCCAAAGTGCGCCCCCGCCCACCAAATCGGACCCTGAGGGGCCCCGCCCACCAAATCGGACCCTGAGGGGCCCCTCCCACCAAATCGAACCCTGAGGGGCCCCGCCCACCAAATCGGACCCTGAGGGTCCCCGCCCACCATATCAGACCCTGAGGGGCCCCGTTCCACCAAATCAGACCCTGAGGGGCCTCGCCCACTAAATCAGACCCTGAGGGGCCCCGCCCACCAAATCGACCCCTGAGGGGCCCCACCCACCAAATTGGACCCTGAGGGATCCCGCCCACCAAATCAGACCCTGAGGGGCCCCGCCCACCATATCAGACCCTGAGGGGCACCGCCCACCAAATCAGACCCAGGTGGCCCCACCCACCAAATTGGACCCTGAGGGGCCCCGGCCACCAAATTAGACCCTGAGGGGCCCCGGCCACCAAATTAGACCCTGAGGGGACCAATCCACAAAATCGGACCCTGAGGGGCCCCGGCCACCAAATCAGACCCTGAGGCGCCTTGACCACAAAATCGGACCCTGAGGGGCCACGGCCACCAAATCGGACCCTGAGGGTCCCCACCCACCACATCGGACCCTGAGAGGCCCCACCCACCAAATCGGACCGTGAGGGGCCCCACCCACAAAATCGGACCCTGAGGGGCCCCGGCCACAAAATCGGACCCTGAGGGGCCCCACCCACAAAATTGGACCCTGAGGGGTTCCGGCCACAAAAATCGGACCCTGAGGGGCCCCGGCCACCAAATCGGACCCTGAGGGGCCCCAGCCACAAAATCGGACCCTGAGGGTCCCCACCCACCAAATCAGACCCTGAGGGGCCCCGGCCACCAAATCGGACCCTGAGGGGCCCCGGCCACCAAATCGGACCCTGAGGGGCCCCGGCCACAAAATCAGACCCTGAGGGGCCCTCCCACAAAATCAGGCCCTGAGGGGCCCCACCCACAAATAAGAACCTGAGGCCAAAGTGGCCCCTGAGAGGCACCCACAGTTAAAACGGATCCTAAGTTGCAGGGGCAGCAGGCAAGTCTCTCTTAAAGGGGCAGCCCGGGCTCCATTTCAAACCACTATCTGTACTTCCTTCAGGAAATACACATCTAGTATTAATGTTGTAATCCGAACGCGGCTAACTTATTCTTATTATTCAGTTGATTTCCGCAATTAATGCGGCCCAAACCGCTACACGCACAGACTCCGTTGAGGTGTCGTTTCGAAGCCAGCGTCCACGAGAGGTGTGCTAAGTAATTTTCGTGTCGATCGGATTTGTAGTTTTTGCACAATTTGCATTTGAAAAAACATTTTCCTCAACGCATTTCAATGGGGAAATGTTGCCACAGACAAAACATGCCCTGAGGCGATTGAAATGGCAGTTATGCTCATTGATATGCACAGGCACACCCAGTTACTATGCCAACGCCTACGAACGTAACATGACCTTTCCAGGACACAGTTTCTGGCAGATAATTTCTGCTCTTAAAGCAAAACCTACAGCACAAATGCAAATCTAACTTCATCACATGACGCATGCCCCTGAGAGAGAATGTGCGCCAAAGTGGATTTAGAAGCCCAGTGAGCCAAACTGGCTCTTAAAGGGCCGACACGCCAAAGTGATTCTTAAGGGGCTGGCGCACCGAAATGAGTCTTAAAGGGCCAGCGTGCTAAATCGAAAGCTGAGTGACCCCAGGCTCCAAATCGGAGGCTGAGCCGCCCCGGCCTCCAAATCGGAGGCTGATCGACCCTGGCCTACAAATCGGAGGCTGAGCCACCCTGGCGTCCAAATCGGACCCAGAGTGGCTCCGGTCACCAAATCGGACCCTGAGGTGCTCCGCCCACCAAATCGGACCCTGAGGGGCCCCGCCCACCAAATTGGACCCAGAGTGGTCCCGCCCAACAAATCTGACCCTGAAGGGCCCCACCCACAAAATCGGACCCTGGGGGGCCCCGGCCACAAAATCAGACCCTGAGGGGCCCTGCCCACCAAATCGGACCCTGAAAGGCCCCGCCCACCAAATCGGACCTGAGGGGCCCTGCCCACCAAATCGGACCCTGAGTGGCACCGCCCACCAAATCGCACCCTGAGGGGCCCCGCCCCACCAAATCGGACCTTGAGGGGCCCCACCCACACAATCGGACCCTGAGAGTCCCCGCCCCACCAAATCGGACCCTGAGGGGCCCGGCCCACCAAATCGGACCTGAGGGGCCCCGCTCACCAAATCGGACCCAGAGGGGCCCCGCCCACCAAATCGGACCCTGAGTGGCACCGCCCACCAAATCGCACCCTGAGGGGCCCCGCCCCACCAAATCGGACCTTGAGGGGCCCCACCCACACAATCGGACCCTGAGAGGCCCCGCCCCACCAAATCGGACCCTGAGGGGCCTGGCCCACCAAATCGGACCCTGAGGGGCCCCACTCACCAAATGAGACCCTGAGGGGCCCGCCCACCAAATTGGACCCTGAGGGGCTCCACCAACAAAATCGGACCCTGAGGGGCCCGGCCACAAAATTGGACCCTGAGGGGCCCCGGCCACAAAATCGGACCCTGAGGTGCCCCACCCACAAAGTCAGACCCTTAGGGGCCCCGGCCACAAAATCGGACGTGAGGGGCCCCACCCACAAAATCAGCTTTGAGGGGCCCCACCCACAAAATCGGACCCTGAGGGGCCCCACCCACAAAATCAGACCCTGAGGGGCCACACCCACCAAATCAGACCCTGAGGGATCCCGGCCACCAATTCAAGCCATGAGGAGCCCAGGCCACTGAATCGGATCCTAAGGGTACGTGCACACGCTGCGGAATCCGCTGCGGATTAATCCACACGGATTTTGCAAAAACCGCAGATAATCCGCAGGTCCAAAGACCTGCAGATTATCTGCGGTTTTGCCTGCGGTTTGGTCCTGCGGATTCACTATCTCCACAATGGTGGAGATAGGAACCCGCAGCGGTTTCCGCAGAAAGAATTGACATGCAATTCTTTCTGCGGATTCAAAACCGCAGCAAATCCGCGCGTTTTTTTTTTTCCCCATTCAAATGAATGGTACTGTACACCGCAGCTAAAACTGCTGCGTGTCCGCAGCGGCCAAAACCGCTGCGGAAACGCAGCGGAATCCGCAGCGTGTGCACACAGCCTTAGGGGCCCCACCCACCAAATCAGACACTGAGGCCAAAGTGGCCCCTGAGAGGCACTCACAGTTAAAACAGATCCTGAGTTGAAAGTCTTGCAGTGACAGCAGGCAAGTCTCTCTTAAAGGGGCAGCCCAGGCACCATTTCAAACCACTATCTGTACTTCCTTCAGGAAATACACATCTAGTTATATATACCAATAAATCTATTTTTTATTACACTAATTTGTGGACCTGGTCTGTCGCGTTTTTGGAGCTTTGGCTCAAGTTGTGTCTCTGGTTGCAATAGGTCCACTCTTTTCCATATGTCGTAAATACTTTTTGTGCTATTAGGCTATATATTATCTATGATGACAATTTGTCATGAGCACATTATTAATCTATGTTATGTAATTCTGTGTTATGCACAGGTTTCGCTCTTGGCATAATGGATTTCAGAGCCAGGGATAAATTCTGGCTTGGACAAATAGATCAAGTCTTTGGGGATGATGGGACTGGTGTGCAGCAGCTTGGTGATCATAAGTGGGATGCATTATGTGATTCTATTCAGGCTTCATTGGTTAAACGCACTAAAATTTGGTGGAACCGTGCGTTCCTAGAAATATATGTGACTCGTAAAATTATACCTAGAGGGCTAAGGATACGTGTAATTACAGCCTTCCCAATTGATGATGAAGATTTCACGACTAATTGGGAAGATGCATGTAATAAATGTTCAATGACTTTTATGCAACTATTGATTGATTTAAACTCCAAATCAATAGCGGAGCTGGATAAAACGGTTGATACAGCACAAGCCGAGTTAAAGAATGGTTGCCCCCAGGGTGTATTACAAAAATTTGAGTCACAACTTGAGAAAATACTTGATGAGACTGTTAAAAAGTTACAGGAATCCCAATCTACCAAATTCAGTAGGGACATTAAGGATTTTCATCCAAAAAATGTATATCAATGGCGTAAAAAAATCGAACACCGGAATTCATTCATTGCATCGAGCCACTTCAGTGACCTCGGTTTCATCACTAGGTGGGCAATCTGAGGCTTCTGCGTCTTCTATGAATACTAGGGCAGGAAACAAGAAAAAGAGGAACTATGGATATCATCCTTCTAAACGTCATAATAAGAGGGCCTTTGAGGATATTAGTAATGACAATAAGGTAATTAATTTAAGTAATTACGATCTATCTAGTGTTGATATGTCTTTACTTTCACGTGGTCTATCCTTTTCTCCAGCTAGTGGTTTGGATGCTTTTACCGCGATTAAAGATCTTCATCCTTTTGCGCGATCATTGCTATTTAAGCGTTTTTATTTTGATGATAATTCACTTCAAATTTTTCCCACAGATGAGGAGCAAGCAGCCCTGAGGATTTTGGAGGATTTATCCTACGAACATAATATGGTGGAGGGAGGTAAGATACCCCTGTCCATTTGGTCGCGCTCTAGGAAGTTTCCCCCACTTTCAACCTGCAGTAACATCGATTTGTTTGTTAAGTTAAGGTGGTCTCTCGGGAGTTGATACAGGTGAAAAAACAGATAGTGCGGGATAATCTAACCAGTGATGAATGCCAACGCCTTAAGTATTTACAAAATCTCCCTGATGTTCTTATCAAACTGGCGGACAAGGGGGGCAACATTGTAGTTTGGCCTGTGACTATGTATGAAAAGGAGGTCTATAGGCAGTTAAATAATACTATTTGCTACAAGAAACTTACTTATAACTCCTTGTCCGCCTTTACGACTCAACTCAGGGAGATTATTACGTCAGCTGCTGCTAATGGCACCATCATTAGGGAATTGGCTTCAGCACTGGTCGTGGTTGAACCCACGATACCAACTTTCTATTTACTCCCTAAAATTCATAAGAACTCTATCAACCCTCCGGGACGCCCTATTGTGTCGGGTGGGGGAAACTAACTGGAGTGTATTAATCGTTGGATAGATTCTATGCTACAAACCACTGGTTGAGGACCTTCCTTCTTACCTGAAGGATACGAACCAATTACTTCGCAGGATGGATGGGCTTTCATTAGATCCAGGGACTCTATTTGTTGCAGCGGACATTGAGTCCCTGTATACGAATATACGACATAGTGATGGTCTGTATGCTACGAGGTATTTTCTTGAAATGTCCAATCTAAGTATAGGTATGAGGGCTCTCATACTCGAACTCCTGGAATTTACTCTCACTCATAATTTTTTTACGTTTAAGGGGTCCTTCTTCCTACAGCTCCAGGGGACTGCGATGGGCGCGGCCTTCGCGCCCGCCTACGCAAATCTCTTCCTGGGGCTGTGGGAGAGGGACCTCTTCCTGTCAGATCGGGAGATGTCAATGAAGCGCGTCCTCTTGTGGACGCGCTACATTGCTGATGTGCTCCTGATCTGGCAGGATTCTGTCTTGTCCCTTGAACAATTTATTCTGAGGCTTAATGACAATGACCGCAATATTCATCTTACTGTTAAATACGATCCTGACCACACTGAATTTTTGGATGTCAACTTAAGGAGAGATACATCAAGAAATATACAAACTGATATCTTTAGGAAGCCGACATCAACTAATATGTTGCTTCATGCGGATTCCTCGCATCCTGCTCATATGATTCGCGCAGTAGCAACTGGCCAATTTCTTCGCCTTAGGCGAATTTGCTCTACAGATGTCGAATTTGAATTACGGGCAAACGAACTTAAAACACGTCTTCTTGATCGGGGATATAGTCATCGGGTAGTAAAAAGGTTCTATCGCAAGGCTAAATTTAATTCTAGAAATACGCTTTTATATAAACACCCTGATCTGGCTACTACTTCACAACCTATTCGGTTTATAACCAACTTTCATAGTCAGGCGGATGAACTACGTATGGTCCTGTCTAAATCCTGGCCGATCTTGTTGACTGACCCGATTCTCTCTAAAATCCTGCCAAATCAACCACTGATTACCTTCCGCAGAGCCAGGAATCTGCGTGATCAACTGGTGCATAGTCACTATGCTCCAGCTCCTCAATCGCATTTTTTTAGTCATATCGCCCCTAGGCGTGGATGCGTCCCCTGTGGCCACTGTGTGGCTTGTGCAAACATCGAACGAAGTACTATATTCACCGATTCCTCTGGGTCAAGGGAATTTAAAATACGTAAATTTATTACGTGTACCACCAAGAATGTGATTTATTTTGCTACCTGCCCCTGCTCCCTGATATATGTCGGATTGACTACTAGACAGTTTAAGATACGTGTCAGGGAGCATGTGCTAGGTATACAGGCTGCTGTGGGACACGAGGACGTGTCCACGCTCAAGACCTTACCCCGCCACTTTAAAATCCATCATCAATGCGAAGCAGGTGGTTTGAGGATTAGGGGGATTGATGTACTGGAGGTGGGTATTCGTGGAGGTAGGGTCTCACAACACCTGGCACAAATGGAGACCCACTGGATTTGTAGATTGAATACAGTGCACCCCAATGGCCTGAATGAGAGTCTCAGTTTTGCTCCCTTTTTGTGATTGCCTTTCTTGCTGCGCACCTGTGTCATTTTCCATCACCAATGGTGTACTTTTATTAATTGTTTTTATTCTTTTTATTTTCTAGTTTGTTGCACTTTGACATCGCTGTTACTGTACCGGTTACCTGGTGGATTCACATGATTTGATTCTGATGTTGGACGGCGTTTCCTCTTCTTTTTTTCTTTTCCATCTTTTTTTTCTTTTTTTCTCTATACATTATAAACGCTTATCTAACTGATGTATTATTATTTTCTTTATTTGTTTATATCTATTTTTTTGTACATTTTTTTGAGTATAAAATTTGTATTGTCATATATATATATTTTTTGTATAATTTCTGTATTTATATTGTGTATTATGTGATTTCTATCTATGAGAATTGTTTCTAAATGTATTGCTATCCATAATATACTGGTTATATATTAATATGTGTATGATATACCTCTGTAATTCTTCATGTTTATATTTTTGACATGTGAACAATTCTTGGATGCACAGGGAGTTGTCGTTATATTTATTACGTTGATGTCATATCTATTATGTGAATACTCTGCACCTTGTGCAGCTATTATTTCCTCATATGCCGCACTACCTCATTTTGATTCCTATGTGGTTCCTCCGCTGACGTGACGCATGCGCATCCCGCACCCTCCCTGTCGCGCGGCCCTCGGCGTCGCTATGCCTCAGGGGTTACCCCGGTGATTCCCTGTTGCATGACGTCGATGCCGCTCGCCACGGTGGGAGCTGGGATGGCGGATGCATCACTTCCGGTCAGACTGTGCCGCCACTTCCGGTTTTACCAGTACATATACAGCGCTTTGTTTTCTTCTTGTCACGCCCCCTGATGAAGGACTGACCCTCCGAAACGCGCGTCGGGGTGGGTGTCTGGACGCTGGTAGCCGCTGGCAGTTTGTCCTCAGGTACATTGCATTTACTTGTTTTTCACTATGACGCTTTTTGGTGGCCTTTTTGGTACCTTGTATGAAATGAGCACAGTGCAGTGACCAGAACATTTTCCTGTGGATTTTCATGGTGACTACTCATTCTATATGATTATAGTAGGATTATTATATTAATTGCCAGTTAGGCTGTCCTAATCCAGCCCCCTTTGTTACCCATGTGTGTTTGGATGTGACAGTATCCCTGTCTCCTCATTCTTTTTGCTATGTGTCCTTGTATGTATTAAATTATTATATATACCAATAAATCTATTTTTTATTACACTAATTTGTGGACCTGGTCTGTCGCGTTTTTGGAGCTTTGGCTCAAGTTGTGTCTCTGGTTGCGATAGGTCCACTCTTTTCCATATGTCTTAAATACTTTTTGTGCTATTAGGCTATATATTATCTATGATGACAATTTGTCATGAGCACATTATTAATCTGTATTTACAGACTATAAGGTGTGAGAGATGTATGCACGTATGAATGTATCTGGTGTCTAACTCATTATGAAACCCCTACCCTTGGTACGCATGTGTTGTGCAGCCTAGCCTGCTAGCGCCCAGACTTAGGTGTAGGTAGGTCAGGGTTTGAGTCAGACATTCGTCCTCACCAGTGATCCAGCACTCCTCAGTGCACGTGCTCCACACTCCACTGCCAGCGTCTTTAGCAGCGCTCATGGCAGCGACGCCACGCGCTCAGTGGGCCTAGAGGGACTCTAACCCCGTGTCCTTGGGGTATCGTTCTGTGGCCGCACACTGTCCGCTCTTTTAGCCGAGCTCTGTGAGCACAAACAGGCTCCGGCGTTTATGTTCAGCGGTAGTGCGGCTATGTGAAGCAACAGAGTCCGCCCCCGTACACACCAGGTGACGATAACCCGCGTGTGTCTTTATAGTATACCTCCATATAGCATCCGCCATTACTGAGTAGCAGGTTACCACCCCTGCACGGTGGACCTCGGACTGCGAACGCACCTTATTACCATCTTTATTATTTGGTGCGTTCCGCCAGGCCTAACAAGAGGTATGTCAGTGACTGGAATAATGAGATCATCAGCTCAGAGAAACTGACCATGTACAGGAGTCTACAGACTGACCCCATACCTGGAGAAACTCCCGGACCGCAGAGACCGCAAGATCCTGAGCCGATCAGGGCCGCCATCAGGGCATGACAGCCCTTACTGCTGTATGGGGCCCGGTGGACAGCAGTACAGAAGGGGGCCTGTAGATCAGGGGCCCCGCTCCTGTGCTTCCAGTCATCGGGCCTTAAGTGCTGTGCGTCATAGGGCGCCGGGCGGGCCCCAAGTGTGCGTTGCGCCGGGCCTGCAGCGCACACATCAGCAGAGCCACCACAGAGGCCGCCATCCAAAGCAACAGAAGAGCTGAAGGACCTGTGGTGATGTCATCATTATCACAGGGCTTCAGCATTGATCAGCTCAGCCCCCTGATCACATGACGATGACATCACCACAGATCCTTTCAGCTCACACAGCAGCAGCTCTATCTTCAAAGCAGGAGCGCAGTCAGGTAAGAAGAAAGTTTTTATTTTATTTTATTATTGAAAGGGGCAATATGTTTCCCTGGCAGGATGGAGACTCTGCCGGGGCAGAATGGAGACACACAGAGACAGAATGGAGACTCGGGGGCAGGACTGGAGACACACAGGGGCAAATATGTAGACTTGGGGGCAGAATGCAAGACATGGAGGCAGAATGCAAGACATGGGGGCAGAATGCAAGACACGGGGGCAGAATGCAAGCCATGGGGGCAGAATGCAAGACACGGGGACAGAATGCAAGACATGGGGACAGAATGCAAGACACGGGGACAGAATGCAAGACACGGGGACAGAATGCAAGACACGGGGACAGAATGCAAGACACGGGGATAGAATGCAAGACACGGGGACAGAATGCAAGACACGGGGATAGAATGCAAGACACGGGGCAGAATGCAAGACACGAGGACAGAATGCTGGACATGGGGTCAGAATGCAGACATGATGGGGGCAGAATGCTGGACATGGGGGCAGAATGCAGACATGATGGGGGCAGAATGGACATGGGGCAGAATGCAAGACATGGGGACAGAATGCGAGACATGGGGGCAGAATGCGAGACATGGGGGCAGAATGCGAGACATGGGGGCAGAATGCGAGACACGAGGCAGAATGGACATGGGGCAGAATGTGAGACATGGGAGAAGAATGCAGACATGGGGCAGAATGCAAGACATGGGGGCAGAATGTGAGACATGGGGCATAATGTGAGACACGGGGGCAGAATGCAAGACATGGGGGCAGAATGCAGACATGGGGGCAGAATGTGACAGTAAGACACAGGAGGGGGCAGAATGTGACAGAGAGACACAGGAGGGGGCAGAATGTGAGACATGGGGGCAGAATGAAAGACATGGGGGCAGAATGTGACAGTGAGACACAGGAGGGGGCAGAATGTGACAGTGAGACACAGGAGGGGGCAGGATGCGAGACACGGGGGCAGAATGGACAAGGGGCAGAATGTGAGATACGGGGTTAGCATGGACATGGGGGCAGAATGTGACAATAAGACACAGGAGGGGACAGAATGTGTCAGTGAAACACAGGAGGGGGCATAATGTGATAGTGAGACACAGGAGGGGGCAGAATGTGACAGTGAGACACAGGAGGGGGCAGAATGTGAGGCACGGGGGCAGAATGTGACAGTAAGACACAGGAGGGGGCAGAATGTGACAGTGAGACACAGGAGGGGCAGAATGTGAGAGATGGGGGCAGAATGAAAGACATGGAGGCAGAATGTGACAGTGACACACAGGAAGGGGCAGAATGTGACAGTGAGACACAGGAGGGGCACAATGTGTAAGTGAGTCACAGGAGGGAGCAGAATGTGACAGTGAGACACAGGAGGGGGCAAAATGTGACAGTGAGACACAGGAGGGAGCAGAATGTGACAGTGAGGCACAGGAGGGAGCAGAATGTGACAGTGAGACACAGGAGGGGGCAGGATGCGAGACACGGGGGCAGAATGAACAAGGGGCAGAATGTGAGATACGGGGTCAGCATGGACATGGGGCAGAATGTGACAGTGAAACACAGGAGGGAGCATAATGTGATAGTGAGACACAGGAGGGGGCAGAATGTGAGGCACGGGGGCAGAATGTGACAGTGAAACACAGGAGGGGGCATAATGTGATAGTGAGACACAGGAGGGGGCAGAATGTGAGGCACGGGGGCAGAATGTGACAGTAAGACACAGGAGGGGGCAGAATGTGACAGTGAGACACAGGAGGGGGCAGAATGTAACAGTGAGACACAGGAGGGGCAGAATATGACAGTGAGATACAGGAGGGGGCAGAATGTGAGGCACGGGGGCAGAATGTGACAGTAAGACACAGGAGGGGGCAGAATGTGACAGTGAGACACAGGAGGGGGCAAAATGTGAGACACAGGGGGCAGGATGGGAGACATGGTGCAGGATCATGGGGCAGGATGGATACGATGTAGACAGATGGGGCAGGATCGGGAGATCATATGGGGGCAGAATGGATACTCATGAGGGCAGGATGAGAGAAAATATGACTGGAGCCAGGAATGAGACACATGGGGGCCAGGATGGGGGATATTATTACCATAGGGGCTAATTAAGGGATATTATTATTGCAGTGATGTATTTATTTTATTTTTTTGAGGATACTGTTTTAAATGGGGGGAGGTTCTGTTACTGTGAAGAGCGACACTATGTCACCTTTTTTTTCTTCATCTGGTGTAGTATAGAAGTTGGGAAAAAAATTAAGTAATATGTTCTGCAAGAGGTCTAGATAACTGTGTTATTTCCTGCAGAGATGAGCCCTGGCTGGAAGACATGATGGCGGTCTGTGCTGGATGAAAGATGAAAAGCAAAGATGGAGGACTTTACCTAGCGAGGCCACTGGTGAGTCAGTGTGTTACCTGTACAATGACACTATACTATACACTATATACAGAGTGCCTTTGTACAATGTCACCAGTGATCACTGTATTACCTGTACACTGACACTATATACAGAGTTCCTGTGTATAATGTCACTGGTGATCACTGTATTACCTGTACACAGACACTACATACTAAGTACAGATCTCCTGTGTATAATGGCACTTATGGTGATAGTATTATGGTTTTTTTTTATTAATGATCAGTTTTGTAGTATGCAGTCACCATGTGCTGGTAATATGTGGTCTGGGCATGGTGCGGTGGTATTTGTCCCTTGTATGTGATATTATTCGGTCACTGTGGTGGTAATATGTGGTCTGGTCATGGTGTGGCGGTATTTGTTCCTTGTATGTGGCATTATAGGTCACATTGTGGTGGTAATATGTGGACTGGACATGGTGTGTTGGTATTTGTCCCTTTGGATGTAATATTATTGGTCATTTTAAAAATTGAAAAATAAATAAAAATATACCTAAATTGTATTGGATATTTTAGCAAATGTTTAATAGGTAAGAGTAGAGTAGGGCCCGGCCAAAAGAGTCTACCTTGTCGTGGTGGCAGATTTAAAAAATCTTTTGGCCAAAACAAGAGCAGCTGGCTGTGTGATCTGGAGATAGGAACTGTTAATGTGTGATTGGTGAGAAGTGGCGTTTTTCCAAGAGAGAGCGGTGGGGCTGTGGACAGTTTGAGGGGTGGAGCCTGGGCGGAGTCTGAAGGGGGCCTCGTAAATTTGCTCAGTATGTGACCCCGAAATTCCTAGTGGCAGCCCTGGAGCCGATATAGACCCAGTGCCCACAGTCTGGCCATCGAATCCGGCTGACAAAGGCAGAGCTACAATCCCAGGGAGGAAAGACTGTGCCAACACTGTGACCAGGAGGCCCTGGAGGACAAAACCCACTTCCTGCTACACTGCTCCAAATACTCAGCAGTGAGGGACACTCACTTTAGGAGACTCTCACATGTCTTCCTGGATTTCATCACCATGAAGGAGGAAGAGAAAACATATATCCTGCTGGGGGAAGAAGAGAGAGCAGTGGAGATAGCAGCGCGGTATGTGAGCGAATGCCATAGACTGCGAGAAAGAGAACTACAGTATGATATGCCATGGACTTCTATGGCCCCCACCCTCGAACCGCCGGACACAGTGACAAGGGGGGAAACCTTGCTGACTTAGGGAGTATTATTTTAGGCCACCCACCTTATTTTGTGGGATTCTGTTCCTCCGACAGTTCCTCCAAAGTCCCAATGGCCTCTCTCTCAACGGGAGTCCAACTCTCCTGAACCGAATCACCCTTGTTATGTAATTTTTTCAGGATGGGTTTCATTGAGAAAAGGTGAAGGTCTTTCAGTGCTGTAAAGTAATGGAAACCGTTAGTAGGAGAGAAGGATAACCCTTTACTAAGCACCTCAATTTGTTCCTTAGACAAAACGTGGTCCGACAGATTAATTACCTGAAGCCCTCCCTGAGATCCACCGTCCATATGTTTGACAGATGCAGATTTTTTAGCATTTTGTCTCGTATTCCTCCTCCCATTACTGGTTGAGGAATAATTTTTATCCCTTTCAAGTCTTGACATATTAGTAGATTGCTCATCTGTTGAGATTGTGGACCTGAAGGAGGTAGATCGTGATCTAGAGTGGGACCCATTCCTATAGAAGGGCCGTGATCTGTCGTTGGTGTTTCTCCATCTATACACCTTGTTTTGTTGTTTGTCATTCACATCACGTTGAAATTTCTTGGATTTAGCCTGCTGTATTTCATCAGCCCATGTCTGAGTTAAATCCTCAATCTCGGTGTTAAATTTCCTTAAGGCCTCATTTGGCATGTCCTTCTTAATCAAACTTTGAAGGGCTTCGATCTCCCCTTCAATTTTCTTGAGGGACTCAGCATTCATGCCTTAAAGTATCTCCATGAAGCCATAGGAACAAGTATTAGCATATCCCTCCCATTTCTCCTTAATTTCCAAACTTTTGACCAGGAATGAGGGAAAAAACCTGCACCCTTAAGCCCCTAGGTATTAACCCCTTCTGCAAATATCTATCAAGAAAAGCGTGATTCCACCATATTTTCGTTCTTTTTCTGAGGAGATCCTTAAAATTAAGGATCACCTCCTGTAGACCTTTATTATTTTCCTCCACATTCATATCATTGGTGTCTTTAAATACATTATCTAATTGATAGCGCCATGCACCGTCGCGGGCTCTAAAATCCATTGAAGTATTGCTGGGATAAACTGAAAAACACAGAAAAGACAATTAGCATATCCAAAACTAGACCACCGGGTGTACCCACACCCAATAAGTGCACTCAGCCACTCCACTGAAGGATAATGGAAAACAAGAGGACAGCAGGAGTTTTCAATAAAAACATACACAATCTTTATTACTGTATACAAAGATAAAACGGCATTACAAAAAATAGACAATGTATAAAAATCCAAATGGAGATTCAGTGGCGCTTGTGTATGAGTGTAATTCCAGCAGCAAACACTAAGACACCTGTCACAAGGGTGTCAAAGAAATAAGGTAAAATAACTAATAATATTAGTGTGCGCTTGGAGCACTCAAAGAAGAGGGAAATCTAAATTGGGTGGTTATAGAAAAAAAAAAACCTCTTATAAGTGCTCTTTATGTAGCTGGATAATAGCGAGAAAATAGCAATTAGTAATAGTCAATTGTAAGACCTCAGAAGAAGTGCTTAAGGGAAAAAGAATATATATAGATGCTGGTGGCAATCTTAGTTCCAACCTGAACAATCACAAACTAAAAAGGCATGAGTGAGGGTAAAAACCTGAAACCTGAAACCTGAACAGTTTATATACTGCAGGGTAATTCTCCCTGATAGTAGCTTAAAAAAAAAAAAGTCAAAGTCAAATTGCAGCCTGTGAACGGCTGTGCAGAGTAGCCGAGCGGTACCTGTAAAGATAATGCGATGCGAAGTCCTCACTCCAGTAAGCGGTGCAAGTTAAAATAGCGCTTTTTGCTCCAGCGCTTGGAAAAGGAGGGGGGGGTTTGCACACAGGGGTATAGACGAGTTACAAGGGCTGCCCCGGCCGGTGGCAGCCTCCTGTCAGTGTACCTCCAGCTATGGAGCAGACGTGAGCGGCCTCTCGTGCTCCCGGCGTCTGTGAGCTGCTCCAGGTATACAGGACCTTCGTGATGTGAGTCAACACATGACCACGTCAGTTTCACTTAGTGGTGGTTGCGACGGGGACCAATGGACTTTCCAACATGTTTCAAAGACTAACTGTCTTCTTCCTCAGGGATGGTCCCCCCCACCACAGGAGGATTATTTAAGCAGTCCCGCCGCTTAGGCAAGTTTAACCCAATTAACTTAATAGAAGCCAAAAAGTTCGATTTCACTATTTAACCCCTTCGGTATTAGGGTGTCCAATGCAAATATCCAGCAGCTCTCAGCGCGCGACATTAGCTTTATATGGTTGCCTTTACGCACTTGTGGCTTAACATGTTCAATTCCTGTGAAGATAAGGTTATTGACAGAGCCTCCATGACATTCTGAAAAATGTTTAGAGAGGGGATGACCCAGAAATGTTTTCTTTATATTTCTTATATGTTCCTTAATCCTTATCTGCAGGGATCTTTTCGTGCATCCTACATATACCTTCTGGCATGGACATTTGATGGTATATATGACACTCTCCGTTTTACAAGTAATAAAATCTGATATTTCCAATTTATTAGAATTATTGCTCCCCATAGCCCAATGTTGTTTAGGGCTCATAGTTTGTTGGCAAGCCCTGCATTTTTTGCAGGGAAAAAAACCTTTCAAATTGCCTATAAGAGATGGAGTAGGTGCATTAACATGGTTATTTAATACAGTGGGGGCAATCATACTACCAATATTACGGGCTTTTCTGTAAACGAACTTTGGACCTGGTGGAATTGAGCATCCTATAATTTTATCCTCTTTCAAAATGTCCCAATGTTTTTTGACAATTCTAGTCAAAATATGACAGTTTGAGTTGTATTCGGTTATAATAGGGATAAAATCATCAAAGGGAGTATTTTTCTTATTAATATTGTTTATCCTTCTCAGAGTAGCACTAGGTTTATTTCTAGCTGTTATATTTGCTTCCTCCAGAAGTGAGTTGTTGTAGCCTTTCTCCAGAAATTGATGAGTTAGCGCAGATGCTTCGGAATCATAATCCTGAATTTTAGAGCAATTCCTGCGAATTCTGATGTACTGACTCTTAGGTACATTTAATAGCCAATTTGGTAAATGGCAGCTGTCTATTGGGATGTAGCTGTTTGCATCTGTAGGCTTATGGAAGACACGGGTTTGAATGGAGTTATCCTCAATAAAAATACTTAGATCTAAAAAATTAATACTGCTGGTACTGGTGGTAGAGGTAAAGTTTAAAAAATATTCATTTTTATTAATATCCGCTAAAAACAAATCTAATGATTCTCGGCCACCAGACCAAATAAAAACAACGTCGTCAATGAAACGTTTCCAAAGTACCAGGCCCGCACGTAGCTCCCCGGAAGGGTAAATTGTGTCCTCCTCCCATTTTCCCACATACAAATTGGCGTAACTTGGCGCGAACCTCGTACCCATCGCGGTCCCCCATTGCTGGGTGTAGTAGTCCGCCAAATATTTAAAATAGTGGTGGGTTAAAATAAATTGCATACATTCATGTAAAAAGTCAGCCTGTATGTCCGGAATTATTCCATGTTTCTTTAAAAAATAGGTGGCGGCATAACAGCCTTTTTCATGTTGGATCACCGTATACAGAGAAGTGATGTCTAGTGAACCTAAAATATAATGATCCTGCCATCCTACCTCCCCCAGCAGTTGCAATACATGGGTGCTATCCCTAAGATAGGCTGGCAGTAGGGGAACTAATTTCTGGAGGTGGCAGTCAACATACTTTGATAGGTTAGCCGTTAGGCACTGTATACCCGAGATAATAGGGTGGCCGGGGGGATTAATCAAACTTTTATGAACTTTCGGTAAGTAATAAAACATAGCGATCCTAGGAAAAGGGGTGTTAATAAAATCAAATTCTTTTTTGTTTAAAATACCCAGCTGAAATGCCCCCATTGTAAGGAGTTTTAGTTCTCCTATGTATTTATCAGTAGGATCTCTCTCTAATTTCTTATATGTCTGTGTATCACTCAATAATCTCATAGTCTCTCTATGATAATTCTCTTGATCCAATAAAACAATACCACCCCCCTTATCAGCTGGACGTATTACAATTTTATTGTTATTTTGTAAAGATTCAATGGCTTTTCTTTCAGCAAAAGAGAGGTTGTATTTAAAATTCAGACACCTTTTCTCATTTATTTTCCGTATGTCAGATATGACATTTTTCTGAAATGTTTCCATCGATTCAGAATACTCATTCAAGGGGTGAAAGTATGACTTGTTCCTTAATTCCGTATGTACAAAATTGTTTGTTGGAGTAGAATCCTGAACAGTAGGATTTTTAATGAAATGCTTTTTAATAGCCAATTTGCGCATGAAGAGTTTTATTCCTATAAAGGCTTGGAATTTGTTGAATTTACATGCAGGAGCATATTTCAAGCCTTTTGCTAATAATAGAGTTTCGTTCTGACTGAGAGTATGGGAACTTAGATTAAAAATCGATTGAGTACTCAGATTTGAGGGGATTAAGTTCTTTTTCCTTTTGGAGAGTTTCCCCCCCGGCAGCCCCTCCTGCATGTTTTTTTGGGACCACCTGAAAAAAATTTTATTAATTTGTTTTTTCTTTATTTGTTGTCCAGGAATGGATGGATCTATTTTCTTACTCTCCTTTTAATGTTAGTAGTTTTCCTCTGTTCATTCGTGGAAGTACTAGGAGAGTTTTCTATAGATCCCAGTACTGAAAAGCGATTTTGAGTACTCATTAGTGTTAAAGGTGATCCTGAATCTAAGGGAGGGGTATTGATAGTAGGGATAATGGAGGTAAGAGGTGTGGCGTCTTCCCTGCCTGAATTTGTTGGTTCAGGATCAGAGGTGCCATTTATGGCTTCATTTATAACAGACAGATTTATAGATGTTGATTTATTTGGGGTTGGGTGGATGGTCCATCTTTCCTCCATGGAGCTAATATCTGAGTAGCTCTCATTCACCTCATCGATAGTCTCAAATGCCTGTTCAGAGCGTGAGTTATTCCATCCTACACACTCTGGAATAGCATCCCTCCCGAATTTTTTCCGTTTTTTCTCTACTATCTCCCTCTCTTTTTTTGCAATCCTGTTACGTATGCTTTTGGATAAATAAATAATCTCTGGATGATTCTCAAAGGGTTTAATGGTATCAAATAATTTAGAGATTTTTTGTTTGCTTTCTAATAGTTGCTTCTTTCGTTTGCTAATAATAAATCCTACTGTTTGTTTTGAAAAGTCCTTGAACATATCATTCCATTCAGATAAGGTATTAGCGTCTCCAATATCACCTGAAAGAGCCTTGGACACCACCAGGCCTTTTGGAATGCAATCATAGGCCAGGTAGCGTTCTAAAGTTGCTACTTCCCATAAATCCCGCATTTCTTTAAGGAGCAAATTTTCTAAATTCCTCAAAGTTTCTTTAATTCTATTAATACTATCCTGTTTTGGAATTGCGGGGGCTTGTTGTTGCCCTCGATGAAAAAAACGCTGGATGTTTAAAATCCGGTCCTGTCTGTCAGACCACAAATCCCCCATTATAAAAACAAAAAAAAAAAACACTAGCTGCCTGCTGAAAAAAGTGACTAATCAGAGGTAATACAAATGGAGATTCAGTGGCGCTTGTGTATGAGTGTAATTCCAGCTGCAAACACTAAGACACCTGTCACAAGGGTGTCAAAGAAATAAGGTAAAATAACTAATAATATTAGTGTGCGCTTGGAACACTCAAAGAAGAGGGAAATCTAAATTGGGTGGTTATAGAAAAAAAAAAAAAAAAAAAAACCTCTTATAAGTGCTCTTTATGTAGCTGGATAATAGCGAGAAAATAGCAATTAGTAATAGTCAATTGTAAGACCTCAGAAGAAGTGCTTAAGGGAAAAGAATATATATAGATGCTGGTGGCAATCTTAGTTCCAACCTGAACAATCACAAACTAAAAAGGCATGAGTGAGGGTAAAAACCTGAAATCACTGAACAGGTTATATACTGCAGGGTAATTCTCCCTGATAGTAGCTTAAAAAAAAAAAAAAAAAGTCAAAGTCAAATTGCAGCCTGTGAACGGCTGTGCAGAGTAGTCGCAATAGTAAATGCACAAGTCAGAGAGCGGTACCTGTAAATATAATGCGATGCGAAGTCCTCACTCCAGTAAGCGGTGCAAGTTAAAATAGCGCTTTTTGCTCCAGCGCTTGGAAAAGGAGGGGGGGTTTGTACACTGGGGTATAGACGAGTTACAGGGCCTGCCCCGGCCGGTGGCAGCCTCCTGTCAGTGTACCTCCAGCTATGGAGCAGACGTGAGCGGCCTCTCGTGCTCCCGGCGTCTGTGAGCTGCTCCAGGTATACAGGACCTTCGTGATGTGAGTCAACACATGAGAGCCGCTGGATATTTGCATTGGACACCCTAATACCGAAGGGGTTAAATAGTGAAATCGAACTTTTTGGCTTCTATTAAGCTAATTGGGTTAAACTTGCCTAAGCGGCGGGACTGCTTAAATAATCCTCCTGTGGTGGGGGGGACCATCCCTGAGGAAAAAGACAGTTAGTCTTTGAAACATGTTGGAAAGTCCATTGGTCCCCGTCGCAACCACCAGCAAGTGAAACTGACGTGGTCATGTGTTGACTCACATCACGAAGGTCCTGTATACCTGGAGCAGCTCACAGACACCGGGAGCACGAGAGGCCGCTCACGTCTGCTCCATAGCTGGAGGTACACTGACAGGAGGCTGCCACCGGCCGGGGCAGGCCCTGTAACTCGTCTATACCCCAGTGTACAAACCCCCCCCTCCTTTTCCAAGCGCTGGAGCAAAAAGCGCTATTTTAACTTGCACGGCTTACTGGAGTGAGGACTTCGCATCGCATTATCTTTACAGGTACCGCTCTCTGACTTGTGCATTTACTATTGCGGCTACTCTGCACAGCCGTTCACAGGCTGCAATTTGACTTTTTTTTTTTTTTTTAAGCTACTATCAGGGAGAATTACCCTGCAGTATATAACCTGTTCAGTGATTTCAGGTTTTTACCCTCACTCATGCCTTTTTAGTTTGTGATTGTTCAGGTTGGAACTAAGATTGCCACCAGCATCTATATATATTCTTTTTCCCTTAAGCACTTCTTCTGAGGTCTTACAATTGACTATTACTAATTGCTATTTTCTCGCTATTATCCAGCTACATAAAGAGCACTTATAAGAGGTGTTTTTTTTTTTTTTTACACTAATATTCTTAGTTAATGTATAAAAATCGACACCAAAAAATCCGGAATATATAGCGCCAAACTGTCAGGTAAAGCCAAAAAACCTCTCCCTGGATAGTACACTTCCTTCCCATGTCAAAAAGGGGTTAAATCTCATTCATTACTAGTACAAAGCCCCATAATAGTAAACTGGAACTAGGCCAACCATATGACCTTACTATATACCATATGTCTCATCCATGATCACACAGGACCATAATGATAAACCCCACATGCAGGAGGAAAGACAGCGAGTAAATACTCACATAATGGCACAGCGGCGCCTACCCGGGACACCTCGACGCGCGTTTTGCTACTCAGGTAGCTTTCTCGAGGGGAAGTGTGGTTAGTCGATGCACAGGACCTTATATCCTCATGATAAATGATCATGTGACGATCAGCTGGCCCGTTCTCGTAGTGCTGTGTAAAAGTGGCGCATGCGCCGGTGCCCGGAGTCCACAGGCCCCGACAGCCCGGCAGTGCCCTGCCAGCATATTGACACCCCTGCAATTCTGTCAGATAATACTCAGTTTCTTCCTGAAAATGATTGCAAACACAAATTCTTGTGATGCTTGTGATGCTTCTCTAATTTGTGTAATTAACAGCACCTGTAACTTACCTGTGGCACCTAACAGCTGTTGGTAATAACTAAATCACACTTGCAGCCAGTTGACTTGGATTAAAGTTGACTCAACCTCTGTCCTGTGTCCTTGTGTGTACCACATTGAGCATGGAGAAAAGAAAGAAGACCAAAGAACTGTCTGAGGACTTGAGAAACCAAATTGTGAGGAAGCATGAGCAATCTCAAGGCTACAAGTCCATCTCCAAAGACCTGAATGTTCCTGTGTCTACCGTGCGCAGTGTCATCAAGAAGTTTAAAGCCCATGGCACTGTGGCTAACCTCCCTAGATGTGGACAGAAAAGAAAAATTGACAAGAGATTTCAACGCAAGATTGTGCGGATGTTGGATAAAGAACCTTGACTAACATCCAAACAAGTTCAAGCTGCCCTGCAGTCCGAGGGTACAACAGTGTCAACCCGTACTATCCATCGGCGTCTGAATGAAAAGGGACTGCATGGTAGGAGACCCAGGAAGACCCCACTTCCTACCCCGAGACATAAAAAAGCCAGGCTGGAGTTTGCCAAAACTTACCTGAAAAAGCCTAAAACGTTTTTGAAGAATGTTCTCTGGTCAGATGAGACAAAAGTAGAGCTTTTTGGGCAAAGGCATCAACATAGAGTTTACAGGAGAAAAAAGAGGCATTCAAAGAAAAAAACGGCCCCTACAGTCAAACATGGTGGAGGTTCCCTGATGTTTTGGGGTTGCTTTGCTGCCTCTGGCACTGGACTGCTTGACCATGTGCATGGCATTATGAAGTCTGAAGACTACCAACAAATTTTGCAGCATAATGTCGAGCCCAGTGTGAGAAAGCTGGGTCTCCCTCAGAGGTCATGGGTCTTCCAGCAGGACAATGACCCAAAACTAACTTCAAAAAGCACTAGAAAATGGTTTCAGAGAAAGCACTGGAGACTTCTAAGGTGGCCAGCAATGAGTCCAGACCTGAATCCCATAGAACACCTGTGGAGAGATCTAAAAATGGCAGTTTGGAGAAGGCACCCTTCAAATATCAGGGACCTGGAGCAGTTTGCCAAAGAAGAATGGTCTAAAACTCCAGCAGAGCATTGTAAGAAACTCATTGATGGTTACCGGAAGCGGTTGGTTGCAGTTATTTTGGCTAAAGGTTGTGCAACCAAGTATTAGGCTGAGGGTGCCAATACTTTTGTCTTGCCCATTTTTGGAGTTTTATGTGAAATGATCAATGTTTTGCTTTTTGCTTCATTCTCTTTTGTGTTTTTTCTTTTAAGACAAATTAAATGAAGATAATAATACCAAAGAATTTGTGTTTGCAATCATTTTCAGGAAGAAACTGAAGAGAAGAGAAAATCAGACCAGCACCCTTCATTTGTCCTCAACAACTGCGCCCTTACAGGAACGGACACATATACCTACCTGGGCCTAGAGATTCACCGGTCAGGGAGCTTCAAACAAGCCATAGAGACCCTGAAAGACAAGGCCAGCAAAACCTTCTATGCCATCCGAAGGAAACTCTACCATCTGAAGCCACCAGTGAGGGTCTGGTTAAAAATCTTTGACTCTATCATTGCCCCAATTCTCCTGTATGGCAGAGAAGTCTGGGGCCCTCACACCTACCCAGACTGGTCAAGGTGGGATTCCAGCCCAGCAGAAATATTCCACCTGGAATTCTGCAAGCACCTTCTCCAAGTCCATCGGAGCACCTCCAACAGTGCTTGCCGGGCCGAGCTGGGCAGATTCCCTCTACACCTAACGGTTCTAAAGAGGGCACTGTCATTCCAGGCTCACCTACGTAGGAGCAATCCAAGCTCCCATCACCATAAAGCCCTGACACATGTAGGGGAAACAGAAAAACCAGGACCCTCGGAACAGCCCACCCAAACCCAACCTGACCAGAACACCAATCACAACAACCCGACAAAAGTCGGAATCAGGAAGATGGTAGACGAAGGCCAGGAGAGGTACGTAAGTGACTGGAAGAACGACATCATCAGCTCACAGAAACTGACCATGTACCAGAGTCTACAGAGAGACTACAGACTGGCCCCATATCTGGAGAAACTCCGGGACCCCAGAGACCGCAAGATCCTGAGCCGATATAGACTCAGTGCCCACAGTATAGCCATCGAGGTCGGCCAACACAGGCAGAGCTACAAGCCCAGGGAGGAAAGACTGTGCCAACACTGTGACCAGGAGGCCCTGGAGGATGAGACCCACTTCCTGCTACACTGCTCCAAATACACAGCAGTGAGGGACACTCACTTCAGGAGACTCTCACAACTCTTCCCACATTTCATCACCATGAAGGAGGAAGAGAAAACATATATCCTGCTGGGGGAAGAAGTGAGAGCAGCGCAATATGTGAGCGAATGTCATAGACTGCGAGAAAGAGAACTATGATATGCCATGGACTTCTATGGCCCCCACCCTGGATATAGTGTATATACCTCATGTACCTGTACTGTATATGCCTCCTGTACTGTATATAGTGTATATACCTCCTGTTCCTGTGCTGTATATATCTCCTGTACTGTATATAGTGTATATACCTCCTGTACCTGTGCTGTATATAGTGTATATACCTCCTGTACTGTATATACCTCCTGTTCCTGTGCTGTATATACCTCCTGTACCCGTGCTGTATATACCTCCTGTACTGTATATAGTGCATATACCTCCTGTTCCTGTGCTGTATATATGTATATGCCTCCTGTACCCGTGCTGTATATAGTGTATATACCTCCTGTACTGTATATAGTGTATATACCTCCTGTTCCTGTGCTGTGTATAGTGTATATACCTCCTGTACCCATGCTGTATATAGTGTACATACCTCCTGTACCTGTGCTGTATATACCTCCTGTACCCGTGCTGTATATACCTCCTGTACTGTATATAGCGCATATACCTCCTGTTCCTGTGCTGTATATATGTATATACCTCTGTACCCGTGCTGTATATAGTGTATATACCTCCTGTACTATATATAGTGTATATACCTCCTGTTCCCGTGCTGTATATAGTGTATATACCTCCTGTTCCTGTGCTGTATATAGTGTATATACCTCCTGTACCTGTACTGTATAGTGTATATGCCTCCTGTACCCGTGCTGTATATAGTGTATATACCTCCTGTACTGTATATAGTGTATATACCTCCTGTTCCTGTGCTGTGTATAGTGTATATACCTCCTGTACCCATGCTGTATATAGTGTATATACCTCCTGTACCTGTACTGTATAGTGTATATGCCTCCTGTACCCGTGC
The DNA here is from genome assembly GCF_039654945.1 of Dendrobates tinctorius. Classification (NCBI taxonomy): domain Eukaryota; kingdom Metazoa; phylum Chordata; class Amphibia; order Anura; family Dendrobatidae; genus Dendrobates; species Dendrobates tinctorius. Next base: position 19,383,063 of record NW_027361716.1, read on the forward strand.
TGTATATAGTGTATATACCTCTTGTACTGTATATAGTATATATACCTCCTGTTCCTGTACTGTATATAGTACATATACCTCCTGTTCCTGTGCTGTGTATATACCTCCTGTTCCTGTGCTGTATACATGTATATACCTCCTGTACCTGTGCTGTATATACCTCCTGTACTGTATATAGTGTATATACCTCCTGTTCCTGTGCTGTATATATGTATATACCTCCTGTACCTGTGTTGTATATAGTGTATATACCTCCTGTTCCTGTGCTGTATATAGTGTATATACCTCCTGTGCTGTGTATATGTATATACCTCCTGTTCCTGTGCTGTATATAGTGTATATACCTCCTGTACCTGTGTTGTATATAGTGCATATACCTCCTGTTCCTGTGCTGTATATACCTCCTGTACCTGTGTTGTATATAGTGCATATACCTCCTGTACCTGTACTGTATATATGTATATATCTCCTGTGCCTGTGCTGTATATAGTGTATATACCTCCTGTACTGTATATAGTGCATATACCTCCTGTTTCTGTACTGTATATAGTGTATATACCTCATGTACTGTATATAGTGTATATACCTCCTGTTCCTGTGCTGTGTATAGTGTATATACCTCCTGTACCTGTGCTGTATATAGTGTATATACCTCCTGTACTGTATATAGTGCATATACCTCCTGTTCCTGTGCTGTATATAGTGTATATACCTCCTGTACTGTATATAGTGCATATACCTCCTGTTCCTGTGCTGTATATAGTGTATATACCTCCTGTTCCTGTGCTGTGTATAGTGTATATACCTCCTGTACCTGTAGTGTATATAGTGTATATACCTCCTGTACCTGTGCTGTATATAGTGTATATACCTCCTGTACTGTATATAGTGCATATACCTACTGTTCCTGTGCTGTGTATAGTGTATATACCTCCTGTTCCTGTGCTGTATATAGTGTATATACCTCCAGTACTGTATATAGTGCATATACCTCCTGTTCCTGTGCTGTATATGGTGCATATACCTCCTGTTCCTGTGCTGTATATAGTGTATATACCTCCTGTGCTGTATATAGTGTATATACCTAATGTACCTGTACTGTAAATAGTGTATATACCTCCTGTACTGTATATAGTGCAGATACCTCCTGTTCCCGTGCTGTATATAGTGTATATACCTCCTGTACTGTATATAGTGCATATACCTCCTGTTCCTGTGCTGTGTATAGTGTATATACCTCCTGTACCTGTAGTGTATATACCTCCTGTGCTGTATATAGTGTATATACCTCCTGTACTGTATATAGTGCATATACCTCCTGTTCCTGTGCTGTGTATAGTGTATATACCTCCTGTTCCTGTGCTGTATATAGTGTATATACCTCCTGTACTGTATATAGTGCATATACCTCCTGTTCCTGTGCTGTATATAGTGCATATACCTCCTGTCCCCGGTACTGTATATAGTGTATATACCTCCTGTTCCGTGTATAGTGTATATACCTCCTGTACCTGTACTGTATATAGTGTATATACCTCCTGTACTGTATATAGTGCATATACCTCCTGTTCCTGTGCTGTGTATAGTGTATATACCTCCTGTGCTGTATATAGTGTATATACCTCCTGTACTGTATATAGTGCATATACCTCCTGTTCCTGTGCTGTGTATATAGTGCACATACCTCCTGTTCCTGTACTGTATATACCTCCTGTTCCTGTGCTGTATATACCTCTGTACCTGTGTTATATATAGTGTATACCTCCTGTACCTGTGCTGTATATACCTCATGTACCTGTGTTATATATAGTGTATATACCTCCTGTACCTGTGCTGTATATAGTGTATATACCTCCTGTACCTGTGCTGTATATACCTCCTCTACTGTGTATAATGTATGTACCTCCTGTTCCTGTGCTGTATATAGTGTATATACCTCCTGTTCCTGTGCTGTATATAGTGTATATACCTCCTGTACTGTATAAAGTGCATATACCTCCTGTCCCTGTGCTGTATATAGTGTATATACCTCCTGTTCCTGTACTGTATATACCTCCTGATCCTGTGCTGTATATAGTGTATATACCTCCTGTACTGTATATATGTATATACCTCCTGTTCCTGTACTGTATATAGTATATATACCTCCTGTACCTGTACTGTATATATGTATATACCTCCTGTTCCTGTGCTGTATATATGTATATACCTCCTGTTCCTGTGCTGTATATAGTGTATATACCTCCTGTTCCTGTGCTGTATATACCTCCTGTACTGTATATAGTGTATATACCTCCTGTTCCTGTGCTGTATATACCTCCTGTACCTGTACTGTATATATGTATATACCTCCTGTTCCTGTACTGTATATAGTGTATATACCTCCTGTGCCTGTACTGTATATATGTACATACCTCCTGTACCTGTACTGTATATATGTATATACCTCCTGTACTGTATATAGTTTATATACCTCCTGTTCCTGTGCTGTATATAGTGTATATACCTCCTGTACCTGTACTGTATATATGTATATACCACCTGTACTGTATATATGTATATACCTCCTGTTTCTGTACTGTATATAGTGTATATACCTAATGTTCCTGTGCTGTATATAGTGTATATACCTCCTGTACTGTATATATGTATATACCTCCTGTTCCTGTACTGTATATAGTGTATATACATCCTGTACCTGTACTGTATATATGTATATACCTCCTGTTCCTGTACTGTATATAGTTTATATACCTCCTGTTCCTGTGCTGTATATAGTGTATATACCTCCTGTTCCTGTACTGTATATATGTATATACCTCCTGTTCCTGTACTGTATATATGTATATACCTTCTGTACCTGTGCTGTATATAGTGTATATACCTCCTGTGCTGTATGTAGTGCATATACCTCCTGTTCCTGTGCTGTATGTAGTGCATATACCTCCTGTTCCTGTACTGTATATAGTGTATATACCTCCTGTACTGTATATAGTGTATATACCTCCTGTTCCTGTGCTGTGTATAGTGTATATACCTCCTGTACCTGTACTGTAGTGTATATACCTCCTGTACTGTATATAGTGTATATACCTCCTGTACTGTATATAGTGCATATACCTACTGTTCCTGTGCTGTGTATAGTGTATATACCTCCTGTGCTGTATATACCTCCTGTTCCTGTGCTGTATATAGTGTATATACCTCCTGTACTGTATAAAGTGCATATACCTCCTGTTCCTGTGCTGTATATAGTGTATATACCTCCTGTACTGTATATATGTATATACCTCCTGTTCCTGTACTGTATATAGTATATATACCTCCTGTACCTGTACTGTATATATGTATATACCTCCTGTTCCTGTGCTGTATATATGTATATACCTCCTGTTCCTGTGCTGTATATAGTGTATATACCTCCTGTTCCTGTGCTGTGTATAGAGTATATACCTCCTGTTCCTGTGCTGTATATACCTCCTGTACTGTATATAGTGTATATACCTCCTGTTCCTGTGCTGTATATATGTATATACCTCCTGTACCTGTACTGTATATATGTATATACCTCCTGTTCCTGTACTGTATATAGTGTATATACCTCCTGTGCTGTATATAGTGTATATACCTCCTGTGCCTGTACTGTATATATGTATATACCTCCTGTACTGTATATAGTTTATATACCTCCTGTTCCTGTGCTGTATATAGTGTCTACCTGTACCTGTACTGTATATATGTATATACCACCTGTACTGTATATATGTATATACCTCCTGTTTCTGTACTGTATATAGTGTATATACCTAATGTTCCTGTGCTGTATATAGTGTATATACCTCCTGTACTGTATATATGTATATACCTCCTGTTCCTGTACTGTATATAGTGTATATACCTCCTGTACCTGTACTGTATATATGTATATACCTCCTGTTCCTGTGCTGTATATAGTGTATATACCTCCTGTGCCTGTACTGTATATATGTACATACCTCCTGTACTGTATATAGTTTATATACCTCCTGTTCCTGTGCTGTATATAGTGTATATACCTCCTATACCTGTGCTGTGTATAGTGTATATACCTCCTGTACCTGTACTGTATATATGTATATTACCTCCTGTTCCTGTACTGTATATATGTATATACCTCCTGTTCCTGTACTGTATATAGTGTATATACCTCCTGTACTGTATATATGTATATACCTTCTGTACCTGTGCTGTATATACCTTCTGTTCCTGTGCTGTGTATATACCTCCTGTACCTGTACTGTATATACCTCCTGTTCCTGTGCTGTATATAGTGTATATACCTCCTGTGCTGTATATAGTGCATATACCTCCTGTTCCTGTGCTGTATGTAGTGCATATACCTCCTGTTCCTGTACTGTATATAGTGTATATACCTCCTGTACTGTATATAGTGTATATACCTCCTGTTCCTGTGCTGTGTATAGTGTATATACCTCCTGTACCTGTACTGTAGTGTATATACCTCCTGTACTGTATATAGTGTATATACCTCCTGTACTGTATATAGTGCATATACCTACTGTTCCTGTGCTGTGTATAGTGTATATACCTCCTGTGCTGTATATACCTCCTGTTCCTGTGCTGTATATAGTGTATATACCTCCTGTACTGTATAAAGTGCATATACCTCCTGTTCCTGTGCTGTATATAGTGTATATACCTCCTGTACTGTATATATGTATATACCTCCTGTTCCTGTACTGTATATAGTATATATACCTCCTGTACCTGTACTGTATATATGTATATACCTCCTGTTCCTGTGCTGTATATATGTATATACCTCCTGTTCCTGTGCTGTATATAGTGTATATACCTCCTGTTCCTGTGCTGTGTATAGAGTATATACCTCCTGTTCCTGTGCTGTATATACCTCCTGTACTGTATATAGTGTATATACCTCCTGTTCCTGTGCTGTATATATGTATATACCTCCTGTACCTGTACTGTATATATGTATATACCTCCTGTTCCTGTACTGTATATAGTGTATATACCTCCTGTGCTGTATATAGTGTATATACCTCCTGTGCCTGTACTGTATATATGTATATACCTCCTGTACTGTATATAGTTTATATACCTCCTGTTCCTGTGCTGTATATAGTGTCTACCTGTACCTGTACTGTATATATGTATATACCACCTGTACTGTATATATGTATATACCTCCTGTTTCTGTACTGTATATAGTGTATATACCTAATGTTCCTGTGCTGTATATAGTGTATATACCTCCTGTACTGTATATATGTATATACCTCCTGTTCCTGTACTGTATATAGTGTATATACCTCCTGTACCTGTACTGTATATATGTATATACCTCCTGTTCCTGTGCTGTATATAGTGTATATACCTCCTGTGCCTGTACTGTATATATGTACATACCTCCTGTACTGTATATAGTTTATATACCTCCTGTTCCTGTGCTGTATATAGTGTATATACCTCCTATACCTGTGCTGTGTATAGTGTATATACCTCCTGTACCTGTACTGTATATATGTATATTACCTCCTGTTCCTGTACTGTATATATGTATATACCTCCTGTTCCTGTACTGTATATAGTGTATATACCTCCTGTACTGTATATATGTATATACCTTCTGTACCTGTGCTGTATATACCTTCTGTTCCTGTGCTGTGTATATACCTCCTGTACCTGTACTGTATATACCTCCTGTTCCTGTGCTGTATATAGTGTATATACCTCCTGTGCTGTATATAGTGCATATACCTCCTGTTCCTGTGCTGTATGTAGTGCATATACCTCCTGTTCCTGTACTGTATATAGTGTATATACCTCCTGTACTGTATATAGTGTATATACCTCCTGTTCCTGTGCTGTGTATAGTGTATATACCTCCTGTACCTGTACTGTAGTGTATATACCTCCTGTACTGTATATAGTGTATATACCTCCTGTACTGTATATAGTGCATATACCTACTGTTCCTGTGCTGGGTATAGTGCATATACATCCTGTTCCTGTGCTGTATATAGTGTATATACCTCCTGTTCCTGTGCTGTGTATAGAGTATATACCTCCTGTTCCTGTGCTGTATATAGTGTATATACCTCCTGTACCTGTACTGTATATAGTGCATATACCTCCTGTTCCTGTACTGTATATAGTGTATATACCTCCTGTTCCTGTGCTGTATATACCTCCTGTACCTGTACTGTATATATGTATATACCGCCTGTTCCTGTGCTGTATATATGTATATATCACCTGTTCCTGTGCTGTATATATGTATATACCTCCTGATCCTTTACTGTATATATGTATATACCTCCTGTTCCTGTACTGTATATAGTGTATATACCTCCTGTTCCTGTGCTGTATATACCTCCTGTGCTGTATATAGTGTATATACCTCCTGTACTGTATATAGTGCATATACTTCCTGTACTGTATATATGTATATACCTCCTGTACTGTATATAGTGCATATACCTCCTGTACCTGTGCTGTATATAGGGTATATACCTCCTGCACCTGTGCTGTATATAGTGCATATACCTCCTGTACCTGTACTGTATATATGTATATACCTCCTGTGCTGTATATAGTGAATATACCTCCTGTACTGTATATATGTATAAACCTCCTGTTCCTGTGCTGTGTATAGTGTATATACCTCCTGTACTGTATATAGTGTACATACCTCCTGTACCTGTGCTTTATATAGTGTATATACCTCCTGTACCTGTGCTGTATATAGTGTATATACCTCCTGTACTGTATATAGTGTACATACCTCCTGTACCTGTGCTGTATATAGTGTATATACCTCCTGTACTGTATATATGTATATACCTCCTGTTCCTGTACTGTATATATGTATATACCTCCTGTTCCTGTACTGTATATAGTGCATATACCTCCTGTTCCTGTGTTGTATATACCTCCTGTTCCTGTGCTGTATATAGTGTATATACCTCCTGTTCCTGTGCTGTATATTCCTCCTGTACTGTATATATGTATATACCTCCTGTACCTGTGCTGTATATACCTCCTGTTCCTGTACTGTGTATATACCTCCTGTACTGTATATACCTCCTGTTCCTGTGCTGTGTATATACCACCTGTACTGTATATAGTGTATATACCTCCTGTGCTGTATATAGTGTATATACCTCCTGTACTGTATATAGTGCATATACCTCCTGTTCCTGTGCTGTATATAGTGTATATACCTCCTGTACTGTAAATAGTGTATATACCTCCCGTTCCTGTGCTGTGTATAGTGTATATACCTCCTGTACCTGTACTGTAGTGTATATACCTCCTGTACTGTATATAGTGCATATACCTACTGTTCCTGTGCTGTGTATAGTGTATATACCTCCTGTTCCTGTGCTGTATATAGTGTATATACCTCCTGTACTGTATATAGTGCATATACCTCCTGTTCCTGTGCTGTATATAGTGCATATACCTCCTGTTCCTGTACTGTATATAGTGTATATACCTCCTGTTCCTGTGCTGTATATAGTGTATATACCTCCTGTACCGGTGTTATATATAGTGTATATACCTCCTGTACCTGTGCTGTATATACCTACTGTTCCTGTGCTGTGTATAGTGTATATACCTCCTGTACCTGTACTGTATATATGTATATACCTCCTGTACCTGTGTTATATATAGTGTATATACCTCCTGTACCTGTGCTGTATATACCTCCTGTTCCTATGCTGTGTATAGTGTATATACCTCGTTCCTGTGCTGTATATACCTCCTGTACCTGTTATACATAGTGTATATACCTCCTGTGCTGTGTATAATGTATATACCTCCTGTTCCTGTGCTGTATATAGTGTATATACCTCCTGTACTGTATATAGTGCATATACATCATGTTCCTGTGCTGTATATAGTGTATATACCTCCTGTACCTGTGTTATATATAGTGTATATACCTCCTGTAACTGTGCTGTATATACCTCCTGTTCCTATGCTGTATATAGTGTATATACCTCCTGTTCCTGTGCTGTATATACCTCCTGTACCTGTTATATATAGTGTATATACCTCCTGTACCTGTGCTGTATATACCTCCTGTGCTGTGTATAATGTATATACATCCTGTTCCTGTGCTGTATATACCTTCTGTTCCTGTGCTGTGTATAGAGTATATACCTCCTGTTCCTGTGCTGTATATAGTGTATATACCTCCTGTTCCTGTGCTGTGTATAGTGTATATACCTCCTGTTCCTGTGCTGTATATAGTGTATATACCTCCTGTTCCTGTGCTGTATATAGTGTATATACCTCCTGTTCCTGTGCTGTATATACCTCCTGTACCTGTACTGTATATATGTATATACCTCCTGTTCCTGTGCTGTATATACCTCCTGTGCTGTGTATAATGTATATACCTCCTGTTCCTGTGCTGTATATAGTGTATATACCTCCTGTACTGTATATAATGCATATACATCCTGTTCCTGTGCAGTATATAGTGTATATACCTTCTGTTCCTGTGCTGTGTATAGAGTATATACCTCCAGTTCCTGTGCTGTATATAGTGTATATACCTCCTGTACCTGTACTGTATATATGTATATTACCTCCTGTTCCTGTACTGTATATATGTATATACCTCCTGTTCCTGTACTGTATATAGTGTATATACCTCCTGTACTGTATATATGTATATACCTTCTGTACCTGTGCTGTATATACCTTCTGTTCCTGTGCTGTGTATATACCTCCTGTACTGTATATATGTATATTACCTCCTGTTCCTGTACTGTATATATGTATATACCTCCTGTTCCTGTACTGTATATAGTGTATATACCTCCTGTACTGTATATATGTATATACCTTCTGTACCTGTGCTGTATATACCTCCTGTTCCTGTGCTGTGTATAGTGTATATACCTCCTGTTCCTGTGCTGTATATAGTGTATATACCTCCTGTGCTGTATATAGTGCATATACCTCCTGTTCCTGTGCTGTATGTAGTGCATATACCTCCTGTTCCTGTACTGTATATAGTGTATATACCTCCTGTACTGTATATAGTGTATATACCTCCTGTTCCTGTGCTGTGTATAGTGTATATACCTCCTGTACCTGTACTGTAGCGTATATACCTCCTGTACTGTATATAGTGTATATACCTCCTGTACTGTATATAGTGCATATACCTCCTGTTCCTGTGCTGTATATAGTGTATATACCTCCTGTACTGTATATAGTGCATATACCTCCTGTTCCTGTGCTGTATATACCTCCTGTTCCTGTGCTGTGTATAGTGTATATACCTCCTGTACCTGTACTGTATATATGTATATACCTCCTGTACCTGTGTTATATATAGTGTATATACTGTACCTCCTGTACCTGTACTGTATATACCTCCTGTTCCTATGCTGTGTATAGTGTATATACCTCCTGTTCCTGTGCTGTATATACCTCCTGTACCTGTGTTATATATAGTGTATATACCTCCTGTACCTGTGCAGTATATACCTCCTGTAACTGTTATATATAGTGTATATACCTCCTGTACTGTATATAGTGCATATACATCCTGTTCCTGTGCTGTATATAGAGTATATACCTCCTGTTCCTGTGCTGTGTATAGAGTATATACCTCCTGTTCCTGTGCTGTATATAGTGTATATACCTCCTGTACCTGTACTGTATATAGTGCATATACCTCCTGTTCCTGTACTGTATATAGTGTATATACCTCCTGTTCCTGTGCTGTATATACCTCCTGTACCTGTACTGTATATATGTATATACCGCCTGTTCCTGTGCTGTATATATGTATATATCACCTGTTCCTGTGCTGTATATATGTATATACCTCCTGATCCTTTACTGTATATATGTATATACCTCCTGTTCCTGTACTGTATATAGTGTATATACCTCCTGTTCCTGTGCTGTATATACCTCCTGTGCTGTATATAGTGTATATACCTCCTGTACTGTATATAGTGCATATACTTCCTGTACTGTATATATGTATATACCTCCTGTACTGTATATAGTGCATATACCTCCTGTACCTGTGCTGTATATAGGGTATATACCTCCTGCACCTGTGCTGTATATAGTGTATATACCTCCTGTACTGTATATATGTATAAACCTCCTGTTCCTGTGCTGTATATAGTGCATATACCTCCTGTACCTGTACTGTATATATGTATATACCTCCTGTGCCTGTGCTGTATATAGTGAATATACCTCCTGTACTGTATATATGTATAAACCTCCTGTTCCTGTGCTGTGTATAGTGTATATACCTCCTGTACTGTATATAGTGTACATACCTCCTGTACCTGTGCTTTATATAGTGTATATACCTCCTGTACCTGTGCTGTATATAGTGTATATACCTCCTGTACTGTATATAGTGTACATACCTCCTGTACCTGTGCTGTATATAGTGTATATACCTCCTGTACTGTATATATGTATATACCTCCTGTTCCTGTACTGTATATATGTATATACCTCCTGTTCCTGTACTGTATATAGTGTATATACCTCCTGTTCCTGTGCTGTATATACCTCCTGTTCCTGTGCTGTATATAGTGTATATACCTCCTGTTCCTGTGCTGTATATTCCTCCTGTACTGTATATATGTATATACCTCCTGTACCTGTGCTGTATATACCTCCTGTTCCTGTGCTGTGTATATACCTCCTGTACTGTATATACCTCCTGTTCCTGTGCTGTGTATATACCACCTGTACTGTATATAGTGTATATACCTCCTGTGCTGTATATAGTGTATATACCTCCTGTACTGTATATAGTGCATATACCTCCTGTTCCTGTGCTGTATATAGTGTATATACCTCCTGTACTGTAAATAGTGTATATACCTCCCGTTCCTGTGCTGTGTATAGTGTATATACCTCCTGTACCTGTACTGTAGTGTATATACCTCCTGTACTGTATATAGTGCATATACCTACTGTTCCTGTGCTGTGTATAGTGTATATACCTCCTGTTCCTGTGCTGTATATAGTGTATATACCTCCTGTACTGTATATAGTGCATATACCTCCTGTTCCTGTGCTGTATATAGTGCATATACCTCCTGTTCCTGTACTGTATATAGTGTATATACCTCCTGTTCCTGTGCTGTATATAGTGTATATACCTCCTGTACCGGTGTTATATATAGTGTATATACCTCCTGTACCTGTGCTGTATATACCTACTGTTCCTGTGCTGTGTATAGTGTATATACCTCCTGTACCTGTACTGTATATATGTATATACCTCCTGTACCTGTGTTATATATAGTGTATATACCTCCTGTACCTGTGCTGTATATACCTCCTGTTCCTATGCTGTGTATAGTGTATATACCTCATGTTCCTGTGCTGTATATACCTCCTGTACCTGTTATATATAGTGTATATACCTCCTGTGCTGTGTATAATGTATATACCTCCTGTTCCTGTGCTGTATATAGTGTATATACCTCCTGTACTGTATATAGTGCATATACATCCTGTTCCTGTGCTGTATATAGTGTATATACCTCCTGTACCTGTGTTATATATAGTGTATATACCTCCTGTACCTGTGCTGTATATACCTCCTGTTCCTATGCTGTATATAGTGTATATACCTCCTGTTCCTGTGCTGTATATACCTCCTGTACCTGTTATATATAGTGTATATACCTCCTGTTCCTGTGCTGTATATACCTTCTGTTCCTGTGCTGTGTATAGAGTATATACCTCCTGTTCCTGTGCTGTATATAGTGTATATACCTCCTGTTCCTGTGCTGTGTATAGTGTATATACCTCCTGTTCCTGTGCTGTATATAGTGTATATACCTCCTGTTCCTGTGCTGTATATAGTGTATATACCTCCTGTTCCTGTGCTGTATATACCTCCTGTACCTGTACTGTATATATGTATATACCTCCTGTTCCTGTGCTGTATATACCTCCTGTGCTGTGTATAATGTATATACCTCCTGTTCCTGTGCTGTATATAGTGTATATACCTCCTGTACTGTATATAATGCATATACATCCTGTTCCTGTGCTGTATATAGTGTATATACCTTCTGTTCCTGTGCTGTGTATAGAGTATATACCTCCTGTTCCTGTGCTGTATATAGTGTATATACCTCCTGTACTGTATATATGTATATACCTCCTGTTCCTGTACTGTATATAGTGTATATACCTCCTGTTCCTGTGCTGTATATACCTCCTGTACCTGTACTGTATATATGTATATACCTCCTGTTCCTGTGCTGTATATATGTATATACCTCCTGTACTGTATATATGTATATACCTCCTGTACCTGTACTGTATATATGTATATACCTCCTGTACCTGTACTGTATATATGTATATACCTCCTGTTCCTGTACTGTATATAGTGTATATACCTCCTGTGCTGTATATAGTGTATATACCTCCTGTGCCTGTACTGTATATATGTATATACCTCCTGTACTGTATATAGTTTATATACCTCCTGTTCCTGTGCTGTATATAGTGTATATACCTCCTGTACCTGTACTGTATATATGTATATACCACCTGTACTGTATATATGTATATACCTCCTGTTTCTGTACTGTATATAGTGTATATACCTAATGTTCCTGTGCTGTATATAGTGTATATACCTCCTGTACTGTATATATGTATATACCTCCTGTTCCTGTACTGTATATAGTGTATATACCTCCTGTACCTGTACTGTATATATGTATATACCTCCTGTTCCTGTACTGTATATAGTGTATATACCTCCTGTTCCTGTGCTGTATATAGTGTATATACCTCCTGTGCCTGTACTGTATATATGTACATACCTCCTGTACTGTATATAGTTTATATACCTCCTGTTCCTGTGCTGTATATAGTGTATATACCTCCTGTACCTGTACTGTATATATGTATATACCTCCTGTTCCTGTACTGTATATAGTGTATATACCTCCTGTACTGTATATATGTATATACCTTCTGTACCTGTGCTGTGTATATACCTCCTGTACCTGTACTGTATATACCTCCTGTTCCTGTGCTGTGTATAGTGTATATACCTCCTGTTCCTGTGCTGTATATAGTGTATATACCTCCTGTGCTGTATATAGTGCATATACCTCCTGTTCCTGTGCTGTATGTAGTGCATATACCTCCTGTTCCTGTACTGTATATAGTGTATATACCTCCTGTACTGTATATAGTGTATATACCTCCTGTTCCTGTGCTGTGTATAGTGTATATACCTCCTGTACCTGTACTGTAGTGTATATACCTCCTGTACTGTATATAGTGTATATACCTCCTGTACTGTATATAGTGCATATACCTACTGTTCCTGTGCTGGGTATAGTGTATATACCTCCTGTTCCTGTGCTGTATATAGTGTATATACCTCCTGTACTGTATATAGTGCATATACCTCCTGTTCCTGTGCTGTATATACCTCCTGTTCCTGTGCTGTGTATAGTGTATATACCTCCTGTACCTGTACTGTATATATGTATATACCTCCTGTACCTGTGTTATATATAGTGTATATACTGTACCTCCTGTACCTGTGCTGTATATACCTCCTGTTCCTATGCTGTGTATAGTGTATATACCTCCTGTTCCTGTGCTGTATATACCTCCTGTACCTGTGTTATATATAGTGTATATACCTCCTGTACCTGTGCTGTATATACCTCCTGTACCTGTTATATATAGTGTATATACCTCCTGTACTGTATATAGTGCATATACATCCTGTTCCTGTGCTGTATATAGTGTATATACCTCCTGTTCCTGTGCTGTGTATAGAGTATATACCTCCTGTTCCTGTGCTGTATATAGTGTATATACCTCCTGTACTGTATATAGTGCATATACCTCCTGTTCCTGTACTGTATATAGTGTATATACCTCCTGTTCCTGTGCTGTATATACCTCCTGTACCTGTACTGTATATATGTATATACCGCCTGTTCCTGTGCTGTATATATGTATATATCTCCTGTTCCTGTGCTGTATATATGTATATACCTCCTGATCCTTTACTGTATATATGTATATACCTCCTGTTCCTGTACTGTATATAGTGTATATACCTCCTGTTCCTGTGCTGTATATAGTGTATATACCTCCTGTACTGTATATAGTGCATATACTTCCTGTACTGTATATATGTATATACCTCCTGTACTGTATATAGTGCATATACCTCCTGTACCTGTGCTGTATATAGTGTATATACCTCCTGCACCTGTGCTGTATATAGTGTATATACCTCCTGTACTGTATATATGTATAAACCTCCTGTTCCTGTGCTGTATATAGTGCATATACCTCCTGTACCTGTACTGTATATATGTATATACCTCCTGCACCTGTGCTGTATATAGTGTATATACCTCCTGTACTGTATATAGTGTACATACCTCCTGTACCTGTGCTGTATATAGTGTATATACCTCCTGTACCTGTGCTGTATATAGTGTATATACCTCCTGTACTGTATATAGTGTACATACCTCCTGTACCTGTGCTGTATATAGTGTATATACCTCCTGTACTGTATATATGTATATACCTCCTGTTCCTGTACTGTATATATGTATATACCTCCTGTTCCTGTACTGTATATAGTGTATATACCTCCTGTTCCTGTGCTGTATATACCTCCTGTTCCTGTGCTGTATATAGTGTATATACCTCCTGTTCCTGTGCTGTATATACCTCCTGTTCCTGTGCTGTATATTCCTCCTGTACTGTATATATGTATATACCTCCTGTTCCTGTGCTGTGTATATACCTCCTGTACTGTATATACCTCCTGTTCCTGTGCTGTGTATATACCACCTGTACTGTATATAGTGTATATACCTCCTGTGCTGTATATAGTGTATATACCTCCTGTACTGTATATAGTGCATATACCTCCTGTTCCTGTGCTGTATATAGTGCATATACCTCCTGTACTGTATATAGTGTATATACCTCCTGTACTGTAAATAGTGTATATACCTCCCGTTCCTGTGCTGTGTATAGTGTATATACCTCCTGTACCTGTACTGTAGTGTATATACCTCCTGTACTGTATATAGTGCATATACCTACTGTTCCTGTGCTGTGTATAGTGTATATACCTCCTGTTCCTGTGCTGTACATAGTGCATATACCTCCTGTTCCTGTACTGTATATAGTGTATATACCTCCTGTTCCTGTGCTGTATATAGTGTATATACCTCCTGTACCGGTGTTATATATAGTGTATATACCTCCTGTACCTGTGCTGTATATACCTACTGTTCCTGTGCTGTGTATAGTGTATATACCTCCTGTACCTGTACTGTATATATGTATATACCTCCTGTACCTGTGTTATATATAGTGTATATACCTCCTGTACCTGTGCTGTATATACCTCCTGTTCCTATGCTGTGTATAGTGTATATACCTCATGTTCCTGTGCTGTATATACCTCCTGTACCTGTTATATATAGTGTATATACCTCCTGTGCTGTGTATAATGTATATACCTCCTGTTCCTGTGCTGTATATAGTGTATATACCTCCTGTACTGTATATAGTGCATATACATCCTGTTCCTGTGCTGTATATAGTGTATATACCTCCTGTACCTGTATTATATATAGTGTATATACCTCCTGTACCTGTGCTGTATATACCTCCTGTTCCTATGCTGTATATAGTGTATATACCTCCTGTTCCTGTGCTGTATATACCTCCTGTACCTGTTATATATAGTGTATATACCTCCTGTACCTGTGCTGTATATACCTCCTGTGCTGTGTATAATGTATATACCTCCTGTTCCTGTGCTGTATATAGTGTATATACCTTCTGTTCCTGTGCTGTATATAGTGTATATACCTTCTGTTCCTGTGCTGTGTATAGAGTATATACCTCCTGTTCCTGTGCTGTATATAGTGTATATACCTCCTGTTCCTGTGCTGTGTATAGTGTATATACCTCCTGTTCCTGTGCTGTATATAGTGTATATACCTCCTGTACCTGTACTGTATATATGTATATACCTCCTGTTCCTGTGCTGTATATACCTCCTGTACCTGTACTGTATATATGTATATACCTCCTGTTCCTGTGCTGTATATAGTGTATATACCTCCTGTACTGTATATAATGCATATACATCCTGTTCCTGTGCTGTATATAGTGTATATACCTTCTGTTCCTGTGCTGTGTATAGAGTATATACCTCCTGTTCCTGTGCTGTATATAGTGTATATACCTCCTGTACCTGTACTGTATATATGTATATACCTCCTGTTCCTGTGCTGTATATACCTCCTGTACCTGTACTGTATATATGTATATACCTCCTGTTCCTGTGCTGTATATATGTATATACCTCCTGTACTGTATATATGTATATACCTCCTGTACCTGTACTGTATATATGTATATACCTCCTGTTCCTGTGCTGTATATATGTATATACCTCCTGTTCCTGTACTGTATATATGTATATACCTCCTGTTCCTGTACTGTATATAGTGTATGTACCTCCTGTTCCTGTGCTGTATATACCTCCTGTTCCTGTGCTGTATATAGTGTATATACCTCCTGTACTGTATATAATGCATATACATCCTGTTCCTGTGCTGTATATAGTGTATATACCTTCTGTTCCTGTGCTGTGTATAGAGTATATACCTCCTGTTCCTGTGCTGTATATAGTGTATATACCTCCTGTACCTGTACTGTATATATGTATATACCTCCTGTTCCTGTGCTGTATATACCACCTGTACTGTATATATGTATATACCTCCTGTTCCTGTGCTGTATATATGTATATACCTCCTGTACTGTATATATGTATATACCTCCTGTACCTGTACTGTATATATGTATATACCTCCTGTTCCTGTGCTGTATATATGTATATCCCTCCTGTTCCTGTACTGTATATATGTATATACCTCCTGTTCCTGTACTGTATATAGTGTATATACCTCCTGTTCCTGTGCTGTATATACCTCCTGTTCCTGTGCTGTGTATAGTGTATATACCTCCTGTGCTGTATATATACCTCCTGTTCCTGTGCTGTATATAGTGTATATACCTCCTGTACCTGTGCTGTATATAGTGTATATACCTCCTGTTCCTGTGCTGTATATAGTGTATATACCTCCTGTACCGGTGTTATATATAGTGTATATACCTCCTGTACCTGTGCTGTATATATACCTCCTGTTCCTGTGCTGTATATATACCTCCTGTACTTGTGCTGACGCTGTATATAGTGTATATACCTCCTGTACTGTATATAGTGCATATACCTCCTGTACCTGTGCTGTATATAGTGTATATACCTCCTGTACTGTATATAGTGCATATACCTCCTGTACCTGTACTGTATATATGTATATACCTCCTGTACTGATTCAAGATTCAAAGAAGCTTTATTGGCAGGACTAAATATACATTAGTTTTGCCAAAGCAGGTGTACAGAAGGGAATTGGGATAGGGACTGTAGGGAAGGTGGATGGGGCAGATCCAGGATGGGGCTATAAAAGTCCATGGCATAGGGAAGGTGGATGGCGGCATGGGGGCAGATCCAGGATGAGGCTATAGAAGTCCATGGCATAGGGAAGGTGGATGGGGGATTGGGGCATATCCAGGATGAGGCTATAGAAGTCCATGGCATATCATAGTTCTCTTTCTCGCAGTCTATGGCATTCGCTCACATATTGCGCTGCTATCTCCACTGCTCTCTCTTCTTCCCCCAGCAGGATATATGTTTTCTCTTCCTCCTTCATGGTGGTGAAATCCGGGAAGAGATGTGATAGTCTCCTGAAGTGAGTGTCCCTCACTGCTGAGTACTTGGAGCAGTGTAGCAGGAAGTGGGTCTCATCCTACAGGGCCTCCTGGTCACAGTGTTGGCATACTCTTTCCTCCCTGGGCTTGTAGCTCTGCCTGTGTCGGCCGGATTCGATGTCCAGACTGTGGGCACTGAGTCTACTGTAGTCTACTGTATATAGTGCATATACCTCCTGTACCTGTGCTGTATATAGTGTATATACCTCCTGTACCTGTACTGTATATATGTATATACCTCCTGTACCTGTGCTGTATATAGTGCATATACCTCCTGTACTGTATATATGTCTAAACCTCCTGTTCCTGTGTATAGTGTATATACCTCCTGTACTGTATATAGTGTACATACCTCCTGTACCTGTGCTGTATATAGTGTATATACCACCTGTACTGTATATAGTGTATATACCTCCTGTACTGTATATAGTGTACATACCTCCTGTACCTGTGCTGTATATAGTGTATATACCTCCTGTACCTGTACTGTATATAGTGTATATACCTCCTGTACCTGTGCTGTATATAGTGTATATACCTCCTGTACTGTATATAGTGCATATACCTCCTGTACTGTATATATGTCTAAACCTCCTGTTCCTGTGTATAGTGTATATACCTCCTGTACTGTATATAGTGTACATACCTCCTGTACCTGTGCTGTATATAGTGTATATACCTCCTGTACCTGTACTGTATATAGTGTATATACCTCCTGTACTGTATATAGTGTACATACCTCCTGTACCTGTGCTGTATATAGTGTATATACCTCCTGTACCTGTACTGTATATAGTGTATATACCTCCTGTACCTGTGCTGTATATAGTGTATATACCTCCTGTACTGTATATAGTGCATATACCTCCTGTTCCTGTACTGTATATATGTATATACCTCCTGTTCCTGTACTGTATATAGTGTATATACCTCCTGTTCCTGTGCTGTATATACCTCCTGTTCCTGTGCTGTATATACCTCCTGTTCCTGTGCTGTATATAGTGTATATACCTCCTGTACCTGTGCTGTATATAGTGCATATACCTCCTGTACCTGTACTGTATATAGTGCATATACCTCCTGTACCTGTACTGTATATAGTGTATATACCTCCTGTACCTGTGCTGTATATAGTGTATATAGGACTGCGAGAAAGAGAACTATGATATGCCATGGACTTCTACGGCACCCACCCTGGATATGCCCCAATCCCCCATCCACCTTCCCTATGCTATGGACTTCTATAGCCTCATCCTGGATCTGCCCCCATGCCCCCATCCACCTTCCCTATGCCATGGACTTTTATAGCCCCATCCTGGATCTGCCCCATCCACCTTTCCTACAGCCCCTTCCCAACATCCCTACAGTCCCTATCCCAATTCCCTTCTGTACACCTGCTTTGGCAAAACTAATGTGTATTTAGTCCTGCCAATAAAGCTGCTTTGAATCTTGAATCTTGTATATACCTCCTGTACCTGTACTGTATATATGTATATACCTCCTGTACCTGTGCTGTATATTGTATATAGTGTATATACCTCCTGTACCTGTACTGTATATAGTGTATATACCTCCTGTACCTGTACTGTATATAGTGTATATACCTCCTGTACTGTATATATGTATATACCTCCTGTTCCTGTACTGTATATAGTGTATATACCTCCTGTTCCTGTACTGTATATAGTGTATATACCTCCTGTACCTGTGCTGTATATAGTGTATATACCTCCTGTACTGTATATATGTATAAACCTCCTGTGCTGTGTATGGTGTATATACCTCCTGTACTGTATATAGTGTACATACCTCCTGTACCTGTACTGTATATAGTGTATATACCTCCTGTACTGTATATAGTGTATATACCTCCTGTACTGTATATATGTATATACCTCCTGTTCCTGTACTGTATATAGTGTATATACCTCCTGTTCCTGTACTGTATATAGTGTATATACCTCCTGTACCTGTGCTGTATATAGTGTATATACCTCCTGTACTGTATATATGTATAAACCTCCTGTGCTGTGTATGGTGTATATACCTCCTGTACTGTATATAGTGTACATACCTCCTGTACCTGTGCTGTATATAGTGTATATACCTCCTGTACCTGTGCTGTATATAGTGTATATACCTCCTGTACTGTATATAGTGCATATACCTCCTGTTCCTGTACTGTATATAGTGTATATACCTCCTGTACCTGTGCTGTATATAGTGTATATACCTCCTGTACTGTATATAGTGCATATACTTCCTGTACTGTATATAGTGTATATACCTCCTGTTCCTGTGCTGTATATAGTGTATATACCTCCTGTACTGTATATAGTGTATATACCTCCTGTACTGTATATAGTGCATATACCTCCTGTACCTGTACTGTATATAGTGTATAACCCTCCTGTACTGTATATAGTGTATATACCTCCTGTACCCGTGCTGTATATAGTGTATATACCTCCTGTACTGTATATAGTGCATATACCTCCTGTACCTGTACTGTATATAGTGTATATACCTCCTGTACCTGTGCTGTATATAGTGTATATACCTCCTGTACTGTATATAGTGCATATACCTCCTGTTCCTGTACTGTATATAGTGTATATACCACCTGTACCTGTGCTGTATATAGTGTATATACCTCCTGTACTGTATATAGTGCATATACCTCCTGTTCCTGTACTGTATATAGTGTATATACCTCCTGTTCCTGTGCTGTATATACCTCCTGTTCCTGTGCTGTATATAGTTGTGACGGGAGTATTCTCCAGAGCAAGGAGGGACAACAGGCCTGGGAACGATCCAACAGATTTATTGACCAGAAAACAGGAACAACACGAAGGTAATTTGCAGAGTCCCAAAATAAGTCCACAGGAAACTGATTCGGGGGCACCTCCCGACAATCCTTGTGCCAGATCACAAAACCATAGTACTTTAAGAGTCCCAGAAATCCACCACGATCACACAGAGGCCGAAGCTTCCTCAGACAGCCTCGTCCTTCTCTTTTAGCATCCAACTCACATCTGATCTTAAAACAAGAATGTATTGTCAGGGCTCCTGGGATCAGCCCATCTGAAGGGGGGTAGGGGGTCACACCTACTATTCAATGGTTTGGTCCATCAGAAGAGTCTAGAAATGTAAGGGCTCCACTGAGTCTACAGGGTGTGTATTGTAAGTTATCTTCTGCTTAGGAAAACAATAGCCAAAGTTCCACTAGTTGTTGACACAAGCCTAAATTAGATTATGGTCCAGGTACATCACAAGACTTTGCAAAGTATTGGGGGAAGGAGACATATTATACAAAATACAGGACAGGGCAAAACTACAAATCATGACAATCCCTTCCCCTCCCAATTTGTGTACGTACTAGGGACCTCTACAGGTCACTGGTTAAGTACACACAGGCATGGCTGACAGGACTCAGGGCTCCTCTTGCCTGGACAGTCCATCTGCATTTTGGTGTTGGCTGCCTCTTCTATACTGTATTGTAAAGTTATAGGGCTGCAGAGCCAGGCTCCATCGTAGTAAGCGTCCATTGTCCCCAGAGACTCTGTTCAGCCAGGTGAGGGGATTGTGATCAGTAATCACAGTGAATTCTCATCCATACGGATACGGCCTTAGTTTCCTAAGGGCCCACACTACAGCCAGACATTCTTTTTCAACAGTTGCATAGGCCACTTCTCGGTCCAGCAGTTTCCGGCTGAGGTAGGCAATGGGGTGCTCGTCCCCAGCTGCATTCATCTGGCTGAGTACAGCTCCCAGTCCATAAGCAGAGGCGTCCGTCTGCACAATGAATCTCCTCTTGTAGTCTGGAGCAGCCAGAACAGGGTCACAGACCAGAGCGTCCTTCAGCTGGTTAAAAGCCTCATCACAGGCTGGAGTCCAGATCACCAGCCGGGGCATCGTTTTCTTGGTCAGGTCTGTAAGAGGCTTGGCCACAGTGCTGAAATGAGAAACAAATTTTCGGTAATAACTGGCAGTGCCCAAAAAAGCCATAACTTGTTTCTTAGTTTGGGGTACAGGCCAGTCTCTAATAGCCTGGATTTTGGCAGGTTCAGGACGGAGCTTCCCTCCTCCTACTCTATGCCCTAGGTACTGGACTTCACCCATCCCCAATTGGCATTTATCTGGTCGAATGGTTAGGCCTGCTGCAAGAAGCAGGTCAAGAATAATGGCTACTTGGTTCAGATGTTCCTCCCACGTCTGGCTGAAGATGGCGATATCATCCAAGTAGGCACAAGCAAAGTCACCACATCCCCGGAGAATCTGGTCCACCATTCTCTGGAAGGTGGCCGGGGCATTCTTCATTCCAAAGGGCATATTTAGGAATTCATACAGACCAAAGGGGGTTATAAAAGCGGACCGTTCTCTCCCCTCCTCCGTCAGAGGGATTTGCCAGTATCCCTTACTGAGATCAAAGATAGTGACATATCGGGATCCAGCCAGTCGGTCTAGAAGTTCGTCAATACGAGGCATTGGGTAAGGATCACTGACGGTATGGTCGTTTAGTCGTCGATAGTCCACACAAAATCGAGTACTCCCATCCTTCTTGGGTACTAACACCACAGGAGAGGCCCAAGGGCTATGGGAGGCCTGGATTACCCCAAGCTGTAACATCTCCTCCAGTTCGTGCTGCATGGTGTTTCGAACTGATTCAGGTACCCAGTAAGGAGCCTGTTGTATGGGACGGATGCCCTGAGTGTCCACATGATGTTGGGTGACGGTGGTTCGACCTGGTTGGGATGAGAAAGCAGCACGCCTCTGTTGAAGCACTCCCAGCATCTGGTTTTTCTGTAAGGAATCCAGGTGATCTCCCAGAGGAACCTGTTCCACAGTGGATGGGGCTCTCACTGCTTCCACGAGATCAGGTAGGGAGTCCTCATCCTCTTGACCATCCTCTGAAGCTAGCCGACAGCTTGCTATCATTGGAAGGGTCCAGTCAAGGTACTCCTTAATCATATTCACATGGACAGTCTTTTGTCTTAGCCCCTGATCATCTAAAGCAAGAAGGTAATTGGTGTCATTCAGTTTTCTGAGAACCCGGAAGGGACCCTCCCATGTTGTCTGCAGTTTATTCTGCCGATGGGGAACAATCATTAAGACCTGTTGTCCTTCTACAAACTCCCGGTAGCGTGCTTTACGGTCATACCATATCTTCTGTCTGGTTTGAGCCATCCGCACATGACTCTGGGCAAAACTAGCAAGTTGGGCCAGGGTTTCTCGCAGCTTTAGGACATAAGGGACAACAGGGGCCCCTGTATCTTCAACTTGCCCCTCCCAGTATTCCTTGAGCAGGGTTAAGGGTCCTCGGACCTTTCTTCCATAGAGTAGTTCAAAGGGGGAGAACCCAGTGGACTCCTGGGGAACTTCCCGATAGGCAAACAAGAGATGGGGTAGGTACTTCTCCCAGTTTGAATCTCTGTCAGTGAAGGCCCTCAGCATATTCTTCAGAGTGCCATTGAATCGTTCACAAAGTCCACTTGTTTGGGGATGATACGGGGTCGTGCGGATCGCTCGTACTCCACAGGTGCGCCACAGACACTGGACCAGCTCTGACATGAACTGGGAGCCTTGGTCCGACAAGATCTCACTGGGAAATCCTACTCTGGTGAAAATGGTAACCAGGGCCTCGGCCACCTTGGCTGCAGAAATACTTGACAAGGCCACCGCTTCTGGATATCGGGTGGCATAGTCCACAACAGTGAGAATGTACTGCTTTCCAGATTTACTTGGTTTAGCCAGAGGTCCAATGATATCAACAGCTACTCTTTGAAAGGGTTCTTCTATTATAGGGAGCGGTTGCAGGGGAGCCTTTGGGTGATCTCCGGGTCGCCCTCTACGCTGACATATGTCGCAAGTTCGGCAGAAATGCGCCACTGCTTGGGAAATCCCAGGCCAATAGAAAGATTGAGTCAATCGTCTCTCGGTGCGGGTTTTGCCTTGATGGCCAGCAGTAGGAATATCATGAGCAAGGTGTAATAGGGGAATTCTGTATTTCTGAGGAACAATCAGCTGTTTTCTATATGTCCAGGGCTTATCTAGGGAGTCGGCATTGGTAACCCGATACAGAAGCCCATTTTCTCTGAAAATTCTTTCCCCATTCTCCCCTAGCTGCCCTATTTCAGCTCGAGCTCTAAAACTAGCTAGGGTGGGGTCAGTCTCCACTTCTTGTCTAAACTGAACTTTATCCCAGGTAACATTCATATTATCCCCACAAGAAGAATCACTCACCGGCTGTGACGGCGGTTCTGGTGGCCTCATTTCCATGGATGGGTTGCACACGTCCACATTTGCTGCTCTCTTGGCTTGACTTCGGGTTACCGCACCGACAAAGTGGCAATGAAGATTCCCCACATCATTTCCTAGAAGAACGTCTGCAGGGAGGCCGCTCATCACACCGACCATGCATTGTTTGGCCCCAAAGCCATAATCCAGGGTCACACTCGCTCTTGGAATATATCTCTGGGTACCTCCAGCCAATTCAATGGCAATTCCTGGTCCCTTTTGAATTGCTTCTGGTTGAATTACTCGGGGATCGGCTATGGTGAGAAAAGCCCCAGTGTCACGGAAGCCAACAACTTTTTGACCATCCAGCACGACCTCCTGTAGATGTTTGTGCTGAAGATCAGAAGAACAGGTGGCTGGGGCTCGCACCCCATAGACTCCTGGTAGGGAAGCCAGGATATCAGAGTCACTTGGCAAGTCATCAGGCACTGAATACATCTCTTCTCCAGGTGAGGGGGTCTGTAGATAATGAACAGGCAAAGGCGGTCTGTAGGTGTTCTGCCTCCGTACACCTGGACATTGGAATTGCATATGCCCGGGCTGCCCACATCCATAGCATCTGCGCTCCGGGATTCTTCCTCCACGTCGTAGTCCCGAAGGTGGAGCAGGAGTAATGCGAGGCACAGTCACACGAAGGTCACCATGAGTTGATGGTCTAGTGGGATGGTGAATATTGGAGGCAGAAGGACCAGGGGCCGCCAGCGTTGGGGGGCTGGTAGTGTTTTTCTCCCTGAGTAGTAATTTTTTCCACTGAGGCTTGATGGTGAGAGCCTCATCAGCTAGAGCTGCAGCTTCCTCCACTGTTGCTGGTCTCCTTTCACGCACCCATTCCCGTATCTCAGCGGGGCACTTAAAATAAAACTGCTCTTTTAGGATGACCTGCAGGAACGTCTCCCAGGTTATGGCCTCCTCTGCCTCCAGCCAGCGATGACATATATGTTTGAGTTTGTGAGCATACATCTTGAAGGACACTTCCTCATCACAGGCTAAAGTACAGAACTGAGTCCTGTAAGTGTCTGGGGTCACAGCATAATGGTCTAGAATAGTCTGTTTAATCTCCGCATACTCACAGTTCCACCGAGGGTCCATAGCTCTATAGGCTGCGGCAGCTCCACCCTCTAAGAGCCCCACAAGATGTCGGACGCGCTCCCTTTCCGGGACTTCCATTAATCGACACTGATGCTCAAAGTCCTGGAAGAAGCCCTCAATGTCACCGGAAGCCCCATTAAACGGCTTGAAGTCTTTGCGGGACACTCTGGGGAGTTCCCTCATGGGGGATGCTGTGGGTACAGTCTGTCTGGAGCTTCTCGCTGCCTCCAAAGCGATCTCCCTCTCCAGCATTGCCCTCTGCCCCTCCAGCAATGCCCTCTCCTCCATCCTGCGCTGCCTCTCCTCGGCTCTGCGCATGACCTCCATCTTATATTCTATGGAGACCTCTTCTCCCAGCAAGGCCATCTCCTCCTCGTACCACACAACCCACTGACTTTTTTGGGTATTTACCTCCGGCTGCCGTCTTTCCTCTCTTTGCTGTGAGGATCCTTCCTCAGCATCATCTTGCAGGCGAACTGCTTCCAAAGCCTCAATCAGCTGCTCCTTGGAGAGTCCCTTGTAGCTGACTCCCAGTTCACGGGCCTTTGTTTGTAGGTTCACCGCAGTCCAGTTCTTGTACTCTGCGGTGCTGGTTCCCGATGTTGATGGGCCATTCTCCTCCATTCCTTCTGCTCCGATCCCACTGCTGCCACCAGTTTGTGACGGGAGTATTCTCCAGAGCAAGGAGGGACAACAGGCCTGGGAACGATCCAACAGATTTATTGACCAGAAAACAGGAACAACACGAAGGTAATTTGCAGAGTCCCAAAATAAGTCCACAGGAAACTGATTCGGGGGCACCTCCCGACAATCCTTGTGCCAGATCACAAAACCATAGTACTTTAAGAGTCCCAGAAATCCACCACGATCACACAGAGGCCGAAGCTTCCTCAGACAGCCTCGTCCTTCTCTTTTAGCATCCAACTCACATCTGATCTTAAAACAAGAATGTATTGTCAGGGCTCCTGGGATCAGCCCATCTGAAGGGGGGTAGGGGGTCACACCTACTATTCAATGGTTTGGTCCATCAGAAGAGTCTAGAAATGTAAGGGCTCCACTGAGTCTACAGGGTGTGTATTGTAAGTTATCTTCTGCTTAGGAAAACAATAGCCAAAGTTCCACTAGTTGTTGACACAAGCCTAAATTAGATTATGGTCCAGGTACATCACAAGACTTTGCAAAGTATTGGGGGAAGGAGACATATTATACAAAATACAGGACAGGGCAAAACTACAAATCATGACAATCGTGTATATACCTCCTGTACCTGTGCTGTATATAGTGTATATACCTCCTGTACTGTATATAGTGCATATACCTCCTGTACCTGTACTGTATATAGTGTATATACCTCATGTACTATATATATAGTGTATATACCTCCTGTACCCGTGCTGTATATACCTCCTGTACTGTATATAGTGCATATACCTCCTGTACTGTATATAGTGTATATACCTCCTGTTCCTGTACTGTATATAGTGTATATACCTCCTGTACCTGTACTGTATATAGTGTATATACCTCCTGTACTGTATATATGTATATACCTCCTGTACCTGTGCTATATATAGTGTATATACCTCCTGTTCCTGTGCTGTATATAGTGCATATACCTCCTGTACCTGTAGTAATAATAATAATAATAATAATAATAATCTTTATTTACATAGCTCCAACATTTTCTGCAGCGCTTTACAGTTGAACAGTTTCAAACACAACAGTCATAAGTAACAACGTTAACAATACAATATTTAAAGCGAAATAAGACGACCCTGCTCGTGGAGCTTACAATCTACAATGAGGTGGGGGAGATACAAAGCACAGGTTTGTATTTACAATGATGTATTTACAATGACGGTCCAGCCATCTTCAGGGGGTGGGGGTTAGATGGAGATAGTGAATGGGCTACACACACACAAACATGACTTTGATTACTGAATGTGATAGGCCGCTCTGAACAAATGTGTTTTGAGCGAGCGCCTAAAACTATGCAAATTGTGGATGGTCCTAATATCTTGGGGTAGAGCATTCCAGAGGATTGGCGCAGCACGGGAGAAGTCTTGGAGTCGGGAGTGGGAGGTACGGATTAGGGCAGAGGTTAGTCGAAAGTCATTTGCAGAGCGCAGCGGTCAGTTAGGCCGATAGACAGAAATGAGGGAGGAGATGTAAGGGGGTGCCGCACTGTGGAGAGCTTTGTGGGTGAGAACAAGTACTTTGAATTGTACCCTATAATGAATTGGCAGCCAGTGTAAAGACTGGCGAAGAGCGGACGCGTCTGAGTAACGATTAGCCAGATGGACAACCCTGGCTGCTGCATTAAGGATAGACTGGAGAGGGGAGAGTCGAGTGAGAGGGAGGCCAATTAATAGAGCATTACAGTAGTCCAGGCGGGAGTGGATCAGGGCGACAGTGAGAGTTTTTGTTGTTTCCATGGTGAGAAAAGGGCGGATTCTAGAGATGTTCTTTAGGTGTAAGCGGCATGAGCGGGCAAGAGATTGTATATGGGAGGTGAAGGAGAGATCGGAGTCGAACATAACACCCAGACAGCGCGCCTGCTGTTGGGGTGTTATTATGGTGCCACCCACAGAGAGGGAAATGTCAGATTTAGGGAGGTGAGTAGATGGTGGGAGCAGAAGTTAAGTTTTGGAGAGGTTGAGTTTCAGATAGAGAGCAGACATGATGTTGGAGACTGCAGACAGACAGTCAGTGGCGTTCTGTAGTACAGCGGAGGTAAGGTCAGGGGATGATGTGTACAGTTGTGTGTCATCAGCATAAAGATGGTACTGAAAGCCAAATCTGCTGATGGTCTGTCCAATTGGGGCCGTATAGAGAGAGAAGAGAAGGGGGCCAAGGACTGAGCCCTGGGGTACCCCAACAGTGAGAGGAAGAGGAGATGAAGTGGAGCCAGAAAACAGAACACTGAAGGAGCGGTCGGAAAGATAGGAGAACCAGGAAAGAGCAGTGTCCTTAATGCCTAGTGACTGGAGCCTAGAGAGTAGGAGAGTATGGTCAACAGTGTCGAAAGCTGCAGAAAGGTCGAGAAGAATGAGCAGAGAGTGGTCACCATTACGTTTTGCTGTCAGAAGGTCATTGGTCACTTTGAGTGCAGTTTCTGTCGAATGTAGGGGGCGGAAACCGGACTGTGAAGGGTCTAGGAGGGAGTGAGTGGAGAGGTAACGGGTAAGGCGTGAGTATATCAGGCGCTCCAAGAGTTTAGAGATGAAGGGGAGATTGGAGACTGGTCTGTAGTTGTTTGTGCAGGATGGGTCGAGGGTGGGTTTCTTTAGTAATGGAGTAATGATAGAGTGTTTGAAGGAGGAGGGGAAAATGCCAGAGGAGAGGGAGAGATTAAAGATTGTAGTTAGGTGAGTTGTGACGACTGGGGAGAGAGACTGGAGGAGATGTGAGGGAATGGGGTCGGTTGTGCATGTAGTCGGACGAGAAGAGGAGAGGAGCCTGGAGACTTCTTCTTCTGTGATGGGAGCAAATGTGGAGAGTGAGCCAGGGGAAATGCAGGGAGGGATGGGAGTCACTGAACTTGGTGATTGGGAGCGGATTTCCTGACGGATATTGTCTATTTTCTCTATAAAGTGGGAGGCCAGGTCATCAGCGCAAATGTCTGTGATAGGGGCTTGTGCTTTTGGCCTGAGGAGGGAGTGAAAGGTGTCAAAAAGTTTCTTGGGGTTATTGGATAGTGAGGAGATCAGGGTGGTGAAGTAGGTCTGTTTGGCGAGGTGAAGGGCAGAGTTATATGTCCTTAACATAAATTTGAAGTGTATGAAGTCTTCTGGTGTGCGTGTTTTCTTCCTGTACTGTATATGTATATACCTCCTGTACCTGTGCTGTATATAGTGTATATACCACCTGTACTGTATATAGTGTATATACCTCCTGTACCTGTGCTGTATATAGAATACAAAAAAGGGAAATTCCAAGACAGTAGTGCTTATCCTGATTGAATATATTACTTATAGTAAACCAATTTATGCACATCAAATGGACAAATATAGGATGATTCGGAAAACTAAACAAAACAAACTGCGAAAAACCGAACTGATATCCAAAAATATTTTATTATTAAAACAGATGTATATATGTACACATATATATATATATAAAAGAAAGGGTGGTAATCCCAATACCCGAATGGAGGAATACCGGGAAACAATATGGCATTAATTATAATAAAGTGTCCCCAAATAGAATAATATACTATAATTTAAAAACATGTGTACAACATAGCATAATTGAATCGAATGGTGTAACCACCAATAATGTGCAACAGGTAACAGTACCCAAAAATATGGGCATGTATTATATTGCAAGCTAGTGCTAACATGAAAAAATGTGTATAAATATATAAACATACAGTTACATGTTACACATTTATATATTGTAAACAACTTGATAAGCACCAATGTGCTAGCGGCTAAATTGCCCTGCCATATTGTGCACACCTAAATCAAATGGAAAACACTGGAGTATATGATGCCACAATGCACTTAAGTATATTTGAAACTAGTGCCTCTTTATATGTATCGAAACCCCACAAGTAGAATAGCCGTGCCATGAGGCCTACAATTGTAATGGACACATATCCAAAGAGAAAGGCTATAAATACCTTGTAACTGTTAATGCCAAGTTCCCAGTATACGTCCAACCCCGACGCGCGTTTCGGCGTCTGCCTTCATCAGACACCTGATGAATTTAGGCATGTAGACATGGTCAAGACAATCTCCTGCAGTTCAAACCGAGCATCAGTATGGGGAAGAAAGGTGATTTGAGTGCCTTTGAACGTGGCATGATTGTTGGTGCCAGAAGGGCTGGTCTGAGTATTTCAGAAACTGCTGATCTACTGGGATTTTCACGCACAACCATCTCTAGGGTTTACAGAGAATGGTCCGAAAAAGAAAAAAAACCCAGTGAGCGGCAGTTCTGTGGCCGGAAATGCCTTGTTGATGCCAGAGGTCAGAGGAGAATGGGCATACTGGTTCGAGCTGATAGAAAGGCAACAGTGACTCAAATTGCCACCCGTTACAACCAAGGTAGGCAGAAGAGCATCTCTGAACGCACAGTGCGTCGAACTTTGAGGCAGATGGGCTACAGCAGCAGAAGACCACACTGGGTACCACTCCTCTCAGCTAAGAACAGGAAACTGAGGCTACAATTTGCACAAGCTCATCGAAATTGGACAGTAGAAGATTGGAAAAACGTTGCCTGGTCTGATGAGTCTCGATTTCTGTTGCGACATTCGGATGGTAGGGTCAGAATTTGGCGTAAACAACATGAAAGCATGGATCCATCCTGCCTTGTATCAACGGTTCAGGCTGGTGGTGGTGGTGTCATGGTGTGGGGAATTTTTTCTTGGCACTCTTTGGGCCCCTTGGTACCAATTGAGCATCGTTGCAACGCCACAGCCTACCTGAGTATTGTTGCTGACCATGTCCATCCCTTTATGACCACAATGTACCCAACATCTGATGGCTACTTTCAGCAGGATAATGCGCCATGTCATAAAGCTCGAATCATCTCAGATTGGTTTCTTGAACATGACAATGAGTTCACTGTACTCAAATGGCCTCCTCAGTCACCAGATCTCAATCCAATAGAGCATCTTTGGGATGTGGTGGAACGGGAGATTCGCATCAGGGATGTGCAGCCGACAAATCTGCGCCAACTGTGTGATGCCATCATGTCAATATGGTTCAAAATCTCTGAGGAATGCTTCCAGCACCTTGTTGAATCTCTGCCACGAAGAATTGAGGCAGTTCTGAAGGCAAAAGGGGGTCCAACCCCTTACTAGCATGGTGTACCTAATAAAGTGGCCAGTGAGTGTACCTCCTGTACCTGTGCTGTATATAGTGTATATACCTCCTGTTCCTGTACTGTATATAGTGTATATACCTCCTGTTCCTGTGCTGTATATATACTTCCTGTACTGTATATAGTGCATATACCTCCTGTACCTGTGCTGTATATAGTGTATATACCTCCTGTTCCTGTGCTGTATATAGTGTATATACCTCCTGTTCCTGTGCTGTATATAGTGTATATACCTCCTGTTCCTGTGCTGTATATAGTGCATATACCTCCTGTTCCTGTACTGTATATAGTGTATATACCTCCTGTTCCTGTGCTGTATATAGTGCATATACCTCCTGTTCCTGTGCTGTGTATAGTGTATATACCTCCTGTTCCTGTACTGTATATACCTCCTGTGCTGTATATATACTTCCTGTACTGTATATAGTGTATATACCTCCTGTTCCTGTGCTGTATATAGTGCATATACCTCCTGTTCCTGTGCTGTGTATAGTGTATATACCTCCTGTGCTGTATATATACTTCCTGTACTGTATATAGTGCATATACCTCCTGTACCTGTGCTGTATATAGTGTATATACCTCCTGTTCCTGTACTGTATATAGTGTATATACCTCCTGTTCCTGTGCTGTATATAGTGCACATACCTCCTGTTCCTGTGCTGTGTATAGAGTATATACCTCCTGTTCCTGTACTGTATATACCTCCTGTGCTGTATATATACTTCCTGTACTGTATATATGTATATACCTCCTGTACCTGTGCTGTATATAGTGTATATACCTCCTGTTCCTGTGCTGTATATACCTCCTGTTCCTGTACTGTATATAGTGTATATACCTCCTGTACCTGTGCTGTATATACCTCCTGTTCCTGTACTGTATATAGTGTATATACCTCCTGTTCCTGTACTGTATATAGTGTATATACCTCCTGTTCCTGTGCTGTATATACCTCCTGTTCCTGTACTGTATATAGTGTATATACCTCCTGTACCTGTGCTGTATATACCTCCTGTTCCTGTACTGTATATAGTGTATATACCTCCTGTTCCTGTGCTGTATATACCTCCTGTACTGTATATAGTGCATATACCTCCTGTTCCTGTGCTGTATATAGTGTATATACCTCCTGTTCCTGTGCTGTATATAGTGTATATACCTCCTGTTCCTGTGCTGTATATAGTGTATATACCTCCTGTTCCTGTACTGTATATACCTCCTGTACTGTATATACCTCCTGTTCCTGTACTGTATATAGTGTATATACCTCCTGTTCCTGTACTGTATATAGTGTATATACCTCCTGTACTGTATATAGTGTATATACCTCCTGTTCCTGTGCTGTATATAGTGTATATACCTCCTGTTCCTGTACTGTATATACCTCCTGTGCTGTATATAGTGTATATACCTCCTGTTCCTGTACTGTATATACCTCCTGTACTGTATATAGTGCATATACCTCCTGTTCCTGTGCTGTATATAGTGTATATACCTCCTGTTCCTGTGCTGTATATACCTCCTGTACTGTATATAGTGTATATACCTCCTGTTCCTGTACTGTATATAGTGTATATACCTCCTGTTCCTGTACTGTATATAGTGTATATACCTCCTGTTCCTGTGCTGTATATACCTCCTGTACTGTATATAGTGTATATACCTCCTGTTCCTGTACTGTATATAGTGTATATACCTCCTGTTCCTGTACTGTATATAGTGTATATACCTCCTGTTCCTGTGCTGTATATAGTGTATATACCTCCTGTTCCTGTGCTGTGTATAGAGTATATACCTCCTGTTCCTGTACTGTATATACCTCCTGTGCTGTATATATACCTCCTGTACCTGTGCTGTATATACCTTCTGCACCCACTGAGCAGTTTCCCCCCGGGTCGCTGCCCCTTTCTCTCACACCATGGGCTGTGGCCCCACCAGATGTTGCTCCCATGGAAGGAGCGGAGAGCGGCTGCACTGGGCCGCTGCCGCCAGAAGGGGGAGCGGGAGGAGGTGCCGCGAGCGGTGCATCCTGGGAAATAAACCAACATGGGGAGCAGCTCCGTGCTCAGCGTGCGCCTCAGTCCCACGGAGTGAGAGTCTGACGTGACCCCCCCTCTGCCGCCAGAGCTCGGCCGCTGCGTCACCGCCTCCCGGGGACGATGTGAGGGGGCAGGAAACGAGGAACCGCAGCCTCTCCCGGATGATGGACAGGAACTACCCGACTCCCACCTTCGCCGACCCGCTGGCCCCAGCCTCCCCCGCCGCCTGGGCCTACGAGCGGAGCGCGGCCGGGATAAAACCGAGGTATGCACGGCTGCTAGGGCTGGGGAGTGGAGTAGGCGAGCCCGGGGATGTGAGGCCTTGTTCTGCAGGCCGGGATCCCCCTCCTGTCAGCGGCCAGAGCGGAGGGAGGGGCCCCGCACAGTGTCTGCACGGGCAGAGGCCGGCCACCACAGCCCGCGGATCCTCCCAGCAGCAGGCCGGGCCCCCGCACTGACTCCCGAGCCGCCTGCTCTGAGGCACTACAGCTCCCAGCGTGCCCTACTTAGCAGAGGCTGGGAGTTGGATGTGACAACAGCTGGCACAGGCATCAGAGCTGCTTCCCTCCTCCTGCCAGCAGCAGTGTGTCTGGTGACAGCTGGTGCAGTGGGTAAGACACCTGGCAGTGATCAGAACTTTTCCCACTTTCTTGCCCGTCCATAAATCTGAGTGACATGTGGTGTTAGTCCCGTTATCGAGGATGATGACTGAACGGCGCCTCATGGGCCAGGGATATTGCCGTATGTCTCTAGGACATCATGGCCGCCATCACCGCACTGGCCACTGTGCTTCACACTTGTCTTATTCTGCCAGATATATCAATGCAATGGTCATCACTTTTGAGACACAGGCACTGAAAGGATCATTCCTAAAACATTAATTTCTTCTTAGGGCTGGGGCATTGATATCTGTCTTTTAGGGGGATAACTTACTGATTACTTGAGGTCTGACTATTGAGACCCAGGGCTGTGGAGTCGGTAAGCCAAACCTGCGACTCAGACTCCTCAATTTCCCTTACACCGACTCCACGACTCTGACTCCCACATATATTGCTTATATTTAAGTGAGAAATTTATTGTAAGTACAATGTGAACATCAGACATTTAATCATTTTTATGATACAATAATCAAGACATTTAGATAGAACATAATATTTATTGGAATACAATTTTAGAACACAAAAAACTATAATAAATTGTAACTATGTAATACACTATGTAATATCGAATATATATATATATATATATATATATATATATAACACTATGTAATAAACTATGTAAGTGGCAAAAAAACAGTTTTCAACAAAAACATACTAAATAACATTTGTGCAGTCTATGAATTTGTTCTAAGAAATAGAATTGCTTCCATCAGATCCTCCTTCATAGATGACCACAAATCTGACCTAATAATTTTAAGGCTAGAGAACAACCTCTCTACACTAACTTTGGTTGGTGACAAAGCTGTAACCACATGGGCAACATCTCTAACAATTTCCGGGTATAAAGGAATTGCCTCATGCACAGTCAGTTTTGATGACTGGTTGAATTTTTCTGTTTCTTTGAGAGCAAGTGAAACGTTTTGCTGAAATATGATCAGTCTGCTTGCTATAGTAGACGGAGTGAAATCTTATTCCTTGCGGCAACGCTTTGCCTGCGCCATATCATCCAAATACTTGTCAAAGTCAAACTCCTCATCTGATGAGGATGAAGATATGGCAGCAGTAGCCCTGTCAGGACCCAAGTCCTCATGCCTGGCCATCCTCCTGTAGGCCACTCATCCTAACTGCTACCTCAGTCAGAGCTTCTTTTCCTTTAGTAAGCTGTTGATCATCAAGCAATATACTATGACTTGGATCCACATAAACAGCTGCCAGAAAAATTTTATTTTCCAATAGCTGTGTCTCTCTCCGTTTCTTTGAAGCAGAAATGCCATCTGCGATTAAACCTCCTCTTTGGGACAGGCAAAATAGCAAGTTCTTCCATTCCCTTATGAAAATGCCAGGAGTTAAATCCTCAGATTGTAATTTTTTAGTCACGGTAAATGGGTGATTAAGCAATTCCTTCAATTCAGCCACCTGTGTCCATTGACCTTCATTTAGGGTTACCTGAGGGTTCGCCATATCTATAAGAAACGGTTGTAGTTCAAGCAATCGCACAATCATTTAATAAGTGCTGCCCCACCGAGTGGCTTGATCTACAATTGCCCCTTTCCCAGCACGTCTCTTCAAGATGGAATCAATTTTAGGGGTTCTGGCGGCAAAAACCAATTTCCTCCCTTTTCCAATCAGATTTCCAGCATGTCCCTCTTGCAGACTATCTCTTATTGCGAGCTGCAGCGTGTGCACAACACAGCGCATGTGATGAATAGGAAAGTGTTTTGAAGCACCTTCAACAAGATCATCTATTTCTACAGTATAATTTTGCTGTTCTTCTGTTGTAATATCTGTTTGTTCCTCAGTTACATGAACAGCACTGTGGCCTTCCATCTCCAACATACTGAATCCTAAATTTTCTTCTAGCTGTTGTTCATTACTCTCATTCATCAGTATAATTGTACTTATCATGTTTGAAGCATTGTCCGTTACAATAGCACGAACCTGTTCTTGTGTGAATGTAGCCTTAGATCAGGAATAGAACAGCCAATTATAGGACACTTCATAACTTTCCCAAATTCCTATGAAAAAATATTCAGCACATTCTGCATTGAACTACTGTACCCAATTTATTATATATTTTATACCGACTCCGACTCCACAGCCCTGTTGGGACCACCCGAGATCAGGACTCTGACCCATTCTCTGTAGTTTCGTCTTCAGTGGAGGTGTGCGCCAGCTCGACTTCCTCTCCACTCATTGTCTATGGCAGTGCTGGAGCTAGCCGAGTGCTTAAAGGGAATCTGTCAGCAGATTCTTCTGCCCCATCTGACAGCAGCATGATGTAGGGGCAAACATGCAGATTCCAGGGATGTCACTTACTGGGATGCTTGCTGTAGTTTTGATAAAATCACTGATGTCTTTTCTGCATATAAATAAGTTCTCTGAGTGCTGACATCTTCATAACCCGTCCCCACCACTGATTGGAAGCTTTCTGTGTACACTGTGCATAGACAGAAAGCTGCCAACCTGCTATGTGGGCAGGGTTATACTGAGCTCATGAATATGGAGGACTACATAACAATATCTTGCGAACAGTGATTTTATCAAAACTGCAGCAAGCAGCCCAGTAAGTGGTACAATGCTGGAATCTGGATCATTATGCAGCTCTCAGGTTAAGTGACAGATTCCATTTTAATATTTTGCAAACTACTTTCACTTTTTTGTATTCCTTGTTTGTAACGCGATATGGAGTAACCAAATTTGCCATGTATTTGAGGTCTGATTAGTCAGAGAGTGCCACCAGTGGCCAGACTGGGCTACCTGGCAGTGAAGCTTGAAAAAACAAAATGCACATCACTTATCCGTTGAGGCCCATATTGCTCTAGTACCTCTGAACTCTGTGCTTATGTTCTGTCTGTCGCAGTATGACCTCTGTGGCCTGTGATTGGCGGCCGCGGTGTGATCTCTGTGGCCTGTGATTGGTGGCCGCGGTGTGACCTCTGTGGCCTGTGATTGGCGGCCGTGTAGGGAGGAGGACCCCCACAGAGTGTCCGGGCTGGAACTAAGGGGACCGCCATCTGAGTTCCTAAGGAAACCGTACCCGGGGAACAGAGGAGGAGAGTGGACTGTTGAGAGTGACAGGACAGCAAGGGGAGGGGCGAGTATAAAAGGGGCAGGGAGCGCGCAGAGGAGTCAGTTGGTGATACGTCAGACACGGAGCAGGAGATGGAGGGGGCGTGAGAGAGCGGGAAGGACACTGACAGTTCAGAGAAGAGACCAGCAGCAGAGGGTAGATACGCAGTGGCCCTCAGGAAAGAGGCACCGAGCTTACCGACAGGGGACTGTCTCTTCACCCCAATCCCGGGTTACGATCTACCCCCGGTCATCCTTGACCGTTACCGCTGAGCTCGATCCCTCTCCCGGTTGCTGCCATCCCCCTTCAAGCCCGTGGTTGCGGCCTGCCCGCTGCCACCCGCGGACGCTGCCGATTCACGTCAGCGGCCTGTCTATCGCCGCTCACAGCCACCTTCACCCCGCTGCAGTCGGCAGTTGGGGCCTGTTCCTTATCAACAGAGACACTCTGCACACAGCCTCAGGCTGGGCGCGCGGCCAGTAAACCGCCACTCTTGAGCTCTGCGACACAACCCTGCTTGGGGACAGGAGTCCCAGTCAACCCGCTAACAAGCGCAACCCCGCTGTTACAACAGGGGGTTACTTCATCTCAGGACTCCATCAGGGCTTGTTGTGCCCCAACTCCTCCTGGGCGCTGGGGCGCCCGAAGACTACTCCAAATCTTCAGCAGCTGGGCCCAGCGGCTGCGACGCCAGAGCAGCCTCATCAAAGACGCCAGAGCAGCATCATCAGCAACGCAGCTTCCATAGAGACGCCGAGGGACGTCAGGACGGATAAGTGACATTATAGAGTATAAGGACCCGTAGACGGCCTTACCGTGGTCCCATAGTAACCGGCCTCGTGTTCTTTCCAAATAGTGTTTGGTTGTACTGAGTCAATGCGAGGACAACGGTTATCCCTTTTTGGTTGCTTAGTATAGCCCTAGCGGCTTTAAATTATATAAAGTTTGCTTTTCAAAGTTCAACCAGTCTCACGTCTCGTCACTGCATCCTGTGAACCTGCTGTTACCTACAGCCGCGGAGTGACCACTGTGGCCTGTGATTGGCGGCCGCAGTCATTTGTTGTAGATGAGATGCCATCGCTGCAGCCTGCCAGCAAGGACTGATGGGAAGGAGATAGGCTGCACTGGGGTATCTGGGGCTTCAATGGGTTAGTAATGCTCATTTTGTCGCTTTCATGCTTCACCTGCTTTTTTTTCTGGTGCCACCATTTTCTGCTCTCAATGTTAGTCGGTGGCATAAGGAACTTCCCAGACAGAACCTGATTGAATCTTGCTTATTTCCAAGTA
This sequence comes from Dendrobates tinctorius, assembly GCF_039654945.1. Lineage (NCBI taxonomy): Eukaryota > Metazoa > Chordata > Amphibia > Anura > Dendrobatidae > Dendrobates > Dendrobates tinctorius. The sequence continues at coordinate 19,421,234 of NW_027361716.1, forward strand.
ATTGACAGTTTTATTTTTTTTTTTTTCTGTCTTTAGTATTCAGTGAAGTTTCTTGCATCAAATTCTTAAAATATGCCCATGCGGTTCATGAATATTGCGCAAAGTAAAAAGAAATGCTCTATTTAACGGTTTGCGACTTTCGTGCAAAAATTTACTGAAATGTTATTATTTATTATTCATTTATATAGCACCATTGATTCCATGGTGCTGTACATAAGAAGGGGGTTACATACAAACTTCAGATATCACTTACAGAAAACAAACTAACAATGACAGACTGATACAGAGGGGAGAGGACCCTGTCCTTTCGGGCTTAGGGCCCCGTCACACATAGCGACGCACCAGCGATCCCGACAACGATATTACCTTGGGATCGCTGGTTCATCGCTACATGATCGCTGGTGAGCTGCCAAACAGGCAGCTTCACCAGTGATCAGCACCAAAGACACGCGGGTAACAAGCGACACGTCGCTTAGTTACCCACTGTGTACCTTAGTTACCAGCGCGCTGGTGCAGGGAGCTGGTAACCAAGGTACACATCGGGTTTCTAAGCGCTGCTTAGAAACCAAATGTGTACCTTAATTACCAGTGCCAGTTCGTTGATTGCCAGTCTCCTGCCTGCCACACCCAGCGATGCATGCTGGCCAGCAGGACACCAGAGATCAAAAAAATGTCCTGGCTATTCCAGTGTAGGTAGGGGTAACCGACAGGGGGGTGACCCGCTTCTTGCCGCAGACAAACACGAGACTGAGACAGAATTTGTATTCAACAGGTCCGTTTTTTATTGGCCGTCCTCCTGGCGACCACAACAATTCACCACAGCAGCTTCACACTTCTCCGTACACAGGCACGGGTACCTTCACTTCATTTTTACTGTAGTCGTGGCGCCCCTCGTGGCTCTTTTCACTGTGGCTGCCTTAGGCCCATCCACTACAACGCTTCACCAGTCTGAGTATGTCGTCTGTTTGGTACCCCCAGGCTGTCTTTGTCTGTGGCTACTGTCCTTTGGGCCACCCCCCTGTGACCGTCTCAACTGTCAGTCCCCTACGGAGCCTTTCTACTGTCTTTCTCCTCAGCAGAACTTCCTCTCTACTGTGCTCCTCTCGCTGACTGAACTCTCCAGAACCTTCTCTCAACCTTTTATACTTCCAGTTCTGGTAACTCCGCCCACCATCACCTGACAGTTTCTCTGACCAATGGCAGTTGTTCACTCCCACTCTTACTCTCCACTGCCCTCTAATGGTCAAACTACAATACTACACCCTTTCTCTTTATCTCAGCGGTTTCCCACCTACACTGCGCTACACCTCTGCCTTCCCACTACAGAAAGGGCTGTCCGTCAGTCCACCTTCCCTACACCAGGACGATCAGCGATACCCGGCAGGGGGGCTGGTCGCTGGTAAGTGTCACACAGCGATCTCGCTGGTGAGATCGACGTGACTCAGCAGCGATCTCTCTAGCGAGACCGCTGTGTGTGACGGGGGCTTTACATGCTGCAGGATGGTGGGGAAGGAGACAGTAGGTTGGTGGGTTGCAGCAGTTCCGGTGTTGGTTGAGGTGAGATCTCCGGTAGCGGTGAGGAGGCAGCGGGGTCATTGCAGGCTGTAGGCTTTCCTGAAGAGATGGGTTTTCAGGTTCCGTCTGAAGGATCCGAATGTGGTTGATAGTCGGACATGTTGGGCAGAGAATTCCAGAGCATGGGGGCTATTCGGGAGAAGTCTTGAAGGCGGTTGGGTGAGGAGCGAATAAGTGTGGAGGAGAGAAGGAGGTCTTGGGATGACATGAAATGTTGCAAAATTTGGCCACACATTCCAGGTGAACAGTAAGTAACATGAGTAGGCTGGCACAATAACATTGTATCTTTTCATAAGTCTCCATTTATGAGTCAGGAAACCAGAAACCCCGATTCACAACAGCAAAAAGACAGAAACATGAGAATTCTTGACTTATGCGCAAAATTAAAACTCCAAAAACTGTACAAAAAAACTTTGAAATGCAGTAGTGAATCGGGCTCAGTCTCCCCATTTTATCTAAGATTTGGGCCTCATTCAGACTTGAACTGTAAGGCCGGGTGCCCTCGATCCAGAACTAGTAGCAGTGTATATTCGCTGTGTCAAAATCGTTGCCGTTTATTGAACTCAGGCGAATCTGCATGTGATCACTGAACCGTGTGCATTTACTGCGTCCAATACATTGTATGGGTGAAATTTATCTTGTGGAGAGAGATTCGCTTTTCCACTAGAGAAATTGTTATGCTGTGGTTTGGAGAGTCGTGCCTCGTGTCCGTCTCCACGGGTGAATTCCCATCCATTATGCTGTAACATCTCGCCGCTGCGGGTTTGAGGCTGCATAAATACAGTCGCTTCAGTTATCTCATCCATCAATAGGTCACATGAAACTGAGCAACTTTGTAATATATCTTATTAGACTGATTTGCTTCTTTTTCTGCATTTAGTCGTTATCAGTATTCTCAATTTTGAGTCAATATCTGTGTTCAGTGAAAACTCTCTATTACTGAGATAGGAGAATCTCATCAGGAGGAGCTGCCATGTACATAGGAGGAGGAGCTCAGCCTCTAGCTCCTCCCTCTACATAGAATCTCATCAGTAGAAGTTGCCATGTACATAGGAGGAGGAGCTCAGCCTCTAGCTCCTCCCTCCTCCATCTACATAGAATCTCATCAGTAGGAGCTGCCATGTACATAGGAGGAGCTCAGCCTTTAGCTCCTCCTCCATCTACATAGAATCTCTTCAGTAGGAGCTGCCTTGTCCAAAGGAGGCGGAGCTCAGTCTCTAGCTCCTCACCCTCCATCTACATAGAATCTCATCAATAGGAGCTGCCATGTACATAGGAGGAGAAGCTCGGCCTCTAGGTCCTCCCTTCTCCATCTACATAGAATCTCATCAGTAGGAGTTGCCATGTACATAGGAAGAGGAGCTCAGCCTCTAGCTCCTCCCTCCTCCATCTACATAGAATCTCATCAGGAGGAGCTCAGCCTCTAGCTCCTCCCTCTATCTACATAGAATCTCTTCAGTAGGAGCTGCCTTGTCCATAGGAGGCGGAGCTCATCTTCTAGCTCCTCCCTCCTTCATCTACATAGAATCTCATCAGTAGGAGCTGCCATGTCCATAGGAGGAGGAGCTCAGCCTCTAGCTCCTCCTCCATCTACATAGAATTTCATCAGTAGAAACTGCCGTGTACATAGGAGGAGGAGCTCAGTCTCTAGCTCCTACCTCCTCCATCTGCATAGAATCTCATCAGTTGCAACCGCCATCTCCTGTCTTAGAAATGGGATAATCAGTCTTCACTGAATACAGATTTTACCCCAGAAATGAGTCTTGATAATGACCGATCAATTCTGGCAGAGAAAGAAGTAGATTTATCTGATAAGATATGGTGCGAAGTTGCTTATTTTCATGTGCCCTAATGATTTATGAAATAGAGTAGTCATCATTTTAATTTCTAAGTATTTTTCACTTAACCCCTTTGCGACATGCGCCGTACTAGTATAGCGCATGTCTCTTCTCTCTTTGACGTGGGCTCCGGCACTGATACCACATGTTTCCCTGCACATGTCGGCTATTTTGAACAGCAGACATGTGCCTGCAACAGCCGCGGGTAGAAACGCCATTAACCCGTTAAATGCCGCTGTCAAACTCTGACAGCGGCATTTAGCGAGCGCTTCCGGCCATTAGGCCGGAAATCCGCCCACCAGTGACCCCACGTGATCACGGGTCACCGATGGGTTGGTATGACAACCAGAGGTCTCCTGGAGACCTCTAGGGTTGTCACTGCTGGCTCGCTATGAGTGCCACCCTGTGGTCGTCGCTCATAGAAAGTGAGTCTGCTATATTCAGGTGATCTGATCATCGCCTCTATGTAGCAGAGCTTATCGGGTTATGGCTACAGTTGAACGAAGTTGTTCTAGTTCCCTCTTATTCGGCAAGCAATATCGCTTACCAAATAAGCTGCAGAGGGAATCCGGATACATGGAGGGCGCCGCAGCTGCTTGTGTTGCAGCTGTGTCAAAGCACATGAATGGAGAGCCCAACAAACAGGCTCTGCAGCAAAATGGTATAAAAAATGTCAGATCGGCATACAAAAAATAAGCTCGCAACTCGAGATCACGAAAAGTGGAGATGCTACGGGTATCGGAAAATGTTGCAATTTTTCTTTTGTTTAACAATTTTTTTTTTTTTTTTCTTTTTCTTTTCACCATTGAAGTAAAAATTAACCTAGACGTGTTTAGTGTCTATCTATGAACTCGTAATGACCTGGAGAATCATAATGGCAGGTCAGTTTTAGCATCTGGCGAACATGGTAAAAAAAAATCCAACAAAAGTTGTGGATGTGCACTTTTTCTGAAATTTCACCGCACTTGGAATTTTTTTTTATTTTTGAGTACACAATATGGTAAAATCAATGAGGTCTTTCAAAAGTACAACTCGTCCTGCAAAAAACAAGCCATCACACGGCCATATTGACAGAAAAATAAAGTTATGGCTCTGGGAAGAAGGAGAGCAAAAAACAAAAGCAAAAATGAAAAAGGGCTTCGTCTCAAAGGGGTTAAACAAAAAAATGCGTCTGATAAATAAGTTACAAAGGTTCTCCTTTACTTTGCAATGTTAATCATAGGCAGCACACGGACTGTACACTCTTGCTATTCGTATGCTGTACGTTTTTATCACAAACCCATAGACTTGTATTCACACCTTTCATTTGTGCTGGTGGTAAAATTGTCATGTCTGCTTGAGTTTTGTACAGACATGGTCTGAGAAAGACGTGTGAACTGCCCCATAGACTGTAAGGCTGTGTTCACACACAGCGTTTTTTTAGCGGTTTTTACCGCGGTTTTCACTATAAAACCGCTAAAAATAAGCTGCACAGTCATTTCTATGCATTTTGCACTTTGTGTGCACATTGATGCGTTTTTTACTGCGAAAAAACCGCATCGCGGTAAAAACCGCAGCATGCACATTAATTTTGCGTTTTTTTCCGCGGTTTAGGCTTCTCCCATGCTTTTAGAAACCGCTGCGGTAAAAAACTCATCAAAAACGCATCAAAACCGCGCAAAAAGCGCCGCGGAAAAATAGGTGCGGTTTCTGGGAAGGGATTCAGGTTTTTGTGCAGAAATTTTCTGCAACGTGTGCACTAGGGTGACCGGATCTCATATGGGGGGAAAAAATGTCAGAATCTTGTTCGTCTGGACCCCACAAAACGATTCCCCTTTCCAGATATTGAGAGAGCCAAAATTTGAGCTCGATCAAACGACATTAACCCGTGTCGCTCAAAGTTTGAAAAAATCCAAATTGAGGTATTTTAAGATTTAGGTATTTTGCATAGTCTGTTAGACTATAAAGAATGTGACAACAACATTGCAGAAATAGCCCTGACCAAATTTTCGAACCATTTGTGGTATTTGAATGCAGAGTTGGTGGGATTATCGTTTTTTGATCCCACCATTACAGACAATGAAAAGTTGTTAATGGCTAATAAATTGCTCAGTAGCAAAGATGAACCATCAGAGCACGCTAGGGTTGTAAATCCAAAAGTTAGGAAAGAAAAGTTAAAAGAGGTAGGAAGTAACCGACTTTAACGACCTTCTGACAAAAGATGAAGAACAAAAGCAATATGTCCTGCAAGTTGTAAGCAAATGCCGAGCATTATATTCTGACGTTTCAAAAACTACTTTAACAAAAGCTCTAGAATAGATTAGATAACTATGTAAAATTATCAACTCATGTAGGTTAGCGTGCTCTGATGGTTCATCTGTGCTACTGAGCAATTTATTAGCCATTAACAACTTTTCATTGTCTGTAATGGTGGGATCAAAAAACGATAATCCCACCAACTCTGCATTCAAATACCACAAATGGTTCGAAAATTTGGTCAGGGCTATTTCTGCAATGTTGTTGTCATATTCTTTATAGTCTAACAGACTATGCAAAATACCTAAATCTTAAAATACCTCAATTTGGATTTTTTCAAACTTTGAGCGACGAGCGGCACGGGTTAACGTCGTTTGATCGAGCTCAAATTTTGGCTATCTCAATATCTGGAAAGGGGAATCGTTTTGTGGGGTCCAGACGGACAAAATTCCGACATCGATTTTTTGCGGTCACCCTAGTGTGCACATACCCTAATAGGTATGTGTTGTATCCATTAAAAACAGAACATGTACATGAAACATAGATGTGTGAATGAGGCCTTAATATATAAAGTGCTCTCAGTGAGAGAAACAAAATAGGAATCTTGTGGGTATGATACCTTTTAATGGCTAACAAATAATAGAGAATGTTGTTACAAAGCAAGCTTTCGGGACTGCTTACGTCCCTTCATCAGGCTGATATGACAAAATATTTGAAGAAACCTTATTTATATACAGTTTAAAGCACAACATTTCAATAAACAATGAGCTTGGAGAGAGAATCCTTAGGGTGAGTGCACACGCTGCGGATTCTGCTGCGGGTTTTTTCCCGCAGAAACGCAGGTAAAGTGACCTGAGGTTTTGCTGTGGTTTGGCCTGCGGTTTTGCCCTGCGGTTTCACACCTCTACTATGTTAAAGGTGTGAAACCGCAGCAGAATCCGCAGAAACAATTGACATGCTGCGGAAAAAAAATGCAGCTTTTCCGCAGGTAAAAAACCGCAGCGTGAGCACTGCGGTTTTGAAAACCCATAGGCTAACATGGTGAAGTACCATGTCTGCGGAACTGCTGCAGTTCTGCAGGGCCAAAACCGCAGCGTGTGCACATACCCTAAATTAGGTAAGATTAGATAGGTAGTATGAAAAGTTCTGAAGATCAAAGGGCTACTTGGAGGAGATGGCTCAGATATGGTAATGGGTCATAAAACCTTCTGACAAATTGAGTCCTGTGTGAATAGAATCAAAGATAGTAATGCATTTATGCTCCCACACTCTCCTATGTGTCTGTGATTTAAAATTGCCTTTTAAAATGACAACTTTCATATTGCCTATGTTGTGTCCTGGACCACAGAAATGTTTAGCCACAGGTAAATGGGTTTTTTTGTCTGTAATTGTATGACGATGAAACCTCATCCTTGCTCTCAGTCTCTGTCCTGTTTCTCCAACATAGAGGCCACCCACAGGACATATATTGCATAGAATTAAATACACCACATTGGAAGAGGAACATGTGAATGTCCCTGGGATCTTATAGTCCTGCTGTGTGTTGGGAATTTGGATTTTGTCTTTGGTCTCTCTATGAATGCAGGTTTTGCATCTTCTCCCATTGCAAGGATATGTTCCTCTTGGTGAATCTGAGGGCATTGAACTTCGGATAATGATGTTTCTTAGATTGGGAGGTTGTCTGTAACATAGCAAGGAGGGTCTTTGAATAGTGTTTTTAACCGGCCATCCTTGTGTAGGATATGGTGAAGTTTCTTAGCCATTTTTCTGAGTATTTCAAGCTGTGGGTTGTAGGTCACTACCAGAGGTACACGATGATTTTCCTCTTTTTTTCTGTATTGAAGTACTTGACTTCTAGGGATCCTTGTGGCCCTAACGATCTGATCATCAATGGAGGTGGGATGGTAACCTTGATTTAAAAATGACATTTTAAGCTGGGTTAGGTGTTCATCCCTGTCCTTGGGACTGGAACAGATACGGTTATATCTGAGGGCCTGGCTGTAGACAATGGATTTCTTAATGTGTTTAGGATGGAAGCTGTCCCATTTGAGGTATGTGGGACGGTCAATTGGTTTCCGATATACTGATGTTTGGAATGAACCATTTTGGATTTTTATGGTGGTGTCTAGGAAGTTAATTTTTGTTTTTGAATGGTCTAATGTCAAGTTTATGGTTGGATGAAATTTGTTGAATTTGTCATGGAAATTTAGAAGTTCTTGTTAAGGCTCAGTCCAGGTTATTAATATGTCATCAATGTAACGGAAATAGGCAAAGGGTTTGATGGAGCAGGATGGTAAAAAGTCATTTTCCAGTTTAGCCATGAAGAGGTTAGCGTACTGGGGTGCCATTTTACTTCCCATAGCGGTGCCGGTGCGTTGTAGGTATAGCTCCTCACCGAAAGAGAAAAAGTTGTGTGTGAGGATGAATCTGGTAAGTGCTATTCCAGCCTTGGAGGGCATCCCATTGGCCTAAAGAAACATTCGGCAGGCGGCTAGTCCATCTTCGTGTGGGATGTTGGAATATAAGGATTCGACGTCCATGGTGGCTAAGATGGTGCTGTCGGGGAGGGGACCTATCGTGGATAGCTTATTAAGCAGGTCTGTAGTGTCCTGTATATAGCTGGCTGTCTTCCTTACCAGCGGCTTGAGGATGTTTTCAATCCACCCTGAGAATTTTTCAGTTAGTGTTCCCACCCCTGAGATGATTGGTCTCCCTGGGTTGCCTGGCTTATGAATCTTGGGAAGCATATAGAAAGTTCCCATCCTTGGATTCTCGGGTATTAAGTCCAGAAGGTTTATGGGGTCTGTACGTAGACCTTTGATGACTCTTTTCAACTCCCTCAGATATTTTGGATTTGGGTCATCATCCAGTTTGGTGTAGTACTGTATATCCATCAGTTGTCTGTGAGTTTCTTTGATGTAGTCGGTTGTATTAAGGAGAACTATGGCACCACCTTTATCCGCAGGCTTAATAGTGATCTCCCTGTTCTTAAGGCCGTGAATCGCTTTTTTCTCCTGCAAACTTGTTAGATGTTTCCTTTGCTTTTTTATCCAATATTGTGGACTGCATCAAATGTCTAAATGAGTCAATATATTGGTCCAAAATGGTGTTGCGGCCAGAGGGAGGTGTCCAGTCAGAGTTTTTCTTATTCTCTAGTTTCACTTGAGTTTGGCTGCCCAGAAGCCCCAAGTCCTCTTTGACAGAGAAGAACTCCTTCAGTCTAAGTCTCCTGAAGTATTGTTCCATGTCACTACAAAGTGAGGCCTGAATAAAACATTGCAGCTGCTCCCTACTACTTTAAAGGGAATCTGTCACCCCCTGGGACACTTCTAAGCTATTACAATGGGCATACAGGCAGTTTCTTCGTCCTGCCTCTGTGCAGTAGCAGTGACTCGCCTGCGCAGAATATTGATGAAGACTCTGCCCATAGAAGGGTGGATAAGGTTCACATAACTGCGTGAGTGCACAGCGCATGCACTGGATTTCGGCACCACAACTGCACATCACAGGGCAGTGTGACGAGCATGGGAGGGTGGTGGTATGAAGAGAGGAGGCACCGCACACACCCCGAGCCTGGAAAAAATCATTAATATAAGATTAAAACTGCTTTTATCAACATCTAGACCACAGCTATACAGGTAAGACTGGTCTAACCGTTCTATTACCTGTATGCCCATAGTAATAGCTTAAAAGGGGGTGACAGATTCCTTTTAAATTGAGGGAATCTGGTTCTAGACTCGGATCAGGAATTCTTCTCTCACATCCTTGTTCTAGCACAGGACAGTGATTGATGACCTCCTCCACATGTATCTGTGATGCAAACTGTTCTTGACCTAGGTAGATGGTTTAGTGCAATGCTGCTATATTATTCTCCACTGTGAAAATGTGGCACAAGTGGTGTTTTCTGTAGACAAGCATGCTTACAGGACAGGGCTGGCTCTCCTTACTCCAGTAGGTAGGCCTGGAATACACCATGTCTGCACAGTGTGGCTGATACAACTGAGTAGTAACGTGACTGCACAATGACTGGCTCTTTCACACTTGCATATTATGGACCTGATTTCTTGTTTTTGTATGTATATGGTGTTTATTTTCCCAGCAGATCGCCTCAGATAACTTCTCTTTTGTTTTTAGATACGTTGAATTTATAAATGTAGGTTACATGTTTCTGTCATTCACATGTGAGTATTTGGTCCAGTTTTTACAATCTCTAGTTCAACAATCATAGAAATGGTAAAAAGTTGGTTGTCACAAACATTTTATTTGGAGTGCTCGGGAATTCACCAAGTGTGCCTGGAGCGAAGTTTGTCGCAGTCGAAGAATCGAGCTGAAACATCTGAAATATGTAAACTCTGCCTAAGTCTTGGCTCCCCCCCCCCCCCCCCTTACTTTCCACAGTCTTCTGGACTGTATTGGGGTACAGGGCCAGGCTTGTGATAGGCCACTCTGCAGGTAACATGGACATTACATTACAGATAGGAATTACATTGTCGTCTTTGTGCAGTTGTAGAGGACATCATACATGCATCATGTTAGGCTAGTTTCACATTAGCGTTTCCGCCGGTAGCTCCGCCTAAGGGCGCATGACGCTGCATGCGTCCTGCGTCCCCTATCTTTAGCACTGGGGACGCAGGCCGTGCGCAGTATGCGTTTGGCGGCGCATGCGTCCTTTTGACGGTGCGCCGACCAGCGCCAAACGTAACCTGTTGCAATTTGGTTGCGCTCGGCGCACCGTCAAAAGGACGCATGCGCCGCCAAACACATACTGCGCATGGCCTGCGTCCCCAGTGATAGATAGGGGACGCATGCAGCGTCATGCGCCCGTAGGCGGAGCTACTGGTGGAGGCGTGGAAGGGGGCGGGGCTTAGCGGCGGCCATGCGCAGCCGGACGCTGCGGCCGTAAACGCTAATGTGAAACTAGCCTTACAGCTCTGTTGTTTGGTTGTGGGCCAGATGTAACTTAAGGTGTGCAGACATCCGATGCTGTTCTGTTACTTGTTCAGTCTATAGAAAACCAAAGAAGTCGCCTTCATCTCACACATTTGTGCCATGTTTGCTATAAGGTTAACAGTAAAGTAGCACTTAACATAGTATGCAGGCTGGCACTGCAGAAAGCACAGTGTCGCCACAACTGTCTATAAGGCCCCCTGGCAGCCTATGGATACTCTACATCCAGACCCTCTGTGCTGACATGAGCTTATCCCACCATTAGTGATGGACCTTTGCTGGAACATAATTTTGTGGGGCAAGATATAGAATTGGGTAACATTTGTCATTGCTTTGTGTTCACAATTGCAGGATGTGATATTCGTCTCTCCCTGTAGGTCTGTCATACTGTGACCGTCTCATTGTCTTCCATTGTCAGTTTGGGATTAATCACAATATAGATGATGTCTTGTCATTTCCCTTGTGCCGCTTTATTTTACAGCTTTCTACAGCAACTTCTACCAAGATCCAGTGTGTGGCAAGGTGGCCATTTAGTCTTGCCTGTGAGTTGGCTTTCTCACACACCCTAGGAGACCACATCAGTGTTGCTTGCTGGTCTCATGTTTTGTCTCCTAACTGTGCAACATAAGGCTACAGTGCTCTAAATTGCATGTAATGACAAATGGGGTTATTTTACTGATTTTCCAGGTTCTTGCATCTTTGCCTCTGTTGCATAGCATCTGGTCAGCCATAGTTCAGCATGACCCCTGTGGTTGCACTGGTCCATGCGCTGTATAGATGGGTGTACCATAGTGCAGACCTCCTGAGCACATCACATGACATTACTACATGCCAACAGGTAACTGATAACACTGTAAGATAACGACAGGGTTGTAGTCATGGACCCATTCTCTGTGCTTCGTTTACCCCAGCTCTTTTCCTCGGACAGACAGGGTCTCTCCGTCATATCAGCACAACCCGTACTTACTGTGCTGGGAGCTACTTCTTCACTGCTGTGTCCCCCATTCGTCCCTGCATTCAAAGGACAGGAGGCAGCGTCCAAAGCAACTTTAACCCCTTCACCCCCAAGGGTGGTTTGCACGTTCATAACCGGGCCAATTTTTACAATTCTGACCACTGTACCTTTATGAGGTCATAACTCTGGAACGCTTCTATGGATCCTGGTGATTCTGACATTGTTTTCTCGTGACATATTGTACTTCATGTTAGTGGTAAAATTTCATTCAAATAACGTGCGTTTATTTGTGAAAAAAACGGAAATTTGGCAAAAATTTTGAAAATTTCGCAATTTTCCAACTTTGAATTTTTATGCCCTTAAATCACAGAGATACGGCACACAAAAAACTTGATAACTAACATTTCCCACATGTTTACTTTACTTCAGCACAATTTTGGAACCAAAATTTTTTTTTGTTAGGAAGTTATAAGGGTTAAAAGTTGACCAGCGATTTCTCATTTTTACAACACCATTTTATTTTTAGGACCACATCACATTTGAAGCCACTTTGAGGGGTCTATATGATAGAAAATACCCAAAAGTGACACCATTCTAAAAACTGCACCCCTTAAGGTGCTCAAAACCACATTCAAGAAGTTTATTAACCCTTTAGGTGCGTCACAGGAATTTATTTGAATATTTAAAAAAAAATGAACATCTAACTTTTTTTCACAAAAAAATTACTTCAGGTTCAATTTTTTTTATTTTACCAAGGGTAACAGGAGAAATTGGACTGCAAAAGTTATTGTGCAATTTGTCCTGAGTACGCTGATACCTGATTTGTGGGGGAGAACGACTGTTTCGGCGCATGGCAGAGCTCAGAATGGAAGGAGCGCCGTTTGACTTTTTCAATGCAAAATTGGCTGGAATTCAGATCGGACGCCATGTCACGTTTGGAGAGTCCCTGATGTACCTAAACAGTGGAAACCCCCTACCAAAGTGACCCCATTTTGGAAACTAGACCCCCCCAAGGAACTTATCTAGATATGTGGTGAGAACTTTGAACCCACAAGGGCTTTACAGAAGTTTATAACGTACAGCGGTACAATTAAAAAATCATATTTTTTCCACAAAAATGATCTTTTCACCACAATTTTTATTTTCCCAAGGGTAACAGGACCCTAAAAGTTATTGTGCAATTTGTCCTGAGTATGCTGATACCCCACATGGGGTAAACCACTATTTGGGCGCATGGCAGAGCTCGGAAGGGAAGCAGCGCCATTTGACGTTTTTGGCTGGAATTGAGATCGGACATCATGTCACGATTGGAAAACCCCTGATGTACCAAAACAGTGGAAACCCCCCACAAATGACACCATTTTGGAAACTAGACCCCCTAAGGAACTTATCTAGATGTGTGGTGAGAACTTTGAACCCCCAAGGGCTTCACAGAAGTTTATAACATACAGCCGTACAATTAAAAAATCATATTTTTTCCACAAAAATGATCTTTTCACCACAATTTTTATTTTCCCAAGGGTAACAGGACCCTAAAAGTTATTGTGCAATTTGTCCTGAGTATGCTGATACCCCACATGGGGTAAACCACTATTTGGGCGCATGGCAGAGCTCGGAAGGGAAGCAGCGCCATTTGACGTTTTTGGCTGGAATTGAGATCGGACATCATGTCACGATTGGAAAAGCCCTGATGTACCTAAACAGTGGAAACCCCCCCACAAATGACACCATTTTAGAAACTAGACCCCCTAAGGAACTTATCTAGATGTGTGGTGAGAACTTTGAACCCCCAGTGCTTCACAGAAGTTTATAACGCCCGGGCGTGAAAATAAAAAATTCGTATTTTTTCCACAAACATGATCTTTTAGTCACCATTTTTTTTATTTTCCCAAGAGTAACAGGAGAAATTGGACCCCAAAAGTAGTTGTCCAATTTGTCCTGAGTATACTGATACCCCATATGTGGGAGAAAACTACTGTATGGACACACGTCAGGGCTCGGAAGGGAAGTAGTGACGTTTTGGAATGCAGACTTTGATGGAATGGTCTGCAGGTGTCATGTTGCCTTTGGAGAGCCCCTAATGTACCTAAACAGTGGAAACACCCACAAATGACCCCATTTTGGAAATGAGAACCCCTAAGGAACTTATCTAGATGTGTGGTGAGCACTTTGAACCCCGAAGGGCTTCACAGAAGTTTATAATGCCCGGGCATGAAAATAAAAAAATCGTATTTTTTCCACAAACATGATCAATTAGTCCCCAATTTTTTCATTTTCCCAAGGGTAACAGTAGAAATTGGACCGCAAAAGTTGTTGTCCAATTTGTCCTGAGTACGCTGACACCCCATATGTGGGAGAAAACTACTGTATGGACACACGTCGGGGCTCGGAAGGGAAGCAGTGCCATTTTGGAAGGCAGACTTTGATGGAATGGTCTGCGGGTGTCATGTGCGTTTGGAGAGCCCCTGATGTACCTAAACTATTGAAACTCCCAACAAGTGACCCCATTTTGGACACTAGACCCCCCCCACGGAACTTATCTAGATGTGTGGTGAGCACTTTGAACCCCCAAGTGCTTCACAGAAGTTTATAACGCTCGGACGTGAAAATAAAAAAAATCATTTTTTTTTTCCACAAAAATGATATTTTTGCCCCCAATTTTTTATTTTCCTAAGGGTAACAGGAGAAATTGGACCCCAAAAATTGTTTTGCAATTTGTCCTAAGTAGGCTGATACCCTACATGTGGGGGTAAAACACTGTTTGGGCGCATGGCAGAGCTTGGAAGGGAAGGAGCACCATATGACTTTTTCAACTCAGAATTGGCTGGAATTGAGATCAGACGCAATGTTGCATTTGGAGAGCCCCTGATGTGCCCAAACAGTGGAAACCCCCAATTCTAACTCCAACCCGAACCCCAACACACCCCCTAACCCTAATCTCAGCCCTAACCCTAGCCCTAATGGAAAAATGGAAATAAATACATTTTTTTAATTTTATTATTTTTCCCTAACTAAGGGGGTGATAACGGGGGGTTTGATTTACTATTTATGGCGGTTTTTATTTTTGGCAGCTGTCGCACGCTAAAAGACGCTTTTTATTGTAAAAATAGTTTTTGCATAACCACATATTGAGAGCTATAATTTTTCCGTATTTTGACCCACCGAGTCATGTGAGGTCTTATTTTTTGCGGGACGAGTTGACGTTTTTATTGGTACCATTTTCGGGCATGTGACATTTTTTGTTCGCTTTTTATTCCGATTTTTGGGACGCAGAATGAACAAAAACCAGCGTTTCATGAATTTCTTTTGGGGGAGTGCGTTTACACCGTTCCGCGTGCGGTAACATTGATAAAGCGGTTTTATTCTTTGGGTCGGTACGGTTACAGCGATACCTCATTTAGGTCGTTTTTTTATGTTTTTTCGGTTTTATGCAATGAAAACTATTATATAAAAAATAATTATTTTTGCATCGCTTTATTCTGCGAGCTATAACTTTTTTATTTTTTCGCTGATGATGCTGTGTGGTGGCTCGTTTTTTGCGGGACAAGATGACGTTTTCAGCGGTACCATGGATATTTATATGCGTCTTTTTGACCACGCGTTATTACACTTTTTGTTTGGCGGTATGATAATAAATCATTATTTTTTGCTTCGTTTTTTATTTTTATTTTTTTAAGGGGTTCGCTAAAAGGGTTAACTAATGGGACAGTTTTATAGGGCGGGTCGTTACGGACGCGGTGATACCTAATGTGTACTTTTATTGTTTTGTTTTTTTTTTATTTTCAAAAAATGAATTTATTGGGGAATATATTTTTTTTTTTTTTTTTTACTAATTTATTTGGCTTTTTTTTTTTTTTTTTTTTTTAAATTATTTTTACACTTTTTTTTAAATTTTTTTTACTTTATTACATAGTCCCAGGTGGGACATCACTGTCCTGTGACAGATCGCTGATCTGTCACATCACAGATCACTGTGACAGATCAGCAATCTGTCACAGGCAGTGCACAAGGCTTCCTCATGCCTGCGCTTTGCAGGCACTGAGGAAGCCAGCTTCCTCCAGGCCCCCGTCGCCATCTTGGATCCGGGGGCCTGGAGGAAAGGAGTCCCCCGCAGCAGCGCTGCACATTGCGCTGCTGTGGGGGGCTCAGGGAAGCACGGAGGGAGCCCCCTCCCTGCCGATGCTTCCCTTTAACTCCCGGTACACCGCGATCATGTTTGATCGCGGTGTGCAAGGGGTTAACGTGTCGGGGGCGGTCCGTGACCGCCCCTGACACATAGTGCCGGGTGTCAGCTGTGATAATCAGCTGACACCCGGCCGCGATTAGCGGCGCTCACCACGTGGGCGCCGCTGATCGCGCTAGACGTACTATCCCGTCCATGGGCATAGGGGCCCGGGTCCCATGGACGGGATAGTACGTCTCATGTCAAGAAGGGGTTAAGCACAGGTTTATTATCTTCAGGACACAGCACATCCATTACACTTCCAGCACATTCTTCACAATACCAGCAGTACATTTGTCTTTACCTGCTTCTTCCACATCATGAAATAGGCCACAAAGATATAACGGGACGAGGTGCCCGGTGAAAACGCCACTGCGCTATATCCCCCTTCAGCCTGCTTCGTCTCAGACTCAGAAATGCTGTCTACAGGGTTTGGTCGTCCACCACGTCTACGGTTAACTTGCCCGCGCACTTTCACAGTTGCCCACTCTAACTTCTTCTATAACTGACTTCTGTTTCCACTCCCATAGCTGTCCATTATGCCCCTGTGCTGCCATCTGTGCCCCGCCTCCCATAGCCGTTCCATCATGCCCATGCTCTGCTTCTGTCCCTGCCTACTTCTGTCTCATATGCCGGCGCCTGCTCTGTGAAAACAGTTCTCGGGCATGCGCAGTGCGCGCTACCTGTGAACTGAGAACTGACATCAGACGATCACGCCAGCGTGTTGTGGAGGCCCCAGATTCTGCCCCGCAGTTTGATTACATCATAACACACACACTGCGGGGCAGGATCTGGGGCCTCCACAACACGCAGGCGTGATCGCCTGATGTCAGTTCTCTGTTCACGGGCAGCGCGCACTGCGCATGCCCGATTACTGTTTTCACAGAGTAGGAGGCGGGGAGAGAAGCGGAGCAGGGGCATGATGGACGGCTATGGGAGGAGGGGCACAGACGGCAGAGCAGGGGCATGATGGACGGCTGTGGGAGGCGGTGCCTAGTTGCTACAGAGACATGATTGACGGCGGTGAGGGCGCTGCTTCAGGGGGAGACTCCATACCTCTGGGAAATAATACAGGTATGTGGACCTATTCATAAAAGTTAATATTTCGCCATTACTGGGGGTCAGAAACGGAAGAGCCACCTTCACAGAATGCAGCCTTAGTGCTGCTGAAGGTGGCTTTTAGTTAAAAACGCCCAGGGGGGTGACAGGTTCCCTTTAAGACTTTTGCACCGTTTGCCTTTTCTAGCCTCGTTTTGATGTAGCTCACTGAGAATCTCGACAGTTATGTTGGAACTTGTAGCTTCCATCTTCTGAGCGGACTCCTCACCACCCAGTTCCGTGCAACTTTCATGTGGTCATCTACCGGCTGTAAATCAGCTGAAAAGAGCTCAGAATAAGGAAGATAAGTTATAATCTTTTCCTAACAGAATCCCAGTTACGGTAACTCAAGCTGAAGGCAGCAGCACGGCCCATAAAAGGCAAATGGTGCAAAAACCTTAATTAGGGATCATCGGATTGGAAATTTGGTTTCTGGTTGCTCGCCCCAAACTTAAAGTTTGGGAACCAGAGCTGTACCCGATCTCTCTGTCTGTCAGTCGCTCTCTCGATCACTCTCTTGCTCTCTTGAACGTTGCAATGGAGTTTTAAGTTCGGTTTGCTTACCTCTAGTGTTAATGGGCCCCAGGTGATACTTTCCTGAGAAAACGTGCTTACTGACAGATTCTTATTAACTCGGTGTCTGTAAAGGTCTGTGGAATTAATGGTATTAGGTAAGCGAGGAAAATGATCTCATTCTGCAGCGAGCAATGGGCAGTGCAACACAAGCTATGAAAGGAAAGCTGTGCATAATTGTAATGAAACCCGACTGAAAAAATGTCGGGTTTTTTTTTTTTTTCTTTAACTAAAGCATAACCATACCTTTCAATCTACTGTTCCCACACAGTAGTTGAAATATAAGCTTTAGTGAGCCAGTGGGTTATGCAAAAAGACTGTGCAGTTGTCGCAGGCTTTCAATAAGTGGAGGTATATTGTCTGATATACGATTAGTAGATATTTTACACCCATAAAAAAATCAATGTGGACCACCACTCGGCTCCCTCTATGGAAAGAATTGGGCATCTTAAATTTCATCTTGCCTCACCTGCTCTCCTTAGAAAGCGACCACTGCCATAGGGGTCCAGTCTGTTGAAAGTTTTTTTCCACACTGTGAAGGGAATCTGTCACCAGGTGTCTGCTTTTCAATCTGAGGGAATTGGGGAGGGAGAACCTGATTTCTGAGATGTTCCCCTTACTGGACTCATTGCTGTAGTTTTATCTGTTGTACAGTATAGGGGGTTTTACACATAGCGATATCGCTAGCAATATCGCTATAACGTCACCGATTTTGTGACGTTATAGCGATATTGCTATGTGTGATACTTACCTCCGACCAGCTCCCCCGCTGTCCATCGCTGATCGCGCGAGATCGGCCGGCTCCATTTCTCGTCGGGCGCTTCCTGCTGGCGCCGACGAGCGACGGGTGAACGCGGGCGGGAGGAAGTCTTCATCGCTGCGTCTGAAAGGTAAGTATCGTCCGCTGCATCGCTGTGAGATCTGCCTGTTTGGCAGCTCACTAGCGATCATTTAGCGATGCACCAGCGATCCTGACCGGGTCATATCGTGGTCGGGATCACTGGTGCATCGCTAAATGTAAAAGGGCCTTAACTCTGCCACCATCACTGATTGATGACCTTCTGTGTACACTGTACATAGGAAAAAGGCTGCCAGTCAGCAGTGGAGGGGGAGGGCACCTGACTACACTGCCAGCGCTTATCATTGAGCGGACTAGAAGATCTGCAGCATGTTACCAAATTTACAGGAAGAACTCAATAAGTTCCCAAATATGCTGCTCTCAGATGGGACCGCAAAAACCTTGTGACACATTTCCTTTAACCCCTTTACCCCCGAGAGTGGTTTGCACGTTAATGACCGGGCCAATTTGTACAATTCTGACCACTGTCCATTTATGAGCTATTAACTCTGGAACGCTTCAACGGATCTTGGCGATTCTGAGTTTTTCTCGTGACGTATTTTGTTAGTGGTAAAAAAAAATTTGTTATAACTTGAGTTTAAAAAAATGGAAATTTGGAAAATGTTGCAATTTTTAATCTTTGAATTTTTATGCCCTTATAAAACAGAGAAATATGTCACACAAAATAATTAATAAGTAACATTTCCCTCATGTCTACTTTACATCAGCACAATTTTGGAAACAATTTTTTTGTTAGGAAGTTAAAAGGGTTAAAGGGAGTCTGTCACCGCATTTTTGGCCTATAAGATGCAGCCACTGCCATCAGGGGCGAATGCTGTAGATAAGCCCTTGATGTAACCTGAAAGATAAGAAAAAAGTTATATTATACTCACCCGGGGGTCCGGTGTGATCTGGCGCCTCCCATCTTCTAGAGATGACGTCGTCGTCCTCGCTTAATTCTGCGCTCCTGCGCAGGCGTACTTTCTCTGCCCTGTTGAGGGCAGAGTAAAGTACTGCAGTGCGCAGGCCCCGGACCTCTAAGGCCTCTTTCACACATCAGGTTTTCTGCTTCAGGCGCGATCCGGCGCTTTTGACTAAAACCGGATCCGGCGAAATGCAATGCCGGATCCGGTTTCCCCCACATTGACTTGCATTAGAGCCGGATCGAGCCGGATGGCCATGCGTTTCATCAGATTTTCGCCGGATCCGGCAATGTGACGCAATCCGGCGTCTGGAAAAAACGTTGACTGTAACGTTTTTTGTCTCCGGCGAAAAAGCCGGACACGCCGGATCCGGCGTGTCCGCCTTTTTCATACAATGAAAGCCTATGAGCGCCGCAATGCGCCGGATCCGGCGACAGCCGGATCCGCCGGCCGGATCCGGTTTCTTTGGTCTGAGCATGCTCAGTAGCTCTGCCCACAGTTCATATATAAAAGCAAGACAATGGGACCCTCAGCCACACCCAACATGCCACCCAAGCCAAGAACCAGGAGCAGGAGAAGGCAGCAGACATCTGCAGCAGCAGCACCATCAGCACCACCCCAAATGGAGCAGCATGCTGAACAGCGGGAGGGGAGTCCAGCAGCAGATGAGAGACGGTAATTATCAAATCCCCCATTCCTCCAAACTAGGGCTATGGAATATCAAGATATTCATTGGCCCTTTGTTTCTCTTTATTCAACAGCCGCCCAATAGATGCAGCAGCATCTGGCCATGAGGAAGACGGCACATCTTCAGGGAGCCCTCCCTCGCATCGTCAGCGTTTGACGGTAAGTTTTTATTTCCAAAATCCATCATCTCTGTAATATATGTGTATTCATTGCCTTTTATTTCAAAACAGGAATCACAAGATGAAGAGGAGCTCCCAGAAGAAGAAGGAAGGGGTGGACAGACACCTGGAGTGGGCTCACAATTGGTAAGTTTTTTGCATCAAACGCAGAAACACAACATCACACTACACACAACACATAGAAAACAATGTTCTGCAGACCACACACAGCAAACAAATGCCTACATACAAAGACATAACATTTTTTGTTTTCTTCTCTAGTCTTCCCAATCTGGTGCTCGGCCAAGAGGTCCTCGCAGTGCCTCCGAGGGTCGTCGGCGACAGCAACGCGGTGGTCACCAGCGTGTAAGTATAAATATTTTTGCTTTGTTTTTTTTGCACTTTTTATTTCATTTCTTTTGTGGAGGCTAATTATGTTATTTTTGTCTTTTTCTTTAACAGCCTTCACAGCGTGCTCCCGACTCTGACGGTGAGGATGGAGGGATTGATGTGGACCGCCTCATCGATCTCGTCAGAGAAAGGGAGCCGCTCTGGAATATGGCTGACCGACGCCACGCTGACCTGATCGTTACCCGACGACTCTGGGAGGAAATCTGTTCGCTCCTTGTGGACCTCGAAGCTCGGGCCCAGATTAAAGAGCGTAAGTATATACAGTACCGGTTGCTTGATTTAAACCAGTGTTTCCCGAACTCCAGTCCTCGTGGTCCCCACGGATCATGTGTTCAGGATTTCTATTTACTTTGGAAATCCTGAAAACATGACCCCTGGGGACCATGAGGACTGGAGTTTGGGAAACACTGATGTTGTATACTAACCACTTTGTCCTTTCTCGTTTCAGGGGAGAGAATTGTGAAGCGGTGGCGGTCTGTGAGGGATCGTTTCAAGAAGGAGTTCAATAAAGAGATGCGGGCCCCGAGTGGATCTGGAGGACGCAGGAGCAAGTACAAGTACGCACGAGCCCTGTCGTTCCTCCGGGAGACAATGCTCACCAGAAGGTAAATATTACACACCACATGTGACAAAAAAATGTTTAGATGTAACTTTTTTTTTTTCAGCCAGGGCCATACCATGTCACTATTTTAATTGTTTTTTTTTCTCTTTATTCCACAGCACGGTGAGCAGCACTCGGGAGCCTGCACGATTGGACCCTTCTGAGGCGATCCCTGAGGAGACCGGCACCGAGGGACACTTCGACCGCCCCGGTACATCTGCACCTTCCCAGCCTTCCCACACATTCGACCCATCTGTCCCATCCACCAGCACAGGAGCATCGTGGCCGCCTACATTACATGAAGCTGCTGGTGAGGAGATCGCTTTCCCTTTACCCCACCCTTCTGCCCCTGCCACCTCTAGTACACCTGCGGTACTGGGCGGCAGCGGCAGAGGGGTCAGGAAAAGACTTATGCGCCAGAGTTCTTGCATCTGAATGCATCTTTCCAGAACTGTCTAAAAGTCTTGTCAGAGCAAATCTCCGCAGGCTTTCAGCAGATCAACTCCAGCATTCTGGAGGTGAAGACACTTCTGCAAACCATGCATTCAGAAGCAAGATCTTCGCCAAACCACACCTTTTTCAGGTCTGTTGTGGAGCGCATGGAAACGCTCTCTCCTGCCCAGCAGATGCATGTAATGCATTCATGCCACGCTGCTCTCCAGCAAGTTACCTCCCAACCTCCTCCTCCCACCACCACAGTAGTTCCTCCACCTGCACCCCCTCCAGCCACTTTCCATCCTCCCCCTACTATTACATCTACACCCCCTCCAGCCACTTTCCATCCTCCCCCTCCTATTACATCTACACCCCCTCCAGCCACTTTCCATCCTCCCCCTCCTATTACATCTACACCCCCTCCAGCCACTTTCCATCCTCCCCCTCCTATTACATACCATCCACCTCCCCAGCACCATCCACCTCCCCAGCACCTGCAACCTCCCCAGCACCTGCAACCTCCCCAGCACCTGCAACCTCCCCAGCACCTGCAACCTCCCCAGCACCTGCAACCTCCCCAGCACCTGCAACCTCCCCAGCACCTGCAACCTCCCCAGCACCTGCAACCTCCCCAGCACCTGCAACCTCCCCACTACCAGCAACCTCCCCAGTACCAGACATCTCCCCACTTCCAGCAACCTGCCCCGTACCAGACATCTCCCCACTTCCAGCAACCTGCCCCGTACCAGACATCTCCCCACTTCCAGCAACCTGCCCCGTACCAGACATCTCCCCACTTCCAGCAACCTGCCCCGTACCAAACTCCTTCCCCATACAACTTGCCATCAACATCATCTGTTCCTACAGTCCCTGCCCAACCCTCCACTCCACCACCCACCTCCTCTTCTGCTTCCCACATGTCCACCCATTCTGTAGTTTTTTCCACACCTTCACCTCTAACTGTTCCTTCCCCACCACGATCCCAGTCCTCTCTCCACACTCCCAGTGTCGAAGTGTCCCGCAGCCCCTACAGCAGTATTTCCACCACACACTACACAGATTTATAATGTGTGTATTTAAATAAAAATGACCAGTTTTATGGTTTCAAAGCTTTATTAAACAAGTTTATTAAATTTTTAAAAAAGTTTACTAAAAAAAACATTTTTCAATAAAAGTTAAATTATTTTACACTGGTTGTCTGTCATTTCTTTCTGCGGCGAAAAAGGTTAAATACAGGGTATTTAAAAGGTGAAATGGTATTCAAAACTAGGTATATAACTGTGGGTAAATTTTAGCTTTTTGCCACAGTTGTGTTCCTGGTTGTGTTTGAAGCAAAGTATTTCACCTAAAAAGTTGTGTTTATTGTTGGTGATTTCCTAACAATGTACACAACTTTTGTTAAAAGGTGAAATACTTTGCATAAAACACAACCAGGTACACACCTGTGGCCTAAAGCTAAAAATAGAGACCATGACAAGATAGCCAACTTTGGTTGGCAAAGGTATATACTGTTGGTACAGAAGGTACACAAGTTTGGTTGGGCACAAATCTTTCACACTCTGTCATCCTGCCAGTGTACTCTGCCTTGAGGTGACATAAAGTATATTGCAAAATTGTCCCTCATTACTGAAACCGTCACAGAACTTCTAGTGGTAATGTCATGGTAATCTTGCAAGGTGGTTTCTTCAGAGGTGTCCTCAATGGAAATGGGTTCCTTGCAGATAACAAAATTGTGGAGTACCACGCGCGCTTTGATCACCTCGTCCACAGTTTCTGTCTTGAGGTTGATCGCAGTCAATAGGACCCGCCATTTGGCTGTCAGAATACCAAAGGTACATTCAACCATTCTTCTGGCTCTTGTGAGGCGGTAATTAAAAATGCGTTTTGGTCTTGTCAATCCTCTGCTAGAGTACGGTTTCAAAAGGTGTTCTGACAGCTGGAAGGCTTCATCCCCTACACAGACAAATGGCATAGGTGGACCAGATGTTTGCGGCAGCGGTCTAGGTGGTGGGAACTGGAAGGTGTTTCCATACAGTTTACGCCCCATGGCAGACAGTTTGAAAACTTGAGAGTCATTGGAGCGGCCATAGGCCCCAATATCAACCGCAATAAATTTGTATTCCGCGTCAGCGATGGCCATGAGGACAATTGAAAAATATTTCTTGTAATTGAAATATTCCGATCCCGATCCAGCTGGCTTTACAATGCGGATATGTTTCCCGTCCACAGCGCCCAAGCAGTTTGGAAACTGACATATCTGTTGAAACTTGTCAGCAATTTCAATCCACCTCTCTGTTGTGGGCTCTGGTAAAAACTCTTCAGCTAAGGAGTCCCACAGTGCACGGCATGTGTACTTCACTATTCCAGATATGGTGGAAATCCCGAGTCTGTACTGGAAATGCAGTGACGAAAGGGATTCTCCAGTTGCAAGAAATCTGTGGGGAATTAAAAAACAATAAATTAGTTTTAAATCACAGCATTACATACCAAAACTGAGCTATAACACTTGGAGATACAAACTACCACCAACAAGATTGCAGTGAAAGTGTGCTCTCACATCCAATAAATGTGGCTTACCTTAAAGTCACCATCAGACGCTCTGTGGGTGAAACAGAGAAGCGGCAATAGGTGTCCGCTTTTCTTATGAGGTGTGCAATGCGCTCCACCAAGTAATCAAAATTCTCCATTTTCATCCTAACATATCCAAAAAATTTATCCGGGTTTCGTCGAAGGTCCATGCAGAGTGTAGAATAGACCCCACGCGTCATTCTCTTGGCTGTGATGGGGTGGATCCACAAACGTCGTCTACGATGCCTGATGCGCTGCTGTCTCGCTCTCTCCTTCTCCAGAACAATCACCCTCAAACGATTCGCCTCCGCTATAAAATCTGCCAAATTCTTCAAAATATTTCCAATGACAACATCCATCTTCGCCAGTAACTTGCTCTTCTCTCCAACCTGCACTTTCTCCTCTACAACCTGTCAAAGAAGGGCTGTAGGAACATGCTATATATAGTTTTCCAGTAGCCAATCCCGTTCGGAAGGCCACAAGGGTCAATTTTAAAAACCGGATCCGGCGTAATCCGTCGAAAAACGGATGGACCGGATGAGACGGATCCGGTTTTGTCTGTCAAGAAAAAGATGGATCCGGCAGAAAACCGGATCCGTCACATCCGGTTTTACTAAACATTTGCCGGATCCGGCGTTCCGGCATGACGCCTGACGCCGAAAACCTGAAGTGTGAAAGTAGCCTTACCTTTCCCTGCTCACTGCAGAACTCTGCTCTGCCCTCAATAGGGGAGAGAAAGTACGCTTGCGCAGGAGCGCAGCATGAAGCAAGGAGGAGGACGTTATTTCTAGAAGATGGGAGGCGTTGGACCGGACCGTGACACAAACCGCACCCGCCCCCCCCCTCCAGTGAGTGTAATATAACTCGTTTTTCTTATCTTTCAGGTTACATCGGGGGCTTATCTACAGCATTACAGAATGCTGTAGATAAGCCCCTGATGGCGGGGCCGGCAGCTGATAGGGCTAAAATGGGGTGACTGAACCCCTTTAAAAGTGGACCAGCGATTTCTCATTTTTACAACATAATTTACAAAACCATTTTTTTTTAGGGACCACATCACATTTGAAGTTGCTTTGAGGGGTCTATATGGCAGAAAATACCCCAACATGACACCATTCTAAAAACTGCACCCCCTCGGGCTGATCAATACCACATTCAAGAAGATTATTAACCCTTCAGCTGCTTCACAGGAATTAATGGAATGTGAAAGGAAAAAATTGTGTAAAGATCTGTATATATGTGATACAAATGAATATTAAGCATAATATAGTACGGTAATTAAAAACTTGACTTTCTATTACCCCACAAATTACAATTGATCGCTGTGATCAGTTTAAAGGGAATCTGTCACCCCTTTTTTGAGATATCATATAATGATATCATTCAATTGTGTGTGACATAAGGATTCTCTTAGTACTTTTGCTTCCCCCTGACCCCGCACCTTTCATGCATAAATACATTGTTTATATCGGTTCAGATGTATGTAAACTGCCTCAGTCCGATGGGCGGGGCTTATTCACCTGCTCCCCCTCTCCCTTTCTTGCTCTATGCATTTCTTCTTGCGTAGAGCAAGACAGGGAGGGGGGAGCAGTTGAACAAAAAGAGGGTGACTCCCTTCCAACAACAGCGTCTTATTGATCTTTTAAAGTAATGACATATTATTAGTAGGATATGTGAACATATATTCCCTATAAAAGCCTATTTTATTCAATGATATTAAAAAAAACACTATTTTCCCAGTGAAAAGTAGCAGCAAATGCCACAAAGACCTAATACTGAGATGCTACGCAACCCTAAGTTAGGCCTATCTGATACCTTCCTATCTGTGGAGGTTGGCACCCTAAAGATAATGATTTTTTGGTGCCCCCACTCAACGAGGAATGTCCCTCGCTCCCCTACCAGTCCCTAGTATCACAGGTGGGAAAACAATATCTTGATAGTACAGAAATAAATCATCAGAGTGCCCTAGGTATAGTGCAAACAATCTCAGAGAAATAAACATGTTGCTTTATACACCAAACCTGTCAATCTGCAATTTCCAAAATCCCTTATACAGAAGGTCTTACCATTGGTCGCGCTGGTAAACGTCTTACACTGAGTCATAGCATTACATCTGGAGCCGTTGCCACATTTAAAGAAGCCCAAAGGCTTCCTGTCCAGCCATGTACCATTTTTATCATCTATACCTCCTGATGAACTGCTCTTGCGGGGAAACGCGTTGGGGTTCATCATAAGTGGCCACTCTCTTAATCTTTGTTGTCTATCTATGCTCCACTGTCAGGGCATGTTTAATTCAATGTAGATATATGGTGGACCTCTGATTATCATGATGTGGTAATGTTTTTTATTGTTTTCTCTGAGATTGTTTGCACTATACCTAGGCCACTCTGATTCATTTCAGATATTGTTTTCCCACCAGTGATACTAGGGACTGGTAGGGGAGCGAGGAACAGTCCTCGTTGAGTGGGGGCGCCAAAAAATCGTTATTTTTTAGGGTGCCAACCTCCACAGATAGGAAGGTATCAGATAGGCCTAACTTAGGGTTGTGTAGCATCTCAGTATTTTATAGGGAATATACACTCACTGGCCACTTTATTAGGTACACCATGCTAGTAACGGGTTGGACCCCCTTTTGCCTTCAGAACTGCCTCAATTCTTCGTGGCAGAGATTCAACAAGGTGCTGGAAGCATTCCTCAGAGATTTTGGACCATATTGACATGATGGCATCACACAGTTGGCGCAGATTTGTCGGCTGCACATCCCTGATGCGAATCTCCCGTTCCACCACATCCCAAAGATGCTCTATTGGATTGAGATCTGGTGACTGAGGAGGCCATTTGAGTACAGTAAACTCATTGTCATGTTCAAGAAACCAATCTGAGATGATTCGAGCTTTATGACATGGCGCATTATCCTGCTGAAAGTAGCCATCAGATGTTGGGTACATTGTGGTCATAAAGGGATGGACATGGTCAGCAACAATACTCAGGTAGGCTGTGGCGTTGCAACGATGCTCAATTGGTACCAAGGGGCCCAAAGAGTGCCAAGAAAAAATTCCCCACACCATGACACCACCACCACCAGCCTGAACCGTTGATACAAGGCAGGATGGATCCATGCTTTCATGTTGTTTAAGCCAAATTCTGACCCTACCATCCGAATGTCGCAGCAGAAATCGAGACTCATCAGACCAGGCAACGTTTTTCCAATCTTCTACTGTCCAATTTCGATGAGCTTGTGCAAATTGTAGCCTCAGTTTCCTGTTCTTAGCTGAGAGGAGTGGTACCCGGTGTGGTCTTCTGCTGCTGTAGCCCATCTGCCTCAAAGTTCGACGCACTGTGCGTTCAGAGATGCTCTTCTGCCTACCTTGGTTGTAACGGGTGGCAATTTGAGTCACTGTTGCCTTTCTATCAGCTCGAACCAGTCTGCCCATTCTCCTCTGACCTCTGGCATCAACAAGGCATTTCCGGCCACAGAACTGCCGCTCACTGGATTTTTTTTCTTTTTCGGACCATTCTCTGTAAACCCTAGAGATGGTTGTGCGTGAAAATCCCAGTAGATCAGCAGTTTCTGAAATACTCAGACCAGCCCTTCTGGCACCAACAATCATGCCACGTTCAAAGGCACTCAAATCACCTTTCTTCCCCATACTGATGCTCGGTTTGAACTGCAGGAGATTGTCTTGACCATGTCTACATGCCTAAATGCACTGAGTTGCCGCCATGTGATTGGCTGATTAGAAATTAAGTCTTAACACACAGTTGGACAGGTGTACCTAATAAAGTGGCCAGTGAGTGTATGTTCACATGAATTGACTGGTGATTCCTATATTATTGTTTTCTTTTCTATTAGTAGGATATGCCATTAATTTGTGACTAGCGGGAGTCCAACCTCCTTGATCTTCAATAAGTGTTGGCACCCTTGAAATTGCTCCAGAAAATAAAGTATTTCTCCCAGAATATTGCAATTACGCTTGTTTTGCTATACATACGTTCCAATACACTCAAAAGGAAATGGACAACAGAAAAAAAGGCAAATTGGACATAATTTCACACACAACCTAAAAGATGGACCAGACAAAATTGTTGTCATCCTCAGCTTATCTTGCACACCCTTTGGAATAATTAACTGCAGTCAATTGCTTCCTATGACAATCAATAAGTCTCTTACACGTCTCATCTGGAATTTTGGACAACTCTTTTGCAAATTGCTCCAGGGTTTTCATATTTGAAGGGTGCCGTCTTCCAACACCAATTTTAAGATCTTGCCACATGTGTTCAATAGGATTTAGATCCGGACTTATTGCTGGCCATTTCAGAACTCTCCAGTGCTTTGTTTCCATCTATGTCTGGGTGCTTCTTGAAGTATGTTTGGGATCATTGTCCTGCTGGAAGACCCATGACCTACTGTAGGATGCAAACTTAGCTTTCTGACAGTGGGCACTACATTGCAACCCCAAATAGTTTGGTAATCATTAGATTTCATGATGCCTTGCACATGGTCAAGGCACCCAGTGCCTGAGGCCGCAAAACTAACCATAAAACATCTTTGAACCTCCACCTTATTTGACTTTAGGTACTGTTCTTTTCTTTGTAGGCCTCATTCCTTTTTCGGTAAACAGTAAATTGATGTTCTTTATCAAAAAGCTCTATCTTGGTCTCATCTGTCCACAAGACTCTTTCCCAGAAGGATTTTGGCTTGTTTGCGTACATTTTGTAAAACTGCAGTCTACCTTTGTTATGCCTCCTGTGTCAGCATTGGGGTCCCCCTGGGTTTCCTGCCATAGCGTTTCAGTTCATTCAAATGTCGACGGATAGTTTGTGATGACATTGATACACCCTCTGCCTGCAGGACAGCTTGACTTTTTTAGGAACTTGTCCACTTAAGGGCATGTCGCACTAAGAGATATCGCTATAACTAGTGACGTTATAGCGATATTGCTAGCGATATCGCTATGTGTGATACTTACCTACAACCCGCTCCCCCGCTGGTTATCGCTGATCGCGCGAGAACAGGCTGGACTGTCCTGCTGTGACGACGAGCGACGCGTGGAGCCGGGCGGGAGGACACAGGATCGCCTAGTGTGACAGGTAAGTAGCGACCCCCGTCCCCAGCGATGTCGCTAGTGAGATCTGCCTATGAGCATTTGTCGGCAGCAGGAAATTAAAGGTACTGTCACACTAAGCGATATCACTAGCAATATCACTATAACTTGTGACGTTATGGCGATATTGCTAGCGATATCGCTGTGTCTGATACTTACCTACGACCCGCTCCCCGCTGGTTATCGCTGATCGCACGAGAACGTCCTGGACCGTTTCTCGTCGTCAGCTTCCTGCGGCGCTTCCTGTGGAGAGATGAGCGATGAGCGTGGACGCGGGCAGGAGGACGTTAGGATCGCCTAGTGTGACAGGTAAGTACGCTGGTGAGATCTGCCTGTGAGGCAGCTCACTAGCGACCACTTAGCGATGTACCAGCGATCCTGACCGCGTCATATCGCTGGTCGGGATCGCTTGTACATCGCTAAGTGTGACAGTACCTTAATCCACCATCTGGACTATCCTGCCTTGCAACCTTTCATCAGTTTTTCTCTGCCATCCAAGTCCAGTAAGATTAGTGACAGTGCCATGTGTTGTAAAGTTCTTGATTATGTTGAACACTGTGAACAAAGAAACATCAAGATTTCTGGAGATGACTTGTAATCCTGAGATTGTTGATATCGTTCAACAATTTTGGTTCTTAAGTGCTCAGACAGTTCTCTTCTCTTTCTGTTCTCTCTGCTTAGTGTGGCACAAACAATGCAAAGATTGAGCCAACTTCTCCCCTTTATGTGGTTTTAGGTATAATTTTCATATCGCCCACAACTGTTGCTTGCCACAGGTGAGTTTGAACAAGCATCACATGCTTGAAACAAAGTTTGTTTACCCACAATTTTGGAAAGGTGCCAACATTTTTTGTGTGGCCCATTTTGGGGTGTTTGTGTGAAATTATGTTCAATTTGCCCTTTTTTTCGTGTTGGTGTTTTTTTTTTTTTTTGTGTTGTTGCAATACACACAAAAGAAATAAACGTGTATAACAAAACATGTAATTGCAATAATTTTCTGGGAGAAATACTTCATTTTCTGCAATAATTTCAAGGTTTCCAGCACTCAGCCATGACTGTGTCTATACAAAAATGCAAATCTTGCAGTTTTCACAATAACCACTGGGGCTTGTTTAGACTCATACATACTTTTATTCTAGGAATGTACACTAGCCACTTCTAATGAGCTTATGCAAAGGTGGTTGTGAAGGGAGGAGCAGGATCACTGCTGTCACCCATTGTGATTGGTGGATCCCGTTACCAGCACCTTTTACTGTAATCCTGCCTCTGATGATAAAGAGCCTGCTGAGAACTCTTCCTGAAAGTACAGAAAGCATGATTCTAACCAAAAGTCCACTGTAGAGAAAAAATTGCAGGATTCCTTATTTTGTTCAGTAGAGATTTGTATGTGTGTGTATATAGATATATACATTTTGTGTTGCATGTATGTGTTTTTTTAACTGATTGAAAGGAATCTGTTGCCCTTTTGAGCTGTTTAATACATATACATCGCTTAGTTCTCCCAGGCTATGGGGTGTAGGCTGCCTGGAAGAGGAGACTGCCTCCAGTCTTCATTATGCAAGATTTCTCCTCATCTTCTCTTCAGACGTCCCTTTGGTGTCATGTATGTGTCTGGAAATCCTGCACATTCTTCCTGTTGCCGCTCCTCTGCACTGTGGGAATTCGCCTACTGGGACCAGAAGCTACAGTGGATCTCCAGTGCATGCGCACATCAGAACTGAAGACAGTGCCCATCAAAGGGCGGCAGACAGGAGACTCAGACAAAATGTGCAGGCGCCTGATTTCCATTGCACACATGACGTCAAAGGGACGTTTGATGAGAAATTTTGTATAAATGAGACCGGAGGCAGTCTGGCTTCCAGGCAGTGTATGCCCCATAGCCTGGAAGTGCGAGCTATAAAAGATGATTTTTATTAAACAAGGCGTCATCAAGGAGGCATACAGGTGTCCAGCGTCGAGAAGCCTGTCTTTTTGGTGCTCTGTGAGATGGGCATCTGCCAGTGTCCTTTTGTTAGGTCGAGGGTTGTGATATACCTCGCGGGCCCCAGTCGCTCAATAAGTTCATCCACGCGGGGCATCAGGTACATGTCAAAACTGGAACCTCATTGAGCTTGCGGTAGTCGTTGCTATACCACCACTGGGCTTCGATACCAGGACGATGGGACTGGACCAGCCACTTTTTCATTCCTCTATTACCCCAAGATCCAGCATCCTCTTCACCTCTTGTGAGATTATCTTCTGATGTGCTTCGGGGATTCTGTAGGGCTTTAGGTTCACCCTTACATGCGGCTTGCTAGTCGCTGCAAAATGAGGGAACCTGGTGTCAGCCCCTGGCTCTTGAGCAACCCCATTACATACAGTGATATTTTCAAAGGCGTATTTCAACATGAGGTCTCGAAGCTGAGCAGTCCCAAAATTCTCTCCGAGCACCTCTAAATCAGAGAAGCTGGGCTCCCCAGATACAGTCTCGTCCTCCTCCTCTCCAGCGAGGACACAAAGGGGAAACTCATTCACCTCTGCTCCTGACGGAATTACCTTCAGAGGGGCCTGGCTTTTAACCGGGACACTCGGTACAGCCTCTTTCTGCCACAAGTCCCAGAATAGAGAGAAATCTCTATTGGTACCTGCCTGCAGAAGGGTTTTTGTTTTTTAATTTTTGAAGTATCTACTATATAATCATCTAATTTGTCTGTAACAGAAATCCCACGTCGTTGACTGATCACTGCTGACCGGGCGCGACCAATCAGCGACAGGCACAGTCTGGCCGCGAATTGGCGTGGCATTTGAACGACGCACGCCACCTCTACCGTCAGGAGATCTGCGGCACTAGCCGCTGATCTCCCGAAGGAGGTCAGCGGCGACACAGCCGGGATATGGCAGCACTCAATGTGCGGATGTTACCCAGGGTCCGGAGGAGAGGAGGCTCTCCTCCAGGCCCTCGGTACCATAAACCTGTAAAAAATAGAATTAATATAGAAAATAGTGATATACTCGCCTTCCGATGGCCCCCGGATTCTTTCCCTGCTCTCACCACGCGCCTGGCGTCTCCCAGTCCCTGTAATGCTTTGCGCGAAAGACCGCTGACGACGTTGCGCTCTCGCGAGAGTGACATCATCTCCGTTCCTTCGCGCTAAGCATTACTGGGACCGGAAGATGCCAGGAGCGTGGAGAGGAGATCAGGGGCCATTGGAAGGTGAGTATAACCCCCGCTGGCCATATTCTAGAATACCCGATGCGTTAGAATCAGGCCACCATCTATCTTCATTATGCAAACTAGGGGGCAGGTCAGTGAGGGATCAGTGACCTGTCAGCAGTCTGCATTATGAATACCTAAGCTGAGCACCACATGAAGACCCCCCACATAGGCCGACCCGGAGCACGAGCATATCATTAACTCAAAACTGAAAATAAAGATTAACCAACCACAAGACGGATTTCATCAATCAAGGTATCATTGTAATCAGTATAACAGTGATGACCTGACAGTGTCTGTAGGTCTCTGCGCACAATCCTGCTGGCAGGTTCCCTTTAACTACAACCACCCTTAAAAACCACAGTACAAGAGACAAATACAAGGACGCTGTCAAAAATAGCCTTCATGTTTTGAGCAATATGAATAATTCACTCTAATAAATATACTTCATAAGGTGACTTCTAGAGGACCTCATCCAGCTAGGATACTTGGGCCACCATCAGATGGGTAAATTGGAGCAAGACAATTCTAAATTTAATTACAAAGAAATAACTAAATTGGAACCAAAACATAGAAAACATTAAAAAGAGAAGTGTCGTAAACTACCCTAAAAATACCCACCGTTATAGGAAGGACCCAAAACCAACATTTTCATTTGGACGAAAGGGGACTATGGTATTAAGCCTGTAGCTCCATCGACTCTATATCTGGGCTAGAATTTTAGGGCTCATACTCACTTGCGAGAGACTCGCATGAACACCTGGCACTGCCGCCGGCACTGGGACCGGAGTGTGCGGCTACATGTATTCCTATGCAGCCGCACGCTCCGGTACTAGTGCCAGCGGCAGTGCAAGGTGTTCATGCGAGAGACTTCAGAATCGTGCTAGTCTCTCGCAAGTGAGTATGAGCCCTTAAACAAATCCTCACTATTGATGAGCGAGTATGCTCATTACTCGAGATTTCCGAGCATGGTCAGGTGTTCAAGTATTTTGGGCGTGCTCGGAGAATTAGTTTGTGTTGCCATAGCTGCATGATTCGCGGCTCCTAGACAGCCTGAATACATGTGGGGATTGCCTGTTAGGAAATCCCCACATGTATTTCAGGCTGTCTAGCAGCCGCAAATCATACAGCTGTGGCAACACAAACTAAATCTCTGAGCACATCCAAATACTTGAAGACCCGAGCATGCTCGGAAAACATGAGTAACGACTTTACTCGCTCATCCCTAATCCTCACCTCTTGAACCCAATGATACCTGATCAATGACTTTAGATTTAAGTAGGCTTGCATCCGAATTATGGTAACATTTGAAGTGTCTAGTCAATGTTTTTAATTGTTCATCATCCTCAGAGGTCTTGGCCTTTCCAATGTCTCTTGTGCGCTCTCGCCTGGATTCTAGATTCACGGGTGGTCATATCTATAAAATTTGTTATAAGGACATTGTGCAAAATAAATAACTCCTTTTGAGGAACATGTCGGAATTTGTTTGATTGCTAATTGTCTAGTCCTTTCTGAGTTGTAAAATTCTTTACTCTTGGCTAGATTTTTTACAAGCCTTACAAGACCCACAGGGGAAGAAGCGCTGGATGTGGCCCATAAAAGACAGTTTTGGGTCTTATGGGACTGATGATGGCTTTTTACCAAGCGATACTTCAGATTCTTGGATCTTCTAGCAGATATGCACTGCTCAAAAAAAATAAAGGGACTCAAAGGGAACACATAAACATAATAAATGTTATTTTTATAGCGCCGACATATTACGCAGCACTTTACATTTCAGAGGGGATTTGTACAGACAATAGACATTACAGCATAACAATAATCACATACAGTAGATTATAACAAATACCAAGAGGAAAGAGGGCCCTGCTCGCAAGCTTACAGTCTATGAGGAAAGAGGAAGACCTGAAAGGTGGGTGGTAACAGTTGCCCTGATTGTATGGACCAGCCATAATGTTAAGTGTGTAACAGTACAAACACAGAGGGCTAATGGATGCATAAAGCATGTGGGAACATGATGCGGGAAATGTGGTTATGGTAAAACTTTTGGCTGTGTCACACAGGGATAGATTAGGTTAATGTGTTGAGGCGATGCCAGACGTCAGAATTATATGTATGACCTCCCTACAACGCCTGGGCATGCTCCTGATGAGGCGGCGGATGGTCTCCGGAGGGATCTCCTCCCAGACCTGGACTAAAGCATCCACCAACTCCTGGACAGTCTGTGGTGCAACATGACGTTGGTGGATGGAGCGAGACATGATGTCCCAGGTGTGCTCAATCAGATCCAGGTCTGGGGAACGTGCGGGCCAGTCCATAGCTTCAATGCCTTCATCTTGCAGGAACTGCTGACACTCCAGCCACATGACGTCTGGCATTGTCCTGCATTAGGAGGAACCCAGGGCCGACTGCACCAGCATATGGTCTCACAAGGGTTCTGAGGATCTCATCGAGGTACTTAATGGCAGTCAGGCTACCTCTGGCGAGCACATGGAGGGCTGTGCGGCCCTCCAAAGAAATGCCACCCCACACCATTACTGACCCACTGCCACACCAGTCATGCTGAAGGATGTTGCAGGCAGCAGATCGCTCTCCACGGTGTCTCCAGACTGTCACGTCTGTCACATGTGCTCAGTGTGAACCTGCTTTCATCTGTGAAGGGCACAGGGCGCCAGTGGCGAATTTGCCAATCCTGGTGGTAAATGCCAAGCGTCCTGCACGGTGTTGAGCTGTGAGCACAACCCCCATCTGTGGACGTCGGGCGCTCAGACCATCCTCATGGAGTCGGTTTCTAACCGTTTGTGCAGACACATACACATTTGTGGCCTGCTGGAGGTCATTTTGCAGGGCTCTGGCAGTGTTCCTCCTTGCACAAAGGCAGAGGTAGCGGTCCTGCTGCAGGGTTGTTGCCCTCCTACAGCCCCCTCCACATCTGGTGTACTGGCCTGTCTCCTGGTAGTGCCTCCAGCCTCTGGACACTACGCTGGGTCCGAATCCCACCAAGGACAACATCTGCAAGGAGTTTGTATGTTCTCCAGGTACTCCGGTTTCCTCCCACATTCCAAAGACATACTGATGGGGAATTTAGATTGTGAGCCCCATCGGGAAAAGTGATGATAATGTGTGCAAACTGTAAAGCGCTGCAGAATATGTTAGCGCTATATAAAAAAAATAAAGATTATTTATTACGCTGACAGACACAGCAAACCTTCTTGCCACAGCTTGCATTGATGTGCCATCCTGGATGAGCTGCACTTCCCTGAGCCACTAATGTGGGTTGTAGAGTCCGTCTCATGCTACCACGAGTGTGAATGCACAACCAACATTCAAAAGTGACCAAAACATCAGCCAGAAACCATTGGTACTGAGATATAGTCTGTGGTCCCCACCTGCAGAACCACTCCTTTGAGTGTGTCTTGATAATTGCCAATAATTTCCATCTGTTGTCTATTCCATTTGCATAACAGCATGTGAAATTGATTGTCAATCAGTGTTACTTCCGAAGTGGACAGTTTGATTTCACAGAAGTTTGATTTACTTGGAGTTATATTCTGTTGTTTAAGTGTTCCCTTTAGTGTTTTGAGCAGTGTAATATAAATCTGTTTATATTGAATGTGTTCATTTTCCTGAAACCTACATGTATTACTCTCTATTTTTGGACCAGTAAGTTGTTCATTCTTTTTATTCCTTTTCTTTTTTTTTTTTTTTTTTTTCAGTGCGTCCCACGTCTCGGCTCTCCATTTTCTCCTTCTACAGCTTTTGTGCCCATCATTATTGCATCTCAGAAGAGACAATGATATAGAAGCAGAACTGGTTTTCTAATTGTTAATAGAGATGTAGCTTTTTCCATTTTTTGCGCAGTTCTATTTTACAATGCAATGTATTTATAGGCATCTATTAAATGTGGCTGAACTTCTCATCTCCCATTTCTGTACAATCTTACAGTAGTTATAATCTGATAATGTAATAATAAACCAGTATTATTGTAGTATTGAAAGAATTTTCTGACGCTGTAAAAATGTTCATTAATTTTTTTTTGTGCAAACTCATTTGATGTTGCATGCTTATTTAAAGCTCCATTCAGACGCCATAACTGTTCCCTAGATTTATTATGACGTGCATTTCTCATGAATTTTCGGCACTGTTCAGAGGTGTTTGACTACCATATACCTCACATGTGCACAGTGTGGTCATACCATACTGTGACTAAAGGCCCAGTCTCACTAAGCAATCTCGGTAGCGATATCGCTGCTGAGTCACAACTTTTGTGACGTAACAGCGATCTCACCAGCGAGATCGCTATGTGTGACAGCGATCAGCGAGCGGCCCACCTGCCGGTATCGCTGATCGCTGCAAGAAATCTCTGGACATTTCTTTGGTCGCTGGTCTCCCACTGGCCAGCACGCATCGCTGTGTGTGACAGCGGGAGACCAGCGATCAGGTGTAAAAAATAATAAAAAAAATAAAAAATATCGTTATTCTCACCTTCCGACGTCCCGCGCAGTCTTCCGGCCTCTCTCCACGCTCCGGCCTCAGTGATCCTTTGCACGAATGACCGCGAGACTTTGTTATCCCGCGAGACCGT
This sequence comes from Dendrobates tinctorius, assembly GCF_039654945.1. Lineage (NCBI taxonomy): Eukaryota > Metazoa > Chordata > Amphibia > Anura > Dendrobatidae > Dendrobates > Dendrobates tinctorius. The sequence goes on from NW_027361716.1 coordinate 19,458,181, forward strand.
GACATCTCGCGGTCATTCATGCAAAGGATCACTGGGACCGGAGCGTGGAGAGAGGCCGCAAGACTGCGCGGGACATCGGATGGTGAGAATAACTATTTTTTATTTTGATTCTATTTTTTTACAGCGATGGCAAGCGATGCCGGGCGCTCGGCATCGCTGTGCTGATCGCTGGTGAAGCTGTCTGTGTGACGGCTCACCAGCGATCACATAGCGACTTACTAGCGATCCTGACACCTTGATATCGGTGTCGGGATCGCTGGTAAGTCGCTTAGTGAGACGGGGCCTTTAGACCAAGTAGTTCGAAACGCGTCAGTCTGGTGCATTCCCAGGAATATGCTTTTTTTTTTCTTTTACTAACATGATACAAATATTTTACTTTTTTTTAATTAGTTGTTTAACACTTAACTTTCCGAATCTGTTGCTGGACATCTTCCTTAAGAAGTTGTCTTAAGGTACTGTCACACTTAGCGATGTACCAGCGATCCCGACCAGCGATATGATGCGGTCAGGATCGCTGGTACATCGCTAAGTGGTCGCTAGTGAGCTGCCTCACAGGCAGATCTCACCAGCGTACTTGCCTGTCACACTAGGCCATCTTAACGTCCTCCTGCCCGCGTCCACGCTCATCGCTCGTCTCTCCACAGGAAGCACCGCAGGAAGCTGACGACGAGAAACGGTCCAGGACGTTCTCGCGCGATCAGCGATAACCAGCGGGGAGCGGGTCGTAGGTAAGTATCAGACACAGCGATATCGCTAGCAATATCGCCATAACGTCACAAGTTATAGTGATATTGCTAGTGATATCGCTTAGTGTGACAGTACCTTTAATTTCCTGATGCCGACAAATGCTCTCATGTCTGTGCGCTACTGGAGGACTAACGTTTATGGGTAAGCTGGATAACTATTTTGCCTGTGTGTACAGTACTGCTTAGCCACAGTGAGATTAGTGAGGTACAGAGTGGTGTTTGCCTACTGGAGCGCAGATTTTCCTGGAATAGTTTGCGGACTCCATATACACAGCCCCTAACTGCTAGACGAGCAGAATCCCCGTTCGAGTGACTCCATATTGGATATTATACTCCTTTAAGAATTTATCTACAAGTGTAGTGACGATTTTGACTCCATGAATGTTTTCCAGGAACAAGCAGCAGTGGATGTTGCTGAGTAAAAATTGCAAACTCCCATGGTAGAGACCAGCTCATGCACTTGTAAATTAGGCTTTCATTGCTGCAGAAATGCCAAACATGTGGACGCTAAATGTGGTATTGGCACACTGGGGCTCAGAAGGGAGGGGGCATTTGGATTTGAGAGCGCAAAATTCGAAGGATTTCTTTTGGGGGTGGGGGCAGGGAAACCTTTTTCTTTTCCAAGGCCTTTGTACTACCAGTAATTTGAAAGCCCCCTATATTTCCATTGACAAATGATGGACCTGAGTGAGGACTTGCTTATTTTTTTTTTGTTTTTCTTTTTTCTTGTGGATTGATTTGAAGCTTTTGTTAATAACATTTTACATAACGTTTGGGGTCATATTTATCCGGCGCTCTACACTGAGCATTTACATCAGGGTTTACATCTAAATCTCTGAGTGACGTGATTTAGATAAAACCCCCGAGGGATCCATTCACTATAATGAGGCAACTGAGTTACCTTGGACTCTGTCTGGCCTATGTTCATCGTTGTTCTTTTCAAAAGTACACAAAACTCTGGTCAACGGAGCTTTTATGCACACCTAAGAAGACTGACATTGCTGGATCATAGGTCAGACGGTGTCCACAGTGCCTCTATCTGCATCATTATAGAGAATCTTCTGCCAGGGGTTCTGTCTGAATTGCATATTTCAAAGATTTATATGGAAGCCAGTGTGCAAGCGCACGCAGGATAAATGTGAGCCGAGCCTTACAGCGGTCTTTGGGAGGCAGAATGAAAAAATCAACAGCAGGTGAAAAATTGGTTTTATTTATTTATTTTTTTTTTACACTGTTCCTTGTGTGGTGTAAGTGATTAGGCTACTTTATTCTTCAGGTCGGTGCGATAACAGCGATACCAAATTTATACTGTTTTTTTTTTTTTTTTTTGGTCACACACTAAAAGATGCTTTTTTTTTTTTTTTAACTTTCACTTTCTGCAGTCTGATCACAGTTCTATTGCATTGCAATGCATTAGAACGGTCAGCGCTGCACTGACTCAAGTTAGGTCATGCTCTGCACATGATCTAACTAACTTGCTAGTGACCTGGATGTCATCATGACTACATCAGGTCACCATGGCAATGATAGGGCCGCCGCGATGATGTTGCCAGGGGTGTCAATTGGAGTGCAGAGGGTGTTCTCTCCCTCTGCATGTCTGCTAAATGCTGCAATTGCAGTATTTAGGGGGTTAAAGTTCCGGAAGCAGAGCGGGCACCGTTCCTGCACGGTCAGCTGTCAGAATCAGCTGACAACTGGCGGTGACCACGTGCGCAGCCTGTGGGCGCACAGAATCGCCATGACGTATCCATGCGACCTGGACGTATGGATACGTCCAAGGTCGGGAAGGAGTATAAGAAATCTTCACATTTGTCCTGTCTGAAACTATTGATATGCGCAATACAGGTTACAGACTGCTGAAAGGTGTGATACCTTTATGCCTCATATCAAATGTCTGGTTGCTGATAAATCACCTTTTATCTCTTAATGTAAATGACTCCTTCCAGGCTCTGGGGAGGAGGAGACATGGAGTGAAGTGCAGAGTCAGAGGTCTCTTCTGGGCAGTGTCCTTTTCAGAGCCTAGAAGAAGTCAGTTACATAAAGTGATAAAAGATGATTTATCAGCACCAAGGTGTTTGATATGAGATATACAGGTATCACTCTTCTCAGTAGTCTATAACCTGTATGCCCATATTACAGGGAACCTGTCATGTAAAACGCTACCTTACCTGACAGGTTCCCTTTAATAGATTAGATAGGTGAAATGTGGTAAAAGATTCTCTTAAGCTTTGAACCCTTCAATGATGTGAATACCGATAACTGCTATACAACCTTGGACCTCTAAGACACCGTTTCAAGTACAGGACGTTGAAATGCAGGGCAAAAATACACAATTGTGGAAAAATCAAAACCTAAACTGTAATTTTACAAGACAGGATAAAAAATGTGTTCGCAATTTAAGATGTTCCTTATATTTTTTTCATAATCTACAGGTAATACTAAACAAAAGGGAGAGAATTTTGCATGCAAATCAACCCCACCTCACCTGACATGCAGTTCTCCTCTGCACTTTAAAGGGAATTTGTCACCAGGTTTTTGCTACCTCATCTGAGAGGCACATAATGTAGGCAAAGAGACCATGATTCCAACTACGTATCACTCTTAGGCCGGTTTCACATTTGCGCTTTATAGCGCTGCGACGACCTGCGCGCGGCGCCGCTAAGCCCCGCCCCCTGCCCGCCCCATCCGGTCATCTCCGCCTACTAGCGCACATGGGCGCTTGCGATCTGCGCACCCTATCTTTAGCATAGGGTGCGCAGATCGTGCGCAAGCAGGATTTTGCCGTGCGCTGCGCACTTTTGAAGGTGCGCCATGTGCGCCGAAATGCAACATGCGTTCGGTGCAGACGGGCGCACCTTCAATAGTGCGCAGCGCACGGCAAAACCCTGCTAGCGCAAGGCCTGCGCACCCTATGCTAAAGATAGGGTGCACAGATCGCAAGCGCCCATGTGCGCTAGTAGGCGGCGATGACCGGATGGGGCGGGCAGGGAGCCGGCAGGGGGCGGGGCTTAGCGGCGGCCGTGCGCAGGCCGTCGCAGCGCTATAAAGCGCAAATGTGAAACCAGCCTTAGATTACTGGGTGCAGCCGTTCTGACCGAATCAGAGCTTTTAGATTTACCGTAGTAATGCAGCAGAGCTGAAAATCTGCCCTACCACACCACAGCTGACCCCACCCCCACCAGGTTCTGTATATACAAAGTCTATAGAAAGTGAGCTGCTTATCACAGGAGGGGGCGTTGCTGGACTAGTAAAATGTTAATTTTTTTTAGAGATCCTTTAATGGGAATCTCTTACTACAGTCATAGCCAAAAGTTTTGAGAATGACACAAATATTATATTTTCACATGATCTGCTGCCCTCTGGTTTTTATGTGTGTTTGTCAGATGTTTTTAACACATACAGAAATATAATTGCAATCATATTATGAGTAACAAAAGGTTATATTGACAGTTAGAATGAGTTAATGCAGCAAGTCAATATTTGCAGTGTTGACCCTTCTTCAGGACCTCAGCAATTCTCCCTGGCATGCTCTCAATCAACTTCTGGGTCAAATCCTGACTGATAGCAGTCCATTCTTGCAAAATCAATGCTTTTATTTTGTCTGAATTTTAAAGGTTTTTGTTTGTCCACCCGTCTCTTGATGATTGACCACAAGTTCTCAATGGGATTAAGATCTGTGGAGTTTCCCGGCCATGGTCCCAAAATCTCTGTTTTGTTCCCTGAGCCATTTAGTTATCACCTTTGCTTTATGGCAAGGTGCTCCATCATGTTGAAAAAGGCATTGTTGATCGCCAAACTGCTCTTGGACGGTTGGGAGAAGTTGCTCTTGGAGGACATTCTGGTACCATTCTTTATTCATGGCTGTGTTTTTAGGCAAGACTGAGAGAGCCCATTCCCTTGGCTGAGAAGCAACCCCACACATGAATGGTTTCAGGATGCTTGACAGTTGGCATGAGACAAGACTGGTGGTAGCGCTCACCTGGTCTCCGAATAAACAGTTTTCCAGATGTCCCAAACAATCGAAAAGGGGATTCATCAGAGAAAATGACGTTACCCAAGTCCTCAGCAGTCCACTCCCTGTACCTCTTGCAGAATTTCAGTCTGTCCATGATGTTTTTTCTGGAGAGAAGTGGCTTCTTTGCTGCCCTCCTTGAGACCAGGCCTTGCTCCAAGAGTCTCCGCCACACAGTGCGTGCAGATGCACTCACACCTGCCTGCTGCCATTCCTGAGCAAGCTCTGCACTGCTGGTAGCCTGATCCCGCAGCTGAAACACTTTTAAGAGACTTGCTGGTCTTTCTTGGGTGCCCTGGAGCCTTTTTGGCAGCAAGGGAACCTCTCTCCTTGAAGTTCTTGATAATGCAATAGATTGTTAACTGAGGTGCAATCTTTCTAGCTGCGATACTCTTCCCTGTTAGGCCATTTTTGTGCAGTGCAATGATGACTGCACGTGTTTCTTTAGAGATAACCATGGTTAACAGAAGAGAAACAATGATGCCAAGCACCAGCTTCCTTTTTAAAGTGTCCAGTGGTGTCATTCTTACTTAATCATGACAGATTGATCTCCAGCCCTGTCCTCATCAACACCCACACCTGTGTTAATGGAGCAATCACTGAAACGATGTTAGCTGGTCCTTTTAAGGCAGGGCTGCAATGATGTTGAAATGTGTTTTGGGGGATAAAGTTAATTTTCTAGGCAAATATCGACTTTGCAAGTAATTGCTGTTAAGCTGATCACTCTTTATAACATTCTGGAGTATATGCAAATTGCCATTAGAAAAAATGAAGCAGTAGACTTTGTAAAAATAAATATTTGTGTCATTCTCTAAACTTTTGGCCATGACTGTAGGTTTTTCCCCTATAACCTACGGCCACCACCTTTCAGCACCATGCTACAGGATTCTGTATTATAACTCCAATTTGCCCTGCAAGGCAAAAAAAAAAACACCTTTTTTTCCCTTCTCCCATGACAGCACCAACTGTCAGAGGGTATCCACCCACCATGACAGGAAACCTACTGAATAAAAATGCGGTACCTCTCCTATGCATCAGTTCCGTTTCCTGTCCTCATGGGAACCTGCAGAAGGAAGCAGTACACTTACCCTGGAGGGTGTCCGTGAACTCAGGATGCCATTCGCGGGTGACATAATGCTAATCGGGAGGTTGGTGCAATGCCGTGCAGGTGGAGACCTCTTGTGTAAATGTCTCCTGCCGACACGGGACCCGGGTCTGCGCACGCTGGGGATTGAAACTGCGTCCCAGCGGTGTGCGCTGGGATGCGCTTCCAGGTCTCCACATGGCTGGGACGCTGGGGGATCCTGATTGGCCTGAAGCGGAGTGCTCCGTAAAGCGATGCTGCCCGGGTGGGACGCAGGAGGAGATCCAGCGCGCCGGGGACGTCAGCGGCCATCCGGGTCTCTGCGTGCGCAGGGCTAAGGGATCCCCTGCACAAAGCGCGCCGGGGCCACCCAATATTTAAAGGAAAGTGCCCAGGAAGATTGTAGCATTTTCTGCAGCATCGAGACATGGATGCTGCAGCAGCAGCAGCAGCCGCCACCACTACCACCATTTTCTTTGCTGCAATTAAAACAGGAGCCCATTCGGTGCCATCAGCAGCGTCGTGAAGGGCGCAATGGCAGTCGTACAGGCAACAGGACCCACCTGAAAAGTAAGGCAGGTCACGAGCCCACTGCCAGGGGAAGACGTTCTTCAGAACCAGCTCAGCATCCGTCTCCGGTACCGTAGATCAGGGGTGGGCGATTAATTTTCCTGAGGGACCATATGAGAGACCGTGACTGTTGTTGAGAGCCAAACCAATAGGCCGAAATTAATTCTCAATATTATCACTATATTATAATTATATCATTGATAATTATATTATTTGTATCCCTTAAAATTGAACAGAATTAAGTATGCTGACATCCTCCTAAATATCGTTTGAACCCAAGTACAGCCCCTTCTGTATATCGTATTAGACCCCCCCTTATATACTGTAAGAGCCCCCACACAGCCTCACTATATACAACATGAGCCCACAGCCTCCCTATATATACTGCATGAGCCCCACACAGCCATATATATATACACTGCATGAGCACCGCGCAGTCTCTATATAGAGCATAAGCCTCAAACAGCCTCTCCAGATACTGCATGAGCCCCACACAGCTTCTCTATATATACTGCATGAGCCCCACACAGCTTCTCTATATATACTGCATGAGCCCCACACAGTCTCTCTATATATGCTGCATGAGCCCCACACAGCCTCTCCATATATGCTGCATGAGCCCCACACAGCCTCTCTATATATGCTGCATGAGCCCCACACAGCCTTTCTATATATGCTGCATGAGCCCCACACAGCCTTTCTATATATGCTGCATGAGCCCCACACAGCCTCTCTATATATGCTGCATGAGCCCCACACAGCCTCTTTATATATGCTGCATGAGCCCCACACAGCCTCTCTATATATGCTGCATGAGCCCCACACAGTCTCCCCATGCCCACCCAAATATCCTATACACATGAAAAAATGAACACCGCATACTCACCTCAGTCCTGTTTCCTGGCGCTCTGCTTGTCTCCCTGCTTCCGGTGCGCTGAATCTCTGCAGCACACAGCTGACGCGATGAAATTACATCATTGCGTCAGCTGTTTCACACGCTGATTGGTCGAGGAAGTGGCCGGATCTTCTCCACCAATTAAGTCAGAGCACGAGCGCAGATGGAGACAGTCAGCGGATGGGCGCGGTGTGGCCGGTGGACCTCTGTTTTCCAGCCCCTCGGCTGTCTCGGGCTGAACTTTGCCCAGGTCTGCCATAGATTGATCAGCTGGATGGTGAGTGATCTACGTGGATGTACACTATACTAAAACAGCATCCCTTTCTCTGTTTTCCTTGATAGGGAAGACCCCTGAAACACAGTTCCAAGCAAAATAATAGGGAGTGCACCCTGTGCAAGGAGGATCTACCCACCTCTTATAATAAGAGACTCTGCCCTGGGTGTATACAACAGACAATCACAGGAGAAACCCCGGGTTTGCTGTGGATCTAAAGACCATCATTAGATCAGAGGTCCAGGAGTCCTTAGAAGACTTGATGAGGGAAAGCCAGATCCACTGTCTTCAGAGTCTGAAGGATCAGTGGAGCTCGGAGGGGAGAGTTCAGACTCGGCGGAGTCATCCTCATCTTTCTCCTCTAATGAGGGCACGGGGGGGGTAGGCCCTTCTTGCCAATGGAGGATACTGACAGATTGGTTACAGCTATAAGTCAAGTCAATCAAAACAGTTCAGGACATGTTTGGGGGCTTGGGTCAGATGAAGAGACGTTCCTTTCCGGTTAATGAAAACATCAAGATGCTCATTAACAAGGAATGGAAGAAGCCAGAAAGGAAAGGGCTGCTACCATCTTTGAAAAGGAGATTTCCTTTTGATGAGGAAGAGGCAGGCATATGGGAGAAAACTCCAAAAATTGACGTCATAGTGGCTAAATCAGTTATAAATCCACCTTGCCCTTTGAAGACCTAGGGACACCTATAGACAAAAAGGCTGAAACCTTCCTAAAACAAGCCTGGGAGTTTTCGGCAGGTTCATTAAAACCGGCAATGGCTGCAACCTGCACAGCAAGATCAATGAAGGTGTGGCTACAACCAGGGCTGTGTAGTCGGAGTCTGTGCTCATTTTGGTGGAGTCGGAGTCTGTATAAAATGGAGCGACTCCTAAAATGTATAATAAATTGGGTACAGTAGTTCAATGCAGAATGTGCTGAATATTTTTTCATAGGAATTTGGGAAAGTTATGAAATGTCCAATAAATGGCTGTTCTATTCCTGATCTAAGGCTACATTCACACAGCGTTTTTGCTGCTGTTTTTGAGGATACGTTTTTCAGCTGCAAAAGCAGATCAGCTTTTTAAAAAACCGCATCACCTGAAAGGTTTTTGAGCTCATAGATAATGTTTTCAATAGCAAAAGCAGATTAGAAAAACGCCGCACAAACTGACATGCTCATTCAGCCCAAAAACGGATCCTCACAAAACAATGTGTCTGAATGTCATATCTTGAAAGCCATTGACTTTTCTGGTATGCCCAGAGTCACTGCATTTTACTGTGAAAAATGGATCCGCAAAAACGCTGTGTGTGAATCATGGCCATAGCCAGCAAGGGGCAGGGGGGGGCAGCTGGCCCCCTAGAAGCAGGGGCACGCACCTATCAAAACTGGTATGCTGCAGTGCTCCTATCCTGCACCGGCTCCAGACTGTAGGGGGCAATCTCCCCTCCTCTGTCCTATTTTCTGCCGTCTTCACCAGAGAGAGGAGGGGGGAGGGGTGCCTGCCCTGCACAGGATCCGATTCCTGGGCCCCGAGCTGGAGAAAGTGAGAAAGTTGTGCACACGCTGCAGCTGGCAATAAGAGAGTCTGCAAGAGGGACATGCTGGAAGTGAGGAAATTGGTTATTGCCGCCAGAACCCCTAAAATTGATTCCATCTTGAAGAGATGTACTGGGAAAGTGGCAATTGTCGATCAAGCCACTCGGTGGGGCAGCACTTACTTAATGATTGAGTGATTGCTTGAACTACAACTGTTTCTTTTAGATATGGCGAACCCTCAGGTAACCCTAAATGAAGGTCAATGGACACAGGTGGCTGAATTGAAGGAATTGCTTAATCACCCATTTACCGTGATTAAAAAATTACAAGCTGAGGATTTAACTCCTGGCATTTTCATAAAGGAGTGGAAGAACTTGCTATTTTGCCTGTCCCAAAGAGGAGGTTTAATCGCAGATGGCATTTCTGCTTCAAAGAAACGGAGAGAGATACAGCTATTGGAAAATAAAATTTTTCTGGCAGCTGTTTATGTGGACCCGAGTCATCGTATATTGCTTGATGATCAACAGCTTACTAAATTAAAAGATGCTCTGACTGAGGTAGCAGTTAGGATGAGTGTCCTACTGGAGGACTGCCAGGTGCAAGAGGACTTGGGTCCTGACAGTGCTACTGCTGCCATATCTTCATCCTCATCAGATGAGGAGTTTGACTTTGACAAGTATTTGGATGACATTGAGCAGGCAAAGTGTTGTCGCAAGGAAAAAGATTTCACTCCGTCTCCTATAGCAAGCAGATTGACCATATTTCAGCAAAATGTTTCACTTGCTCTCAAAGAAATAGAAAAAATCAACCGTTCATCAAAACTGACTGTGCATGAGGCAATTCCTTTATACCCAGAAATTGTTAGAGATGTTGCCCATGTGGATACGACTTTGCCTCCAACCCAAGTTAGTGTAGAGAGGTTGTTCTCTAGCCTTAAAATTATTAGGTCAGATTTGAGGTAATATATGAAGGAGGATCTGATGGAGGCAATTCTATTTCTTAGAACAAATTCATAGACTGCACAAATGCTTAGTATGTTTTTGTTGAAAACTGTTTTTTGCCACTTACATAGTTTATTACATAGTGAGATACATACATATATATAATATATGTAATCGATATTACATATTTACAATTTTAGTTTTTTTGTATTCTAAAGTTGTATTCCAATAAATATATATTATGTTCTATCTAAATATCTTGATAATTGTATCATAAAAATGGATAAATGTCTGATGTTCACATTGTACTACAACAAATTTTTCACTTAAATATAAATAAGCAATATCAGTCGGAGTCGCAGGTTTGGCTTACCGACTCCACAGCCCTGGCTACAACAGCAAGGCCGACCATCTGAGAGACGATACCCCAAGGGAAGAGATTCTGGTGGAAGTTCCATTGTTGCAGGGAACAGCTTCCTTTTTGGCCGATGCCTCGGTTAGGTTAGCGGCAAGATCATCAAACATCTCTAATGCTGCCCGTAGAACGCTATGGCTCAAAAGCTGGCCGGGGGATGCGCAGTTCAAGACCTGGCTATGCTCTATTCTGTGTGAGGGCAAATATCTATTTGGTCAAGCTTTGGACGATATTCTTGATAAGGCAGCAGGGCTTCCCTAGTGTATCACGTCCTCAGTTTAAAAGTTTCCTTTTGGAGGAGAAAATGTAACGAGTAGACCACCCAAGTTACAGGGTGACTGGAGAGATAAGAAGCCAAATAGTAAGGGTTTCATGTTTGGAGGTTCCTCAAAGTGATGGGCGGTCCCAGGTAGGAGGAAGGCTGACCCACTTCCAAACTGCCTGGGAGAGAATCTCAGCCAATGCCTGGATGCTCAGTATAATACAATCGGGGCTGAGACTAGTGTTCACATCTATCCCCTTGCACAGTTTCAGGATTTTGTCCCCCAGATCCTGGAAGAAACAGGCCCTGGAAGTGGAGGTGTGGCTCTTGCTTCAAAAGAGGGTACTAGTGGAGGTCAGGGCTGTGGAGTCGGAGTTAGTTTTGGTCGGAGTCGGTAGAAATGTACCGACTCCAGCTTTAAAAAAAAAATGTATTAATATTTCATAATTGAACTTTCATATGAATTTTATAAATGTTACTCAAATATATATGTTCTGTCAAACTATGAACAACAGTGATAAGCAGTTCCGCTGGAGATAGAGACATTTCTTACTTCTTGTGTGTCACTGTTCTCCACTGCCCTTATCTAATCTTATACTTGGTTAACATCATGCTGCCCCAACCCCCCTACTTACAATGTATGAAACTGAAAGTGAAAATGTGTTGCAAATTCTTAGTAGTAAAGCTCCTCCTCTAGACTAGATCATACTAGGTGTGCGTCTTCCAAGCATCTCACAGCTGCCTGCTACTCAGAAGAGGAAGACTGTAAGAAGTATCCTTTCAACAAACTGCATCAGTTAACTGTGAGTACATGAGGAATAATAACAGTATTTCTGACCACTATATCAGTTGTACGACCTGGCAATAATTTTGTACAATTGTTTTTAGGAAAAACAATTGTCATTTGGATTGTGAATGCAGAATTAAAAACCTGAGAATGTCAAAAGAAGCATCACATTAAATCAGCTGTATTTGAACATTTCACCATCACTCAAGATAGAAAACATTATGTCTGTCAGTGTATGACAAATGATCCAGACGAAAACAAATGCTGTGAAGCCAAGATGAGTGCATATTCAGGCAAAGATAAAAATTCTCCTACCAGAGCTTCTAATCTAAAGAGACATTTACAGCACTTTCATCCAGAAGTACTGAAAGCAGTGGATGAAAGAGACTGCATCCAAACCAATGAACCAGTGCCCAGCTCTTCCAGCCAAACAAAGGAGCAGAGAACTTTGCAGCCATCAGTTGCAAGATATTTTGTCAGTGACAAAGTTACTGTGACAATGACAGTAGATACATTTAAAAAACAGATCATAGAGCTTGTTGTAAAGGATAGTGTGCCTATTTCATTATTTTCACGACCAGCTTTTATGTGTCTGAATGGGGAAATGGCCCGCAAGCTTGGTGTTTCTCTGGAGAGAGAGAGTATTAGAAAATTAGTTATTGAAGAAGCTTTTAAACAAAAGGAAGAACTTAAAAAAAACTCTCAAGGGACGCTTTCTGTCTCTTAAAATGGATGCCTGCACACGTCACAGAGTGAACTATTTTGCCATCAATGTCCGATTTGTTTGTGACAAAAATGAAATAGTTACCAAGACATTGGCAGTAAAAGACACCAAAGCTCATCACACCAGTGAGTTTCTCCAGGTCTTGGTGGAAAAGGTTCTGCAAGACTATGAACTTAAAAAAGAGCAAGTTCTTTCTGTCGTAACTGACAATGCTTCAAATATGATAAGTACTATTAAGCTAATGAATGAGAGTAATGATGGTGACCAGCAGCTAGAAGAACATTCTGGGTCCACAGACACAGAAATGTTTGAAATAGAGGAAGACAGTATTGTAACTGAGGAGCAAACTGAAGTTGCTTTAGATGAACAGCAACATGATAGTTTAGATGATCTTGTTGAAACTGTCAATATGTTCTTTCATTCATCACATGCGCTGTGTTGTGCATACGCTACAGCTGGCTATAAGGCTGCGTTCACACGTGGCGTTTTTTTCGCGTTTCCGCGGCGGTTTTAACCGCGCAATTTTGCCGCGAAAACGTGAAAAATAAGCATCCCATGCATTCCTATGGGATTCCGCAATGCTGTGCTAATGCTGCAGTTTTTACCGCGGCGGAATCGCTTTGTGGTAAAAAACGCAGCATGCTCATTAATTTACGGAATCGCGGCGATCCCGCACCCATAGGAATGCATTGTTCCGCTTACTTCCCGCATGTGGCTGTGCACACCATGCGGAAAGTAAGCAGAACAATGGCGGATGGTACCCACGGTCCGGAGTAGAGGAGACTGTCCTCCGGGCTTTGGGTACCATATCCCTGTAAAAAATAGAATTTAAAAATAAAAAATATTGTTATTCTCACCCTCCGACGTCCCGCGCAGTCTTTCCGCTTCTCTTCACGCTCCGGTCCCAGTAGTCCTTTGCGAAAATGCCCGCGATGGCGTCCGTTCTCGCGGGATCGCGAAGTCTCGCGGTCATTCGCGCGACGTCATCGCGAATTACCGCGAGACATCGCGATCCCGCGAGAACGGACGTCATCGCGGGCATTTTCGCAAAGGATTACTGGGAACGGATGCGCGGGACGTCGGACGGTGAGAATAACACCATTTTTTATTTTTTTTACATCCTATCTTTTACTACTGATTCTGCATAGGCAGCCTCAGTAGTAAAAAGTTGGTCACACTTGTCAATCTGTCAATCAGTTCTCCCAGCGATGCTACAGATCGCTTGGAGAACGCTAGCATTTTGCAAGCTAAATACGCTTGCAAAATGCTAGTTTTTCCTCAGGAAAATCGCGGGAATTTAAAATGCGATTTTCCCGCGGAATGGAATTCCGGAATTCTCGCGGTAATTTCCGCGAGAGTTCCGGTACGTGTGCACTTAGCCTAAGAGACAGTCTGCAAGAAGGACATGCTGCTGCACTGATTGGCAAGGTGAGAAAATTGGCTACTGTTGCCAGAACCCCTAAAGTTGACTCAATTTTGAAGAGACGTGCTGGAAAAGGGGCAATTATTGATCAAGCCACACGATGGGGCAGTACTTACTTAATGATTCAGCGCTTGGTTGAACTGAAAACCTTTCTTGTAGACATGGCTAACCCTCAATTGACGCTAAATGAAAGTCAGTGGAATCAGGTGACTGAGCTGGAAAAATTGCTAGAGCACCCATTTACAGTGACTAAAAAATTACAAGCAGAGGACTTAACTCCAGGTATTTTCTTAAAGGAGTGGAAGAACCTGATGTTTCGCCTGTCCCAAAGAGGAGGGTTAATTGCAAGTGGCATTGCTACATCAATGAAACGGAGAGAGGAGCTACTATTACAAAATAACATTCTTTTGGCAGCTGTTTAGGTAGACCCAATGCATCGGATTCTTCTAGATGATCAACAGCTAAGTAAAGGAAAAGAAGCTCTGTTTGAAATAGCAGTAAGGATGAAAGGGTTGCAGAACAGTCAGGAGGAACAAGAAGAATTTGGTCGTCCTGCCACATCTTCACCCTCATCATCAACTGATGAAGAATTTAATTTCGAAAAATATTTTGATCACAAGGACCGTGCAAAGCGTTCCCGCATAGAAGAAGAATCATCCCCATCAAGGAACACAGCCAGTACATTTCAGCAGAATTTTTCATGTGCACTAAAAGAAATTGAGAAATTTGACCGTTCATCAAAAATATCAGTGCAACAAGCGATTCCTCTGTATCCTGACATTGTCAGAGATGTTGCCCGAGTGGTTACTGCTTTGCCACCAACACAAGTTAGTGTAGAGAGGTTGTTCTCTGCTCTCAAAATAATTAGATCAGATTTGAGGGCATCCATAAAGGAGGATCTGACAGAGGCAATACTTTTTCTGAGGACAAATTTATAGATTTCTTCTTATTAACTGCATAAAAGTGTTTATAGCATATTTACTTAAAGTTTAGAAAAGTTTATAAAAGTTATTTGCTATATTCTAATTGTATTCTAATAAATGTAGTTTTTGCTCTAAGTGGTCTGATTACTTATATGATGGTGAGAAACTGAATAAGCACGATGTTTAATATTTTACAACAGTAAATTTGTTGTTATGAATTGGCCCTTTATGAAGGAGTCGGAGCCGGAGCCTGATAAAATCCAGGAGTCGGAGTCGCAACTCTGGCTTACCGACTCCACAGCCCTGGTGGAGGTGCCTGTTCAGCAGGGGAGGGGATTTTATTCTCCCTTGTTTCTGATAAAGAAGCCAGACCTGTCATTCAGGATTATCATCAATGTGGAAGACCTCAACAGATTCCTGGTCTATAGACAATTCAAAATGGAGTCAATAAAGACAGCCATCAAGATCTTGTTCTTGGGCTGTTATGAGTGTCTTGGATTTAAAGGATGTATATTACTATGTTTCCAACAGACCAGCAATTCTTAAGGGTAGCGGTGTATGTAAAAGGACAACTCGAACATTTCCAGTACAGAGCGCTGCCCTTTGGTCTGTCCATGGCCCTGAGAATCTTCACCAAAATTGTTCTGGAGGTGAAGGCACATATACAGGAAAAGAACGTGCTAGTAGTGCCATATCTGAACGATTTTTTTAATTGTCAACAGAACACAAATGCAGTACTCAACTAAATTACATCCAAAACACTATGTCCAATCTTGGTTGGATGATAAATATCGAAATGTCGAGGCTGCAGTCCCTGAAGGTTCAATCCTTCTTGGGGCTTATTTTGGACTGTCTGTCTCCTACCAGAGGAATAGGACAAGATTATAGCCCTAGTGTCAGGAGTTTTAACCAACTTGATCATGTCTCTAAAGGTACTGTCACACTTAGTGATGCACCAGCGATCCCAACCAGCGATATGACGCGGTCAGGATCGCTGGTGCATCGCTAAGTCGTTGCTAGTGAGCTGCCACACAGGCAGATCTCACCAGCGATATAGCAGGGGTCGGGGGTCGCTACTTACCTGTCAGACGAGGCAATCCTGATGTCCTCCCGCCCGCGTCCACGCGTCGCTCGTCGGCGCCACAGGAAGCTGACTATGAGAAACGGCCCAGGACGTTCTCGCGCAATCAGCAGCGGGGGAGCCGGTTGGAGGTAAGTATCAGACATAGCGATTATCGCTAGCAATATCGCTATAACGTCACAAAATCAGTGACGTTATAGCGAATTTGCTAGCGATATCGCTTAGTGTGACTGGCCCTTAAGGAAAGCCATGTCTCTTCTAGGATCAATGACCTCATGCATTCCAGCAGTACAGTGGGCCCAATGTCATTCCAAGGCCTTTCAGCAGGATGTCCTAGAAGAGGAAAGGAAGCTGGCTGGACATCTGGAGGGGAAGATTATGCTTTCCCAGGAAGCTGTAGACTCCATGGCCTGGTTGCTGGATCCAGGGAATCTTATTGCGTGGCGTTCCATGGTCCCTAAAGAATAAAAATGTCCAGCTCTACTGAATCCGTGAAGGTCAAATTTTATTCACACGAATTGATACATGGAGGATAACATTTTCAGTACAAAAGATAAGAGATTGATAGGGACGCGTTTCTGGAGATTACGCTACCTTAATCATGGTCCCTCCCAATATCAGATGTGATAGTGACAGAGGCAAGCACGGAAGGATGGGGTGCGCATCTCAAAGACCATATAATTCAAGGAATCTGGTCAGAAACAGAAGCAGACTGTTCCTCATACTACAAGAAACTGCTAGTAATAAAAAACGCAGTCATAGAGTTCCTTCCCCATTTAGAAGGGAGCCATGTTCGAATTTTGTTGGACAACCGAACTTCTGTAGCCTATATCAATCACCAGGGGGGCACGAGATCCTGGCCCCTAATACGGCTGGCTCAGGAAATTCTCCAGGTGATGGAGGAACTTCAGCTACAGATATCGTCCCCACACATTAAGAGGAAAGAGAACGAGGAAGCAGACTTCCTCAGCCGGACAACCTTGAAACTGGGAATGGAAGTTGGATCTATCTATCTTTTGGCAGATTGTGAATCTTTGGGTGCAGCCAGATAGATCTATTTGCCAACAGAAAGAACAGGAAGACAGAGCTTCTGTTCCCTGAACCCAAGAGAGAGACCATACGCAGTAGATGCACTACAGATCCCTTTGGATTTCCGACTGGCCTAAGCATTTCCCCCATTAATGTTGATCCCGGCAGTTCTGAGGAAGATTAGGGAGGAGGCGACTGATGTCATCCTCATTGTTCCTTTCTGACCTAAAGGTACTGTCACACTTAGCGATGTACCAGCGATCCCGACCAGCGATATGACGAGGTCAGGATCGCTGGTGCATCGCTAAGTGGTCGCTAATGAGCTGCCACACAGGCAGATCTCACCAGCGACATAGCAGGGGTCGGGGGTCGCTACTTACCTGTCACACTAGGCGATCCTGCGTCCTCCCGCCCGGCTCGTCGCTCGTCTCTCCACAGGAAGCACCGCAGGAAGCTGACGACGAGAAACAGTCCTGGACGTTCTCGCGCGATCAGCGATAACCAGCGGGGGAGCGGGTTGTAGGTAAGTATCAGACACAGCGATGTCGCTAACAATATCGCTATAACGTCACAAGTTATAGCGATATCGCTAGCGATATCGCTTAGTGTGACAGTACCTTAAGAGACCATGGTTCTCTTGGATGAGGAGAATGTGCTTGGTAGATCCTTTGATACTCCCGGATGTTTCAGGTCTCCTCAGGCAAGGCCCAGTGTCACATCCTCAGAGGTCAGGTCTTCATTTGACAACCTGGATTTTGAGGCGGCGCTGCTAACATGGGGGTTTTCTCCGGCCTTGGTAGCTACTCTGATGTTGAGTAGAAATCCCATAACAACTAGTATTTATGGCAGAATATAGGCTAAATTTTTGGCTTTCTCAGGGCAGTCTGTTGGGGGGGGGGGGGGGGTACGGTCCCAATCAGAGATGTTTTAGAATTCCTTCAGAGGTGTATGGAGATGGGCCTGGCCACCAGCACACTTAAGGTTTAGGTATCGGCCTTAGGAGCCTTTTACAACTATAACCTGGCGGCAGATAGGTGGGTGGTCAGGTTCATTAAAGTATGCCAAAGGTCTAGGCCTTTGCAAGCTCCAAAAATGCCTCCGTGGGATTTAAACTTTGGTCCTGGAAGCCTTAACAAAATTGCCCTCTGAGCCCATATATGACGTGCCAGATAAAATACTAGCACTAAAAAAGGTGATTCTAGTGACCCTAACGTCGGCGCGTAGGGTTAGTGATTTGAAGGCCCTATCTATTAATCATCCTTTTATGCAGATGTTAAAAGATACGCTGTATCCGTCCTCAACACCACCCTATCTCCCTAAGGTGGACTTGAAGTTTCATAGGAGTCTGGAGATAGTTCTTCTTTCCTTCTATAGTGAACCAAGGACTGCAGAAGAACACAAACTTCACATATTAGATGTCAGGAGGGCCCTGATGCAGTACCTAGACAGAACTAGGCAATGGAGGAAGGATGAGGCCTTATTTGTGTCATTCCACATTGTGTGGAAGATGTAGGGCGCGTCATCCACACAAAGCAGAGGAGGCGCGCTAGACCGAGACCAGTGACGCCCATCGGAACGGACCGCCCATAGGTGAGCATAAGAAAAGGTCTCTTAACCTTACAGGGTGATTTGCACTCATGTGCAGCGTTATAGAATGCTGTCACTTGGGGCTGACAGGTGGTGGCCGTAGATTTTAAGAGAAAAGAAAGACCTTTGGGTTGGTTCCCTTTTATGTATTTTCCCTTTTATTGACTGGAAACAGAGATTTTCACTAGTGAGGAATATTAAACACAATATAAGGCAGTTGCAGATTGCCTAATTTTTCTTTAATAAACACATCCATATGTGGGATTTGTAAGGGCCCGATTCCTGGGTACCCAGCATGTAACAAGCCACCATGGCAGACCACATACACTCACGCACTTGGTTTCATTTGTATCAGTTTTCCCTTGTAACAATTCACAAGTTTTACACGAAATCTAAAAGCCTTTTGTACAAATATATAATCTCTCCAGAGCTGTAATATAATAGTGCCCACTTCCTCGCCTGTGTATACTTATGTGGCTGAATTATAAATACTCGACATGTTCTATCTCTGGATGGATGTCCTGTGTTTGATACTTCTGGCCTCATACCCATCATGTACTGGCTGGCTTTTTCCTATGCTAGGAGGCTGGAAATACTATAAACTTCCCATGTTGTAATTGCAAGTGAAAACATTTTCAGAGCAGAAATATCAAAATTAAACTGATAACTGCAGTAGATTGGCCAGCGGATCCACATGCTGCTAAGTGTAAGTGTAATTTAGTGATGCTGATTGCTTCTTCATATGAAGTCTACGACGGCAATAAACATTCTGTGGATTTTCATATCTTCAGGACTTGTCACTAGAGCATTAAACCCCATGCACTTGCAGCACCTGAGCAGAGCCAGCAGATGTTGTTGAAGTTTGCGCTGTGCCCCATGGGTCATTGAGGCCTCTTCTCTGATGAAGACTTCAGAACTCACAACATTAAATCCATGAAGTGCGTAGCGAAATGTGCCAATGTGCTTCTCACCCTGCGCTCCAGATGTTCCTCATGGAAAATGTTAATTCTGCCCAGCTGAGCCATTTTCCACGTTTGTACCACTGCAACTTTATACATCTACTAGCTGAAGAGCCCAGCGTTGCCTGGGCATAGTAACCAACTGTGGTTAGTTATAACAAATTATAATGATTATATTGCACATAAAAACCGTGCATCTAATACTATGCTGTGATACTGACTGCTGAGCTGTGTATCTAATCCTATCCTGTGTGATACTGACTGCTGAGCCGTGTATCTAATCCTATCCTGTGTGATACTGACTGCTGAGCTGTGTATCTAATCCTCTATCCTGTGTGATACTGGGCTCCCCCTGCAGTCTGTGTCAGAGGGTGGTCTGCGTTGGCACGGTAATAAATTGTTTTATTTCCAGCTTTACAGAAGGACAGCAACACCATAGAAATGATAAGAATAATAGGCCTCAGTTACCACAACTGTCTACAAAGAAAACTGTTGCTGATAGCAACCAATCACAGCTCATTTTTCATCTTTTAAGCAGCTCTGGGACAGCGTGGCGAGTTTTGAGTGGCGACTTTTGTGTTTCGACTTTTATGTGGCGAAGTTGGTGTATGTGTGGTGAAATGTGTGCGGAGGGTGGTATATGTGTTGAAGCATGTGGTAGTGTGTGGCGCATTTTGTGTGTTCATATTCCCGTGTGTGTTGAGTATCCCATGTCAGGGCCCCACCTTAGCAACTGTACGGTATATACTCTTTGGCGCCATCGCTCTCATTCTTTCAGTCCCCCTTATTCACATCTGGCAGCTGTCAATTTGCCTCCAAAACTTTTCCTTCCACTTTTTCCCCATTATGTAGATGGGGGCAAAATTGTTTGGTGAATTGGAACGCGCGGGGTTAAAATTTTGCCTCACAACATAGCCTATGACGCTCGGGGTCCAGACGTGTGACTGTGCAAAATTTTGTGGCTGTAGCTACGACGGTGCAGATGCCAATACATACACTTTTTCCCCATTATGTAGATGGGGCAAAATTGTTTGGTGAATTGGAACGTGTGACTGTGCCAAGTTTTGTGGCTGTAAAATAAAATGCAAAGAGAGGCGCAATGAGTGTACCTGTGTTAAAATTAAATTCCCTAACTGAATCGACAGGGTGCTCACCTTACAGGGTTGTGCCACCCTTGCACAACCACGGTGTGAACGTAAATGGTAGTTGGGGAGCGTGTCCTCGCAACCCAAAAGGGCACTCTGCGTAGCTGTCAGCAACCTCCGCTCTCCTGGTCAGTCCATCTCTCACCGGCTTCCGGATGTGATGTTGAAACCAATCCCAGCAGTAAGTGAACACCAAGGGTCCCGGAGCTTCCCAGCACCGCTCAGCAAATGCAGGTTCTCCCACAAACTACTGCCCTCCAAGCTGCTCCTGCCGCTAATCCTCAGAGAGGAAAATACAATGTGAAGCAACAAAATGAGTGGTCTATAGGAGCGCTAAAGGAGAGGCAGAAACCAGAAAAAGGGTAAAAAAACCCTCAGCTTTTATCCTTCCTCCAATACCCACAACGCCTTTCTACGGTCACAGCCGTCTTCCTCAGGTGGAATTCCACCTGAGGAAGACGGCTGTGACTGTAGAATGGCGTTGTGGGTATTGGAGGAAGGATAAAAGCTGAGGTTTTTTTTACCCTTTTTCTGGTTTCTGCCTCTCCTTTAGCGCTCCTATAGACCACTCATTTTGTTGCTTTAAATTTTGTGGTGTAGCTGTGACGGTGCGGATGCCAATCCCATACATACATACATACATACATACATACATACATACATACATACCCACATTGAGCTTTATATATTTAGATTGTAGGCAACATAGATGGACTGAAAGCAGGTGAAGCCAGGATTATCACCTCAGTAATCAAGTCAGGAAATATAGATTTTTTTTTTTTAAGCAGCTTTTCTACCATAAATGCTTGATTTTCTTATGTTTTGCACAGCCTTCTGCTTGGGTGCAGCTAGTAACAACTATGCTACAGATTTGGTTGCTAAGAACACAAGAATATCTCTGGATATGTCATCAGATGTATGGCTACATGCCTTTCTGATAAACCAATCTATATCTGTGATTTAACCACCAATACGCCTTTTTGCCGACTTGAGATTTAACAGAATAACCTCCCCTGACCGGTGAGAAATGCAGTAGCTGTCATCTATACACTACATTCTGCAGAATTAGTAGGACGCTTTTTTACGGATGGCACAGTTGTCAGAAAAAGATTTAACTGACTCTGTAAAGTCAAACAATTGTTACAAGTCTTAGAGGGATGCAGTACTCTAGAAATTTGATATTGAAGCATGATCTCAGAATCGTTAAGGCTAAGTGCACACGTTGCAGAAAATTTCTGCTCAAAAACCTGAATCCCTTCCCAGAAACCGCACCTATTTTTCCCGCGGCGTTTTTTGCGCGGTTTTGATGCGTTTTTTTCCGCAGCGGTTTCAAACCGCATGGAAGAAGCCTAAACCGCGGACAAATCCGCAAAATTAATGTGCATGCTGCGTTTTTTACCGCGATGCGGTTTTTTCGCGGTAAACACATCAATGTGCACAAAAAGTGCAAAATGCATACAAATGACTGGGAAGCTTATTTTTAGCGGTTTTATAGTGAAAACCGCTGTAAAAACCGCTAAAAAAAACGCTGTGTGTGAACACAGCCTAAGTCAACAGGTTGCTTAAAAAACAATGTTGCGAAAAACACACACATTAACTGTCAAAAATGTGCGAAGAATCAAACCTGAAGCGACCCAGAGGCCCAGAAGTACAAGGTGTTCAGTGCTTAGAAACATGGCCGAGGTGAGGAAGGCTGAAACCTGACCACCACTGAGCAAGACCCAGAAGTACAAGGTGATCAGTGATCAGAGACATGGCCAAAGTCAGGGGGGCTGAACCTCGATCACCATTGAGCAAGACAGAACATGAAATGTCAAGACTTGGGCCAATAAGTGTCTGAAGACAGGTTGTTCAAAGATTTTCTGGACTGAAGAAATGTGCAACTCTTGATGGACCAGATGGATGAGCCCCTTCCTGGATAAAGAACTGGCACAGACCTCCACTTTGACTCAGATGTCAGTGAGGTGCAGGTGTGGTACTGCTATGGGATGGTTTTATTACAGATTGGCTTGTTGGACCGTTTCGGTTTGAAGGTGCGCTCAAAATCAACTCCCAAACCTACTGCAAGTTTTTAGAAAACACTTTCTTTGAGCAGTGGTACAGGAAAAGTTTGCATCTTTCAAGAAACCTGATTTTTATGCATCTCAGTGCTTCATTGCTGCAAAGAAGTCTCCACTACTCATCTGGCAGTAAAGGCCTTACAGGTTAAACAATAATGACATTGCCCCTTCCTCACCTGACCTGAACCCTACTGAGAACTTGTGCGCACTTGTTGAATAGGAGATTTATAATGAAGGAACACAGTTAACCTCTCTGGACAGTGTCTGTGAGGCTGTATTTGGTTCTGCCCAAAAAGCTATATTGGTCCCTAATATTTTTTAAAATGTATTTTTGTACATTTTGAGTTGCTTGGATATTATTCTCAACTTAACAAATGAAAATAAACAATTGAGATGGGAAAATTACATTTTTCATTTACGTTGCATAATATTTCTGCACACACAATCTAAGGCAGCAGAGGTCCTCAACCTTTTAGACCTTGAGAGCCACATTCAGCTCTGAGAGAGGGTCACAAGGGACATCCAGCTCCCACCCTCCTCATTACTAGTATAACAGGTCTACAAAAAAATAATTTTTTGTAATCATTGCAGGTGACTGTACTTTTCTAAAAACATCTCACTGAGCAGACGCTCAATGGGATAGATGGGGGGGGGTGGATGCTAGGTTGGAGCTGCAGGACAGTGAAGCAGCTAGCTGGGTGACAGAAGGCGGGGTAGGGGGAAGAGCACCAGGGAGGCTAGTCCTGATCTGGCACACCCCAATAAGTTTGCTAAGTTGGCAGATGAGGGGAGTGTTAGTGCAGGAGAAGCACTGTTGCAGCAAGGCATGTCCTCTGAAAGCCGGAGGAGTGTCTGCTCCAGTAAGGGGGGTGAAATAGGAGAGCAGGCCAGACAGGTGCTGGTAGTGGGGGACTCAGTTATTAGGGGAACAGGGCAATCTGTCACAAAGAAAGGGAGAGTTGAACGGTGTGCTGCCTACCTGGCGCTCGAGTCCGACACATCGCTGATCGGGTTGACAGATTACTGGGAGGGGCTGGTGAGGATCCAGCGGTCATGGTGTACATTGGCACAAATGACAAAGTTAGAGGTAGGTGGAAGGTCCTTAAAGATGATTTCAGGGAATTAGGCTGTAAGCTTAAAGCAAGGACCTCCAAGGTGGTATTTTCAGAAATACTTCCTGTACCACATGCCACGCCAGAAAGCCTACCGAAGATTAGGGAGGTTAATAAGTGGCTCAGGAATTGGTGTAGGAAGGAGGGGTTTGGGTTCCTGCAGAACTGGGCCGACTTCTCAGTTGGCTACAGGTTCTACGCTAGGGACGGGCTGCATCTCAATTGGGAGGGTGCAGCTCTGCTGGGGGAGAAAATGGCTGGCTGGAAGGTTGGAGGAGTGTTTAAACTAGGGACGGGGGGAGGGTATTTCTTTTATAGGAGGGGAAGACAGTGCAGATAGGGATCTGGGCACAAATAATGGAATTGGGGGTGGGGGTGGCATGGGGGTGGGGTTAGAACAGTTAATAATTTAAGAAAGAATAGAGGTACAGAGAGATACATAAAGTGCATGTATACTAATGCCAGAAGCCTCGCCAACAAAATGGAGGAATTGGAGTTAATGTTGTTGGAACATAATTATGACATGGTGGGGATATCTGAGACATGGCTGGACGAGAGCCATGACTGGGAGGTTAATTTACAGGGCTATAGTCTGTTCAGAAATGACCGTACAAGTAAGCGAGGGTGAGGCGTGTGTTTATATGTAAAATCATCCTTAAATCCCATCCTGCGTGATAATATATATGAATCTAATGAAAAGTCCATGTGGGTAGAGATAAGGGGAGGGGGAAAAAATAAATTACTGATAAGGGTTTGTTATAAGTCTCCAAAAATAATGGAAGCAACAGAGAATATCCTCATAAAGCAAATAGATGAAGCGGCGACTCAAGGAGAAGTCATTTTTATGGAGGATTTCAACTACCCTGAAATACATTGGGGAACAGAAACCTGCAGTTCCAGCAAAGGTAATAGGTTTTTGACAACTATGAGAGACAATTACCTTTCACAACTGGTTCAGGACCCAACAAGAGGGGGGGCACTGCTAGACCTAATATTAACCAACAGGCCAGACCACATATCAAATGTAAAGGTTGAGGGTCACTTGGGGAATAGTGATCACAAAATAATTTATCATGTATCCTTTAATAAGATGTGTAATAGAGGGGTTACAAGGACACTAAACTTCAGGAAGGCAAATTTCCAACGGATGAGAGATGATCTTGGTGCAATTAACTGGGACGATATCCTGAGATCTAAAAATACACAAAGAAAATGGGAGATGTTTATTAACATCCTGAATAGGATCTGTGCACAATATATACCGTATGGGAATAAACATGCTAGAAATATGAGACCACTATGGTTAAATAGAGCTGTAAGGGGCGCAATAAGTGGCAAAAATAAAGCATTTAGAGAATTAAAGCAAGTAGGTAGTGATGAAGCATTAAATAAATACAGAAAATTAAATAAATTCTGTAAAAAGCAAATCAAGACAGCAAAGATTGAGACAGAGAGACTCATTGCCAGAGAAAGTAAAAATAATCCCAAAATATTCTTTAACTACATAAATAGTAAGAAGCTAAAAAAATGATAGTGTTGGCCCGCTTAAAAATAGTCTGGGTGAAATGGTGGATGAGGATGAGGAAAAAGCCAATATACTAAATGACCTTTTAAAACAGTATTTACACAAGAAAATCCCATGACGGATAACATGATCAGGGATAAAAATTCTCCATTAAATGTCACCTGCTTAACCTAGCAGGAAGTACGGCGGCGTCAAAAAATCACTAAAATTGACAAATCCCCGGGCGAGGATGGGATACACCCCCCGAGTCTGCAGGAGTTAAGCACAGTCATAGACCATTATTTTTAATCTTTAAAAATTCCATAATAACAGGGTCTGTACCACAGGACTGGCGTATAGAAAATGTGCCAATATTCAAAAAGGGGACAAAAACTGAACTTGGAAATTATAGGTGAGTAAGTTTAACCTCAACTGTGGGTAAAATCCTGGAGGGTTTTCTAAGAGATACTATACTGGAGTATCTGGAGAAGAATAACCTCATGACCCAATATCAACATGGGTTTACAAGGGACCATTCCTGTCAGACTAATTTGATGAGCTTTTATGAAGAGGGAAGTTCAGGACTGGACCAAGGGAATGCAGTGGACGTGGTGTACATGGACTTTTCAAAAGCTTTTGATACAGTGCCACACAAAAGGTTGATACATAAAATGAGAACAATGGGGATAGGGGAAAATATGTGTAGATGGGTTAAGAGCTGGCTCAGGGATAGGAAACAAAGGGTGGTTATTAATGGAGCACACTCGGACTGGGTCACGGTTAGCAGTGGGGTACCACAGGGGTCAGTTTTGGGCCCGCTTCTTTTTAACATATTTATTAATGACCTTGTAGGGGGCATAGAGAGTAGAATTTCAATATTTGCAGATGATGACACTAAACTCTGCAGGTTAATCAATACAGAGGAGGACAATTTTATATTACAGGGGGATTTATGTAAACTAGAAGTTTGGGCTGATAAAAGGCAAATGAGCTTTAATGGGGATAAATGTAAGGTCATGCACTTGGGTAGAATGAACAGGATGTATAATTATGTGCTTAATTTTAAAACACTGGGCAAAACTGTCACTGAAAAAGACCTGGGTGTATGGGTGGACGACAAACTCACATTTAGTGGCCAGTGTCAGGCAGCTGCTGCAAAGGCAAATAAAATAATGGGGTGCATTAAAAGAGGCATAGATGCTCATGAGGAGAACATAATTTTACCTCTATATAAGTCACTAGTGCGACCACACTTAGAATACTGCGTACAGTTCTGGTCTTCGGTGTATAAGACAGACATAGCTGAACTGGAGCGGGTGCAGAGAAGAGCAACCAAGGTTATTGGGGAACTAGGGAGTCTGCAATACCAAGACAGGTTATTACACTTGGGGTTATTTAGTTTGGAAAATCGAAGGCTTAGGGGTGATCTTATTACAATGTATAAATATATGCGGGGACAATACCAAGACCTTTCTAATGATCTTTTTTACTCTTGGACCTGTGACGGGGACAAGGGGGCATCCTCAACGTCTGGAGGAAAGAAGGTTTAAGCATACTCACAGACGCGGATTCTTTACTGTAAGAGCAGTGAGACTATGGAACTCTCTGCCATATGATGTTGTAATGAGTGATTCCCTACTAAAATTTTAAGAAGGGCCTGGATGCCTTTCTTGAAAAGTATAATATTACAGGGTATATACACTAGTTTCCTTAATATTGCGTTGATCCAGGGAGCTAGTCTGATTGCCGTATGTGGAGTAGGGAAGGATTTTTTTTCCCCAATGTGAAGCTTACTGTTTGCCACATGGGGTTTTTTTTTGCCTTCCTCTGGATCAACATGTTAGGGCAGGTTAGGACAGGTTATGGGTTCAACTGGATGAACTTAAAGTCTTCCTTCAACCTTAGTAACTATGTTACAATCTTTTTGTCCTTATTTCAAAATTGTATATAGTTTTTCTGTAGCACGTATAGTTTCCACGGAGTAGCATCATTATAATTAGTTATAAGAAATATACTGGTGACATTAAGAAAACAGTAATCTACATATCAGAAAAATTATTCACCTTACAAAACAGTTTATAGTGAACCAAAATAATTTCACATGCAAAATAGAAACAAAAATATGAGCAGAAATTAAAAGTGCTTGACATTAGACTGTCGTTGATACAATTTTTCAGGGTTGTGCCTTTATAAAATCTAACAGTAATCTGCCATCATTGCGTCAGTCCAAAAACCCTGGTAGCGGTATTCAATTGCTTTAATGTCCTGGTGAAACCGCTCGCCTTGTTCATCTCTTACATCCCCAAGATTTTGAGGGAAGACATCTAAATGTGAATGCAAAAAGTGCATTTTCAGAGACATGCGACATCCAAGACACTGGTATTCATTTAGCAGTTCCTCAACACCTTAAACATATTCTGGAGATTTCTGTTTTCCTAAGAAGTTTTCACAGATCCACTTGAAGCTTTTCCAAGATCTCAATTCCTTATCATTTAGAGTTCCTTCAAACACATCATCTCTCATAAGCTCTCTGATCTGAGGACCAACAAATACCCCTTCCTTCAGATTTGCTGGTGAAATGCTTGAGAAGTTCTGTGAAATGTACTGGAACCCTTGTGAATTTGTCTTTGCCATGGCTTTCACAAAGTTTATCGATCCCAACTTTATATTGGGTGGAGGAAGAAAGATTTTTGTTGGAGCAACTAAAGGATTATGCTGAATATTGTCTCTACCTGGAGCATAAATGTTTCTCTATCCCCAATCATGACGAACATAATGCTCTACTGTATTTCTACTGTCCCATAAACACTAGAAGCAACAATATTGTTGAAACCTCCTTGCATTCCCATTAGCAGACCAATCATTTTCAAATCTCTGCAGATATTCCATTGATGGTGATTATATTGTATAGCATCCAAAACGACTGAAAGATTTTCATAACTTTCCTTTTAGATGACATGAGTGAGCAGTAGGGATTGATGGTTTCATATTTCCATTGTAAAGCAACACTGCTTTCAAACTTCTCTGGGAGGAGTCAATAAACAATTGCCAATCTGCAACAAACTACTGTTGATTCAGTTCTTCAAAGAGACCATTCACCTTGTTACAGTACACCATTGGTCCATCAACTGTGAATAAATTGTGCTAAAGTGTTGCTTCAGTAATAACACACTTTGACATCATCATGAAGATTTTTCTGTTTCAACCTAGACGCAAGAAGTTCAGCTTTATCTTTTGACAATGATAGGTCTCTGGTGAGATCATTTAATTCATGTTGAGTAAAGCGGTTCTGGCTGCTCCATCAGGTACATACTCATCTTGGCTTGAGGTCTCCATGTCTTAGCCAGTATCTTCAGCTCCATAGTCTTCATATACTACTTCATTTTCATCCAATCCAGGCAACGGTGGTACAGGAACTGGCATGGTACTATCATATGGAACTGGCCTAATCGCAGATTCAGGTTCAGGGTAATTAATCTTATGTTTGTTCTTTGTAGAAAAGCCCTTCAGTTTGACAAAACAAAAGTAGCAGTCATCACTATGATTTTTGGGTTTTCTCCAAATCATGGGAATAGCAAATGGCATAGCCACTTTCCTCATATTCGACCAGTCACTAAGAAAATTGTAACTTGAGCATATCACATGAGGGGCCCAGCTTTTGTCTCGATCACCAAATGTACACTTAAAGTACATCTGGTACATATTTTAATATCATGAGTAATTGAACACACTTGGACTTTTGGTGTAAAAGAACCACACAAATAGCAGAATCTGTTCAGATGATTGATACACTGTCGGGACATTTTTCTCCTTTCAATCAGATCAAACAGTAGAGTAAGTTCATTTCAATGGTGGTGACAAACTAAAAAAAAAAAAATGCGATGAGCCGACCGACTATATGTAGATGTTTCCCCAGAGATGACAGAGGCAGCTTGTATTTAGAACTGATTTTACTGGAGGTAATCTGGTAGATAACTATATACGGTTGTGAAGTAAATGGGTCAGCCTATTCTTTACAGATGAACATTGGCAGACAGGCAGTTTCTCAGTGTGATATTGGCTGCATTCAGGTTCTCTCTCTGTGGAGACCCTCACTCAGTTACACCTCAGTGGCTGAGCTGTTTTCTTCCCTCTGAGGTGACTTGCCCTCCGAGAAATGCAGTGAAAGTCCTCTCACAATGGTGGCTGTCCGCTGCCTTCCCCTCTATCTCCTTTTGGCAGGGCTCAGATCCCTGTATAGACCTGTCTCCTGTCAAGAGTCTCACATGCCAGTCCTTGCTGCCATCACCAACCTTTTCTGACTGACTCCAATCTTACCGCCTCATATCAGTTAGCGCCTCCCCATAACATGTGACTTTCCCAGAAGCAGTCATTAGGTGACTGCACTGTCAGTACTCCTTCCCATAAAACCTTTACTGATGTTGTCCCTGTAAGAAAATTCACAATTAAGACAAGCAAAGAAATGGGAATAACATAGGAAAAACGGCGTACATTGAAACTGCAGAAATAACGTAATAACAAAAATACTTCTATCTCAGAAACTTTATGTAATAGAGCAGAGCTAAGCATATTTTTTGAATCAGCACATCAAACTCAATGAAACAGACATACTACCTTTGCTGATGATTTTTTGTGTTGACCAGTGTATCGTTATACATAGATGCAATTTCTCTAGGTACTATACCTTGGATGCACTTAAACATAAAGGATATCCCACATGGGAATTTGATGGCCCTATAGGTTGAAGTCTCCCACAATGCAATGAATCCTACTACTGGAATATTCCTTACTGCTGACCTTTGTGTGGAACCTCTTTGTCACTCTCCCCCTTTTTATTGTTTTTATAAAAACTGTTTTTGTCTGAAAGTAGTAAAGTACACTTTATAACTGTTTTCTGCTGCCTTTCTACTTTGGATGTTAGAGATGATGGAAGTGCGGCCAATATAGGCCGATCTTGTTATTTGGTCAAACGAATCTGCAGGTAGCAGCTTTACAAATTATTTTTTTTCCCCATCACTGTTTTAGTTTTTGCCATCAATGTTTGAGCCGTTTTTCCTTGTTTGCCAACACTGATGGCAGCTTCTCAAGCTTTTCTTGGCAATCAGTCAGTGCTGGAGTATGGCTA
This sequence comes from Dendrobates tinctorius, assembly GCF_039654945.1. Taxonomy (NCBI): domain Eukaryota; kingdom Metazoa; phylum Chordata; class Amphibia; order Anura; family Dendrobatidae; genus Dendrobates; species Dendrobates tinctorius. Next base: position 19,488,368 of record NW_027361716.1, read on the forward strand.
CAATGCCACGGATCTGATGTCCGTTTCTTTACGCTGATCCATTAGGCCTGTTTCACACATCAGTTTTTTTCGTCAGTTAAAATCCGCTAAAATGGTGGACAAAGGATACGTTCCTGTACTGACCACAACGTTCGGCATCGGACCATTGTTTTAACGGATTCGGCGAAGGAAGAATTTTAAAGGAACCGCTGCCCGGGGAGGAGAGAGAGAGAATTGTTTTCAGCCGCCAGAACTGAGTTTAGGGTTAAATTTCCGACAGGCATTTCTCCCGGGCATGCGCAATAGAAAATGCGGATCCGGACGGTGAAAAAAACCTTTCATTGCCCGTCCTGTCCGCTCAGCGGACGGCAAAATCTTGGCGTATCCGTAAAAAAACGGATCGAACGGATGACCATCCGTCAAGATCCGCCGTTAATGCAAGTCAATGGGGAAAAAACGGATCCGCCAAGAAAAATGGCGGATCCGTTTTTTTTTGCAAAACGGCGGATTTTGACTGATGGGGCAAAACGGATGTGTGAAGCAGGCCTTAGAGTTTGAGCACAAATCCGACCAATAAAGAACATGTTCATCCGTCAGAAAAACAGCTCTATTATGTGACGTAATCGTGGTTGTGCTGTCTGAAGGGCACTGACGTGTGTGGAGCAGTAGGGGTCTGTCCCACTGGTTGACGTCTTCAGGCTTTTGTCACGGGGGCTGGAGGACCTGTGTTCCTTTATTGGTGTTAATTAGTCGATTTTTGATAACCATTATAATTTTCTAGTCTACAGACTTTTTCCTCTCAGCAGTTGTTATTGACCTCTGTGTGAATATAGCCAAAAGGTGTGGGAACATTCGGTGTTGCTAATTTTGAAGATGGATTCCCCCCCCCCTCCCCAGAATACAGGCTCACACACTTGCTTGTCTTTAGCTTGTCTTCCATTACCAAGGTAACACTTTCTTCTCGCTGTCTGAGATCTGAAACGTTCTCAAGGTCCTATTTTCCCTATTTAGTATGAAAGCAATCACTATAACAAAGTAATAGCACTGATTATGTCTGTGAAGACAATATGATCGGTGTATTCCCCATTTCCTTGTGCCTTTTATGAGTCACAGAAGAGCCCAGGATTGTGAAGGCTTCCTGCGAGAATGGCTGTCTGTGTTTTATAAGCCTTGGACCTACGCCACACAGTATGAGCTCATGGACATCCACACGGCCTGTCATCAGCAGTCAGGGATTTTTTATTGACTGTAATGAGCTATACTTTACAGTTTTATTGTGCTGCGCATTTCAAGCCCAGCCAGAGTTGTGCGCGCTGGTGCAATTCTCAGTGTCTAGGCCTCATCTCTTCCAGATGGAGGACCCTACAGAGCAGCTATGCTTCCACTCAGCCGATCACACGATCTGCTCAGATGTATTGTCTGCACTTTTTACGCAGCCCCTAGGTTGGATGTTTAGTGTGGTACGCTAAGCACAGCTATTCACGCTATTGCTATCGTGCCTTATGTTTAGGACCATGCTATGATGCCAATGTACAAATTTTATTAGCAGAGGCTTAAGGCTGTGTGCACACGATGCAGATTTGCTGCGGTTCCGCAGCGGATTTTACCGCGCAGAAACGTTGCATTTCTGCATTGTGATGTACAGTAGCCTTAAAATCAATGTAAAAAAAAACCGCTGTGCAGACGCTGCGGATTTTTCCGCGGTACAAAATCCGCAGCATGTTACTTCTTTTGTGAGGTTTTCCATCTCCCCTGTCACCAAATCTGCAGGGGGAAAACCGCATGAAAACCGCATGAAAAATGGAAGAAATCCGCAGGAAAAATGCTGGTCATTTGACCTGCGGATTTCTTCCATTCTGCGCTGAAAAATCCGCAGGGCCAAAAAGTACGTCTGCACTCAGCCTAAAGGGGTTGATCCACTACTTGCTCAGGATTTCTTAAATAATATATTCCCCAGTGTAAAATATAATTTACAGATACTCTCCTCCCTGGCCGTGCCAGCAATGTCAGCGCCGGAGCTCGTGTGACCTTCTGTGCAGCGCTCTTGTGGCATATCCGCCTTCACTAATGGGCTCATTTGCTCACACTTCCCTCTGCCGATCTGAGAGCTGCAGCCCATTAGCAGCCACTGATTGACTGCAGCTCTCTCCAGGTATAACTGTGTCATGGGAGACCTGACGTGTACATTGCTGGTGGGACCCTGGTGCGGAAGGTGAGTATAGGGTATCTTTAATTTACTCTGGGAGATATAGTATATATGGATGGGTTGTCCAAGTAGTGGCAGCCCCTTTTATACAACATGATTAGTTCCCTTTTGTACAGTCCTGTCTGCAGGAAGCATGGTGTAGGACACTAGAAGCTCTGCAGATTAATATATAGATGGATGTCAGCCATGAAATGGGACTTCCCTCTGAACTCTTAAGTATAGATAGAACAGTAACACTGTGGCTTCTGTCAGATGTATTGTGTGGTTTCAAGCCTGAATGGTGGATGCAGGAGTATGGGCCTCTTGCTGCACGTGCTTTGTATACAGTGGGCTTTCCTTATGGCAGCTGCAGACTATCTACATGATGACATGAAGTAAGGTATATAGAGCATATAAGCTGTACTTCACTGCGCTGGCATCTGTCTGGAGGCGTACTGCCACCAGGGATCATAGGTGGAAACTGTGCTGATACAATCCACACTAAAATGCACTACAATACAAATGATTAGGGTTTAAAACACTCATTTATGTACCATGTAGGTTTGGCTGTACATTGCAGGTTTTATACATTGCATTAACCCCTTTACGATTTTCGATACACATTAAAACTGCTACTGCTAAGGGGCTTTATTCCCTCATCACTATTTTAAATCGGTCATTGGGGATAAGGGTATAGCGCCCCCTAGAGTCCGAAAATCTCCAGGGTCTCTGGTGTGGAGTATAGCGGAGACCCTGGAGAACACTAGCAGGGCCAGATTTTCATTGAATAACGGTGATCAGGCAAAAAAAAAAAATAATTTCTCTCTTCTCACACGTTATAACATATCAGATGAGAGAGAAATGATGTCCCCAAGCACTCCGCGGTACCTCCACCATCCCCAGGGCCCTCATGTTCACTTCACTGGCCTTTCTCCTCCTCTTCATAAAAAAAAAAAAATAAAATAATGGTGGACACACGCACAGTGCAGTTGCCGCGATCTACCGGCCGGCACCCAGCAACAGCAGGGAATTTTCCTATTGGTTCCAGACTTTTGATCACTGTGATTAAACCCTATCACAGTGATCAAAAACTCAATAATTATTAAATCCTTTTTGTGTATTCCCCTTAGTCAGATAAAAAAATGTATTTCTTTCATTCTTTGCTGTTGGCTTTAGGAGTTTTTCAAAAGTAAAAAAAAAAATCTAGTGTTGAGCCCAAGTGCTCGCTACTCTAGTTTACATCGGGTGCTCGGGTATGCACCAAATATCACTGGTGCTCGAGTGACATGCATTTGTGGCTAATAGCCATGAAACATTTGGGCCTGGGACTAGAGCACGTCACTCAAGCACCAGCGATATTTGGTGCATACCCGAGCACCCGATGCAAACTAGAGTAGCAAGCACATGCGCTGAATGCCATTGGTGACATATTCAATATGACGACCTAATCTTATCAAATTCTGTGTAGTACCTTTGGGTTCAAAATCCTCACTATACCACTTGATAAAATCCTTGGAGTGTAGTTTCAAAATGGGGTCATTAGTGGGGAGTTTAGGGGCCCTGCAGACGTGACCTGTCACCCACGATCTATTATGCCAATTTGTGTTCCAAAATTCAAATATTGCTCCTTCCGCTCTGAGCCCTGCCGTCTGTCCAAGCAGAACTTTTTTACTACATTTGGGGTATCGCCGCACTCCAAAGAAAGTTAACAAATTTAAGTTTTTTTTCCATTCCACTTTGCACTAATTCCTGTGTAGCACTTGAAGGGTTAAAACAAGTTTTGTAAATGTGGTGAAAAAATGAGAAATTGTTGCTAAACTTTTTAACCCTTCTAAAATCCTAGCAAAAACAAAATGACGTTTGAAAAAAGATGTAGATGTAAAGTAAGCATGGAAATGTTATTTGCCAGTGATTTGTACAGCATGACTAACTGGTTGAAGAATCTAAAGATTGAAAGTTGCAATTGTTTTGCGGGGCAAAATTGCGATATTTTCCCAAATAATTGCAACTCGTATCAAACAAATGTTATCACGATCATGAAGTACAATATGGCACAAGAAAACAGTCTCAGAATCCGTGGGAAACGTTGAAGCGTTCCAGAGTTATTACCCCACAAAGTGACAATGGTCAGATTTCTAAAATTTGGCCTGGTTATTAAGGTCAAAATTAGCTCCGTCTCTAAGGGGTTAAATGAGTTCTCTTTTATCAGAAAAATTCTGACCTCTGGCTGCAGTTGATTTAAAAAAAAAAAAAATCCTGTGCTTTATTCAGTTTTGGTGATGTGACCTCAGCGGTGGAGACTGCCTCGTAGCCGTGGAGAGTGAGTAAGGCTGTGTTCACACACAGCGTTTTTTTAGCGGTTTTTACCGCGGTTTTCACTATAAAACCGCTATAAAACCGCTAAAAATAAGGTGCACAGTCATTTCTATACATTTTGCACTTTTTGTGTACAAATATCTAAAGGGCTGTCACATTGTAGAAGGCTCAACTTTATTCTCATTTGCACAAGGAAAGACTAGAAGCAATGGGATGAAACTGAATGGGAGGAGACACAGATTAGATATTAGAAAAAACTTTTTGACAGTTAGAGTGATCAATGAGTGGAACAGGCTGCCACGAGAAGTGGTGAGTTCTCCTTCAATGGAAGTCTTCAAACAGAGGCTGGACAGACATCTGACTGGGATGATTTAGCGAATCCTGCTTTGAGCAGGGGGTTGGACCAGATGGCCCAGGAGGTCCCTTCCAACTCTACGATTCTATGATTCTATGATGCGTTTTTTACCGTGAAAAAACCGCATCGTGGTAAAAACCGCAGCATGCACATTAATTTTGCGTTTTTTTCCGCGGTTTAGGCTTCTCCCATGCTTTTAGAAACCGCTGCGGTAAAAAACGCATCAAAAGCGCATCAAAACCGCGCAAAAAACACACAAAAACCGCCGCGGAAAAATAGGTGCGGTTTCTGGGAAGGGATTCAGGTTTTTGTGCAGAAATTTTCTGCAACGTGTGCACTTAGCCTAAAGCACAAATTGTTTAACTGCTGCTATGGGACAGAATTTTTTTCTGTTACCAGAAAATACTTTTATAGCACTACTCCAGCGGGTTTTTTTTATCACTGGATTGTCTATTTTAAATGTAAGTCCCCAGGCCAAATAATCGCCCTCTGACTTTTTCACCGTTTTTCGGTCCCGTGGCACCATCTTATGAGCACAACTTCTGACTGTCCGTATTTCCGAAGCTACGTCACAAGCTCTCAATGCAAGTCTATGAGAGCCAGAACAAGGCTTTCATAGACTTGTATTGAAACGTGACCTCCATGCCACTCCATGAAACACTGGAGTTGCGAGCAGGTCACTTTTTTCCGGAGACCGATGGGAGTGACGCTAGAAAACGATGAAGGTTCCTTTGACCTCATGATTCTCACTTGGTCTGACACTCACTGTGAGCTGTGAGGTCTTGTATAGACAGGTGTGCGCCTTTACAAATCAAGTCCTATCATTGTAATTAAACACAGCTGGACTCCAATGAAGGAGTAGAACCATCTCAAGGAGGATCACAAGGAAATGGACAGCATGTGTCTTAAATATGAGTGTCTGAGCAAAGGGTCTGAATACTTATGACCATGTGATATTTCAGTTTTTCCCTTTTAATTAATTTGCAAAAATGTGTACATTTGTTTTGTTTTTTGTTTTTTTTCAGACAAGATGGGGTGCAGAGTGTACATTAATGAGAAAAAAATGAACTTTTTTGAATTTACCAAATGGCTGCAATGAAAGAGTGAAAACCTTAAGGGGTCTGAATGCTTTCTGTACCCACTGTATTCAATGCAGACCAATTGTGATGCATCTATTCAGCGCATTGCACTCTTTGAACGCTATGTAGCTTGCAAAAGAGAAGACAAAGTGGTGATAACCCGCTTCTGTTTCCCCTCGCAAGACGGGGTGGCGGTTGGGAACAGGTTAATAGAAATAATCTACTGTTTGGATGGTAGAACTTGCATGTAATACACTACAGTGCAGGCAGCCGGTGTAATCCTTCTGTCCTTATTTCTTCACTCGCTGCAATTTCCCTCCAGAAGCCAGGATGACTGAGAGCCTTCACTATAGGGTATTACAAGGTGGCTCAGAAGCCAAATGCTAGAACCTTTTCAACAACAACAAAAAATGTAAACTCCCTGTAAAATGCAAAACTACATTTATAGTACTGTCTAGTATTATTATTAACCCCTTCCCCACCTTGGGGTTTTCTACTTTTGATTTTTGCTCCCCTTTTTTCCAGAGTCATAACTTTATTTTTCCATCAATATGGCCGTGTGATGGCTTGTTTTTTGTGGGACTAATTTTACTTTTGAATGACACTACTGGTTTTACCATATCATGTACTGAAAAACGGGAAAAAAAATTCAAAGTGTGGTAATTCCACAATTGTTTTTTTTTTTTTATCATGTTCACTAAATACTAAAACTGACCCCTGCCATCATGATTCTCCAAGTCATTACGAGTTTGCAGATACCAAACATTTAGGGTACTTGCACACACTGCGGATTGGGGTGCGGATTTGGCCGCTCGGATTTTGTAAAATCTGCAGGTAAATCTGCAGGTCAAAAGACCTGCGGATTAGCCTGCGGTTTTTCATCTCCACAATGGAGGAGATGGCAAACCGCAGCGGAATCCGCAGAAAATATTGACATGTCAATTCTTTCTGCGGTTTAGAAACCGCAGGAAAACCACACGGAAAAATCCGCACCGTCTGCACTGTGGTTTTTAATTCCCATAGGGAATAATGGTACTGTATACCGCAGCAAAAACTGCTGCGGATCTGCAGCGGCCAAATCCGCTGCGGAACCGCAGCAGAATCCGCAGCCTGTGCACACACCCTTATAGGTTTTCTTATTTAAGTGGTAAATAAAAAATGCCCTTTGGGCTGGGAATGTGATTATTTTTTGCGCTCAGAGTTGATGTTTTTATTAATACTATTTTGGGTTAGATACAATGTTTTCATCGCCTGTTGTTGCAATGTTGCAGCGACGAAAAAAAGGTAATTCTGGTGTTTTTGATTTTTTTTTTTTTTTCTAGTGACGCTGTTTACTAATCAAATTAATTTTTATATTTTGATAGATCAGGCGTTTCTGAACGCAGCGATACCAAATATGTGTAGTTTTGATTTTTTTATATATTTTAATAGTTTTAAAACTTTTTTCTTTTTACCTTTTTAGATGCTTCAACAGTCCGTTTGGAGACTTGAAGCTGCGATCGTCTGTGTAGCACATAGCTGGGCTTCAGCAGAATTGATCATCTGCGCTCATAGCAGATAGCAATGACAACCACAGGGGTGTCCTGCAGACCCTAAGTTGTCAAGCCAAGTCATCGGCGCCCTGCGGTGATGTGACTGGCGTGCAAATGGGCGGGCCTAGTAACTCACTTCCAGCGTGACCATGTTGAATGCTGCCGTCTGAGGTTGACAGCGGCATTTAACATGTTAACCATCAAGGGTGGATCGCGAATCTACCCACTTCTGTTAGGGGCACATGTCAGCTGTCATGTTCCGGAAAACATGCAGGCTCCGTGCTGGAGCCTGCATGGACACTACTTATGACGTGTGTGTATATGTATGTGTGTGTGTTATATATTGTAATTATGTCATGAAGGGGTTATTTGTTTTTTTTTGTTTGTTTGTTTTTTTCCCCTTGCTGGATTGCAAAGCTATAGCAGTCCCAGTTCCAGAGCCTAATATGAATAATCTTTGTTTCCACAGTCTGAGCTATGGAGCAGGGCATCCTTCCCATTCAGAAACAGAGCTCCTCCACCGGCAGACCTATGCGGCCACTCATCAGCTTCCTGGATATGCCACCACACACCATCCTACAGGTAGGAAATGTGCTCATCGTAGTGGTAGTTTACTAAACAAAACTGTAGAAGGCAATATCTCCCTGAGTTCAGTCTCTCCTGACCCTATGCTGGTTCTATAAACCCAACGGTCTATCCTTAGCATGGAGCATCAATAGTAAAGGGTTCTCCAGCACCTGCCCTACCATCGAGAGGTGAGGGGAGCTGATGAGATTGTCAGCAGGTGCCGTCCAGCATCTAATTTCCCATCTACTGGTTTTCCAGCTGTACTGTGATTTCTTCACGCAGTATTTGCTGCGTTTTTGTCCCAGCGCAGGTTTATCACAAAGTTGGAAGTATTTCCTAGTACCAGCAAAGTGAATGACATTCCTGAAATCTCACACACACTGCTTATTTTTGGCTGCAAATTTGAATCACTTTAAGATCTGGGAAAAACGCACTTTTTCAGTGTTTTTTCCTGTCGAGTGACTTTTTTGATGCCAAAATATGTGCACCAAGTGCTTAATGTGCCCATACCCTTAGGATTGTACCAGGAGGTATGCTGTGTATTTAGCGAGTCGGTCTTGGTAAAGGATGCTATCATTTTCTGATAAGAGTAAAACTCTTGTATTACTGACTTGTTTTGCATGTGTCATCAATTAGTTCTGCAGGTTTGTGTCATCACCTGATGAGCAGCGCACTCCCTTTACATTTGGCCACTTATTGTGCAAGTAAACACCATTAAATGGCTGTTGTTTTTGTGTTGCTGAGTGCCATTTCTCCTTTGATATTTGTGGCATGGCTCAGTAATTCTGGTAGAGACTGCCTGGTGTCACAGTGTACTGGTGAGTGGGTCTGACCTGCAGAGTCCGGCACTGCCACCACTAACCTGACAGATGTGTGTCTGAGGACAGTGGTGGGGTAACCTGGGTGCCGGGAGTCTGACTCCACTCCTCTGTTATTGTAGGCTGATCCTTAGGATAGGGCAGACCTCCTAAAGAATGGGGTAATCCCTGTAATAGTAGTGGAGATCTGTCTTTTGGCTTTATGTATTGGAATCAGTCCCTTAAGGCAGATAATGAAAAAGCCTTTCCATAAATAATTGCACACGCAGAATAGAATTGTAACTTGTCCTGAAATGAATAACTGTCTTGACTGAAATCACTTGATATTTGCAGGTTTATCTGGCATTTTTGACACCAGCCTCCACGTGGCTAGTGGTAACACTACAGAAACGTCAGTAATGAACTTTCTATCTGCAATAGAGTCTCGGACAGCTCAGGCAGCGTCATCGGGCACCACCCTCCTGCCACAGTTCAGGGCTCCATCTTGGCAAACTGGTAATTGTTGCACTTTGCTTGTATCAACCAATTTTTACTCTTGTGGTTTCTGATAAATGCATCCATGTTGTAAGGCACACAGCTGCTGGATGGTTTTTAAGTCAGCCTGCATCTTAGATAGCTGTGTGCCAAAATGTCATTCTGCATGTCGTATTCCTTCCGACCCTCCCCATACACAAGTGTGCCTAGTAGGAAAAGGGATTCAAGCCACAACTAGACATCTAATGTCTCCCATGTGCGCACAGGAGCAGTGTTTCTGAACTCCAATGTGCCTAAGGGTATGTGCAAACGATCAGGAATTGGCAGCGCTCTGGGCGCAGCGCATGTCTGCTGCGTCCAAAGCACTGACATCTATTGAACGCAGGTGAATCCGCATGTTTACTGAACCGTGTGCATTCACTGCGTCTAGTACATTGTATGGGTGAAATTTGAGAGTCTCCGCAAGAGAAATTGACATGCAGTCTGGAGAGACGCGCCGCCTATCTGTCTCCGCAGGTGAGCTGCAGGTGTCTCTGGACACATGGTGGGCATGGCATTTCTTAAAATCCCTTCCACTATGCTGTAACATCTGGACACTGCGGGTTGGATGCTGCACAAGTTCGCAGCGTCCAACATGCAGAGTTTACTGATCGTGTGCACTTACCCTTACTCTCTTCCTCAACATCAGTCAATAGTAGCCATGGATATTGGCCCTCCCCTGCCTAAAAATAGCAGCCTGCAGCCACGTCAGAAAAGGCGCATCTATTAGGCTGTGTGCACACACAGCGGTTTTTTTTTTAGCGGATTTGCCAATAAACCCTCTATAAAAACACTAAAAAGTAATCTTCCCATTCATTTCTATGCATTTTGCACTTTTTGTGCATATTGATGTGGTAAAAAAAAACGCGAAAAAAACGCTTTGCGGTAAAAAAACGCAGCATGCTCATTAATTTCGCGGATTTTTCCGAATTTCTGGCCATTTCTATGGGTCTGGAACCGCGCGGAAAAACCCCCCATAAAAAAAGCGCAGAAAAAAACACGCGGTTTCTAGGAAGGGAGTCCAGGTTTAAAGCAGAAATTTTCTGCTACGTGTGCACATATCCTTAGATGTGCCAATTCTGGTACTTTGCCTGGCTCTTTCCACTTTCCCTGGTGCAGTGGCATGTGGGGTAATAGTTGTGAGATTGATGTCAGCTGTTTTATGGCCACTGACATCAAGCCCAGGGGTTAGTAATGGAGAGGCGTCTATAAGACACCCCTATTGCTAACCCCATAGTCAGATGTAATAAAGAGAAACACAGGAGTAAAGTCCTTCATTTGAAATAATAAAAACTCCCCAAACCTCTTTTACCCATCTATTACTCAAAAATAAAAAAACAAAGTTATACTCACCTTTCTGGATGGTTTGGTGAGCGGATCGCCAACCATGCAAACCGAAAGAGACAATGCGCTGAGCATGTGATTGCGGCTGCAGTGAGACTGGCAGTGACGTTATTAAAGTGAACCTGTTGCAGGATTTTACTAAGTAAACTACAGACACTGTCAGACTGGCGCTTTTCTATTGATTAAATTGATACCTGGGGTGATGAAATCCGTCTTGTGGTTATTGTTTAATCTGTATTTGCAGTTTTCCGTTAATGAGATTCTCATACTCGGGCGGCCTGTGTGCGCGTCTTTATATGGTGCTCTTCTTACCAGGGCTGTGGAGTCGGTAAGCCAAACCTGCGACTCCGACTCCTCAATTTCCCTTACACCGACTCCAACTCCGACTCCACGACTCCCACACATGTCGCTTATATTTAAGTGAAAAATTTATTGTAGTACAATGTGAACATCAGATATTTAATCATTTTTATGATCCAATAATCAAGATATTTAGATAGAACAGAATATATATTTATTGGAATATAACTTTAGAACACAAAAAACTATAATAAATTGTAAATATGTAATACACTATGTAATATCGATTACATGTATACAGTACGGACCAAAAGTTTGGACACCCCTCATTCAAAGAGTTTTCTTTATTTTCATGACTATGAAAATTGTAGATTCACTCTGAAGGCATCAAAACTATGAATTAACACATGTGGAATTATATAACAAAAAAATGTGAAACAACTGAAAATATGTCTTATATATTCTAGGTTCTTCAAAGTAGCCACCTTTTGCTTTGATTACTGCTTTGCACACTCTTGGCATTCTCTTGATGAGCTTCAAGAGGTAGTCAACGGAAATGGTCTTCCAACAGTCTTGAAGGAGTTCCCAGAGATGCTTAGCACTTTTTGGCCCTTTTGCCTTCACTCTGCGGTCCAGCTCACCCCAAACCATCTCGATAGGGTTCAGGTCTGGTGACTGTGGAGGCCAGGTCATCTGGCGTAGCACCCCATCACTCTCCTTCTTGATCAAATAGCCCTTACACAGCCTGGAGGTGTGTTTGGGGTCATTGTCCTGTTGAAAAATAAATGATGGTCCAACTAAACACAAACCGGATGGAATAGCATGCCGCTGCAAGATGCTGTGGTAGCCATGCTGGTTCAGTATGCCTTCAATTTTGAATAAATCCCCAACAGTGTCACCAGCAAAGCACCCCCACACCATCACACCTCCTCCTCCATACTTCACGGTGGGAACCAGGCATGTAGAGTCCATCCGTTCACCTTTTCTGCGTCACACAAAGACAAGGTGGTTGGAACCAAAGATCTCAAATTTGGACTCATCAGACCAAAGCACAAATTTCCACTGGTCTAATGTCCATTCCTTGTGTTCTTTAGCCCAAACAAGTCTCTTCTGCTTGTTGCCTGTCCTTAGCAGTGGTTTCCTAGCAGCTATTATACCACGAAGGCCTGCTGCACAAAGTCTCCTCTTAACAGTTGTTGTAGAGATGTGTCTGCTGCTAGAACTCTGTGTGGCATTGACCTGGTCTCTAATCTGAGCTGCTGTTAACCTGAGATTTCTGAGGCTGGTGACTCGGATGAACTTATCCTCTGCAGCAGAGGTGACTCTTGGTCTTCCTTTCCTGGGGCGATCCTCATGTGAGCCAGTTTCTTTGTAGTGCTTGATGGTTTTTGCCACTGCACTTCGGGACACTTTCAAAGTTTTCCCCATTTTTCGGACTGACTGACCTTCATTTCTTAAAGTAATAATGGCCACTCGTTTTTCTTTACTTAGCTGCTTTTTTCTTGCCATAATACAAATTCTAACAGTCCATTCAGTAGGACTATCAGCTGTGTATCCACCAGACTTCTGCACAACACAACTGATGGTCCCAACCCCATTTATAAGGCAAGAAATCCCTCTTATTAAACCTGACAGAGCACACCTGAGAAGTGAAAACCATTTCTGGTGACTACCTCTTGAAGCTCATCAAGAGAATGCCAAGAGTGTGCAAAGCAGTAATCAAGCAAAAGGTGGCTACTTTGAAGAACATAGAATATAAGACCTATTTTCAGTTGTTTCACACTTTTTTGTTAATTATATAATTCCACATGTGTTAATTCATAGTTTTGATGACTTCAGAGTGAATCTACAATAGAATAGTCATGAAAATAAAGAAAACTCTTTGAATGAGGTGTGTCCAAACTTTTGGTCTGTACTGTGTGTATGTATATATGTGTATATATATATATATATATATATATATATATATATATATATATATATATATATATATATATATATATATATATAATATCTCATAACACTATGACTTATCTCAGCTAAGACAAAGCCTAGATCCTCAGGCTACATTCACACCATGGGCGTAGCCAGGATCAAACCTGGGGGGGGCAGAACCTCATACTGTTCCGCAGAATTACTGTACCTAATTTATTATATATTTTAGGAGTCGGTCCATTTTATACCGACTCCACCAAAATGATCTCCGACTCCACAGCCCTGCTTCTTACATATGCTTGTGTATGGCTTATAATATGTCACTGATCCTTCAGTGACCTGCCCCCTATTTTATATAATTCATATAATATTGTGGGCTTAAAATTACATCCAGCAAAATGGCGCATGCACACTAGCATCTATCTTACTACTAGTAGCAGCCAATTTATATTTCCTCCAGCAAAATGGTGCCTGCAGAGACCTATGAGCAATAGCTTCTATCAATTGCCGATAGATGCTACCGTGCATGTGCCGCTGCCATTTTGTTGAAGAAAAAAAAATTTGACTGCAGCTAAATGGCGCCTGCACAGTATCATCTGTCGGTAAGATAAATGCTACTTGGAGATGTCGCCACCATTTTGCTGGATGTTTTTTTTTTTTTTTTTTTTTCTAAGCCCACAATATTATATGCATTATGTAAATTAGGGGGTAGGTCAGTGAGTTATCAGTGACCTGTCATAAGCCATACAGATGCATATGTAAGCAGAGCAGCACATAAAGCGCCGCCCCGAAGCACCAGAGTCTTATTAACTGAAAACTACAAATGGCAGATTAAACAACGACCACAAGACGTATTTCATTAACCAAGGTATCATTTTAATCCATATCACAGCGCCAACCTGACACACTCTGTAGATTACTATCCTGCTGACAGGTTCGCTTTAAAGTCACCGCCGGTAACTGCAGCCGTGTTCTCATGGTCTGCTCAGTGTCTCCCGGCTGGCATCGTGAGAGATCGCATCACTGATGTCACGGCTCCACAAACCATCCGGATTGTTGGAGGACATGGGCTTAATGGATAATTGGTGGAAAGATGAATTTAAGTTTGCGTTTTTATTTTTGTGGAATAAATGGATAAAAGAGGGTCGGTGAGTTTTTATTTCAATTAAAGGATTTTACTCTGTATTAAATTTGACTAGGGAGTTAGTGATGGGGGTGTCTTATAGATGCTTCTCCATTACGCACCCGTGGACTTGATGTCAGCGGCCATGAAACAGCTGACATCAACCCCACAACTATTACCCCACTTGCCACCACACCAGAGCAAGTGGGAAGAATGAGGCTAAGCGCCATTTCTGTGGCTGCTGATATTCTTAGTCTGGAAATAAGCTAATGTCCATGGATCCTTCTGATGCTATTAATATCATCCCACAGCTGTCTTGTTTAGCTTTTGCTGGTTAGTAAATTTTGGGAGGACCCCATGTAATTTTTTGGGGGGTCTCCCTTATAATAACCAGTAAAGGCTAACCAAATGGCTATAAGCTATTAATATTATTGCCTGGGAATCTTCATGGCTATTGGTCCGTTCCCAGAATATTATCAGCAGCCCCTGCCGTCGGCATTCCCTTAGCTGGTTTTGAAAATTATGGGGTACCCCACTCTGGTTCATGTCCCTCAAAGTTTGCCATAAGGTTTCTGGGCCTTGCAGCTGCCAGGGGACTCTGTGGCTGCGAACTCTGGTGACCTTTTCAATCAAGTGCCGGGCTAACAGTTGTTCATCAGGCTGGCACTGCACAGCATGTTTGCCAGCTGCTATGAACTCAAGTAACCTTAAGGGCCTGTCACACTAAGAGATATCGCTAGCAATATCGCTATAACTAGTGACGTTATAGCGATATTGCTAACGATATCGCTGTGTGAGATACTTACCTAAAACCTGCTCCCCCGCAGGTTATCGCTGATCGCACGAGAACGTCCTGGACTGTTTCTCGTCGTCAGCTTCCTGCGGCGCTTCCTGCTGTGACGATGAGAGACGCGTGGAGCCGGGCGGGAGGACGCAGGATCGCCTCGTCTGACAGGTAAGTAGCGACCCCCGACCCCTGCTATGTCGCTAGTGAGATCTGCCTATGTGGCAGCTCACTAGCGACCACTTAGCGATGTACCAGCGATCCTGACCACGTCATATCGCTGGTCGGGATCGCTGGTACATCGCTAAGTGTGACAGTACCTTTACAGTAAGGTTAAGATAACCTTACTGATATCATCTCAGTTTCCAGCAGCTGGGTCTTGCAGAGCCCAGCTCGACACCCTACAGTTGCTGGAGTACCAGTGTAATTACATAAATATTTTTACTTTAATAAAGAGGGCGTAGGGTCCCCTTCATTATATTATTATAATTTTTTTTCATAACTGGATATTTATTGATTTTTCAATAGGAATTTACAGAATGAAATCAGACCAAGATACAATGCATGTAAACATTCAATGCAAATCAGTTAACAAACATAATAGAGACAAATATAATTGACAAGACAGTGAAACACGAGGGAGGGAAGGAGAAAAGATCCGAGGGAAAGATGGCACATTTTACTGAGTAAATATCAGTATTAAGCCTTCTGAGCCCAGTATACATCCCACAGATTCCACGTTGCTTTAAAACTTTCAAACGTATTATTTATTAAAGCTGTGAGGTGCTCCATACTTCTTGTATCCGGAAATGCAACTCGTTGAGTGATGGAGAATAAGCCAGCTTACATTAACTTGCTATTAAACATCTCGCAGCTGTGGTCAGATGTAAAAGAATACTACTTCCAATCTGGAATGGGGGGATGGGTCCCCTTCATTTTTGATAATCAGCCAAGCTAAAGCAGACAGCTGGCATTCTCAGACCGAGATATTGGCCCTCCCCAGCCTAAAAATAGCGTCCCATAGACGCCCCCAGAAATCTATTAGATGTGCCAATTCTGGCACTTTGCCTGGGTCTTCCCACTTGCTCTGGTGCTGTGGCAAGTGGCGTAATATTTTTGGGGTTGATGTCAGCTGCCATCAAGCCCAGGGATTAGCAATGGGAGGCACCTATCAGACGTCCCCATTACTAACTCTATATGTTTAACTTTAAAGAAAAAAAAAAAAAACACCATAATGTCCTTTATTTTACATAACAACTCCCCAACCCTCTTTTTCCATATTATTTTCCAAACAAAAATAAAAAAAAAACACCGTATTCCTCACCTGTCCTCCGATATTCCATATGTACCACAAAGTGCTCAACTCGGCTACATCTGCATCCATTGGTGAGTGGTGTCATGATGCGACCGCTCAGCCCTGCATCCAGGAGGTGCTGAGCGTGAGAGCGCTCAGCATCTCCTGGATGCAGGGCTGAGCGGTCGCATCATGCCACCGCTCAGCAATGCATGCAGATGTAGCTGAGTTGGAGTACATCATGGGGTGTATGGATTATCAGTGAACAGGTGAGGAATACTGTGTTTTTCGATTTTTATGTGGAAAATAATGGGTAAAAGATAGTTGGGGAGTTTTTATTTCAAATAAAGGACTTTAGTGTGAGTGTGTGTTTTAAACTTGCAGGTTTAGTAATGGGGGGGGGGGGGGGGGTCTGATAGACTCCACTATTACTAGCCCCTGGGCTTGATTTCGGCTGACAATACAAAGCTGACTTCAACCCCAATAATACCCCACTTGCCATCGCACCAGGGTAAGTAGGAAGAGGTGGGCAAAGCGCCAGATTTGGCGCATCTAATAGATTTTCCTTTTCTGGGCGGCTCTGGGATGCTATGGGCTGTGAGGGCCAAAATCCATGGCCCCTTCCCAGTCTGAGAATACCAGTCCCTGGCTGTCTGCCTTGGCTGGTTGTGAAAAATGGGGGAACCCATTCTGTTTTTTTTAGTTATTTAAATAATTTTAAAAAGGTCTGGGTACCCCTCATGTTTTTGATAACCAGCCAAGGTAAAGCTGACAGCTTAGGGCTGAAGCTGTCAGCTTTACCTGTGCTGCTTATCAAGAACATAGGGGACACCATGACACTTTTTTTTTATTTATTGCACAGGCACCAGCTGAAGAAATTCAACAGCAAACGCCTGTTGTCTATGAGTGAGGCCAGGCGTACGATGATTAGTACTCTCATCCTCCGACGCCCCTGATCGGTGGTAACATTTTTACTGCCGGTCACATCTGCTGGCTCACACGTTGTCATGTGTGACAGCTTGAGAACCGCAGCGCTTTGACCTGCGGTAGCAAGTTACTGACGATCAGAGAGCCAGTGTTTCCAGCGCTGTCACACAGATTGCGCCCTGGGAAACGCAGGATGTTCGGGCCCCCATTCATTTGAATGGGGTCCAGGTTCGAGATTGGGCACAGTTTTTTTTTGTTTTTTTTTTTGTTTGCTTGTTTTTTTAAAGTTTGGTTGGACCCGAACATCCACGGGTCTGCCCATCACTACTCCTAATCGCTGTCTCCATTCTGCAGAACAATATGCTATCTACAATGCTTGCTTCAAGAGGCTCAGTGCACCCTTTCTGCCCACTGGTGTTTTGTGTTTTGCACTCAAAGGAGTATATTTGCTTAACGTTAAGTTTCTACAGGACTGAGGTAGTGATTAGAACACTAAAGGTGAGTTTTTTATAGAGGCTATATCCCCTACATGACTGTGCGCTTAGTTTAAACTCTCTGATTATGCAAACCGATTCCCTTTAATTTGTACATTAAGTAGTAAAGAACTTGTTTTCAGATTTGCATCACTTGTCTGATTCTGTGTCCTTTTTTCCAGGCATGCATTCCTCGACAGCAACAGAACTGTTTGTTACTGGAGCTTTGCAAACCTCTGGAACGTTTCCAACCTCTGCGCTCTCTGCCTATCAGCACCCAAATACATTCAGCGCTAGAAACTTTGCAACAACGCCATCTTTAACTCTCCAAGATGGGACTTTCAGTGCTGCAACTAATGGTCTGCTTTCTCCTCATGACCCTTTGCTGCAGATCAAGACATCACAGACTCCTACTGCCTTGACATTTGAACGTCTTGGCAGTGCGGTACTAAGTACTGGCATACCACAGTCCTCAACTTATCGGTCTGCCCAGGAATCTGCACCCCATCTCTTACAGCCCCAGTTCAGTTTATTGCCATCAGCTCTTGGTGGGACCCAGCAGACCGCTCAGCCATACAGTACATCCGTGTTTACTGGTTCTACAGCCTCTATTGAAAGAGCACTTCAGAGGGAATGTAGTGTGATAAAACACCATCAGAGGCCTTCTAGTACGCAGTCCGTACAGGCACAGCTATCTGCTACTCAGCATTCCTTACCCAGTTATTTAACAAATGCGTCTGGGTCTGCCTTGCAGGACACATCAAGACAGTCCGCTCTGTTATGTGCTCCTCTTGGAGCTCTTACTCAGGTGAGCAATGGTGGACCGGTACAGAAAACCCCTCAAGTTTCTGTGGAATTATCTCAATCTTACCCATCTGTCATACCTTCCCCCGGTTTCCCTCCCTCTTCTACAAAAGCAAAGAACTGTCCCACAAAGGCACCCCCGAGGTCATCAAAGACTCCCAAATCTCAGAGTGTAGCATCTCCTGGGCAGACCCAAAGCTTTATAAAGTCTTCTCAGAACCAGAGTTCTGTCATTTCAAGCCAAGCACAAGCTTTTTCAACTACACAGCTTAGTAGCCTTTTACCTGTAAGCCAATCCCCTAGCTATGTTTCCACACAGTCCCCCAACCTGCCATCCTCAAGTCAATCTCAAGTTTTTTCAACAATCAAATCCGAAAAGCTGCCTCCTTTGTACAAACCACTGACTGCATTTTCTAGCCAATCACAAACCATAACCTCTGGCAGCCAGACACTAAGTTACTCAACTGATCAGCCGCTTGCACTGCCTTCAGTTTCAAGCGAGAACTACTCCGATCAAACAAGAGATTTGTCTTCAGCTAACCAGACTCAAAGTTATTCTTCCAGTAACACTCAGGGTCTAACACCAGTCAGTCAATCACAAGTTAGCTATTCATCTCAATCACAGGTGATGTCACCTGTAAGTCCATCGGAAAGTTTTAATTCAGGACAGAACCTACCACTATCATCTTCATCTCTTCCATTTTCCTCTCGTGCTTCCTCTCGTGGACAAACTTTGCCTGCCTCAAGTCCTACTCCAAATTACATTTCTATGCATCCATCCCAGGCTACTCAAGATTCCACTTCCCCACAGTCTCAGAAGTATTTGCCAACTGTCCCCTCATCCTCCTTTTCATCCCCTTCTCACTCTCAAGCATTACAAAATAATAGAACTGCGGACTCCAAATCCTATGGAAAGAGGAAGTCTGAAACCAACCTGTATGCAAGCGTAAAACAAGAGGAGAAATTCCAGATGCCGGATTTGCAGTCATTACAACAAACCAATCTTGAACCTTCTACTCAAGGACTAAATGATGGGGAGATGAGTACTCAAGAGACAGCATACAGTGTTTCAAAGGCTGATGACAGATATTCCCAAAGTGTTATCAAAAGCAATTCTCGTCTGGAAGACCAAGTTCTTGGGCTTCAGGGGCCTAAAAAGGATGAGCGATTGATGAACCCTGTTGGTCACATGTCCCAGCATGTGAGTCACATAAACAGTTCAGCTGATCATGATGCTAAAAATTCGACAGACCTGTTACAACCCACTCAAGTCAATGCAAAAGATTTGAGTCAGCATAACATGTTACACAAAGTGCACGAAACAAAGCTTCCGGAGCAGCCAAGTACTTCCCCACAGCTCCAAGCAGTTTTGAGGCATCCCCAACATCTTCAACTACAAGGGACACAGGTACTTCTAGATTCAGATTTGCAAATGTTTCAGCAGTCTATTTTACACTCTGTTTTGGGGCAGACAAAGACATCTGCCTCCATGCAGCGTATTCAGAGCCCTCAACATGTAGCTCCACAGTTTCTTCACATGGATGGACACATTATCCAGAGCAATGGAGGGCAACCTCTACCATCTCTGCACTCGCAAAGCTCAGATGTAATAAAAATGGACACCTCTGATGGGAAGCATTTGCAACAACACTTGCAACCCAAAGACTTTGGCCAGAGACCACGGCTAGACTCGAAAAATCAGTTTGAGTCTTTGAACCCAATGTGTTTTACAGATTCCATGTTACTTAGTGATGAAAGAAATTTTTTGTCTCATGTTGATGACATTTTAGCAGCTACAGCAGCTCAAGAGTTTGCCAAGTCTTCTAATGAGGATAATTTGTCTGTCAAACCCGATGACTCAAAGTCCAGATTCCAGTCCTTGAATATAAGGAACCCACCCACAAACTTTGCACCCCCAAAGCAGCCACAGAATCTAAACACACTTTCATTAAATGGTGGCCAAACCGCAATAAACCTTTCCACTGTTTCTACGACTCATTCCAAAAATGCAAGTCTTGATCAAAACCAGATTCAACCTTTAGAGCAAGACTTGCCTAGTGGTATGGTGTCACCGGTGCTAGGGACCAGTCAGGATGACCACGAAAAGAATTCTGAAATGAGCAAGAAGAATGACTCCAAGGACACTAATGATGTAGCAGGAGATATTGGAGAATCAAAATTCTTGGCCAGTACCAAAAACCTCAATGAGGAGAATGCTGCATCTGATGGAGACTTTGTTATGAACACAGAGGAAAATGCAGCTGTTGCTGGACAGCACATGTCAAAGACTGATCCTCAAGCATGCAGCAGCTCAAGTGGCCAAATGGAAGAAGACTGCCAAGATCTCGCCCAAGACGGTCTTCAAAATATGAAGGGAGCAGACAAAATGCCAATAAAACATTTTACAGATGACGAAAGTGCAAATATCAAACAATCTAAAAGAAATGTACAAATGAAACGACCTCTGTCGAAAGGCCCCGATGGGGGAATGCAGTATTCCTCACACACCTCTGAAGGTTATTATGATAGCTACCAGCACCAAGAACGGATGAGGCAGAAGATAAAGGAAGTGGAGGAGAAGCAACCAGAAGTAAAAACTGGTTTTATTGCATCATTCTTGGACTTTTTAAAGACTGGACCAAAGCAGCAATTTTCAGCTCCTGCTGTGCGTGTACCTAATCGTATCAGGAGGCCATGTACCCCGGTAATAAAGACCCCATGTCCTGGCCCACTCCCTCCACCTCAGGCGGCAGGTTCTGAGATGGCCAACTCTCCTAAAAAGCCTGAGGAGGAGTTTAAGAAAAACCTAGAGGCATTGCCTTCTTTTTCTTCTGATGATGATGATTCTGTGGGAGGTAATAATGACCTTCAGAAGAGCATCACCACAGCTTTGTCTGCCTTAGATGAAAACGGAGAGAAGAAGAATAAGGCAGGTGAGTGTCTTTTTGGTCCATAAGCGCTGGTTGTGGCATGTTTCAGCCATGGCTGTGTTCTTCATGGCCCTTAATGGAGAGCTGTAGCAAAATGTTGTGTTTTGTCAGGGTGGTAAAAAATAAACTTGAAACCGCATTTTTTACGTTCCAATGTAATGTAACCTTCTGCCATGGATGTTGTACCCCATCGATAGAACATTTATACAGTGCCTTCAAAAATATTCATACCTGGTGCATGTTTCCACATTTACCCCCACAAGCTTAAATTTGTTTTATTTGGATTTAATGTGATATACCAACACAATTTGTTGGGTAAGCACAGCTGCTTTCTAAAATGTCAGTCATTTAATACCTTTACAATATCAAAGTAAATTTACTGTTAACATAATTTAATCCTAGGCTGAGGTAGTTTTTCTGTTCCGTGCACTTGTTACACTACGCATCCTTAAAATAAGTTTATTTTCTTTTTGGATCACAAATTTAGCCAGTATTTGATTTTTTTTTTTTTTTTTAATCAGATACATTTTTATTGCATAGCAAAGTACAAAACAACAAGCTTATTCAATCTGTCAACAATCGACAAGTTATAGATTTTTTCAATAAGTTCCCCAATCCTTTCCCCACCCCCCTTCCCTCTGTAAAGCACATATACCACTTATTTAAATGAGTACACGATAATGCAGCATAGATCTTCTGAGGTCAGCACCTCTCCGCCCAAGGATTCTAAATTTGTTTCAAAGGTACCAGTCCTTTTCTGTTTAGTGTGTATACTCTTTTCTATACCCATAATATAGTCAGACTGCCTATAGAACTCTTGCATTGTCTGTCGGTGGTTCTTCATTAATCCAACATTTGGCGATCAGTTTCCTTGCAATATACAATAATCTAGCTATTGCTAGTTTATGGCAATTTGATACCCCAAAATACAAATCAGAGGGTCCCTTTCAATTCTACAGTTATGTGCCCTTTCAGTTGCGGCCGTCCCCTCCACCCAAAACATATTTAGCTTTTGACATTGCCATAGCATGTGAATAATCCCAGCCCCTTCAGTCCGACACCTCTGGCATTCGGAGGTCTGTCTCAGGCTGTATAAGGCCGGGTTATCTGGAGTCCTATACACTCTATGGAGCACATGCAACTGAGCTAGTCTGGCCGGTTCGCTCAGTGATAGCTTAGGTATATATTCCATTATTGTTCCCCATTTATCTTCCTCTATATCCCCTACCTCTTTCTCCCATTTCTCTTTTGCTTTTTCTGGATATCTTTGTAGGAAGGCAAAGAGTAGGTCGCAAAGAGTAGGTCCCTATATTACCTGAAACACCTTTCGTTCTCCCTTTTGCACAGACATAGTTTACAAGAATATCCGGATGAACCTTCATATTACCTGTTTTACATTAGGTCCTGTAAGCGTGGTGAAATTGCCTGTACTGAAACCTGCAAATCTCCAGCAGCCCGTAAACCTCCTGTAGTTTTTCAAAAGGTAGCAACCCCTGCCCATCCTGTATCTGGCCAATTTAACATATGCCCAAACCCTTCCAAATTTTAAAATCTCCCGTTTTAGCAAACTCCGATAGATTATAATTTTGCCATATTGGAGAAAAATCGGTTAGATATTCCACCCCTCTAATCTTCTTGACTTCCTCCCACATCTTATGAATCAATAAACAAGTGGGGTAGATCGATCCAAATTTCCTAAAGCTTCCTGCTTCCAAGCCCTGGATCAGTGGACTCCTATATAAAACATGGGCTAAGACCCTTTGTGATGAACCCATATTATCAGTTTTTCTCCAGCCCCTTATGTTGACCCTGCGCAGCTAAATAATAAATCCAAGGGTTCCGAAGTGCCAAGCCCCCTTCATCCTTGGGTCTCTGCAGAATTTCCAGTCTAAGCCTTGCCTGTTTTTGTCCCCCAAACCAGATCTCTGAAAATGGAACTAATGGCGCGGAACCACCTTTTGGGAATCCAGATAGGGGCGTTATGTAACACATATAATAGCTGAGGCATCAAAATCATCTTAATCAAATTGATTCTCCCCACCACTGAGATGTGCAATCTGCTCCATGTCCCTATTTTGTTTCTGAATTTCCCCAACAGCGGAACCAAATTGAGATCAATATAACTAGAAAGTGGAAGCGATACCTGAACGCCTAAGTATTTAAATCTCTGAACCACCACTAGTTTCGCTCCCTCACCCTCCAACATGAGCTCATCCTCTCCTCCATCAACTGCCGTAATATTGGACTTCTCCCAGTTAATGACTAGACCCGACACCCACCCGAATGTTTTTAAGAATGTTCATCACACCCAATAATGAATCTCGAGAATCCTCCAAGAAGAGTAACACATCACCTGCATACAAAGCTATTTTCACTTCTATCTTCCCATATTTAAATCCCCTGACCGAGGCCTCGTTTCTAATTGTTTGTGCCAAGGGCTCCACTGCCGACGCAAAAAGTAGCGGGGACAGCGGGCACCCCTGCCTGGTCCCTCTGTAAAGGCCGAAGCTATCTGACAGTTGCCCATTAACGTTAATCTTAGCAGTCTGAGATGTATATAGTAGCCGTATCCATGAAATAAAAATTGGCCCAAACCCAAAACTCCTCAACACTTCCCATAGATACCCCCATTCGACACTATCAAACGCTTTACGCGCATCCAACGACACCACCACCCTACGACCCCCATTGTCCGACGGCAGCTGCAAATTCAAAAGCCGTCTACGTAGATTAATTGCTGTGGACTTATTTGGCATAAAGCCACATCGATCCAGATAGACAATATCCTGGATCACACTCGTCAGTCGGTTAGCCAGGACCTTAGCAAGAATCTTAACATCTGCCGTCAGCAACGAGATGGGCCGATATAACTCCGCTAATTCCGGATCTTTACCCTCCTTTGGAATAACCACCACCACCGCCTCTCTCATGGACATCGGCAGCTCCCCTTCCTTCAATGCCTCCTCAAAAACTGCCTTCAACTGAGTCATTGTCACTCCCTTTAACTGCTTATAGACTTCTCCCGGCAGGCCATCCGTCCCAGGGGCCCTATTGTTTGTCATTGACATAATGGCAGAATCAATCTCCTCCTCCGTTATGGGCTCTTCCAACCAATGTCTGTCACAATCTTTAATATTAGGGAGTCTCGCCCTCTCAAGAAAGTATTTAATGTCCCCAACAGAGGCCTCCAGTCCAGATGTATACAACTTTTTATAAAACTTCCCAAATTCTCCCAAAATATCCCCTGTGGTTTCCAGCAGTAGCCCATCATCCGTCCTTAATTTGTACACATATGAAGAGTCTCTCTGTGCCGCCGACACCACCGAAAGTAAGTGACCCACCTTTTCTCCCTCCTCATAAAATTGCATTTTCTGAAAAGCTCTTCATCTCTCCGCCTTCTCCAAGTATAACTTAACTGCTTCCTGGGCCTCCCTAAGCCTCTCTGATTTTCCTCCGATGGGTCCGCCACCACATCTATCTCCGCCCTCTCCAATGACTCCACAATCGCCTTATCCTTTAATTTAGTTTTAGGTTTACTCTTAGATATTTCCCGAAAGCGCAAGCCTCTCAGAAAAGCCTTCATGGCATCCCAAACTATCCGTTTACTAGCACTGCCCTCATTTGAGCTGCCAGTGTTCTTTCATCTCCCTCTCTATGATATCCATATTTATATGTTCGAACCATAAGGGGTGTATTCTCCATCCCCCTCCCCTCCCCCAATCCTCCCCATTGTCTTTTTGATAGATAATTCAATAGGCTTAAGGTACTGTCACACTTAGCGATGTACCAGCGATCCCGACCAGCGATATGGCGCGGTCAGGATCGCTGGTACATCGCTAAATGGTCGCTAGTGAGCTGCCACACAGGCAGATCTCACTAGCGACATCGCTGGGGACGGGGGTCGCTACTTACCTGTCACACCAGGCGATCCTGCGTCCTCCCGCCCGGCTCCACGCTCGTCGCTCGTCCTCACAGCAGGAAGCTCCACAGGAAGCTGATGACGAGAAACAGTCCAGCCTGTTCTCGCGCGATCAGCGATAACCAGCAGGGGAGCCGGTCGTAGGTAAGTATCAGACACAGAGATATCGCTAGCAATATCGCTATAACGTCACAAGTTATAGCGATATTGCTAGCGATATCTCTTAGTGTGACATGCCCTTTATGATCCGAAATTACTCTCAGGAGATATTCCACCCCACAGGCCGTCCGAGTCATTAACTCATTGCCCAATGCTTTATCTATCCTTGAGAGGTACACATGAGTCGCAGAGTAGCAGGAGTAGCAAACCTCATTCTCATTCCTTACTCTCCAAAGATCCATCAGCCCCAGTTCCCTCATGAACATGCCAAATGACGATTGTCTCTTTGCCCCTTTATCCACTCCCTTTTTATGTCCGTCCCATCCTTCATCCATTACATTATTAAAATCTCCAATAAGTAGCAATGGTGATCCCATTTCCTTCTTAAATAAGCCAAATATTTCCCGTATCTTAGTCCTCGAGAATGGGGGTGGTATATACATCGCCACCATATACATTGGCTGCCCATAAATTCGACAAATTAAAAAAACATATTGTCCCTCACTGTCCACATGACTCTCCACTTCCTCAAATGGCGTAGATTTCTCTATGAGCAGGGAGACCCCCTGGCGTATGAAGTATATGTGGAATGATACGCCTTCCCAGTCCACCACCTTTGTAGTATCTCCACCTTTTCCCTCAATAAATGCGTCTCCTGAAGGCAAATCACATCCGGCCCCTCTTTCTAATCTATTCCATGTCACGCCCCCCCACCGGCGCCGTTACTAATCTGCGCAGTCCCGGGCACACATCTCGCCGCGTCCCTGCTCCCGACATCTGGCCTCCTCGACATCGGTCCTGCGCCCGACGTTCCACCCGGCGCTCAGACTGATGGGACCTGTGACGCGGTGGCTCCGCCTCCAACATGGCGGTGCCCACCGTCTATTTCTTACCGCTGTCTTCCCAGGTAAGACGCCTGTTTATCCTATGCAGTGACGCTGTCCGTTCGGCCAGCGCTCACTCATCCTTCAGGCCCTGTATCGCTACCTTGATTTCTCTGCCGGTGCTACCGCTGGTAGCCTCTGTGTCCTCCTCCTGGCTATATTCTGTGTCCCTTTCTTCCCGGCTCTTGTGTCTCCCTCCGTGCTACCATCTCTGGTAGGCCCTCTGAGTGTCTCCTGTCTCTTAGGTTCTTTGTTTGTCCTTCCTGAGGTCCGTGTCTGCTGTAGTACCATATGTCTCCCTCTCTTGCAGCCTCCGCCAGTTCCGTGTGCTCCCAGTCCCTTAGCCTCTCTCGCTCCGTGGTCTCTGTCATCCCCTCCTGCTGTTGCATCTCGGACTCTACCTCTGCTTTCCTGGTACCTACCCAGTCGCCCCTTTGGCTCCGGCTGTCACGGTTTCATCCCTTGTAGGCCTGCCCCTAACACTCCCTGTATAGGGGGTGGCTCCACCTGGTCAGCTCGCCCGCAGGGGCTCTGGAGCCGTGACCCAGAGGGTCCCCTCACCATAGCACAACCGTAACATTCCAGAATTGTCGCCCTCCGTGTCCCCTCACACAATCCTCTTACATTCCTGCTGAGTATTTTAATTTTATCGCCCATCATATATATTCAGGTGAATAATTCCCCAGACCCCATGAAATAGACCACCGCTGCATGTGCTTTTTGAAACTTGTTCCAGAACAACAAACCTGCTCTCCCCCCTTCCTCCACCCTCCCCAACATTTTACACTACAATAGCCCATAAACATAACTTTCGTGTATATTCAACCTCTCCTCACAGACAGTGGGTAAACCTGCTACTGATTACACTCCTAACGTTATCTCTAGGTTGCTATCAATCCAGCACACCCCAGCAACTCCTCCGCATATACAGAACTATAAGAATACAGGTTTTTTTTCAAAAACATAGAACTATCCCTCCTAAGTCTGCATCTTATATTTAAACATAAGAACTATCAGACTCCACCAAGCTGTAATCGTCCAAGTTTGTCAAATAAATCTTGGTCGTCTTCTCACTTCCCTCTTTACTTTCCAGCCTTAATCTTCTTAGTATTTGAGTCCAACCATTTGGTAGCCTCCTCCAGTGTTGAGAAAAAATGAACCGTGCCCAGGGCCACAACCCTGAGCTTTGCTGGGTATAGTATGGAGTAGCTCAATGCCAAGTCTCTCAGCCTCTGCTTCACTGCTCCGTACTTAATCCTCTGTTTTTGCACTTCAGCCGAGTAGTCAGGATAAATAGAGATCTTTTGACCATTGATACACTATACTGAGGAAAGCCAGAGAGACTGATGATATGTGTATCTGTAATTAAGGATTTTGGCATTGATGGTACGAGGAGGAGATCCAGGGGGAAGGGGTCTCATGGGGACACGATGGGCCCTTTCCACTGCAAGCAATTTAGACAAATTGGTGACACCAATCTTAGTTTGGAGCCATTCATCAATAAACTTCGTAGGATCAGTCCCTTCAGCCTTTTCAGGGATGCCCACAAGTCTCACATTTTTCCTTCTGGACCGGTTTTCTAAGTCATCATTTTTATCAGCCAAGGCAGCACATTTCTGCAGACACTGAGTGTGAGTCTTCTGCATCTTAGCAAGCTGATCTTCCAGCACACTCACTCTTTCCTCCACTGCACCTGCTCTGGTATCAACTTTATTCATGGCCGCTTTCAGTTTAGGCCTCGTTCACACTTCCGTTTTTTTGGTCAGTTGCAATCCATGAAAAAATGCAAAATACGGATCCGTTTCCATTGTGACACATCGTGTGCCACCGGACCGTTGTTTTGACGGATCCGCTGAAGTCGGAAATTTAACCCCTTCCTGACATCCGACGTACTATCCCGTCCACGGTACCCGGGCCCGTATGACCGTGGACGGGATAGTACGTCTACCGCGATCAGCGGCGCCCACGTGGTGAGCGCCGCTGATCGCGGCCGGGTGTCAGCTGATTATCACAGCTGACACCCGGCACAATGTGTCAGGGGCGGTTACGGACCGCCCCCGACACGTTAACCCCTTGCACACCGCGATCAAACACGATCGCGGTGTACCGGGGGTTAAAGGGAAGCATCGGCAGGGAGGGGGCTCCCTCCGTGCTTCCCTGAGCCCCCCACGGCAGCGCAATGTGCAGCGCTGCTGCGGGGGGCTCCATTCCTCCAGGCCCCCGAATCCAAGATGGCGACGGGGGCCTGAGGAAGCTGGCTTCCTCAGTGCCTGCAAAGCGCAGGCATGAGGAAGCCTTCTGCAGTGCCTGTGTCAGATCGCTGATCTGTCACAGTGATCTGTGATGTGACAGATCAGCGATGTCCCACCTGGGACTATTTAATAAAGTTAAAAAAAAAATAAAAAAAAATGTAAAAATAATTTTAAAAAAATCGCCAAATATATTAGAAAAAAAAAAAAAATATTCCCCCAATAAATCCATTTTTTGGAAATAATAAAAAAAAAAACCAATAAAAGTACACATATTAAGTATCGCCGCGTCCGTAACGACCCGCCCTATAAAACTGTCCCATTAGTTAACCCCTTTAACGAACCCCTTAAAAAAATAAAAATAAAAAACGAAGCAAAAAATAATGATTTATTATCATACCGCCAAACAAAAAGTGTAATAACGCGCGATCAAAAAGACGCATATAAATATCCATGGTACCGCTGAAAACGTCATCTTGTCCCGCAAAAAACGAGCCGCCACACAGCATCATCAGCGAAAAAATAAAAGTTATAGCTCGCTGAATTAAGCGATGCAAAAATAATTATTTTTTATATAAAATAGTTTTCATTGCATAAAACCGACAAAAACATAAAAAACGACCTAAATGAGGTATCGCTGTAACCGTACTGACGTGAAGAATAAAACCTCTTTATCAATTTTACCGCATGCGGAACGGTGTAAACGCACCCCCCCCAAAAGAAATTCATGAAACACTGGTTTTTGTTCATTCTGCGTCACAAAAATCGGAATAAAAAGCGATCAAAAAATTCCACGTGCCCGAAAATGGTACCAATAAAAACGTCAACTCGTCCCGCAAAAAATAAGACCTTACATGACTCGGTGGGTCAAAATATGGAAAAATTATAGCTCTCAATATGTGGTGATGCAAAAACTATTTTTACAATAAAAAGCGTCTTTTAGCGTGCGACAGCCGCCAAACATAAAAACCGCCATAAATAGTAAATCAAACCCCCCCCGTTATCACCCCCTTAGTTAGGGAAAAATAATAAAATAAAAAAAAATGTATTTATTTCCATTTTTCCATTAGGGTTAGGGCTAGGGGTGTGTTGGGGTAGGGTTAGGGCTAGGGTTAGGGCTAGGGTTAGGGTTAGGGTTAGGGGCGTGTTGGGGTTCGGGTTGGAGTTAGAATTGGGGGTTTCCACTGTTTGGGCACATCAGGGGCTCTCCAAATGCAACATGGCGTCTGATCTCAATTCCAGCCAATTCTGAGTTGAAAAAGTCAAATGGTGCTCCTTCCCTTCCAAGCTCTGCTATGCGCCCAAACAGTGTTTTACCCCCACATGTAGGGTATCAGCCTACTCAGGACAAATTGCAAAACAATTTTTGGGGTCCAATTTCTCCTGTTACCCTTAGGAAAATAAAAAATTGGGGGCAAAAATATCATTTTTGTGGAAAAAAATGATTTTTTTATTTTCACGTCCGAGTGTTATAAACTTCTGTGAAGCACTTGGGGGTTCAAAGTGCTCACCACACATCTAGATAAGTTCCGTGGGGGGTCTAGTGTCCAAAATGGGGTCACTTGTGGGGAGTTTCAATAGTTTAGGTACATCAGGGGCTCTCCAAACGCACATGACACCCGCAGACCATTCCATCAAAGTCTGCATTCCAAAACGTCACTGCTTCCCTTCCGAGCCCCGACGTGTGTCCATACAGTAGTTTTATCCCACATATGGGGTGTCAGCGTACTCAGGACAAATTGGACAACAACTTTTGGGGTTTAATTTCTCCTGTTACCCTTGGGAAAATAAAAAAAATTGGGGACTAATTGATCATGTTTGTGGAAAAAATACGATTTTTTTATTTTCATGCCCTGGCATTATAAACTTCTGTGAAGCCCTTGGGGGTTCAAAGTGCTCACCACACATCTAGATAAGTTCCTTGGGGGGTCTAGTTTACAAAATGGTGTCATTTGTGGGGGGTTTCCACTGTTTAGGTACATTAGGGGCTCTCCAAAGGCAACAAGACACCCGCAGACCATTCCATCAAAGTCTGCATTCCAAAACGTCACTACTTCCCTTCCGAGCCCCGACGTGTGCCCATACAGTTGTTTTCTCCCACGTATGGGGTATCAGCATACTCAGGACAAATTGGACAACAACTTTTGGGGTCCAATTTCTCCTGGTACCCTTGGGAAAATAAAAAAATGGTGACTAAAAGATCATGTTTGTGGAAAAAATACAAATTTTTTATTTTCATGCCCGGGCGTTGTAAACTTCTGTGAAGCCCATGGGGGTTCAAAGTTCTCACCACACATCTAGATAAGTTCCTTAGGGGGTCTAGTTTCCAGAATGGTGTCATTTGTGGGGGTTTCCACTGTTTTGGTACATCAGGGGTTTTCCAAACGCGACATGGTGTCCGATCTCAATTCCAGCCAAAAACGTCAAATGGCGCTGCTTCCCTTCCGAGCTCTGCCATGCGCCCAAATAGTGGTTTACCCCCACATGTGGGGTATCAGCGTACTCAGGACAAATTGCACAATAACTTTTAGGGTCCTGTTACCCTTGGGAAAATAAAAATTGGGGTGAAAAGATCATTTTTGTGGAAAAAATATGATTTTTTAATTGTACCGCTGTACGTTATTAACTTCTGTAAAGCCCTTGTGGGTTCAAAGTTCTCACCACATATCTAGATAAGTTCCTTGGGGGGTCTAGTTTCCAAAATGGGGTCACTTGTAGGGGGTTTCCACTGTTTAGGTACATCAGGGACTCTCCAAACGTGACATGGCGTCCAATCTGAATTCCAGCCAATTTTGCATTGAAAAAGTCAAACGGCGCTCCTTCCATTCTGAGCTCTGCCATGCGCCGAAAGTCGTTCCCCCCCACATATCAGGTATCTGCGTACTCAGGACAAATTGCACAATAACTTTTGCAGTTCAATTTCTCCTGTTACCCTTGGTAAAATAAAAAAAATTGAACCTGAAGTATTTTTTTTATGAAAAAAAGTTAGATGTTCATTTTTTTTTAAATATTCAAAAAATTTCCTGTGACGCACCTAAAGGGTTAATAAACTTCTTGAATGTGGTTTTGAGCACCTTAAGGGGTGCAGTTTTTAGAATGGTGTCACTTTTGGGTATTTTCTATCATATAGACCCCTCAAAGTGGCTTCAAATGTGATGTGGTCCTAAAAATAAAATGGTGGTGTAAAAATGAGAAATCGCTGGTCAACTTTTAACCCTTATAACTTCCTAACAAAAAAAAATTTTGGTTCCAAAATTGTGCTGATGTAAAGTAAACATGTGGGAAATGTTAGTTATCAAGTTTTTTGTGTGCCATATCTCTGTGATTTAAGGGCAAAAAAATTCAAAGTTGGAAAATTGCGAAATTTTCGCCAAATTTCCGTTTTTCTCACAAATAAACGCAAGTTATTTGAATGAAATTTTACCACTAACATGAAGTACAATATGTCACGAGAAAACATTGTCAGAATCACCGGGATCCATGGAAGCGTTCCAGAGTTATGACCTCATAAAGGTACAGTGGTCAGAATTGTAAAAATTGGCCCGGTCATGAACGTGCAAACCACCCTTGGGGGTGAAGGGGTTAAAGGAACCGCAGCCTGGAAAAAGAGAGAGAGAGAATTTTTCCTGCCGCCAGAACGGGATTTGGGGTTAAATTTCTGGACAGGAAATTCTTCCGGGCATGTTCAGTGTGAAAAAGCGGATCCGTGCAGAGAAAAAACGTTTCATTGTCCGTTCACTCAACCAAGCGGACGCCAAAATTTTGGCGGATTCGTCGAAAAACGGATCCAACGGATGACCATCTGTCAAAATCCGCCGCTAATGCAAGTCAATGGGGGAAAAAAACGGATCCGCCAAAAATAATGGTGGATCCATTTTGTTTACAAAACGGCAGATTTTGACTGATGGAAACAAACGGAAATGTGTAACAGGCCTTAGACAACTCACTTTTAACCCCATCCACTCTGTGTGTAAGGGACTTTAAAGTGGTTTTGCAGAATTTAACCAGGTCATAAATGTCACGCAACGTGGGCTCCCCCACTTCATGCTCCACCACAGCTTCCTGCTCCATGTTCTCCTGCTCATGGCTTTCTTCCTCCCACTCTGACTCGCCCCGCACCACTTCTTCTGAGTCTTTATCTGTTTCATTCTCTTCCTCATTCTCCCTCCTCTCTTCATCCATCCCTTTCGCAGCTCCCTCCACCCAGGCATGCTTTTCCAGCTTGGCTCTCTCCCTCACCTCAGTGCTGCCGGCGCCATCTTGGGCCTTATTCCCCGCTCCTGGCTTGGCGTCCTGCTGTCTTTTCCGGCCCACATCACGGCCATTCCTGGCAAAGCTGCACATTGGGGCCAGACTCCGCTCCCTTCCCCCACCAGCACCGACCAACACCGGGACTCCGGAGGGATTTCACGACAGAATAACGTGCTCTGTACAGCGGAGGGACGCCAGCAACTGTCCGCTCACATCAGGTGCTAGGCCACACCCCCCAGTATTTGAATTTTTAAGCATTTTATTTATTCATATATAAAAAATTCACTTCGGACCAGTGAAAGGTGCATGTGTGCAGAAAAGCGGTCTCAGACTAAAATGGAGTCCGGGGCCACATAGAAAAATGCCACTATGTAGTGGGCCACATTGTTAAGATTAGTCTGGCAACTTTGGCTCCAACTGAAATAAAGTTCCCATATAGCGCCCCTGAATACAAATACACAGCCCACCATTAGGGTACAATAAGCCACTGTGCAACCCACCATTCAAAGTATAACTTGATACATGTCCTCTCTCCCAACCATGCTTCCAACTCATTACAATTACATTTCCTCTTCCACCTCCTATTTTTTTTTTACAACTATATCTCCTGAGAGAAGGGCTTCCTGTAGCCCATTGCAACTTGGTATTGCGGGCAGTGGGACTGCCAAGGGTGCTGAGAATGACTGACTGTAATGAAGGCTATCTGGCCGTGGGCCTCCTGGAGTACTAGGCCAGATTGCCCTCATTATTATCCATCCCTGGCTGTGGGGCCATAACATTGCTTCAGTGGGCTGAGTGTTTTACACCCCCTGGTATATAAACTGCTGAGAGACACTTAAGGCCCCGTCAGACTAAGCGATCTCGCTAGTGAGATCGCTGATTTTGTGACACATCAGCGATCTCGCCAGCGAGATCTCTGTGTGTAACGGGGATCAGCGAACGCCCCCCCGCCAGTTATCGCTGATCATGCTCGAGCGGCCTAGGCCGTTTTTCGATTGCTGGTCTCCCGCTGTCCAGCATGCATCGCTGCGTGCGGCAGCGAGAGATCAGCGACGCTGGTTGCTAATGTAAAAGTCGGGTATCCAGGAGCCGCGACTCCTAGATACCCGATGTTTACCTTGGAAACCAGCGTGTATGCCGGTTTCCAAGGTAAACAGCGGGTATCCAGGAGTCGCACGGCTCGTGGATACGACGTTTACATTAGAAACCAGCGTCGCTGGTCCTGATCGCTGGGGCTGTCTGTGACAGCTCACCAGCGATCAGCCTAGCAATGTCCCAGCGATCCCATCATGTGGGATCGCTGGGACATCGTTTAGTGTGACGGGGGCTTTAGACACCTAGCACAGCGTCCATTTTCAGAAAATGTAGTAATTCAGGTTTCATTTGGACCTGTCAGAAGTGTGAAAGTCGACCTGGCTGCAAAGAACTACCATGATGTGAAACGCTTGGTAGCGAAGAGGTCATATTGTGCATCAGATTGTGTGCAGTCTAGTCTTTGGAATCTGGCATACAAGCTCTTATCACTAGTCCACCGTACATATGGAGGGCACCTTTGTCTCACTGCTCCTCCTCTGCCTTCATGTGACGTGTTTTTATTGCTTATACCTGATATTTTTGAGAAGCTGATGGCTCATAGTAACATAGTAAGGCTGAAAAAAGACATTAGTCCATCCAGTTCAGCCTATAAAATTCTGTCAGAATAAATCCCCAGATCTACGTCCCTCTAAAGAACCTAACAATAACTGTAAGATACAATATTGTTACGCTCCAGGAAGACATCCAGGCCGCTCTTGAACCCTTCGACTGAGTTTGCCATCACCACCTCCTCAGGCAGGGAATTCCAGATTCTCACTGCAATAACTGTAAAGAATCCTCTTCTATGTTGGTGGAAAAACCTTTTCTCCTCCAGACGCAGAGAATGCCCCCTTGTGACCATCACCTTCCTTGGTATAAACAGATCCTCGGAGAGATATTTGTATTGTCCCCTTATATACTTATACATGGTTATTAGATCGCCCCTCAGTCGTCTTTTTTCTAGACTAAATAATCCTAATATTGCTAATCTCTCTGGGTATTGTAGTTCCCCCATCCCCTTTTATTAATTTTGTTGCCCTCCTTTGTACCCGCTCTAGTTCCATTATATCCTTCCTGAGCATCGGTGCCCAAAACTGTACACAGTACTCCATGTGCGGTCTAACCAGAGATTTGTACAGAGGCAGTATAATGCTCTCATCATGTGTATCCAGACCTCTTTTAATGCACCCCATGATCCTGTTTGCCTTGGCAGCTGCTGCCTGGCACTGGCTGCTCCAGGTAAGTTTATCATTAACTAGGATCCCCAAGTCCTTCTCCATGTCAGATTTACCCAGTGGTTTACTGTTGAGTGTGTAATGGTGATATTGATTCCTTCTTCCCATGTGTATAACCTTACATTTATCATCATTGTTAAACTGCATCTGCCACCTTTGGGCCCAAGTTCCCAACTTATCCAGATCCATCTGTAGCAGAATACGATCTTCTCTTGTATTGACTGCTTTACATTGTCTTGTATCATCTGCAAATATTGATATTTTACTGTGCAAACCTTCTACCAGATCGTTAATAATTATGTTGAAGAGAATAGGTCCCAACACCGACTCCTGCAGTACCCCACTGATCACAGCGAGCCAGGTAGAGAATATACCATTTATAACCCCCCTCTGCTTTCTATCACTAAGCCAGTTTCTTACCCATTTACACACATTTTCCCCCAGACCCAGCATTCTCATTTTGTGTACCAACCTCTTGTGTGGCAAAGCTCAGGCGTTGGCATTTTCTCTGCAGCGTTGAATTCACCCAAGAAAACTCTCCGCATGGAGTTGTAGGTTTGTCTTTTTCGGTTGTGTCTACTCGTCATCCCTTCCGAATCTTACGCAGGACACGGGGCTACCTATGAACCCTATGTCTGGCTGGTATAGGGGGATGCAAAAAGCATTCGGACACACCATCTGTACAGCGCCGCTGTATATGTTGGCTCTGTATAAACAGCAAAGTGATATTTCTGTCACACACAGTTTGCAGGCTGCCTGTCTTACCAATCAGAGATGCAGATTCCTTTCCCTCCAAGACTGCAGTCCATCTTGATTTATGCTGGCTATACAATTACAATACTTTTACTCTTTCTTTGATTGTCTGTGATGTTTAGCTATTGCTGCAGCATTAAACTAATACTGGTAATAACTTGTTACTCATCATTGATAGCCTTACATTTACTGTAAGCATAGAAGGTGATCTTTCCAAGAAATGATTAGTATGTGACTGATGTGTAGCCTCAGTCTCTGCTGCTCTACAAATGGGGACTTACAGTTTGCTTGTCTGTTCTTCCTTCTGAGCAGCTGAAAAAACGGCAACATCAGGAAAGCAGGAAACTCCTCCAGTTTCTTCCCCAAGGACCGCTCAGGAGAAGTTAAAAGTGGTTGAGGCACCGAAGAGCATCCAAGGAGAGTCCACGCCAGCCGAGCTGCTAGCCAAGGCGCAAGAATGCATCGCAATCGAAGGTTGCACGGATGACGAGGGCACCGAAAGTGGTGGAGAGGGGATTTACCGGGAGCGTGATGAATTTGTGGTGAAGATTGAAGATATTGAAATGCTGAAAGTAAGTTTAAAAATAAATAAATCCCTGATTTGTAAAACCTGTAATCTGTTCATGAAGTACACTGCATTATTAATTAAACATTCGTAGGGGTAGAGCTTTTATTAGTAAGGTTTGTGACCACTAATAATTAAAGATATCAGTGACTTATATACTGTCTATCAACCAATTGCCAGGAATGACACTGGGAAACTTACAGCAGTAAACACATCTACGGATCTACTTCATTATGGATCAGCAGCTTCTGCCTGGCTGCCGCCTTCACATGATATTGTTTAAGGTACATGCCCGGTCAGGTAAAGTGGCACTGAGATTGGAGGAACAGCGCTGATCTGGGAAGTAACAACCCCTTTAAAGTTGTCTAAATTTAGCCCCAGCTAAAGAGTCCATTGAAAGGCACAGCTTGTGCTCCGGAGGACTGGATGTGCACATTGGATTCATATGATGCTCCTTTTTCCTTCCATAATCACTGCACAAGAAATGTGGATGCAGGCTGCCTTTTGTGGTGTTCTCCACAGGACCCCCGCAAAATCTGAATACAGGCAGAATATTTGCAATGTAATCTAGTCCTGGACCACTCATTAACCTTAAACCTTTTTTTTTTTTTTTTTTTTTTTTTTCCTTTCTCTTCAAGGAAGCCTTACATACTGGGAAAGAACCTCCAGCTATTTGGAAAGTTCAAAAAGCCTTACTTCAGAAGTTTATCCCGGAGATTCGGGAAGGACAGAGGGCGTTTGCTGCCACAAACAGCGTAAGTTCCTTGACAATGCTTTGTCCTCTGGATCTTAAGACAAATCTAAATATATTAACTATGAATCCTGAGCCACCTAGAGACCCGCTGCCATCAAATTCTGTAGATTCAGATTGGTTTTAAAGAAAATAAACCAAGTTCAACATTGAGTTATTAAAAATACATGCTTAGAAGACTGCCTGTGCCCACCACTCCACCCATGCCTTTGTAGGCAATTTCAATATTTTTTGGCACTGCATTTTACTCTTGGACACTAATTTGTGCTCTTGAAACACCATGGAAGTTAATATCGTGATATGTGCACAACCATTTTTCTCTACATCAGAACGTTGCAACAGTCACAAAAACCTGACACTTTGTCCTGGAGTTTTTTTTTTCTTTCTAGTAAAGAAACATTAAAGCACCACTCCAGCTTTTTTGTTAATTTCACAGCTGTAGTTCTATCACTAATCCATGTTCCCTGGCCCTAGTATTATACTTATCGGCTGCTATCTTCTGCTCTTCATGGTGATGCTCTGGTCCCGCACCACCATCTTGTCACCACAGCTTCTGACTGACCGGACGTCACAGGTGATGGTCACAAGCTCTCAGTGTAAGTCCATCAGAGTCTCGTTGTAGGCTTGTTCTGGGTCTCATAGACTTACATTGAGCTGTGATTTCTACATTACCCAGCAGACACTGGAGCGATCCGGCAGGTCACAAACTGCTGGAGACCGGCCAGAGAGGCGCCGATAACAGGAAGAAGACAGCGCCTGGTAAGTACCAGACTAGGGGCAGGGAACTTGGATTAGTGGCACCACTCCAGCGTAAAATAATAAAAATCTGGAGTGGTGCTTCAAAGTGACGCATCGGTCATGTTAATGCTGTGATCTCTACTGTGTATATTTAGGCATGTGTGTGATTTTATACTTCTGATTCTATGGGATTTTATACCTCTGATTAATTTGGACCAACCAATCCACAGAATAAGACAAGTGTAAGTCCGCTGCTTCAGAAGGCTTTTGTTCTAGTTGAAGATCAGATAAATGTAAGTAACAGTTTTAGGCTAGTTTCACACTAGCGTTTCCTGGAGCTGCGGAGGGATGCGCACGGCCGCCGTGAAGCTCCGCGCACGGCCGCACCTCCTCCGGTCAGCTCCGCCTATGGGCGCATGACGCTGCATGCGACCTGCGTACCCTATCTTTAGCATTGGGTACGCAGGCCGTGCGCAGGTATGCATTTGCCGGCACATGCGTCTTTTTGACGGTGCGCCGATCGCACCAAAATGCAACACTGTGTTTGGCGCAGCTCCAGGAAACGCTAGTGTGAAACTAGCCTTAGTTGTTTCTCGCTGACTTTTGTGATTTATTCTCTTGTACAGTACCTTGGCTACTTTGGAGATGCCAAAACAAAATATAAGCGGGTATATGTGAAATTTATGGAGAACGCAAACAAAAAGGAGTATGTCAGAGTTTGCTCAAAGAAACCCAAGAGCAAGGCCCCTGCCATTCCCAGGTACTACAGCTTTGTTTGATGTAATATTTTTGGGTATAATATGTACGCTGTAGTGTAAATATCAAATATTTCTTGTAAATTTAGAGACTAAATACCGAAACCTTTGTTCCTTGTTTGCCGTCTTTGTTTTTTTACATTTTGCATTTTCAACCTCCATGTGCCACACATGAGAAAATATACAGGGGTATGTATGAAAGTGCAAAGGGAAATCCTATGACTGTATAAAGCACAGTTATATTACTGTCCACATGAGTTGTCACCCGATCACTTGATACAGTAATGGACAACAAAAGCACTTGATCAAAAAGGCCACACTATGAGCATTCTTTTGTTTTGGGAATAAAAAATTAAAAACAACAGGGGCCCATCCCAACTCCTCCTCACTCATCCACTCCCCTCCAAAAAAAAAAAAGCCACAAAGTGCACTTTAATATAATATTGCCATGGACTGGTCATTTTTAGACACTTTATGGCTTTCAAAGTGTGAGAAGGCTAAAAGAAGTAAAAAAAACGAACCATATGCACAGCAAGTCATTTTAACATTGTTGTGCATATATTATTTTTTTTGGGGGGGTTTCGGGCAGAATCCACCTGGAAAAGACGGTATGTGAACATACACTTAGGCTATGTTCACACTTTGTGTCTTTGCAGCATTTTTAATGCAAATTTTCAGCTGTATTTCACAGCACTAGCAAAATCTGGAGACTTCAGAAATCTCATGCACACACCTTGTTTTTTTTCCCCCTGACTGTTTTGTCAGAGCTGTGTTTTTGCAGAATGCAGCATGTCACTTCTTTCAGCGTTTTTCGCCCATTGAAATCAATGGGTGTGCAAAAAATCGCAGATATCAGGGTTTGGTGCCAAAACCTGAAGGAGTTGAATCAGATTATTATTTTTTATGTACTAAACTTTATCAACATGCACGAGACAAATGTACTCTTGATTTAAAAAAAAAAAAAGCAGCAAAAAAACAAGTAAAACCCTGCTTTTTGTAAGCATCTTAACCCCTTTACCCCCACAAATCTGTTCGCACCTTCATGACTGGCCAAATTTTTCAACTCTGACCAATGTCACTGTATGTGGCAATACCGTTGTTTTTGGTCTATTAGGCTAGTTTCACACTAGCGCTTTTGAGCGCAGCGACGGCCTGCGCACGGCCGCCGCTAAGCCCCGCCCCCCCGCCGCGCCTCCGCCGGTAGCCCCGCCTACCGGCGCATGACGCTGCATGCGTCCTGCATCCCCTATCTTTATCACTGGGGGCGCAGGCCGTGCGCAGGTTGCGTTTGGCGCAGGTCGGCGCACCGTCAAAAGGATGCATGTGCCGCCAAACGCATACTGCGCACGGCCTGCGCCCCCAGTGATAAAGATAGGAGACGCAGGACGCATGCAGCGTCATGCGCCGGTAGGCGGAGCTACCGGCGGAGGAGCGGCAGGGGCGGGGCTTAGCGGCGGCCGTCGCTGCGCTCAAAAGCGCTAGTGTGAAACTAGCCTAAGACACACCGTTTTCCTTGAAAACTTTAGAAGAAATTGGGAGGTGGGAGCTGTAGAGGAGCTGGGTCACAGGAGGCAGAAGCTGGCTGCTGCGGCTAACACCTGTGCCCGCTATTAAACAAGATGAATGTTCTCTTCTCCCCACTTCCATAGTCCCTCCCACCTCTATGCATTGAAGCAGGCACCAAGAGATGGGCATGAAGAGCAGTGAATATTAATTTCTCTTTAATAGAGGGCTCACGAGATCGCCCAGCCGCTGCAGAGAGCTGGTGGCTGCGGCTAACAGTGTGCCCACTGTTCAAGAAGATGAATATTCACTGCTCCACAAGCCCATAGTCCTGAGCGTGGGGAGCAGTGAGTTTTCCGGCAGCTGACCTCCGCATGTAAGCAGCACATGATGTTAGTGACATGCACTGCTTACAAGCTGAAATCAGATGCTGACATCAGAACAGGATGCTGCGAGGAAGTGGAGGGAAGGTAAGTAGAATGGTTCGTTTTTATGTGTGCAAGCATGATGGGGGTCATGTATACCAGGATGGTGACTAGGAGGAAGCACGAGTACCAGGATGGGAACGAGGGAGGGGGGCCATGTATACCAGGATGGGGACGAGGGAGGGGGGCCATGTATACCAGGATGGGGACGAGGGAGGGGGGCCATGTATACCAGGATGGGGACGAGGGAGGGGGGCCATGTATACCAGGATGGGGACGAGGGAGGGGGGCCATGTATACCAGGATGGGGACGAGGGAGGGGGGCCATGTATACCAGGATGGGGACGAGGGAGGGGGCCATGTATACCAGGATGGGAACGAGGTAGGGGGGCCATGTATACCAGGATGGGGACGAGGGGGAAGTCATGAATACCAGGAGGGGTAGAGAGACCATGTATACCAGTTTGGGGAAGGGGTGGGAGACCGTGTATACCAGGGTATACCAGGATGGGGATGATGGTGCCGTGTATACCTGGATTGGGGATATAAGTTCAGAATTGAGGGACATTATCAGTGTCAGCGGCTCCTTCCTGATTATAAAATATTAGGGCTTTAATTACTACCTCGTCGATCGTACCAATCAGAGCAGGCCCTGGTGATCTTAGGCTGGGCATCAGTGTTTCAGGCAATCTGATTTCCTGGAACGCTGCAATTGGCTGTACTGGGTATGTCTAAGGTCGTGAGGGGGGTTAAACTTTGTATTGGAAAAAAACCCTGCTGCATAAACACAATGTGTGAGCATAGCCAATGGCGGATCTTAATAGGGGCAGATGGGGCGGTCGCCCCGGGCCCAAGGTTTTTAGGGGGCCCAGGGCAGGGGCCAATCGGTCGGTCGGCATCGCATATGATCTGTCACTGTGTGAGCCGCTCAGCCGCCCGCCGCCGCCCAGTGGCGTAGGAACTTGGAAGGGGGGCGGCGGGCAGTCCCAGGCGGCACGTGTGTGGGGGCGGCGCAGCACGGCAGGAGGCAGAGCAGAAGTTCCTCCTCTCTCTGTGTGCTGTGGGCGGCCGGGACTGAGAAGCGTGGAGGCGGCGGCGCCGACTGGCAGTGCACAGTGAGGAGGACTCGCTCAGCCCAGGAGATTTTGGCAGCGGCTAGCGCAGGACAGGTGGGTCACTGACACACTCACCGTCGGCGTCACCATTTGGGAGGAGGATGCTCTGCCTCTCCCCAGCCTCCCTCCCTGGCTGCTCCCTCCGCTCCAATCCAATGCATTATGCAATTTATGCGGCTGCCTCCAAATTGGAGGGAGCAGCCAGGGAGGCTGGGGAGAGGCAGAGCATGGAGGCAGCCACATAATACATTGGAGGGAGGCTGGGGAGAAGCAGAGCATGGAGGCAGCCGCATAATGCATTGGAGGGAGGCTGGGGAGAAGCAGAGCATGGAGGCAGCCACATAATGCATTGGAGGGAGGCTGGGGAGAAGCAGAGCATGGAGGCAGCCGCATAATGCATTGGAGGGAGCAGCCAGGGAGGCTGGGGAGAGAGGCAGAGCATGGAGGCAGCCGCATAATGCATTGGAGCCGGGAGCAGCCAGGGAGTCTGGGGAGAGGCAGACCTGGCAGAGCATGGAGGCAGGTGACTGTGTGATTAATCATTAACATCCCTAACCAGTAGCCGGCCAGGCCGGCGGTACCCCCTCCCAAGCGCGGCCATTTTATTCCTTTCCAGACCCCGCAATTTGTATACCTAAAAATCAGCATATGCAGTGTTTTTGTGAGAAGAGCCACAAAATGTGGACAGAAAATGTTTTCCTGGGAAGGGGGGTACAGGGGCCCAGGTTTTATGAACAGCCCCGGGCCCATAGTCCCCTTAATCCGCCACTGAGCATAGCCTTCCTCAGAATCAAAAAGTACATCTGAGCCTGTCTGATACCCTAGTGCAGGGGTTCTCAAACTACGGCTTGCGAGCCACAAGGACATTTATCTGGCCCGCCGGGTGTTTTTGCCACTGCTGCCTGTCTTGCTTAGCAGCCGACTTGTGTTTGGGGCCCGTGGTCTCAATGGGCCCCGAGCAGGTCTTCCTCCTACCTCTGCTACACACGTAGCTAAGTTCCGCGGCCGCCACTGGGCCCGGCCGACATTGAACTTCACTACAGTTCAATGTCGACGAGCCCTGTAATCACGGGCGGAACTACGAGTCAACGAGGAAAAGCGATGCACGGCCCTCCGTATGCAGCACTTATTGACGTCACGCCGCCTTTGCCAGAAGAAGACTGAGTCGAGCAGGCGCCTCTTTAGTGCAGTGGGGGACATAGGTGAGTACTGGGGACCTATGCTTCCTCATGGGGACACTTACCTGCCTCTTGGGGACATTTACCTGCCTCCTGGGGACCTATGCAGCCTCTTGGGGACATTTACCTGCCTCTTGGGGACATTTACCTGCCTCTTGGGGACCTATGCTGCCTCTTGGGGACCTATGCTGCCTCTTGGGGACATTTACCTGCCTATTGGGGACCTATGCTGCCTCTTGGGGACATTTACCTGCCTCTTGGGGACCTATGCAGCCTCTTGGGGACCTATGCAGCCTCTTGGGGACCTATGCAGCCTCTTGGGGATATTTACCTGCCTCTTGGGGATATTTACCTGCCTCTTGGGGATATTTACCTGCCTCTTGGGGATATTTACCTGCCTCTTGGGGATATTTACCTGCCTCTTGGGGATATTTACCTGCCTCTTGGGGATATTTACCTGCCTCTTGGGGATATTTACTTGCCTATTGGGGACCTATGCTGCCTATTTGGGACTCTTCGCACCACACCAGTCTGAGCCTGAGGTAAAAACGGAGTTCCACCAATATGAGCACTGGTGAGGCTGAAATGATATGGACTGGCAATGCTGCGTTGATAGGCACTGATCAGTCTACATTGATGGGCAGTGCAGTCTGTATGTGTCTGTGTGGGCAATTTTATTGCTGGTATATTGTTTTTGTAACGCTGTCTATGTATACGTGTGTGTATGTATGTGTGTGTGTATATATGTGTGTATATGTGTATATATATATATATATATATATATATATATATATATATATATATATATATATATATATATATATATATATATATATAGTTAGTCATATGTTAAAGTTTGGGCACCCCTATTAATGTTAACCTTTTTTTTTTTTTATAACAATTTTGGTTTTTGCAACAGCGATTTCGGTTTCATATATCTAATAACTGATGGACTCGGTTATATTTCTGGATTCAAATGAGGTTTATTGTACTAACAGAAAACGTGCAATCTGCATTTTAACAAAATTTGACCGGTGCAAAAGTATGGGCACCCTTATCATTTTCTTGATTTGAACACTCCTAACTACTTTTTACTGACTTCCTGAAGCACTAAATTGGTTTTGTAACCTCATCGAGCTTTGAACTTCATAGCCAGGTGTATCAAATCATGAGAAAAGGTATTTAAGGTGGCCACTTGCAAGTAGTTCTCCTATTTGATTCTCCTATGAAGAGTGGCATCATGGGCTCCTCGAAACAACTCTCAAATGATCTGAAAACAAAGATTATTCAACATAGCTTTTCAG
The DNA here is from genome assembly GCF_039654945.1 of Dendrobates tinctorius. NCBI lineage: Eukaryota > Metazoa > Chordata > Amphibia > Anura > Dendrobatidae > Dendrobates > Dendrobates tinctorius. The sequence goes on from NW_027361716.1 coordinate 19,532,484, forward strand.
GGGAAGGATACAAAAAGTTGTCTCCGAGATTTAACCTGTCAGTTTCCACCGTGAGGAACATAGTAAGGAAATGGAAGAACACAGGTACAGTTCTTGTTAAGCCCAGAAGTGGCAGGCCAAGAAAAATATGAGAAAGGCAGAGAAGAAGAATGGTGAGAACAGTCAAGGACAATCCACAGACCACCTCCAAAGACCTGCAGCATCATCTTGCTGCAGATGGTGTCACTGTGCATCGGTCAACAATACAGCGCACTTTGCACAAGGAGAAACTGTATGGGAGAGTGATGCGAAAGAAGCCGTTTCTGCAAGCACGCCACAAACAGTCGCCTGAGGTATGCAAAAGCACATTTGGACAAGCCAGTTACATTTTGGAAGAAGGTCCTGTGGACTGATGAAACAAAGATTGAGTTGTTTGGTCATACAAAAAGACGTTATGCACGGAGGCTAAAAAACACAGCATTCCAAGAAAAATACTTGCTACCCACAGTAAAATTTGGTGGAGGTTCCATCATGCTTTGGGGCTGTGTGGCCAATGCCGGCACCGGGAATCTTGTTAAAGTTGAGGGTTGCATTGATTCAACTCAGTATCAGCAGATTCTTGACAATAATGTGCAAGAATCAGTGACGAAGTTGAAGTTACGCAGGGGATGGATATTTCAGCAAGACAATGATCCAAAACATCGCTCCAAATCTACTCAGGCATTCATGCAGAGGAACAATTACAATGTTCTGGAATGGCCATCCCAGTCCCCAGACCTGAATATCATTGAACATCTGTGGGATGATTTGAAGCGGGCTGTCCATGCTCGGCGACCATCAAACTTAACTGAACTGGAATTGTTTTGTAAACAGGAATGGTCACAAATACCTTCATCCAGGATCCAGGAACTCATTAATAGCTACAGGAAGCGACTAGAAGCTGTTATTTTTGCAAAAGGAGGATCTACGAACTATTAATGTCACTTTTAAGTTGTGGTGCCCATACTTTTCCACCGGTCAAATTTTGTTTAAATGCAGATTGCACATTTTCTGTTAGTACAATAAACCTCATTTGAATCCAGAAATATAACTGAGTCCATCAGTTATTAGATATATGAAACTGAAATAGCTGTTGCAAAAACCAAAATTGTTATAAAGGAAAAAGGTTAACATTAATAGGGGTGCCCAAACTTTAACATATGACTGTATGTGTGTACAGTTAGGTCCATATATATTTGGACAGACAACATTTTTCTAATTTTGGTTCTAGACATTACCACAATGAATTTTAAACAAAACAATTCAGATGCAGTTGAAGTTCAGACTTTCAGCTTTCATTTGAGGGTATCCACATTAAAATTGGATGAAGGGTTTAGGAGTTTCAGCTCCTTAACATGTGCCACCCTGTTTTTAAAGGGATCAAAAGTAATTGGACAATTGACTCCAAGGCGCTTTCATTGACAGGTGTGGGCAATCCCTTCGTTATGTCATTGTCAATTAAGCAGATAAAAGGCCTGGAGTTTGCATTTAGAAGGTTTTGCTGTGAAGGAAACATGTGGTCAAAGGAGCTCTCCATGCAGGTGAAACAAGCCATCCTTAAGCTGCAAAAACAGAAAAAACCCATCTGAGAAATTGCTACAACATTAGGAGTGGCAAAATCTACGGTTTGGTACATCCTGAGAAAGAAAGTAAGTACTGGTGAACTCATCAATGCAAAAAGACCTGGGCGCCCACGGAAGACAACAGTGGTGGATGATCGCAGAATAATCTCCATGGTGAAGAGAAACCCCTTCACAACAGCCAACCAAGTGATCAACACTCTCCAGGAGGTAGGCGTATCAATATCCAAATCTACCATAAAGAGAAGACTGCATGAAAGTAAATACAGAGGGTTCACTGCACGGTTCAAGCCACTCATAAGCATCAAGAATCAAAAGGCTAGACTGGACTTTGCTAAAAAAACATCTAAAAAAGCCAGCACAGTTCTGGAAGAACATTCTTTGGACAGATGAAAGCAAGATCAACCTCTACCAGAATGATGGAAAGAGAAAAGTATGGCAAAGACGTGGTACAGTTCATGATCCAAAGCATACCACATTTTCTGTAAAACATGGCGGAGGCAGTATGATGGCTTGGGCATGCATGGCTGCCAGTGGCACTGGGTCACTAGTGTTTATTGATAATGTGACAGGACAGAAGCAGCCGAATGAATTCTGAGGTATTCAGAGCCATACTGTGTGCTCAGATCCAGCCAAACTGATTGGTCGCCGTTTCATACTACAGATGGACAATGACCCAGAACATAAAGCCAAAGCAACCCAGGAGTTTATTAGAAAGAAGTAGAATATTCTTGAATGGCCAAGTCAGTCACCTGATCTTAACCCAATTGAGCATGCATTTCACTTGTTAAAGACTCAACTTCAGACAGAAAGGCCCACAAACAAACAGCAACTGAAAACCACCGCAGTGAAGGCCTGGCAGAGCATCAAAAAGGAGGAAACACCGTCTGGTGATGTCCATGAGTTCAAGACTTCAGGCAGTCATTGCCAACAAAGGGTTTTCAACCTAGTGCTAGAAATGAACATTTTATTTACAATTATTTAATCTGTCCAATTACTTTTGGTCCCTTTAAAAACACGGTGGCACATGTTAAGGAGCTGAAACTCCTAAACCCTTCATCCAATTTTAATGTGGATACCCTCAAATGAAAGCTGAAAGTCTGAACTTCAACTGCATCTGAATTGTTTTGTTTAAAATTCATTGTGGTAATGTCTAGAACCAAAATTAGAAAAATGTTGTCTCTGTTCAAATATATATATGGACGTAGCTGTATATGTATTTTTGTATATTGTAATATTGTATTTGTTCCTGATTTTGTTTTTTTTACTTCAAAATAAGATGTGTGCAAAGGAATTTGTTCATAGTTATATTCCCACCCTCCAATGGTTTGCGGGACAGTGAACTGGCCCCCTGTTTAAAAAAAAGTTTGAGGACCCCTGCCCTAGGGGCTAAGTGTCTGTAATTGTATCGATTAGTATAGCTCTTAGATTATGTTCACACAATGTTTTATTCAGGTGTTTAAAAACCAGTTCAAGTGAAAACCAATTGGGGTGCTTTCACATTGCGTTTTGTCACATGTTCCTTGGTCCCGTTAGGGTTTGCGTCTGAACTTCCTGCAAAACGGGATATTGGTGTATGCGTCGACAGGGCCATAGACTATAATGTTGCTGACAAATTGAATGTGCACGCTGTTGTGGATTATTTTCGGGCATATACGCCTACTGGAGACAGACACCCAGATGTTGTGTACTACGAAGTCTGATTGTCCGCCTCCAGTAGGCGTATATGCCCAAAAATGATGCACGACAGAGCACACCTTCACTCTGTCGGCACCATTATAGTCTGTGGCCCATCGGCACATACGCTTGAATTCTGTGTTGGACAATTTGAAAACATCCTTACTAAACCTCTTGCCTTTTCTTATCGGGTTTTTTTTTCCTCAGCCGCTTCATATGGGGGGACACATGTTATAGTCTACTGACAGTGTTAGATTCAAAATGAAAATGGTCTCCTCACCAGCAGACTAAACCTTCGCTGATTCAAAATGAAAATGGTCTCCTCCCCAGCAGACTAAACCTTCGCTGCTAGCCTCAGGCTTCCTCTGTTTTGTAGTGTCAGTTGGAGGCAAGGTCTGTTTCAGACCTGTCTTAGTTGTTAGGTGTTATCCATCTTTTTTGTTTTTCAGATGAATCGTGTTGAGGGTAACGGTGCAATTGTGTGCTCTATTTTACCCATGCAGTGACTAAGAGTATAGGCTGTAATTGTGCAGTTTGTATCCTATCATGTCAGTATGGCTGGAACCAAGTATCTTGACACTCTTGGTGTTCAGGTACTGGGGCGGCGGTCCGTAATTCTGTCAGATCCTGCCCATCCGCGGGCCTGTGGTATCCGGCTGCCAGATCCTGTCATTGGCTCGGAGTTCAGATGCGATGCCAGACATGGTAGACAATTCGCTGCTGTGCGGCGTGCTGTTTCGGTCTGCCCGGCTGCCCTTTAGGGATTACACCCTACACTCTCTCTCTCTAATGGGGTCATGCAAATTACCTAGGTCAAGTGGGGTGTATCGCGTGGCGGCCATTGTTCGGCTGTGCGGCTGGCATTGCTGCTGCCATGGCAGTGCTGAAGTTGAACCCTCGGACGCGCTACTGGCCAGTCTTGTTCTCCATTGTGCCATGGCCAATCCGTGTGGTCAGCCATCAGGACAGACAGAGCCTCCCAGAGATCAAGGAGATCTTTTTTTAAATCTACTCCTGCCTGGCGTTCCCTTTGCTCTAGTGGAAAACCCTTTGGTGCCAGAGGCAGTAGCAGAGTTAATATCAGGCGGGCGCCCCCACTCAGGGATTTTTCCCGCGTGGGTTACTGCCTCCTGCTCCTCAGGGAGGCATGGCTGGGGCAGTCAACGATTTATGGTTCAGAGAGTACTAATGAAACACTGTACTGAAAAGAATACGATGCAAAACAAAGTGAAATTATTTACAATCCGCGAATCAACAGTGGATAAAATTTCGGTCTGCATGGACCTTCAACAGAAAAATTCTGTACAAAACACTTGTATTAAAAATATCAGTCAGTATACAATCAGAAATCTCAGGAAACATCAATAAGACAAATTGTTAAAACAAAATAAGGAGGACTGCAGCATATTTGTGTGGACTGAGGGTATGCTGAAGTGTTAATTCTGTGAAACTACCGGAGTGGTTGATAAGGAGTGGGTCCAGGAACTGCAAAGCAAATAGAACAGTCAATAGAACTACACAATGCCAGTTATGTACCAAGACACAAAGAATGAAAAAGGGGGAGTGGGAAGGAAGAAGATAGAGGACAGGAAGGGGGGACAAGAGAGTAGTAGAGAGGGAAGGAGAGACTGGAAAGGAGAAGAATATGAGTGTAAGTATGGGAGAAAAGGAATGGGAGTACTGGAGCATATACAACTTGGCCAGGTGCTGCTGATTGAAATAATGGAAAATGAGAACTGACCTGTGTGGTTGAAGTGGTGGATAAGTAGTCAATACTCATAGGGGATAACGCTTAAAACTGGAAAAACCGGAAGGAAAAGGAGGACATTAAATGTCAATAGTGCATTCCAGTATGAAATCACAGGACCTTAATTTTATGTTGCTGCAGTTCAGGAGAAAAGGTGTACTCACCAGTGTTTTATTTCTTATGGGTCAGAGAGGTTGTCTCTTCTGGCTACAAGAGTTTGTCGCTCTTCTACGAGAATTTTTTTCAGATCTCGCCCTCCCCACATTATAAGAGCCAGTTTAGTTTACGCTATAGCATCCCTGTTTCAAGCTGGAGTAATCACGAGGGTTCCGCCTTCAGAACTCTTCATAGGGTTCTACTCAAACCTATTTGTTATCCCCAAAAAAGGATGTTTCGATACGACATATTCTGGATCTAAAACTGCTGAATATGTGTGCTGCTGCGTCACTTCAGGATGGAGTCACTCCAGTCAGTCGCGGCATGGAGATCAGGGAGTTTCTGTCCTCGATAGACTTTCAGGAGGCCTAACTTCATGTACCTATCTTTTTGGGTCACCAGCAATTTCTTAACTTTGCAGTCAACCAGGAATCACCTTCAGTTCAGGGCCCTTCCCATTGGGCTGGCACCCGGGGTGTTTAAAGAGGTTCTGGTCTCAGTTATGCCTTTACTCCAGACCAGGGGCGATGATGATATTCTGATCAAGGCGCCTACCTTCTCCCAGAATCTGGAGATCTTGCAGATTGTTCTAGAATCCCTAGAACAATTTGAATGGATTGTTAACATGGCAAAGTCAGTGTTAATTCCAACATTGAAACACAGAAAAACAAACGTATAAAAATACTCTTTTGTAATAAAAAAAAAAAGTAACAGTAAACAGCAAGTACTAGTAAAAACATAACAAAGCAAGATATTTGGTTAAGTTTTTTGCAATAAATGTATACTAAGCCACTCTACCAAACGTCAAGGTAACCCATATCAGAGCAGTCCCTAACTGATGTATTTCAAAACCTGATCATGTGTATAGCCCATGTGTTTGTGTCTAATTAGTTTCTTGTTTTTGCAAGATGGGGAGGTTTCCACCCCTCCCTTATGGGCCATGCACACAAAAGCCGTCTTCCATAGCGTGTCCACATCGGACATTACCAGCCTGAATCCTGCTCATACAGGTACTATACACATGATCAGGGCTGTGGAGTCGGTAAGCCACAGTTGCGACTCCGACTCCGGCTCCGACTCCTTCATAAATGGCCAATTCATAACAACAAATTTACTGTTGTAAAATATTAAACATCGTGCTTATTCAGTTTCTCACCATCATATAAGTAATCAGACCACTTAGAGCAAAAACTACATTTATTAGAATAGAATTAGAATATAGCAAATAACTTTTACAAACTTTTCTAAACTGTAAGTAAATATGCAATAAACACTTTTATGCAGTTAATAAGAAGAAATCTATAAATTTGTCCTCAGAAAAAGTATTGCCTCTGTCAGATCCTCCTTCATGGATGCCCTCAAATCTGATCTAATTATTTTGAGAGCAGAGAACAACCTCTCTACACTAACTTGTGTTGGTGGCAAAGCAGTAACCACTCGGGCAACATCTCTGACAATGTCAGGATACAGAGGAATTGCTTGTTGCACTGTTATTTTTGATGAACGGTCAAATTTCTCAATTTCTTTTAGTGCACATGAAAAATTCTGCTGAAATGTACTGGCTGTGTTCCTTGATGGGGATGACTCTTCTATGCGGGAACGCTTTGCACGGTCTTTGTGATCCAAATATTTTTCGAAATTAAATTCTTCATCAGTTGATGATGAGGGTGAAGATGTGGCAGGACGACCAAATTCTTCTTGTTCTTCCTGACTGTTCTGCAACCCTTTCATCCTTACTGCTATTTCAAACAGAGCTTCTTTTCCTTTACTTAGCTGTTGATCATCTAGAAGAATCCGATGCATTGGGTCTACATAAACAGCTGCCAAAAGAATGTTATTTTGTAATAGTAGCTCCTCTCTCCGTTTCATTGATGTAGCAATGCCACTTGCAATTAACCCTCCTCTTTGGGACAGGCGAAACATCAGGTTCTTCCACTCCTTTAAGAAAATACCTGGAGTTAAGTCCTCTGCTTGTAATTTTTTAGTCACTGTAAATGGGTGCTCTAGCAATTTTTCCAGCTCAGTCACCTGATTCCACTGACTTTCATTTAGCGTCAGTTGAGGGTTAGCCATGTCTACAAGAAAGGTTTTCAGTTCAACCAAGCGCTGAATCATTAAGTACTGCCCCATCGTGTGGCTTGATCAATAATTGCCCCTTTTCCAGCACGTCTCTTCAAAATTGAGTCAACTTTAGGGGTTCTGGCAACAGTAGCCAATTTTCTCACCTTGCCAATCAGTGCAGCAGCATGTCCTTCTTGCAGACTGTCTCTTACAGCCAGCTGTAGCGTATGCACAACACAGCGCATGTGATGAATGAAAGAACATATTGACACCGTTTCAACAAGATCATCTAAACTATCATGTTGCTGTTCATCTGAAGCAACTTCAGTTTGCTCCTCAGTTACAATACTGTCTTCCTCTATTTCAAACATTTGTGTCTGTGGACCCAGAATGTTCTTCTAGCTGCTGGTCACCATCATTACTCTCATTCATTAGCTTAATAGTACTTATCATATTTGAAGCATTGTCAGTTACGACAGAAAGAACTTGCTCTTTTTTAAGTTCATAGTCTTGCAGAACCTTTTCCACCAAGACCTGGAGAAACTCACTGGTGTGATGAGCTTTGGTGTCTTTTACTGCCAATGTCTTGGTAACTATTTCATTTTTGTCACAAACAAATCGGACATTGATGGCAAAATAGTTCACTCTGTGACGTGTGCAGGCATCCATTTTAAGAAACAGAAAGCGTCCCTTGAGAGTTTTTTTAAGTTCTTCCTTTTGTTTAGCGTCAGTTGAGGGTTAGCCATGTCTACAAGAAAGGTTTTCAGTTCAACCAAGCGCTGAATCATTAAGTAAGTATTTGTCTTATCTATTGCATTTTTTCTAGGCTGTATTGTGCATAAATATGTGACTTCAGATTTTGTATTAGTCTAGCCTGATGAAGAGACCTGAGTAGTCTCGAAAGCTTGCAATGTATTACCATCTTTTCAGTTAGCCATTAAAAGGTATCAACTACTGAGGACTCTCAATCCTGAATATTTTCCTTTTGTTTAAAAGCTTCTTCGATTACTAATTTTCTAATACTCTCTCTCTCCAGAGAAACACCAAGCTTGCGGGCCATTTCCCCACTCAGACACATAAAAGCTGGTCGTGAAAATGATGAAATAGGCACACTATCCTTTACAACAAGCTCTATGATCTGTTTTTTAAATGTATCTACTGTCATTGTCACAGTAACTTTGTCACTGACAAAATATCTTGCAACTGATGGCTGCAAAGTTCTCTGCTCCTTTGTTTGGCTGGAATTGCTGGGCACTGGTTCATTGGTTTGAATGCAGTCTTTCTCATCCACTGCTTTCAGTACTTCTGGATGAAAGCGCTGTAAATGTCTCTTTAGACTAGAAGCTCTGGTAGGAGCATTTTTATCTTTGCCTGAATATGCACTCATCTTGGCTTCACAGCATTTGTTTTCGTCTGGATCATTTGTCATACACTGACAGACATAATGTTTTCTATCTTCAGTGATGGTGAAATGTTCAAATACAGCTGATTTAATGTGATGCTTCTTTTGACATTCTCAGGTTTTTAATTCTGCATTCACAATCCAAATGACAATTGTTTTTCCTAAAAACAATTGTACAAAATTATTGCCAGGTCGTACAACTGATATAGTGGTCAGTAATATTGTTATTATTCCTCATGTACTCACAGTTAATTGATGCAAAGTTTGTTGAAAGGATAATACTTCTTACAGTCTTCCTCTTCTGAGTAGCAGGCAGCTGTGAGATGCTTGGAAGACGCACACCTAGTATGATCTAGTCTAGAGGAGGAGCTTTACTACTAAGAATTTGCAACACATTTTCACTTTCAGTTTCATACATTGTAAGTAGGGGGGTTGGGGCAGCATGAGGTTAACCAAGTATAAGATTAGATAAGGGCAGTGGAGAACAGTGACACACAAGAAGTAAGAAATGTCTCTATCTCCAGCAGAACTGCTTATCACTGTTGTTCATAGTTTGATAGAACATATATATTTGAGTAACATTTATAAAATTCATATGGAAGTTCAATTATGAAATATTAATACATTTTTTTTTAAAGCTGGAGTCGGAGTCGGTACATTTCTACCGACTCCGACTCCAACCAAAACTAACTCCGACTCCACGACTCCGACTCCACAGTCCTGCACATGATCACGTTTTTAAATACATCAGTTAGGGACTGCTCTGAGAAGGGCTACCTTGACGTTTGGTAGAGTGGCTTGGTATACATTTTTTTTGCAAAAAAAACGTTTCAACCAAATACCCTCTTTTATTATCTTTTTACTAGCACTTGCTATTTACTGTTACTTTTTTAACAGCAGAGTATTTTATACGTTTGTTTTACTGTGTTTTTCTGTGTTTTTGTCTTGGTGGTGTGAACACTGTCATACAGACTTGTTCGCTGTGTGCATGGCCCATGTGTTTGTGTGTAATTCCAACACAGAAGCTTCAGTTTCTAGGGCTTGTATTCCACACAGTTAAAGCGTAAATCTTCCTTTCAGAGGGAAATAGGCCAGCTCTGCAATCTTCTGTTCAAATTCTGAAGTGGCCAAAGAGACGTTCTATCCAGTTTTGCATGAGAGTCTTCGGGAAGATGGTAGCAATGTTCGAGGCAGTCCTGTTTGCACAACTTCATACAAGGCCCCTACAGAACACACTGTTGGCCTCTAGACCGTCCATTCCTCCTACTTTGCTGTTGCCGGTCTCTCAGGTGGTGGTTGTCTTCGCCCCTATTAATCCAGGGTTGCTCCTTCCGCCTCATCTAGTGGCAGGATCTGAGCATGGATACCAGCCTTATTGGATTGAGCGGCCCATCTTCTGCCACTTGTCGGTTCATAATTCCAGGAAAAGTCAGGAATGACTCCTTCCAATCAATGTATTGGAGCTCAGACTTGTCTGTTTGACTCTTCTACACTGGCAACACCTGCTTCTAGGATTCTCCATCAGGATCCACTCCAACAATGCCCACGGCAGTGGCCTAAATCAACCTTCAAGGAAGGATGTGGAGTCCATCCGCCATGTCAGAGGCGGCTGAGATACTGAAATGGGCTGAAAACAAAGTTCATATACCCGGAGTGGACAACTGGATGGCAGGCTTCTTGAGCCGCGAGCAGGTATATGAAAGTGAATGGGCTCTTCATCCAGAGGTCATCCCAGATGTAAATCTCTTGGCATCCAGATGAAACCATAAAATAACAAAATTCATCTCCGGATCCTCGGGCAGTTTCAGCCAACAAATTAGCAATTCCCTGGTTGCCATTCTTCCCTCGCTTACCCATTTCCCCCTTTACCTCTTCTGCCCATATTTCTCAAGAAAGTCAAAGCAGAAGGGATACCAGTTATCCTCATCTCACCAGACTGGCCTTGAAGGGCCTGGTACGTGGATTTGATTAACCTTATGGCGAATGTCCCTTGGACTCTTTCTCACCGTCCAGATCTTGTGTCTCGGGGTCTGTTCTACCACCAGAATGTTAGTCGCTCAATTTATTGGCATGGTTGTTGAAGCCACGATTTTGAGGGCAGCAGTCATGATTTAGTCAGAAGCAGTCACCTAAACCATGATTGGGGTACTGAAGCCCTCCTCACTGCTCATCTATCACTGCACATGGAAGACCTACTTTTGCTGGTGTGAGTCTTTTGGAGTTTCTAAAATGTCCTTTTCTCTGCCAGTACTGCTCTCCTTGTAGTCTCTGTTGGAGTCAGGGTTGGTGCTTGGTTCTCTCAAAGGGAGAGGTGTCCTCTAAGGCTAGTTTCACACTAGCGTTTAAACGACGCGCGCACGGCGCCGCTAAGCCACGCCCCCTGCCGGCTCCCTGCCTGCCCCTTCCTGTTATCGCCTCCTCCGAGCGCAGAGGGCTGCATGCGTTATGCGCACCCTATCTTTAGCATAGGGTGCGCAGGCCGTGCGCAACTATGAATATAGCGTGCGCTGCGCATTTTTGGAGGTGCGCCGTGCGCGCCGAACGCAGCATGTTGCATTTTGGCGCGCACGGCGCACATTCAAAAATGCGCAGCGCACGCTATATTCATAGTTGCGCACGGCCTGCGCACCCTATGCTAAAGATAGGGTGCGCATAACGCATGCAGCCCTCTGCGCTCGGAGGAGGCGATAACAGGAAGGGGCGGGCAGGGAGTCGGCAGGGGGCGTGGCTTAGCGGCGCCGTGCGCGCGTCGTTTAAACGCTAGTGTGAAACTAGCCTTAAGCTGTTTTTTTTTGTTTTTTTTTCACACAGATATGACTTGTAAACCTCAGGTCAGGACGTTTCTTCAGGGGGAAGCACACCCTATTACCCCCCACCACCTTGATTCGTGGAACCTTAAAGGGAACCCGTCACCAGGAATAACGCTGTGAACCTGCGCAGTTATACTGTTAATCTGCAGGTTAACAGTGTTATGATGCTCTCCGGCTCAGGATTCTAGTCTTGGTGGGAAGTTTTTGCAGGTGACGAAGCCTAACAGTAACGAGTATTATTTTCCCACTCCAGGGACAGCTTGAGGACATCCCATGGCTTTCTATGTCTTCCAATGAAGTGGCAAGGAAATTAAAATTTTTGATACTTGCTGTAAAGTCTTTTTTTCGGTAATCTTCATTGGGGGACACGGAATCCACCCTTTGTTGGCCGTTTGGGCGTGCATTTATGTTGTTTTCCTCTCTCGGGGTGTAATTGAATTATTTGTCCAAATGCTTTAATATTTTTTCTTTGCTCTCCTACTGCTTTCTTTCTAAACTGATGGAGCCTGAAGCTAGGAAGCGAGGTACAGTTTGCTGGGGAGGAGAGCAATTTTCATTTAAAATGTAGTAAGGGTGAGCCCCCAGGTGGCAGCAGACTATCCCATGGTTCTGTGTCCTCCAATGAATACTACTGAGAAACAGATTCTACAATAAGTACCAAAAATATTAACATTCTGTTAACAATATCATAAACATTTGCTGTGAAGTGTTTTTTTTTAGGTTTTCGGAGGTTAAAAACTCAAATCCACTTTAAAAAAAAAAAAAAAAAAAAATCATGCTATTTTATTTTTTTTTGCCTTCCCGTTGACTTTTTTGCTTTATAAGTATAGAGCGTCTTTAGAGCAGAAAAAGCCTGAAGGCTGCTCCACTTGCTTCTTTTAACCACCTGGTGTGGTTAAAACATAACTCATTATTTATTTATTTTTTTTTAACACAAAGAATAGCAGGTTGTTTATCAAAAGAAATGAATAGGAAGAGGCTTTCAAGTGTATAAGAGCAGAGTCGCTCAAGAGACATTGTGTGAACATTCCCTTATGGCACCAAAGTTGCGTGCCCTTTTGTGAACAGGTGATGGTGACTGGCTGCTGTTCCTCCGGCTGCTGGCTGTCTGACATTTGCTTTGTTCTTGTTATAGTAGGAACACTCATACCAAGGTCAATCTAAGTAACAAAGCCTCCACCGAGACTCCTCCGCAGAAAAATGCCCCTCCAAAAGTTGTGTCTGTAAAACCAAAAGTCAAACAGCCAAAGACCAAGGCTGAACCTCCACCAAAAAAAAGGAAACAGTGGAAAGAGGAGTTTTCATCTTCTCAATCAGACTCCTCACCAGACATGCAGAGTGATGAGGAAGGTAAGGAAAGGGGGAAGCGGAAACATTTGTCTGAAAAATAGTTTGATCTCTGCGCCCTGTGTAAATGTATTAGTTATTTTAGTTTGTTTCTGCCCCTTTTTTTTATCTGTATGTAGCAAAATGGGAAACATCAAGGAGCAGTTAGCTGCTATAGATTTTTGCTACATGGTTATCAACCCTTGGACTATCCTATATGCAGAGAATGCCTCATCCATTCATTGGATATTGATGTGCTGTGAGCAGCAAGTGTTGCAGAACTGAACCCAAACCTCAAGTGATCCATGGATCATATATATCTTATACACAATTTAGACAGGAAAATCTTTTTTTCTAAAAACTGATATTGCAACTCTGTTTTTCACATCAGCAGAACTGAGCTGTGTATACCAACCCATAGTAGACGTGATTTCTGAGGATTAAAGTAAAAGGCAGGCATTTTTTTTTTTCCTGATCCTGCACAACCCCTGTAGGTGTTAGTTGTGTAACGAATCGGTCCCACTGCAGATTCACTTCAGGCGTCTTCCAAAAATACATTTATCTGCTATCCGCAGAGCAGGAGATAAGTCATCTGACCGCAAAATTGGAATCGCCAAGTCGTCTCATACACTTGCTAGACTACGACTTCATTCACTTCTATGACTGGTGGTGATATCTGTACCATCAGTCTCATGTAAGTGAATAGCATGATGGGCATGCACGCACACTATGGCTCCTTACACACTATGCAATTTGGGATCCTCTACTTTTGATTGGTAGGGCTCCAAGCACTCTATCGTTTCCTATTGTTTTATGGGCATTTCTCATAGCTGTCATATTACAAAATACTGAAGATTTAGATATAATTTGCTGTTAGATAAAATCTCTTAAAAATGGCTTCAGTAGACAGTTCACTACTGAAGCTACAATTCTGTGCCCATTAGACGAACAGCTTATCTAAAGGTGACGATGGACATAAATGATCCATGGAACCATCATTTAACTCTGCCTGGAAGAACAATAATGTCCGTTTTGTCAGTCCTTGCTTCTGTTCCAGCTGTGCAATTTACAATGATGGCTGTGACCGTGTAATCCTACAGTTTTACTTCATCTGTCCATGTTTTGTGTCCTCCTTTCAGAGTTTGAGCCCCCTCCACCGCCAATTGTTACTCGCTTCTTGAACACAAGGGCCATGAAAGAGACATTCAAGGGATATATTGAGCTGCTTGTGGGAATTGCATTGGATCCTGATGTGTTGCAAAACCTGGAGAAAGATAATGGTGAAATTTTATTTTATCTTTTATCATTTGCGTTTGTGAGACCTACACATCCTACATTATGGATCTGTGAGATAGAATATATATTTTTTTTTTACTGAAGGATTGCATGTCTGTATCAGACTTGTAAAAAATTAAAAATTGTGGTATAGTGGATTTAGTGTCCTCTTCTAGGGGACCAATATGCCTATAAGGTGGAGAATATGGTGACTTGTGGAGGCATAGGAGGTCTGAGCCACCATACCCAGCCTATGTATGTGCCGTGTGTATAAATTATCCTCTGAACATTCAGGTTCTCTTCAACTTATGTTGCTGGTATTTTTTTTCTTAGACTATGTTCTTCTGCCACATATGAGGAAGATTGAAGGGATGTTAAATGAGAACCGGAGGAGGCTGCTCACAAAACTGCAGATGGATCAGCCATTGAAGGTACGGAGATGAAGAGTTTGTGATGAAGCAAGGGTCTGATATGGCCAAGAAGCAACATTTGTCTGTTGGTACCATGTGTTCAAAGTAATAATTCAACTATATGACTATGGTATGGTGTAAGTGGTTGCAAAAAATGTTTTTTTCACTGACCGCAAGAAGAGTCCTTGAAGATTGTCATGTGACACTTCGTATAATATAAACCCTTGAAAACTTTATTACACTGTGATGTGACCTGCAAAAACCTAGTAGTGATTCTGTACACAAGTAAAACAATGGCGCCGTCGTTTAGAAGCTTGGAAAGTACTGAAATATTTTGTGCTGTGATTTTGACAGACTACATGTTTGTCTTTGTGAATTTTTAGAACGCCTTGGAAAATTATCCAGATATAACTACAATTAATCGTGATGGAAGAGGAAAATCAGGAGGAGCTGCTGTATGTAAAATAAAAGTACATGGCAAGTGGTACAACAAGAAAACGATGCGACCCACTAAAACGGCTTCAAAGCAATCACAGGTATGTAAGCAACATACCTCAGGATCATTGGGGTCCCACCAGTCACACTATTTTTTATATATGTGTATATATATATAATCCCGTTTATAGAAATGGGAGAAGCGTTTGCCCAGGATTAAACTTAAAGCATTTTAATTATCTCATAAATGACTAGTACATCTGAAAATAAGCTACTTTGTAACATATGTTATCAGTGAAATCTGCTTATGTCTCCTCCAGGTCCGATTATTAATTCTCAATTCATGGGTAGAAAAATATTCAGAATTGAGAGTCCTCATTGGTTGATACCTTTTAACCCCTTCACGACCTTTGACGCCACGTAGGCGTCATGAAAAGTCGTGACAATACGACCCATGACGCCTATGTGGCATCATGAATTGATTGCCCCCCTGCGGGTCGGGTGACCGGGGTCACTGAAAGGTCACCCAACCTGCACACAAAGGACCCTTCAAAGTTAACACCTGGGGACGCGGCTTAGCCCCCACGTGCCTACGATCGCTCTGATTGGCTGTTAAAAGTGAAACTGCCAATCAGAGCGATTTGTAATATTTCACCAAATATTACAATCCAGCCATGGCTGATGCTGAAATAGCATCGGACATGGCTGGAGACCGAGACCCGACCCCCCCACACCGTCTGACTGCACCGATCGGCTGCCGCCACCGTCATAATCTGCCCCCCGCCCTCCGATCACCCCCTCTCACCCTCCGATCACTCCCTCCTTTATGCCTCCGACCTCCCGCTATCCGTCCCGGTGTCCCGCCGTCCAGCATCATGGGCGCCGCCATCTTGGAAGATGGGCGCACGCGCAGTGCGCCAAATCGAATCTGCAACGCTGCAGATTCATTCATTTATTTTGATCACTATGATAAACTTTCATAGTGATCAAAATAAAAAAAAAAATCACCGCCCCCTTATCACCCCCATAGGTAGGGACAAATAATAAAATCATCACGGGGTCTCCAAACGCGACATGGAGCCACCATTTATTCCAGCCAATTTTGCGTTCAAAAAGTCAAACGGTGCTCCCTCCATTTCGAGCCCCGACGTGTGCCCAAACAGTGGTGTACCCCCACTTATGGGGTATCAGCGTACTCAGGAAAAATTTCTTTTGTTAACCTTGGGAAAATAAAAAATGGGGGCTAAAATAATTTTTGGGGAAAAAAATGATTTTTTATTTTCACGGTTCTGCGTTATAAACTTCTGTGAAGCACTTGGGGGTTCAACGTGCTCACCACACATCTAGATAAGTTCCTTGGGGGGTCTAGTTTCCAAAATGGGGTCACTTGTGGGGGGTTTCCACTGTTTAGGTACATCAGAGGCTCTGCAAACATAACATGACGTCCACAGACCATTCCATCAAGTCGGCATTTCAAGACGTCACTACTTCCATTCCGAGCCCCAACGTGTCCCCGAACAGTGGTTCCCTCCCACATATGGGGTACCAGCGTACTCAGGACAAACTGGACAACAACTTTTGGGGTCCAATTTATCCTTTTACCCTTGTGAAAATAAAAAATAGTGGGCTAAAAATCATTTTTTAAGGAAAAAAAATAATTTTTTATTTTCACAGCTCTGCGTTATAAACTTCTGTGGCGCTCCTTACCTTCTGAGCCCTGCCATGCGCCCAAACAGTGGTTTATGACCACATATAAGGTATCGGTGTACTCAGGAGAAATTGCCCAACAAATACTAGGATACATTTTATCCTGTTGCCCATGTGAAAATGAAAAAAACTGATGCTAAAAGAAAATTTTGGTTGGAAAAATTAAAATGTCCATTTTTTCATTCCATGTTGCTTTAGCTCCTGTGAAGCACCTGAAGGGTTAATAATCTTCTTGAATGTAGTTTTGAGTAGCTTGAGGGGTGCAGTTTTTAGAATGGTGTCACTTTTGGATATTTTCTGCCATATAGACCCCTCAAAGTGACTTCAAATGTGAGGTGGTCCCTAAAAAAAAATGGTTTTGTAAATTTTGTTGTAAAAATGAGAAATCGCTGGTCAACTTTTAACCCTTATAACTTCCTAACGAAAAAAAATGTTTCCAAAACTGTGCTAATGTAAAGTAGACATGTGGGAAATGTTATTTATTAACTATTTTGTGTCACATAACTCTCTGGTTTAACAGAATAAAAATTCAAAATTTGAAAATTGCAAAATTTTCAAAATTTCCATTTTTTTCACAAATAAACGCAAAAATTATCGACCTAAATTTACCACTAACATGAAGCCCAATATGTCACGAAAAAACATTCTCAGAATCGCTAGGATGCGTTGAAGCGTTCCTGAGTTATTACCTCATAAAGGGACATTGGTCAGAATTGCAAAAAATGGCCAGGTCATTAAGGTCAAAATAGGCTGGGTCATGAAGGGGTTAATGGCTAACTGAAAAGATGGTAAGACATTGCAAGCTTTCGAGACTACTCAGGTCTCTTCTTCAGGCTAGAAGAGACCTGAGTAGTCTCGGAAGCTTGCAATGTCTTACCATCTTTTCAGTTAGCCATTAAAAGGTGTCAACCACTGAGGACTCTCAATTCTGAATATTTTTCTATCTACTGGCTAACACGGTACAAAGATATACATCTTTCCTGTATCAATTCATGGGTAAAATCTATTGTGAAGATAGAATGTTACATTACTGAGATGGGAGATATGTCATCAGTGGTAACTGCTATGTAGGGGGTGGCTCTACCTCTATCTTGATAATGTAACAATCTGTCTTCAGTGAAAACAGATTTCACCTGTGAATTGAGAATTTTAAGAATGAAAGATTAGTCGTTGGGAAGAAAAGATATTTCTCTGATAAGATATATTACAACGTTGCTTATTTTCAGGTGTACTATTGATTTATAAAATAAAAATCCAGTGAAGTCGTCCTCTTGTATACAAGCTACTGTGGTACTGCTCTCAAGGAGACATGTGCTTGCATATCTGTACTGGGTAGTCTGCTGCTTGTAAGGGAGGGAACAGTATACTCATGCGCTCTTTAGTCTTGGACTCGCTGACCATTCCACTTTCCCAGTAATCTGTAGCTGTACAAAGATAACCGATCAACCTGTGCTGCCGTTTCATGTACAGTCATGGCCAAAAGTATTGACACCCCTGCAATTCTGTCAGATAATACTCAGTTTCTTCCTGAAAATGATTGCAAACACAAAATCTTTGGTATTATTATCTTCATTTAATTTGTCTTAAATGAAAAAACACAAAAAGAATTGTCCTAAAGCCAAATTGGATATAATTCCACACCAAACATAACAAAGAGGGTGGACAAAAGTATTGGCACTGTTCGAAAAATCATGTGATGCTTCTCTAATTTATGTAATTAACAGCACCTGTAACTTACCTGTGGCACCTAACAGGTGTTGGCAATAACTAAATCACACTTGCAGCCAGTTGACATGGATTAAAGTTGACTCAACCTCTGTCCTGTGTCCTTGTGTGTACCACATTGAGCATGGAGAAAAGAAAGAAGACCAAAGAACTGTCTGAGGACTTGAGAAACCAAATTGTGAGGAAGCATGAGCAATCTCAAGGCTACAAGTCCATCTCCAAATACCAGAATGTTCCTGTGTCTACCGTGCGCAGTGTCATCAAGAAGTTTAAAGCCCATGGCACTGTGGCTAACCTCCCTAGATGTGGACGGAAAAGAAAAATTGACAAGAGATTTCAACGCAAGATTGTGCGGATGTTGGATAAAGAACCTCCACTAACATCCAAACAAATTCAAGCTGCCCTGCAGTCCGAGAGTACAACGGTGTCAACCCGTACTATCCGTCGGCATCTGAATGAAAAGGGACTGTATGGTAGGAGACCCAGGAAGACTTCACTTCTTACCCCGAGACATAAAAAAGCCAGGCTGGAGTTTGCCAAAACTTACCTGAAAAAGCCTAAAACGTTTTGGAAGAATGTTCTCTGGTCAGATGAGACAAAAGTAGAGCTTTTAGGGCAAAAGCATCAACATAGAGTTTACAGGAGAAAAAAGAGGCATTCAAAGAAAAGTACACGGTCCCTACAGTCAAACATGGCGGAGGTTCCCTGATGTTTTGGGGTTGCTTTGCTGCGTCTGGCACTGGACTGCTTCACCGTGTGCATGGCATTATGAAGTCAGAAGACTACCAACAAATGTTGCAGCATAATTTAGGGCCCAGTGTGAGAAAGCTGGGTCTCCCTCAGAGGTCATGGGTCTTCCAGCAGGACAATGACCCAAAACACACTTCAAAAAGCACTAGAAAATGGTTTGAGAGAAAGCACTGGAGACTTCTAAGGTGGCCAGCAATGAGTCCAGACCTGAATCCCATAGAACACCTGTGGAGAGATCTAAAAATGGCAGTTTGGAGAAGGCACCCTTCAAATATCAGGGACCTGGAGCAGTTTGCCAAAGAAGAATGGTCTAAAATTCCAGCAGAGCATTGTAAGAAACTCATTGATGGTTACCGGAAGCGGTTGGTCGCAGTTATTTTGGCTAAAGGTTGTGCAACCAAGTATTAGGCTGAGGGTGCCAATACTTTTGTCCGGCCCATTTTTGGAGTTTTGTGTGAAATGATCAATGTTTTGCTTTTTGCTTCATTCTCTTTTGTGTTTTTTCATTTAAGACAAATTAATTGAAGATAATACCAAAGAATTTGTGTTTGCAATCATTTTCAGTAAGAAACTGAATATTATCTGACAGAATTGCAGGGGTGTCAATACTTTTGGCCATGACTGTATTTATGTTGACCTCGTAGTAGACTGTGGTATTTTAACCCTTTATTTTTCATTACATCTATTTTTCAACAGGAGTTCACTGTAGATCCAGAAAAATCTCAGTTGTGTTCACTGTACCATGCACTCCACCATTACAAATACCACATATACCTTATATGCAAAGATGAGGTAAGTGTTTAAGCTCCAGTTTTTGCTGTTTATTTCTTTTTAAAAGTGTTGCTACCCAGGTAATTCTGGTGTGTAGAGCAGGCTCAGGAGCTGAGGCCACGCCACATACGGTAGGAGCCAACCACGTTATACTTCTAGCTGTGACCCCGGTGTTAAGCCACTTAATAGCACTGTCAGTCTCTGACAGAAGAATGTAAGTGATGTAATCCCAGTGGTTGGCCAATTCAGGCACATTTCGACCCCCTGCAACTCGGTCATAGTGTCGATCGGATGTCATGCTATCGTCTTTAGATGGACTTCATAGAAGATTGTTAAATTTGCAGTACTATTGCAGCTTTTAAAACAAGTGGTCATACCATTGCAGGTCTAGCACTTTCTCCTCTACTTTCACCCCTTCTTTCCCCGCAGCCAATTTTTATTCTTGCACATTTTTTTCTCATTGCAAGAGCCATAACTTTTTATTATTTTCTGTTGACCTAGCATTATGAGGCATATTTTTGCGGAACAAGTTGTAGGACCCCATATTGATATACACTGCTCAAAAAAATAATGAAAACACTAAAATACCACATTTTAGATATCACTGAAATATTCCAGTTGCAAATCTTAATTCATTACATAGTGGAATGTGTTGAGAACAATAAAACATAAAAATGATCAATGTAAATCAAAATTAATATCCCATGGAGGTCTGGATTTTGAATGATACTCAAAATCAAAGTGGAAAATCAAATTACAGGCTGATCCAACTTCAGTGGAAATGCCTCAAAACAAGGAAATGATGCTCAGTAGTTTGTGTGGCCTCCACGTGCCTGTATTACCTCCCTATAATGCCTGGGCATGCTCCTGATGAGGCAGCAGATGTTCTCCTGGGGGATCTCCTCCCAGACTTGGATTGAAGCATCAGTTAACTCCTGGACAGTCTGTGGTGCAACGTGGCATTGGGTGGAACAAGACATTATGTCCTTTGTTTGATTGCATTCAGGTCTGCGGAACGGGCGGGCCAGTCCATAGCATCAATGTCTTCATGCAGGAACTGCTGACACAGTTAAGCCTCATGAAGCCTAGCAATGTCATTTATCAGAAGGAACATAGGGCCTATTGCACCTGCATATGGTCTAACAATGGGTCTGATGATCTCATCCCGGTATCTAATGACAGTCGGTGAACCTCTGGCTAGCACATGGAGGGCTGTGCAGCCCTCCAAAGAAAAGCCTCTCCACACCATTACTGACCCACTGCCAAACAGGTCATACTGGAGGATGTTGCAGACAGCAGAATGTTCTCCACAGTGTCCAGACTGTCACGTCTGTCACATGTGCTCAGTATAAATCTGCTCTCATCCGTGAAAAGCGAGGGGCGCCAATGTCGAGCCTGCCAATCTTGGTGTTCTCTGCCAAATGCCCTAAACAGTGTTGTTCTGTAAGCACAAAATCTGCTTGTGAACGTTGGGCCCTCATACCACCCTCATGGAGATGGTTTCTGACAGTCTGAGCAGACACATGGATGTTAGTGGCATGCTTGAGACCATTTTGCAGTGCTCTGGCACTACTCCTCCTGTTCCTTCTTGCACAAAGGAGGAAGTATCTGTCCTGCTGCTATGTTGTTTTTCTCCTATGGCCCCCTCCACACCTCCTGGTGTACTAGCCTGCCACCTAGTATATGCTCCATGCTTTGGACACAAACACAGCTACCCTTTTTGCCACTGCTCGCATTGATGTGCCATCCTGGATGAGCTGCACTACCTGAGCAACTTCTGTGGGTTGTACACAATCCTATAAACAAGCGGAAGCCAATGCCAAATATTTAGAAACAATTTTACATACTTTATTGAACATATACGGTACAATACATGTTAAAAGATAGGGGATACAGATACAAAAAACTGCTAGCACAGGATATTATAATACCTCACCAGATGAATACTGTATATAAGTTTTATACTCTGTATAGAAAATGTTGACCCATAAACTATCATACAGTGAATAGTAAAACTTAATAATGTGTTGATCACATAAAAAAATAATGCTACATGACCAGAGTTTTCCAGGGGAAATATGGCTGCCTCATAAACGAATTTGTCAAATAGTCTGTGGGTTGTAGACACTGCCTCATGTTACTGTACAGTACCTGTAGGGGTGAGAGCAATGACAAAATGCAAAAGTGATCAAAACAGCCAAAAAGGATGAGAACAGAGAAATGGTCTGTGGTCACCCCCTGCAGAAACACTCCTTTATAGAGGTTGTCTTGCTAATTGTCTATTATCTCTACATGTTTTGTGTCCCATTTGTACAACAGCAGGATAAATTGATTCACAATCAGTGCTGGTTTCACAGGAGTGTGATTTACTTGGAGATACATTGTGTTGTTTAAGTGTTCCCTTTATTTTTTTGATAATTGTATAATGTACTGGAAAATGAGCAAAAATTCAAGAGCGGTGGAATTGGGGAGGGGAATTTGAGTTTTGTTATTAGTGTCTATTGTGTGTTAAAAGTTACCTGGCAACATCATTTTTGCAGAAACTGAACAGCAATTCTTGGGTTAATTTTTTTTTTTTCTTGTGCTTAACAGTGTTTACCATATGGGTCAAATAACCCTGAGGGATTTAATCACTGTAATGAGGCAGCAGAGTTACTCTGGACCCTGTTCAGCGTTGTCGTTCTTTACAGAGGGGCACAAAACTGTGGCCGATGGAACTTTTATGAACGCCTGAGTAGACTTTACACTGCTGGATCACAGGTGCTATGGCGTCCACAGTGCCTCCATCTGCTTCATTATAGGGAATCTCCCGCTGGAGGTTCCGTCTGAATCGCGTATTTCAGAGATTTACACGGAAACCCCGGTGTAAACGCTGAGCGCAGGATAAATGTGAGCCACCAAGCCTCACTGCGATCTTTGGGGGGCAGAATGAATAAATCAACAGCTGGTGAAGAATTTTTCATTTATTTTTTTCTATTTCTTGCGCGGTATAAATGATTAGGCGACTTTATTCTTCGGGTTCTGAGCGATAACAGATTTATGTTTTTTGTATTTGACTGCTGCCATACACTTAAAAAAAAAAAAAAAAAAAAACAGTTTTTAGTACAAAACTAGGTTTTGCATCACCATATTTTGAGAGCTTTAACCCCTTCCTGACATCAGACATACTATCCTGTCCATGGGACCCGGGCCCCTACGCCCATGGACGGGATAGTACGTCGCAGCAATAAGCGGCGCCCACGTGGTGAGCGCCGCTCATCACGGCCGGGTGTCAGCTAATTATCACAGCTGACGCCCAGCACAATGTGTCAGGGGCGGTCACGACCGCCCCCGACACGTTAACCCCTTGCACACCGCGATCAAACATGATCGCGGTGTATCGGGGGTTAAAGGGAAGCATCGGCAGGGAGGGGGCTCCTTCCGTGCTTCCCTGAGCTCACCACAGCAGCGCAGTGTGCAGCGCTGCTGCGGGGGGCTCCTTCCCTGCAGGCCCCCGAATCCAAGATGGCGACGGGGGCCTGCAGGGAGCTGACTTCCTCAGTGCCTGCAAAGCGCAGGTATGAGGAAGTCTTCAGCAGTGCCTGTGACAGATCGCTGATCTGTCACAGTGATCTGTGATGTGACAGATCAGCGATCTGTCACAGGACAGTGATGTCCCACCTGGGACTATGTAATAAAGTAAAAAAAAAAAAAAAAAAAAAAAGTGTGTTTTAAAATATCGCCAAATAATATTTAGAAAAAATAAAAAAATTCCCCCAATAAATCCATTTTTTGGAAATAAAAAAAAACAATAAAAGTACATCCGTAACAACCTGTCCTATAAAACTGTCCCATTTGGTTAACCCCTTTAGCGAACCCCTTAAAAAATAAAAATAAAAAACGAAGCAAAAAATGATTTATCATACCTCCAAACAAAAAGTGCCATAAGGCGCGATCAAAGAGACGCATATAAATATCCATGGTACCGCTGAAAACGTCATCTTGTCCTGCAAAAAACGAGCCGCCACACAGCATCATCATCATCGAAAAAATAAAAAGGTTATAGCTCGCAGAATAAAGCAATGCAAAAATAATTTTTTATATAAAATAGTTTTCATTGCATAAAACCGACAAAACATTAAAAAATGACATAAATGAGGTATCGCTGTAACCGTACTGACCCGAAGAATAAAACCGCTTTATCAGTTTTACCGCACGCGGAACGGTGTAAACGCACCCCCCAAAAGAAATTCATGAAACGCTGGTTTTTGTTCATTCTGCGTCCCAAAAATCGGAATAACAAGCGATCAAAAAATGTCATGTGCCCGAAAATGGTACCAATAAAAACGTCAACTCGTCCCGCAAAAAATAAGATGTCACATGACTCTGGGTCAAAATACGGAAAAATTATAGCTGTCAATATGTGGTGATGCAAAAACTATTTTTACAATAAAAAGTGTGTTTTAGCGTATGACAGCTGCCAAATATAAAAACCGCCATAAATAGTAAATCAAACCCCCCGTTATCACACCCTTAGTTAGGGAAAAAAATAATAAAATTAAAAGAAAATGTATTTATTTCCATTTTCCCATTAGGGTTAGGGTTGGAGTTAGAATTCGGGGTTTCCACTGTTTGGGCACATCAAGTGCTCTCCAAATGCAACATGGCGTCTGATCTCAATTCCAGCCAATTCTGAGTTGAAAAAGTCAAATGGTGCTCCTTCCCTTCCAAGCTATGCCATGCGCCCAAACAGTGTTTTACCCCCACATGTAGGGTATCAGCCTACTCAGGACAAATTGCAAAACAACTTTTGGGGTCCAATTTCTCCTGTTACCGTTGGGAAAATAAAAAATTGGGGGCAAAAATATCATTTTTGTGGGAAAAAAATATTTTTTTATTCTCACGCCCGGGCGTTATAAACTTCTGTGAAGCACTTGGGGGTTCAAAGTGCTCACCACACATCTAGATAAGTTCCTTAGGGGGTCTAGTTTCCAAAATGGGGTCATTTGTTGGGGGTTTCCACTGTTTAGGTACATTAGGGGCTCTCCAAAGGCAACATGACACCTGCAGACCATTCCATCAAAGTCTGCATTCCAAAACGTCACTCCTTCCCTTCCGAGCCCCGACGTGTGCCCATACAGTAGTTTTCTCCCACATATGGGGTATAAGCGTACTCAGGACAAATTGGACAACAACTTTTGGGGTCCAATTTCTCCTGGTACCCTTGGGAAAATAAAAAAATTGGTGACTAAAAGATCATGTTTGTGGAAAAAATACCATTTTTTTATTTTCACGCCCGGGCGTTATAAACTTCTGTGAAGCACTGGGGGGTTCAAAGTGCTCACCACACATCTACACAAGTTCCTTGGGGGGTCTAGTTTCCAAAATGGTGTAATTTGTTGGGGGTTTTCACTGTTTTGGTACATCAGGGGCTTTCCAAACTCGACATGTTGTCAGATCTCAATTCCAGCCAAAAACGTCAAATGGCGCTGCTTCCCTTCCGAGCTCTGCCATGCGCCCAAATAGTGGTTTTCCTCCACATGTGGGGTATCGGCGTACTCAGGACAAATTGCACAATAACTTTTAGGGTCCTGTTACCCTTGGAAAAATAAGAATTGAGGGTGAAAAGATCATTTTTGTGGAAAAAATATGATTTTTTAATTGTACGGCTGTATGTTATAAACTTCTGTGAAGCCCTTGGGGGTTCAAAGTGCTCACCACACATCTAGATAAGTTCCTTAGGGGGTCTAGTTTCCAAAATGGGGTCATTTGTTGGGGGTTTCCACTGTTTAGGTACATTAGGGGCTCTCCAAAGGCAACATGACACCTGCAGACCATTCCATCAAAGTCTGCATTCCAAAACGTCACTCCTTCCCTTCCGAGCCCCGACGTGTGCCCATACAGTAGTTTTCTCCCACATATGGGGTATAAGCGTACTCAGGACAAATTGGACAACAACTTTTGGGGTCCAATTTCTCCTGGTACCCTTGGGAAAATAAAAAAATTGGTGACTAAAAGATCATGTTTGTGGAAAAAATACCATTTTTTTATTTTCACGCCCGGGCGTTATAAACTTCTGTGAAGCACTGGGGGGTTCAAAGTGCTCACCACACATCTACACAAGTTCCTTGGGGGGTTTAGTTTCCAAAATGGTGTAATTTGTTGGGGGTTTTCACTGTTTTGGTACATCAGGGGCTTTCCAAACTCGACATGTTGTCAGATCTCAATTCCAGCCAAAAACGTCAAATGGCGCTGCTTCCCTTCCGAGCTTTGCCATGCGCCCAAATAGTGGTTTTCCTCCACATGTGGGGTATCGGCGTACTCAGGACAAATTGCACAATAACTTTTAGGGTCCTGTTACCCTTGGAAAAATAAGAATTGAGGGTGAAAAGATCATTTTTGTGGAAAAAATATGATTTTTTAATTGTACGGCTGTATGTTATAAACTTCTGTGAAGCCCTTGGGGGTTCAAAGTTCTCACCACACATCTAGATAAGTTCCTTGGGGGGTCTAGTTTCCAAAATGGGGTCACTTGTGGGGGGTTTCCACTCTTTAGGTACATCAGGGGCTCTCCAAACGTGACATGGCGTCCGATCTGAATTCCAGCCAATTTTGCATTGAAAAAGTCAAACGGCGCTCCTTCCCTTCTGAGCTCTGCCATGCGCCGAAAGAGTGGTTCCCCCCCACATATCAGGTATCAGCGTACTCAGGACAAATTGCACAATAACTTTTGCAGTCCAATTTCTCCTGTTACCCTTGGTAAAATAAAAAAATTTGAACCTGAAGTATTTTTTTTGTGAAAAAAAGTTAATGTTCATTTTTTATTTTTTTTTTTAAATATTCAAAAAAATTCCTGTGACGCACCTAAAGGGTTAATAAACGTCTTGAATGTGGTTTTGAGCACCTTAAGGGGTGCAGTTTTTAGAATGGTGTCACTTTTGGGTATTTTCTATCATATAAACCCCTGAAAGTGGCTTCAAATGTGATGCGGTCCGTAAAAATAAAATGGTGTTGCAAAAATGAGAAATCGCTGGTCAATTTTTAACCCTTATAACTTCCTAACAAAACAATTTTGGTTCCAAAATTGTGCTGATGTAAAGTAAACATGTGGGAAATGTTACTTATTAAGTTTTTGTGTGCCGTATCTATGTGATTTAAGGGCATAAAAATTCAAAGTTGGAAAATTGCGAAATTTTCGCAAAATTTCCGTTTTTTTTCACAAGCGCAAGTTATTTGAATGAAATTTTACCACTAACATGAAGTACAATATGTCACAAGAAAACAATGTCAGAATCACCGGGATCCATGGAAGTGTTCCAGAGTTATTACCTCATAAAGGGACAGTGGTCAGAATTGTAAAAATTAGCCCGGTCATGAACGTCCAAACCACCCTTGGGGGTGAAGGGGTTAATCTATTAATATAATTACCTTGTAATATATTCACATCCTGTTCCGTCCAGATGTGTCCGGATCCCAGAATTCCAAGTGGCGGAAGTTCATTGACCGCCATATTGGGACACCCAAGTGATGGGTGTCTCAATATGGAAATTGCTGGTGGTACCAGCCTCTTGCGCAGTACCACCAGCAGAACACAATCGCAACACACACACACTCTCACACTGTATATGCCGGTCACATTAAAGGGGTTTTTAACACGAACAAAAGTTCATTTTAAAAATTGTCTGTGTCTGAGCAGGTACGGAGCATATCACATCAAGAGAGGAAGCAAAAGACAATACTAACATCACAGCAGGGGATCAAAGAGGATTCATTTTGTGAGGTAAAATATTTCACTGACTGTTTTTAAACAATATTTTACCTTACAAAATGTATCCTCTGCGATCTCCTGCGGTAATGTCAGTGTTGTCTTTTGCATCCTCCCCTGCCCAGGAGATGTGGTATGCTCTGTACACGGTCATACACAGGGGTGAGAGAGACAGAGCACAGGGGGGAGACAGCTCAAACGGGACAGCACATGAGGAGAAAACACTGCACAGGAAGGAGAGAGACAGCAGACAAGGGTGATAGCACATGGGGTAGACAGGTCAAAGAAGAGTGCACAGACGGGAGAAGTCAACACATGGGGAAAGAGAGAGTGCTGTGGGTGAGCACATGGGGGGGGAGATTCTCAACTCTGCAAAGCCTGTCCCCATCGTGACATTACCGCCCTCCCGATGCGATAGCATTGTGCCTACACCTAGTGTTTCTATATATCTGCCTGCAGATTCTTGTGACTGCTTGTTTTTTGTAGACCAGTTGACGTTTTTATTGGTACCATTTTCAGGCACATAATATTTTGATGAACAAAAAACAGTAATTCAGGATTTGCTTGTGGGGGGGGGGAGGGGGTGCCGTTCACCATGTAATAAAAGTAATAAGACCACCTTATTCTTCGGATCTGTATGATTAAAGCAATAACACATTTATATAATTGTTTTTATTTTGGTTCTTTTACACAATAAAAACTATTCTATGGAAAAAAAAGAATTTTTTTTTTTTTTTTGTTTTAGATAAAAAGTGTATTGGTATATTTTTCTCTTTTTTTTGTTTATTTTGTGACTTTTATCTTTAAATATTTTTACAATTTTTTTTTTTTACTTTCTTACTTAGTCCGTCTATGGGACTTTAACTTTCATGGCTCTAATTGCTGGTATAATGCATATAAAAATAAAGGTGGATTTTCTGTCTTCATGTTTTGCATTGCAGAAGTAGTGCATTATCTATGCGATCAACAGATCATGTGTTCAAGATTCTGTGCAGGAATAATTACTATTGTAAGAGAGGATAACTATAATCTTCATTTTAAAGTTTGTGTTTGAAAACAAAGAAACCTTTTTTCCCAATAAAAAGCTTGGTAGTAAAAATAAAAAACACACCAAGAAAAGCATCTCCAGTATGACCACATCCATAAGGACCAATACAATAAAAATAGATATTTAATTTATTTAGGCAGTTCTATCAGCTCTGTTCATTCTGTTTCACATAAAAAATTATCAAAAAGATATATGGAGCCCAAAATTGGTGGCATCTATAAAACGTACAGCTCTGTAAGCAAGAAATGGCTCTCACAATATGATGCAAAAATGCTATTTATATCTATCTGTTACTTCGCTAGGGGGGTCTGACTCTGCTCTCTTCCAGATTAGCTGACTGAGAGGGGCCCCAACCAACCATCCTCTGCATTGTTGGAGTCATTTGCCTGGTACTGCGGCTCTGCAGCTTTGTTCCAATCAGATGAACAGAATGGAAGTGCAATGCCAGGCACAGCCAGAACAAATGTGGAGCGCTGTGCCCAGTGAACAGTTGGGGGTACTCCGGCAGTCCCTCCACTCAGCTAACTGGTGAGGATGTGGAGCGTTTCATCCCCTCCGTTCTGGTATTGATGGGACATTCAATCAGTCAGGATCCTCAGTCTCTTTTCTATGCCTTTTTATTGTGTACATTAGGGGGCAGTGTTGAGCTTAATGCTTACCTTCTGCATACTGTGCAAGTTATATTCTTTTAGCTATTCTTCATCTTTTTCTCCCATTCCAGGTTACCTCTGTACAGAAATCAAATCGGGACCTACAGCAAGCAGAGCTTGTGAACCACTGTCTGAAAAACATGAAGTGGGTGGAGGATCTCTTTGAAAAATTTGGTGAACTTTTTAGCAGGGTGGCACAGACATGCTCTTAAAGTTTGACTTTTTTTATTGAATTTCCTCAGCATCCTCACCACTTTTTTTTTTTTTTTTTTTTTTTTTTTTTTTTTTATAATAATAATCTTTCACAACTCTCCCAGTGTATCCCCCTCCCCTGAAATTACTCTAACAGGCAAAAAAAGAGACCAGAGACTGCTGACATACACAGGACTGGCTGATCTCTGCAGCTTGCCGGTGACTACATCGCCATCTCACACCTACGGAGAGTGACTACCCGGGAGACCAGCAGCACGTTTCTCCCCATGTTCTGTAAACTGTTGCCTATTGCATATTTCTTTTCCAGACAAAATGATACAGCATGCACTAAACTATAGAATTCATTACTCCATCACCTATAGCGTTAACACTTAAACTGCTTCACCACTTTTTGCCCTTTTGTCTCTAAAAATGAGAGGAAAAAATGGGGACAAAAATCCCTCACTTCTCGATCTTACCCCATTTTCCTCCCATGGTAAAAAAGACAAGAAAGTATAATCTGGAGGCACAGGAGCAATATTTGAGTTTATAATTTCCCGGTCATCACATTTACAATATTGTACATTTTGTAAAACAGAGTTTTGCAATACATCACTTTATGATAGCCACAATGATTTAAAAAAAAAAAAAAAAAAAAACGGTAGAAAAAAAAAATCTTTCTGCTTTATGGACTCCTTTTACAAGTTTCTTTTAGTTCAGACGACTGAACATGGAGTTGGTGCAATCCTTTGACTGCTTTTTGTGACAAATTATATTATAATGGATAAAAATGACATTAACTATTTTCCCTGTTTTGAAGAAAACTATTTTCCTTTATACTGTGTTTTTTTTCTTTGAGGAAAAAAAAACAATTGTACATTTTATCTCACGAATAGTTGTATTTTTCACAGAGAAAATATTGTGGTTATAATTCTGTTTCCTGGGTCTTTGTAATAATACAGCTTCCTGTTGTGTTTTTCTTTTCTTTTTTTTTTTCTTTTTGAATTTTTTTTTTTTTTTGTTCTTTTAAGTAAATCCTCTTTTATTTACTTGTTGATTTCACATTGTATGCAATATATCTTAAGCAATGCTTCTATCCCCTCCTCCCACCTAGATGTTAGCTGCAGTTTTAACCGGCAAAATGTATAGCAGGTTACTATAGTTTTTACAATGTAGACGATGCAACCAATTTTCTGATCCTTGGAAATAAATGACTTAACATGTATTTGATGAATTGAGCCTTGATTGCCAAACTTTCAATCTTCCGTGTTCATTTCTTGCCCCCTTTACTTTCATATCAGCGTGCCATTTGCTAAACACAGAGGGCCACAAAATAAGAGAGTGTTCATCAATTTGAGAGTCTTTTCCAGGGTGGCACACAAAGGTTCACCCACCTAATGTCCAGTCTTAACTGCTAATTGGTGGTCACTGAATATCCTCTTTGGACAGGCATGCAGAACCATTAGTACTGGATCGCTGCGTGCATATAGGCTGCCATTGTCGTGGACTTTGCAGGGCGTCTTTACTCAGGAAGATTTGATGCCAAAAACGATGATTTTTGGGGGGCAAACCAAAAGATCTCTTTACCCAACAGTATTTTTTTCCCTTGCAGATTGGAACCGTGTTTTTTTCTTTTCCAAACCTTCTGTCAATTCTTTCAGCTTTTTTTGTAGCTTTTTCACCCATTCAATTGAAAAACACAAGTAAAGACATATCAAAAACTTGCATATGTTATGCAGTATTTTTTCTACCAACACTCTGGTTATTAGTTTTTAAAAAAATCGCCAAATTATCGGTTTTCAACTGAAGAAATGATGAATGATCATACAGGGATGACTAAAACAGTATTAGGAGGCTGTGGTCCAATTCCCATTAAGATATTAATGGTAATATTCCTTTTTTTGTATGTCAGTAGGCTTTATGGTGCTCTCCTATTTTTTTTAAGTGTATTTTAATGATGACCAGCTTGTGTTCCATGTAGTCTAGGATTTCCTACCTTTTCAATAGAGCAGGTGCCTCCAGCCACCCTGTCCGGCCGGTGCCTCCAGCCACCCTGTCCGGCCGGTGCCTCCAGCCACCCTGTCCGGCCGGTGCCTCCAGCCACCCTGTCCGGCCGGTGCCTGCAGCCACCCTGTCCGGCCGGTGCCTGCAGCCACCCTGTCCGGCCGGTGCTTCCAGCCACCGTTTAGTGACACGCAGTATTGACAATGGTGTTGTCCATCATTTATTCATACGTTTGTAAGAGAAATAGGAAAGAAAATTAAAAAACGTTTGTGGAATACAAGTACGATATGTACTAAAATGGACGATGGGTGCGCTGACAGAACATTGCCTGCATTTAGATGTCTGTTTTTCTCGTACAAGTTTCCTTGTTTTTCCCGAAAAAAAGCCTAACTATTGTAATGTATGTTGCTGTTCACATGCTGTGTATTTTTGTTGAGTGATTGGTCCATATAAAATCACAGGGAAATGTGCAATTTTAATCCAAGTCTCCGATCAAACCAATGCAAGTACATGGGTCGGTGAAAAAAATCAGGCAGCACTCAGATGCCGTTTATCTGTTTTTAACGGACTGTTAGATATGAGAAACATAAGAAAACGTCATGTTCTCATTAAAAAAAAAAAACTGATGAAACTGACAAAACTGATGTTCAAAACTGGCACTGACCAAAGTGACACTGATGAATCTTGGACCGATAGTGTTTATCTATACTCGTGAATCTTGGATGGCTTTTTGCACATGAGAAATATCACTGACATCTGAATGAGCCCTTCATCAGAGCAAGGAGCAGCCTAGGTCAGTAGAAGTGTTTGATATTTGCTCCATTACCTTGATTTCTCACATGCACACTCTGCCCATCCAATATTGTATTTTGATCCCTAATTCATTGTGTAATAAGGGCTCAGGATCTCTGAGTAAAGAGCCCAATGAGTTGGACTCATTGGTAAGCTGATCCTGTGATAAAGGTCTGGGTCTACCAACAAAGACCCGAGCTATGCGCCACCCTAGTTCTGCGTACCACCATTAATCACAGAGCATGAACCCTCTCAAGTTGTAAAGTCTTATTTCACAATATTTATAGTTGTTCATCAGAGAAGGAAAATAACATCAAGTTTGGTCAATTCTGCCTTTGTATTGTGGCTTTACCTGGATCTCATCTGGTCTTTTTCTTTTCGGGACTTTCCAGTGCCACAATTCCTTCATTACCACAGGAGTCTACAATACAGGTGTTGTCTCACTCAACGTGAGATTTACTACAGCATAACTGTGCCAAAAGTGCTGCACTGCAGATGTCGTAATTAACCTGCATATATCTGTTCTGGAATAAGGAGTCTGACATTTCATTCGCTTATTTGATAACATAAAATATGGAAAAACAAAGGATTCTTTGTCACAGCAATGGGCAAAACGCAGTCTTCAGTGATGCGATTGTTATCTGATCTTGTTGTGTTTGGTTGAATAGTGTTTATGTACAGTTGGAGCAGACTTATTGCACTTGAGGACTGTACAGACAGTAGGGATACAACTGGAGTCATCAAAATGAGGCAAACACTGAAAATGTCCCTCTGATGCCTGAATCAAAATTTTACTTGGTTTAATGGATTTTCCTACATGAATTAAAGGGGTATTCCTAGGAGATGATAAATAAAATGTACTGTCCCTCCCCTCAAATTATAATGATGAGCAGCAGTTCTAATATCTTTATAACACTTGTAATTCAGTGTGACGGGGGCTGCTCCTCACTTCTCCCACCCCCCTTTCCGTTTGCAGCTCCCAGCTGTTCTATCTAGAGAAACAGCAATTATCAGGAGACTGATAACAGCGTGCAGCTGCACATTGCTGTAATGTTCCTGACGGAGGGGTGAGCAGTGAAGAGCAGCTCCCTTAACCCGTTTGATAAAATGGGACGTAAACCCCAGATCAAAAAACAAACATTCTTCAGATCCTCTGCAAACCAAGTAGCAACTAGAGTTGAGCGAATTTGTTCAAGTTAGTTTCAAAATACGATAGGCAGAGAATATTATTTTTGCAACATTCGTCAAGCACAGCCGAACATCATTAGTCAGTGGGAGTAGAAATTACCGAATATGTTCGGAACTGATCATCAAACATACATTTGGCACGAATGGGGTACCAATTTGGCAAATTCATATTTGGCAACCAAATCCAAACAAATTCGCTCAACTCTAGTAGCAACCCATCAGGTTCCTGCTGTTTTTTTTCTTTTCCTTTTAGACTTTAGAAAATAGATTGCTATGGGCACCATTTCTGTTTTTGTCTTTACTAGTTTCTATATGTAAATCCATAATGCCCGCTATAGCTGCCTCCGTCATAAATTTTCCATAAAGTAAAAAAAATGTATTCTTACCGGTTAACTTTATTTGTGACTTTTTAGTGCAAAATGTCAAATTATACAAAATATCTAACATGCCGTAGATACTCGAGTACAAGCCGACCCGAGTATAAGCCGAAGCACCTAATTTTGCCACGGAAAACTGGGTAAGCTCATTGACTCAAGTATAAGCCGGATATGCATTGTCTCCTCATCCCTATCGTGGTATGCATGGCTCCCCCGTCCTGTTCCTGTCCTGGTATGAATGGCTCCCCCCCCGTCCTGTCCTGATATGCATAGCTCCCCCTCCCCCCCCCCCCCCCCCCCGTCCTGGTATGCCTTACTCCCCCCACCCCCCCGTCCTGTCCTGGTGCTTGGCTCCCCCCGTCCTGTCCTGGTATGGATGGTTCCTATATAAAGAAAAAAAACTCACCTTCCACGTGCCCTCGCAGCATCTTGTTGGTCCCAGTGCCAGCAGCTCTTCCTGTGCCGAGCGATCACGTGGCCCCGCTCATTAAGGTAATGAATATTCCCTCCACGCCTATACGCCTATGGGAGTGGAGAGTTGTGCATATTCATTACCTTAATGAGCAGGGCCACGTGTTTGCGTGGATGTTGCGAGGGTGCACAGTAGGGTAAGTAGGATATGTTCTGGAAGTGGCTGCTGCGTGTGTCACTGTGCATGCTATAAGAGAAATTAATATTCATTTCTCTTTAGCAACAGCACAGGCTTTACCCACAGCCGGAGGCCCCTGCCTCTGTCAACCGATGCTCCCCGTCGGCTTTCTGGACAATTGACTCGTATATAAGCCAAGGGGGTACGTTTTCAACAGAAAAAAAAATATGCTGAATAACTCGGCTTATGCCCAAGTATATGCGGTATATAAAATCACTCCTGTGCGATAGGACTGCACATTTGCAAACAATTTTGCCAATTTTTAAAAAAAATCTCAAATTAGGAATCAGTCTAAACCCCCGTCCGCAATAGCAAAAATAAGAAAAAAGTGCATACAAAATACTTTAAAAAAGCTGCCAGTTAACCCCTTAACTTCCAATGACTGACACAGTCCGTCATTGGACGCCTCCTTCTGTTTGGTGCGGGCTGCCGTGATGAGCCAGCACCTTTTCCAGGACATTACAACTGATCTGATCAACTGACCTGTGCCCAGAACAGCTGTGATTGATATCGCGATTCACCCGTGACTGTTAACATGTTAAATGCCGCTGTCAAACTCTGACAGCGGCATTTAACTTCCACGCACAGGAAGCGCATCCTTTCCTCCTCCCATCGGCGCCCGTGTCGTATGACTGCGGGTCGCAGACGGGTTGGCATGACAACCCTGGTCAGGAGAAGACCCCTGTCGTCATTGCCAATCGTTATGAACGCCGCCAGGTGGTCGGCGCTCATAGCAAGTGAGCATTTCTGATACATAGAGCAGGGCTGCAGCCCTCTACGTATCAGGGGCAATCGGACAAGTGCAGAGTCTTGTCTCCCATGGAGGCTATTGAAACATGCAAAAAGTAAAAAAGCCAGATTACTTACCTTGTAATGCTCTTTTAGTGAGTCCACAACAGCACTCACTGGAGAGAGGGATCCGCCCCATAGGAACAGGAAACCTGCAGAAAATAAAAGGGGGCGGTCCGCCTCTCCTCCACGGTTGGATTTCAGAGTGCCAGGAGGGGACCGCCAAGTATTAGGCAGAATACTATTATTTTATGTTTAAACTTATTCACTCTATATTTAAGAAAAAGTACTCAATTTGTACGTGCTGTATTTCAGGGAGGGAAGTGAGTGGGTGCTCTTTTGGACTCACTAAAAGAGCATTACCGGTAAGTAATCCAGCTTTTTACCCTTCGCCATGACAGCACCCACTGGAGAGATTTTTAGAGACCACATCACCTGGGGGGGGACCACCATGCTGATGACAGTCCTGCCAAAGTCTAGGTCAGAAGCTGACGAGAGGTCAAGCCTATAGTGATTATAGAAGGTAGGAGGAGCCTACATGTGGCCTCAATTGGGACATCTCCCTTTTCGGACCAGGAGGATGCCATAGCTCTAGTAGAATGCGCTCTAATGCCCCTGGAGGATTTTCATTTCTCGCGGAGTAAGCCAGCCGGATAGCGTCCCTGATCCACTGGGATATGGTTCCCCTCGTGATTCCAAACCCCTTGCGATCCTGGAAGAATGAACAGAGCCCTACAC
The DNA here is from genome assembly GCF_039654945.1 of Dendrobates tinctorius. Classification (NCBI taxonomy): domain Eukaryota; kingdom Metazoa; phylum Chordata; class Amphibia; order Anura; family Dendrobatidae; genus Dendrobates; species Dendrobates tinctorius. The sequence continues at coordinate 19,568,505 of NW_027361716.1, forward strand.
TGCCTCCAACTCCTAGTCCTTTCAATGTATTTTAATAATATTCTCCTGACATCCAGGGTGTGAAATTTCTGTTCAGGAGTGGAGGGGTCCCTAAAGAAGGTGGGGAGAAGTATTGTGATCTAAGAAATTTTCCTGTTACCTTAGGAAGGTACGAGGGGTCTGGTTTTAAAATCAACTCCTGAAATGTCAGTAGGAAAGGTGGATCCATGGATAGAGCTTGAATGTCACTGACTCTCCTAGCAGATGTTAGTGCTACTAAGAGGGCTGTTTTGAGTAACAGGTATTTTGGGGATACTGTATCTATTGGTTCAGAAGGAGGATCTGTTAGTGTCCAGGACCAGGTTTAAATCCCAGGGAGGAACTCTGGGTATGTGAACGGGACTGATCCATTCACAAAGAATACAGAAAGAGAAGAAATTCGAAGTGCACCTGAAGAAACAGAGGAATGGAGACATGTGACCCAGAGAAGCAGGAGGCAGTCAGCACCCATACTTCTCAGGAACCAGTACCAGGCTCTCGCGCAGGAAAACTATGAAGAAATACATCAGGATAAGACTTTGCCCACAAACAACAACGTTGTACGCCTTCAGAGTCCTCCTGGATGGAGAAAGAAAGATGTTGTGAAGAAGAAACGGAGAGTGGTGGTCATGGGGGATTCCCTGTTGAGAGGAACAGAGGCCGCTATCTGCAGACCGGATATAACTTCATGAGAAATGTGCTGTCTTCCAGGTGCAAAAATTAAAGATGTGTCTGACAGGATATCAGGACTATTCAGACCTACAGATGACTACCCATTCCTGCTACTACATGTGGGGACAAATGACACCGCAAGAAACGACCTGGAATCCATCTGCAGAGACTTTGAAGACTTAGGCAAGAAAGTGAAAGAACTGGGAGCGCAGGTGGTCTTCTCTTCCATCCTCCCAGTGGATGGCCATGGAACAAGGAGGTGGAATAAGATTCTGCAGGTGAACAACTGGCTACGTCGATGGTGCCGTCAGCAACGATTTGGATATATGGATCATTGAGTGAATTACCTTTACGATGGACTACTTGCTAGAGATGGGGTGCACCTTACGAAGACTGGAAAACATGTATTTGGAAGTCGCCTTGCTACACTTGTAAGGAGAGCTTTAAACTAGAACAACATGAGAAGGGAAGCAAAAGACCAGAAAAAGCCATTCACCTGACAAATGCTATTGAGAACTCTGCTATTAGAAGTGGAAAGGAAGAACAAAGACAAAAGAATCTAATTAATAAAAATATTGGAGAAAGAGAAACCAATCACAAACTAAAATGTTTCTATACTAATGCACAAAGCATGGGCAACAAACAAGGAGAATTGGAACTACTAACACAGGAAAAGAAATGATGTCATTGGAATCACTGAGACTTGGTGGGACAATACACATGATTGGAATACAAGACTAGAAGGATACAACTTATTTGCAAGAAACAGACTTGATAAACGAGGAGGGGGTGTCGCATTGTATGTTAGAAATGCGTATATCTGCACAGAGATTGAAGCTTCAGAGACTGGGAGTTCTGTGGAAACTGTTTGGGTAAGAATACAAGGGCAGAACAATGGAAAGGACACCATTGTAGGCATTTACTACAGACCGCCTGTGCAAGCTGAAGATATGGATGAACTCTTTATGCATCAAATGGCCAAGTTCTCCAAAAAATATGACATAGTTGTTATGGGAGATTTCAACTATCCAGACAGTTTTGCCTGAGAGAGATTCCCAACAAATAACAGGTCAAGGAAATTCTTATCCTCTCTTGCTGACAACTTTATCTTCCAAAAGGTAGGGGAGAAAACAAGGGGAACTGCTACCTTGGATCTAAGCCTTATACACAGGGAGGAAATGGTTGAGGAGGTAAAAGTGGCTGGGACCCTAGGAGGTAGGAACCATGCTATTATAGAATTTTGGATAACTAGAGGCGGAAGACCTGTGAAGACTCGGACGTCAAGGTTAGATTTCAGAAAGGCAGATTTTAAGGGATTCAGAAAGAGAATTGGAGGGATCCAATGGCTGGATATCCTTAAAGACAAAAATGTCCAGGAAGGATGGGAAATCTTGAAAAATGAAATTCTCAAAGCACAATTATTAACAATTCCGAAAAGAGGGAAGAATAGGAAGCATTTAAGGAAACCAGGATGGATGAACACAGATCTTAAGCACATGCTAAAAAGGAAGAAAAAAAGTTTATAAAATGGAAAGAGGGAGGCATTTCTAAAGAAGAATATAATGCTGTCTGCAGAACCTGCAGGGCACAAATCAGATTATCTAAAGGTGACAATGAATTGAGGCTTGCAAGAGATGTCAAAAGCAATAATAAAGGATTTTGGGGATATGTCAAAAGTAAAAGAAAAGTCAAAGATGCTATAGGATTTTTACAGGATGAAAATGATGAAATGGTAAGACAGGATGTTGAGAAGGCCGAACTTTTAAATTCCTATTTTGCATGTTTTCTCTCAGAAAGGAAATGTAACATCAACTGTTCTTCACTGTCCTATTAAGGGAATAGAAGAATCCAGGATATCTATTAACAGAAAGATAGTGAGGAAACACTTAGCTAACCTAAATGAATTCAAGTCTCCAGGTCCATATGAATTACACCCCAGAGTACTGAAGGAGATAGCAGAAGAAATTTTTTAACCCTTCTCCATAATCTTTAAAAATTCTTGGAGAACAGGAGAAGTCCCAGAAGACTAGAGAAGAGCAAATGTTGTTCCTATCTTCAAAAAGTGGAAAAAGGTGGACCCAGGCAACTATAGGCCGGTGAGTCTGACTTCTATACCAGGAAAGATCTTTGAACAAATTATTAAACATGTATGTCAGTACCTGGATAAGAATGAAGTGATTAAACAGAGTCAGCATGGGTTTGTAACTAATAAGTCATGTCAGACTAACTTAATTTCCTTCTATGATGGAATCACTGATTGGGTGGATCACGGAAATGCTGTAGATATAGTATATCTTGACTTCAGCAAAGCATTTGACAAAGTATCTCATGCAATCCTTATTGAAAAAATGACTAAGTATGGAATCGACAAGGCAACTGTTAGGTGGATTCATAACTGGCTTAGTTATCGGACCCAAAGAGTGGTCGTAAATGGTTGCACATCCAGTTGGAAGAATGTCTCAAGTGGGGTACCACAGGGCTCTGTCCTGGGCCCTGTATTGTTCAACATCTTTATCAATGATTTAGATGAAGGAATTGAGGGTAAACTGATTAAATTTTCTGATGACACAAAGCTAGGAGGGATAGCTAATACTAGAGAAGAGAGAGAGGATTCAAAAAGATATAAATAAACTGGAGAAGTGGGCAGCAAGTAACAATGGTTTTTAACAGGGAAAAATGCAAAGTACTACATCTGGGCAATAAAAATGAAAAAAGCATATACAGAATGGGAGGAATAGGGCTAGGCAACAGCACATGTGAAAAAGACTTGGGTATACTAATAGATCACAGACTGAATATGAGTCAACAGTGTGATGCAGCAGCAAAAAAGGCAAATGCAATTCTAGGATGTATTAACAGAAGCATACAGTCTAGATCACGTGAAGTCATTATTTCCCTCTACTCCTCTTTGGTCAGACCTCATGTGGAATATTGTGTCCAGTTTTGGGCACCACATTTTAAAAAAGACATCAACAAACTGGAGCAAGTTCAGAAAAGAGCGACCAGAATGGTGACCGGTCTGCAAACCCTGTTTTATGAGGAAAGGTTGCAGGATTTGGGAATGTTTAGTTTGCAAAAGAGAAGACTGAGAGGAGACTTAATAGCTGTCTACAAATATCTAAAGGGCTTTCACATTGTAGAAGGATCAACTTTATTCTCATTTGCACAAGGAAAGACTAGAAGCAATGGGATGAAACTGAATGGGAGGAGACACAGATTAAATATTAGAAAAAACTTTTTGACAGAGTGATTAATGAGTGGAACAAGCTGCCATGAGAAGTGGTGAGTTCTCCTTCAATGGAAGTCTTCAAACAGAGGCTGGACAGACATCTGACTGGGATGATTTAGCGAATCCTGCTTTGAGCAGGGGGTTGGACCAGATGGCCCAGGAGGTCCCTTCCAACTCTACGATTCTATGACAAGCTGTGATGAATCGGGACACCCATTTATTCCCTGCTACATTATGGCCATAGAGGGCCTCTAGTGCAGACGTGGACTTTCAATGAATTCACAGATAAAATTCCTAAAAAAGGGAAGGGAATTGGGTCTAAGATGGGCACTATTGGGACTTCTGTAGGATCAGAGGTTGTATGGAACTGCAGGAATTTCTTCCATATTTTGGTGTAGATTTTTGTGGTAGACTGTTTCCTGCTCTGCAGGAGTGTACCAATTAATCCTTTCGAGAACCCCCTTGATTTTAGTAACTGCCTTTCAAGTTCCAAGCCGTCAAGTGGAGGCTGTCCACTTGAAGGTGGAAGAAAGGTTCCTGAGAGAGTAGGTTGGAAATTGAGGGGAGGACCCAGGGGTCTGATATCGACATGGTTTGTAGCCATGAGAACCACGGTCTCTTGGGCCAAAATGGTGCTATTAATATTATCCTCGCCCTCTCCTCTCTGATTTTCCGATTGACTTGTGGCAATAGTATTATCGGAGGGAAGACGTATGCCAGATTGAAACTCCATTGAACTTGAAGAGCGTCCAGTATGTCCGGATGATCTGCCCAGGATAGGGAGGCAAATTTCCGTACTTGTTTGTTCTTCCTCTTGGCGAAAAAGTCTATTTGAGGATAACCCCATAAAGATACTATCTCTTTGAAGATGGGGTGATTTAGGCACCATTCCCCTTGTCGTAATGTATATCAAATTAGGAAGTCCGCTTCTTGGTTGTTTTCCCCTTTGATGTGAAGGGCAGAAAGGGATAACAGATGCTTCTCGGCCAGGTTCAAGATTTCTCCTGCGGAAGACATCAGCGTTTCTGATCGAGTACCTCCTTGTCTGTTTAGATATGCCACTGTTGTGGTGTTGTCTGATAAAATCCTGACATGTTTTTCTCTAAGCTGTGGAAGAAAATGATGTAATGCATAATTTACTGCATTTAGCTCTTTTAGGTTAGATGAATGCTGGAGTTCCTCTCTATTCCACCTCCCTTGACAGAAGCTATTTCCCATATGGGCGCCCCATCCGCTGGGGGCTAGCATCGGTGGTTAAAGTATGGGATGGTGTTATTACCCACGGGACACCACCCGCCCAATGGTTACCATCTAGCCACCATATTAGAGAAGTTAAGACTTCCTGGGATAAGGTCATTTTCTTAAGGTGACCGTGTAGCCGTCGTTCCTCTAGGAGCATCTGATGTTGTAGTGTCCGGGTATGGTATTGTGCCCACTGTACTGCCGGGGTACAAGAGGTAAGGGATCCCAAAAATGACATTGCTTCCCTCAGAGGCATGCGTGGTCTGTCCATTGCTGCTTTAACCTTGTTTTTAATCAGCAATATCTTTACCTGAGGAAGTAGAAACTTTTGGCTTGTGGAGTCTAGATGGAATCCTAAAAACGTCTGGAGGTTATGTGAGAAGTCTGGACTTCTTGAAGTTGAAGATCCAGCCTGGATCTTGTAAAGATGAGACCGTGTCCGCTAATCATTTAGCACACTGGACAGCCGAATTCCTGACTACTAAAAAGTCATCAAGGTAAGACACAATTAAGGTGTCTTTTAGATGAAGGTAAGCCATCACCTCGAACATCACTTTAGTGAAGATTCTTGGTGCTGTGGAGAGGCCAAAGGGAATGGCCGTATACTGGAGGTGATGGATTTTGCCTTCGAATGCCACTGCAACCCTGAGGTATTTTTGGTATCTGTCATGGATAGGGAAATGGTAATATGCATCTTTTAGATCAATGCCCGCCATCATGCACTTTGGATAAAAGGAGCTTAAAGGTGGATCTGATTGATTCCATTTTAAATGTATGATTTTGAATAAATGTTTTAAGTTTTTTTTCAAATTTCTGATTGGTCTAAATGAACCATCGGGCTTGGGAACTAGGAATAAAGGAGAGTAGAATCTACCTTCTTGCCTGTCTGGAACCTTAACTAAGACCCTTTTGGTTAATAGGCTTCGAATTTCCATCTCAAGGGCCTTTTGTTGTATTGGCAAGTTGAGAGATTTTACAATAAATGAGTCGTGGGGAATCTGAAGGAATTCTAATTTTATTCCTTCTCTGATTATACTTAAGATCCACAAGCTAGCTGTTATATTTTTCCCACCATGGGAAGAATAATTTCAGTCTACCACCTAGTGGGGGGACTGGTTTTTCAGTACTTATTTTCCTTTCGGAAGCCAGATCCTCTAAACATAGTACCCTTCTGTTTCTCTTCCTTTGTGGCCCATCTCGGTCTTTCTGCTTGTTTTCTTTTGCCAAATGGCCGTCTTTTAAATGTTCTCCTATAGAACGGAATAGAAGAATCAGGAAAAGCTTTTTTTTTTTCCTTTCTTTTGCTTTGAGAATATCGTCTAGGGTTTTCCCAAAGAGAGACTCGCCTGTTATGAATGGGTCACCGAGGAGGATGGCAGGAAAAGGCTAAGCCACCAGAAGACCAGAGAGGTTGGTAACTAAGCGGATTGCAGACCCCTGATCCTATCAACACAACTAGCAGTAGTCGTGGAGCGTTCCTACGGTGCCCTAGATGCTTCGTCACAGCCGGAGAAGTAACTAAGCCTAAAGGGAGGTGAAATCTAAACTGCCCCGGAGCAGATCCCCAAAGGAATAGACAGCCCCCAAACATATATTGTCGGTGAGACAAGATGAGACACAAACACAGGAAGAGAACAGACTGAGCAAACAGTGGGTCCCAAGCTGTCTAGAAAGGACAGAAAAGATACTGTCTGCAATCACGCACAAAACCCTAAAAAATAGTCAAACACTTCTGATGTACAAAAAACCTGATGCCACACGACCTCACCCCCACTAGATCAGCACTCTGGTATAACCTGGAAGCAAAGCACAAAGATACATAACGGGACTGAACAAGCTGTAACATATGAAGCAGGGAGCACGCTGAACCCTAGCAACAAAGGAGAAGCAAAAGAGCACGCAGTCACTTTAATATAAAAAATATCAAAATTCTTTATTAAATACCAATAGTACAAAACAAATAACAAAGAAGTGCTCATGAATGAATGTGGGCAATAGATCCCATGGAGCATCCCCTCAACCTCCCCAAGATGGAAAACCTGGCAAGTAACACAATAGGGAATATAGCACATGTCCTATCATATCATAGTACCATGTCGGCGTCCAAAGGCTAAGTCTCTGCAAATCAATGGCCAGATAAGATACCAGTGCTGCCTGCTATAGGGACTTAGTGTAATTATACCGTGAAAAAAGTGCCCCCAAAAAGTTGCAGAGAGACCCATAAGGCGACTTACCAGGGAGGGAATGGAGAGGAGAGCCCAGCAGTGGAGCCCCCGACGCGCGTTTCGCGACGCCTCCCGCCGCTTTATCAAGGAGGAGATAGCTGTAAGTGTCCCAGTAGGGCCTTGAAATAGCCCTTGAACCCGGTCATGTGACCGGTATCCACCAATAACGTTGGCACATGCGCCATGGTGTCTGCAGGTCCTGCACTATAGTCCGGCGTCAAACACTGCGCATGCGCCGGAAAGGCCCGGGGCAGAGCACACTGCATACAGACGCCGGCCACAGCGCGGAGCCACAGACAGCATGGCGATGCGCATGGCCACGAGAACTGTGGATCATGGAAGCATCTACATGTGGACCAGGGAACTATAAAGGGCCAGGGCAGCATATAAGTTAACCCTATGTCGCCATGTGAGACTATACACAAGAATAGAAAACACCTCAATGGATATAATGCAATAAATACGCACTAAGACCATAAATGTGGTATAGTTGTGGCCAAAAGTATTGACACCCCTGCAATTCTGTCAGATAATACTCAGTTTCTTCCTGAAAATGATTGCAAACACAAATTCTTTGGTATTATCTTCATTTAATTTGTCTTAAATGAAAAACCACAAAAAGAATTGTCCTTAAGCCAAACTGGATATAATTCCACACCAAACATAAAAAAGAGGGTGGACAAAAGTATTAGCAGTGTTCGAAAACTCATGTGATGCTTCTCTAATTTGTGTAATTAACAGCACCTGTAACTTACCTGTGGCACCTAACAGGTGTTGGCAATAACTAAATCACACTTGCAGCCAGTTGACATGGATTAAAGTTGACTCAACCTCTGTCCTGTGTCCTTGTGTGTACTACCGTGCCCAGTGTCATCAAGAAGTTTAAAGCCCATGGCACTGTGGCTAACCTCCCTAGATGTGGACGGAAAAGAAAAGTTGACAAGAGATTTCAACACAAGATTGTGCGGATGTTGGATAAAGAACCTCGACTAACATCCAAACAAGTTCAAGCTGCCCTGCAGTCTGAGGGTACAACAGTGTCAACCCGAACTATCCGTCGGCGTCTGAATGAAAAGGGACTGTATGGTAGGAGACCCAGGAAGACCCCACTTCTTACCCCGAGACATAAATGAGCCAGGCTGGAGTTTGCCAAAACTTACCTGAAAAAGCCTAAAACGTTTTGGAAGAATGTTCTCTGGTCAGATGAGACAAAAGTAGAGCTTTTTGGGCAAAGGCATCAACATAGAGTTTAGAGGAGAAAAAAATAGGCATTCAAAGAGAAGAACACAGTCCCTACAGTCAAACATGGTGGAGGTTCCCTGATATTTTGGGGTTGCTTTGCTGCCTCTGGCACTGGACTGCATGACCGTGTGTATGGCATTATGAAGTCAGAAGACTACCAACAAATTTTGCAGCATAATGTAGAGCCCAGTGTGAGAAAGCTGGGTCTCCCTCAAAGGTCATGGGTCTTCCAGCAGGACAATGACCTAAAACACACTTCAAAAAGCACTAGAAAATGGTTTGAGAGAAAGCACTGGAGACTTCTAAGGTGGCCAGCAATGAGTCCAGACCTGAATCCCATAGAACACCTGTGGAGAGATCTAAAAATGGCAGTTTGGAGAAGGCACCCTTCAAATATCAGGGACCTGGAGCAGTTTGCCAAAGAAGAATGGTCTAAAATTCCAGCAGAGCATTGTAAGAAACTCATTGATGGTTACCGGAAGCGGTTGGTCGCAGTTATTTTGGCTAAAGGTTGTGCAACCAAGTATTAGGCTGAGGGTGCCAATACTTTTGTCTGGCCCATTTTTGGAGTTTTGTGTGAAATGATCAATGTTTTGCTTTTTGCTTCATTCTCTTTTGTGTTTTTTCATTTAAGACAAATTAAATGAAGATAATACCAAAGAATTTGTTTGCAATCATTTTCAGGAAGAAACTGAGTATTATCTGACAGAATTGCAGGGGTGTAAATACTTTTGGCCACAACTGTATAAGCCGCCTCAGTAAGCATATAGCAATACAATAGGTATGCACTAAAATACATCAAACAAGCATATAATTAGCTCCGTAAAACATCCTAATTAAAGTACGCCACTAATGAAAAAGCCTATATCCTCACATGTAAATGAGGCATGTATACGACATAATGGCAATTGACGAGATAAATAACGGGTTCCATGAAGATGCTTGATCGTAGCAGATATGTCAGATCCACAATATAGGGCTAGTCCAAAACCAAACAAGGACTCGCTGGATAATAACTAAAGAAGTAGAGAGAATAAAAAAACAGTAAATAAAATATAAAAACAACGAAAAATTAAAAACAGCCGCTGCTTAGCAGCATGGGAAATATGAGGTCATGCGGGCTCAGTAAAAAGGAAAATAGAAATAAAAAATATCAATATATAATATATAGTGTTGAGCGATACCATCCGATATTGAGAAATATCGGGATCGGATTGGGTTGGACGATACCCAAAAAGTATCGGGTATCGCCGATTCCGATACCGGAAGTCCCATTCAAGTCAATGGGACAGAAATATCGGAATTAAAAAAAAAAACAAAAAAAACCCTTTCTGTACTTGCACATCCTGTTCGGGAGGGGGGAAGAGTGTGGGCGGACACTGCGTGTCTGTGTGCGCGCGGGGTCTGTGCGGGCCTGCCGGGGGTCTGTACGGGCCTGCCGGGGGTCTGTACGGGCCTGCCGGGGGTCTGTACGGGCCTGCCGGGGGTCTGTGCGGGCCTGCCGGGGGTTGTGTGTGTGTGTGCAGGCATTGTCCGATGGGACTACAAGTCCCATCAGGCTATGCGTGCTACAATGGCAGTGATTGACACATTAGCCAATGATGGGACAGTAGTAGTCCCATCACCCGGCTAATGTGTGTGTGTGTATGTGTGTGTATATATATATATATATATATATATACTTTATACATATTACATACATACTTCATATGTGCTACATTCATACAACATACATACATACTACATATATTACATTCATACAACATACTACATACATACTTCATATATATTATATTCATACTACATACATACTACATATATACAACATTCATACTACATACATACTACATTCATACAACATACATGCATACTACATTCATACTACATACATACATACATAGTGCATACTACATTCATACAACATGCTACAGACATACAAAATACTACATACATACATACTACATGCATACTACATACAATACATTCATACAATACATACATATAGACATACAGTACATATAACAGAGTACATACTCACCATTACTTGTCACTTTGTTCCCCGAAGCCAGTGTCATCTGTGAGAAAAATTAGAAAATAACAAACAAGCAATATACTCCCTGATCCGCAGAAATCAATGAGTGTCCCACGATGATCTCCCATGGAGAACAGCAGCATCAGCTGATGCGACCGCTCTCTAGGGGCCCCAGAAATCCAATGACTGGAGGTAGGTATCCTTCCGCACTGTATTCCTCCGCCACTGTAAAAAAATAGTCCCTAGTCTCACTTTTGGCATTGCTGTGTGAGAAAGTTCCCACGCAGCTTTTGCCATAAAGTGAGACCAGTGAACCATAGTAACCTCTCAGTGATGCAGTTCAGCAGATCATCGTGGGACACTCGTGGATTTCTGTGGATCAGAGAGTATATTGGTTGTTTATTTTCTAATTTTTCTCACAGATGACACTGGCTTCGGGGATCAAAGTGACAAGTGATGGTGAGTATGTACTGTTATATGTATTGTATGTAGTATGTATTTTGTATGTCTGTAGCATGTTGTATGTATGTAGTATGTACTATGTATGTATTGTATGAATGTAGTATATATGTAGTATGTATGTTGTATGTATGTAGTAAGTATTTTTTATGTCTGTAGCATGTTGCATACTACATACATACAACATGCTACAGACATACAAAATACATACTACATACAACATACATGCATATTACATACATACTACATATATACTACATTCATACAACATACATAGTACATACAACATGCTACAGACATACAAAATACATACTACATATATACTACATTCATACAACATACATACATGCATACTACATACATTCATACAACATACATATATGTAGTATGTATGTTGTATGAATGTAGTATATATGTATGTTTGTAGTATGCATGTAGTATGTATGTTTGAATGTAGTATGTATGTTGTATGAATGTAGTATGTATGTTGTATGAATGTAGTATATACTGTATGTAGTATGTATGTTGTATGAATGTAGTATATACTGTATGTAGTATGTATGTTGTATGAATGTAGTATATACTGTATGTAGTATGTATGTTGTATGAATGTTGTATATATGTAGTATTTACTATGTATGTAGTATGAATGTTGTATATATGTAGTATTTACTATGTATGTAGTATGTATTATTTTATTTTTTATTTTTTTTTTCTTACATTCAACACATTAGCCGGATGATGGGACTACTACTGTCCCATCATTGGCTAATGTGTCAGTCACTGTCATTGTAGCAGGCATAGCCCGATGGGACTTGTAGTCCCATTGGACGATGCCTGCACACAGACACAAAGACCCCCGGCAGGCCCATACAGACCCCGGCAGGCCCGTACAGACCACGCATTATGATGACATCATTTCAGCAGCCAATCACAGCCACAACAGTGGCTCATTGCATTATGGGAACTTACGATTCCGGTATCCGATATTGTGAAAATATCAGTACTCGGTATCGGAACTCCGATACAGCAAATATCGGCCGATACCCGATATTTGCAGTATCGGAATGCTCAACACTAATAATATATATCCCTTAATGTCACATCCAAACCTAACAGGAGGAAAAGAAAACATTGCGGAAACCCAGGAGCAAGAAGAAAGGGGGGGGGGGGGAGTCTGGTGTCAAGTTTATAAGAATGAGGTGAAGCTTAGGAACTCATTAAGACCTCTCGGGCTCATGGTGTCCAACTGGACAGTCCATTTAACCTTCATTTGTCCGAGGACTTTTTTTATAGTCACCTCCCCTTATACCCATATGCAACACATCAATCCCCCTAACTTTTAACAATCCCGTGTCGCAATTATGGTCGAAAATGTCGGGGGATAGTTTTAAGCTCTGTAGGGTCAGATGCAGTCCTGGCTGCACCAATGTCCCGCACATGTTCACGTGCTCACACCCTCAACTCCCTGGTGGTGAGGCCAACCGACTTTAGGACACGGACATGTGGCGTAATATGACATTTGACGTGCCACATGATATCTGTTGTTTGATCTTAAATTCCCTCATACCATCCGAGGAGCTGAAGGTGGAGCAGCGCAGGACATTGGCGCAAGCCAGGCAATGTCCACATGAGAAGGATCCGCATATCGGACCATTAGATCCGAAGAAGTTTTTAGGGGTAGGTACATAGTGGCAACGTACCAAAAGGTCGCCCAAATTCCTTGAGCGGCGTGGCGTCATGGATGGGGAGTGCCCCAGGATGGACCTCAGGGATGAATATGTCTCCAAAACAGCCCAATGTTTTTGTAAGATGACGCGCATATTGCGCCATTCATGGTTATACGTAGAGATGAACCGTATAGGTCCATCTCTATTTTGTATACCACTCTTCTTGGTTTTTGTAAAAGGCCACTGCGCGGGGTATGTCTTGCCCTGTTATAGCCCATCTTAACACACCTGCGACTATAACCCCTCTTTTAGGAAACGATCACTCAGGTCATGGGCTTGTCTCTCAAACCGATCATCGGTGGAGCAGATGCGCCACATACGGAGAAACTGTCCGAACGGGATGGCCCTCACCGTGGCTGGATCATGGGCCGATGATGCGTGCAGTAGAGAATTTACGGAGGTGGGTTTCCTGAATACGTCTGTCTGGATACCAGGGCTGTGGAGTCAGTAAGCCAAACCTGCGACTCAGACTCCTTAATTTCCCTTACACCGACTCTGACTCCCACATATATTGCTTATATTTAAGTGAAAAATTTATTGTAGTACAATGTGAACATCAGACATTTAATCATTTCTGTGATACAATAATCAAGATATTTAGATAGAACATAATATCTATTTATTGGAATACAACTTTAGAACACAAAAAACTGCAATAAATTGTAAATATGTAATACACTGTATAATATCAATTACATACATACGGTACAGACCAAAGTTTGGACACACCTTCTCATTCAAAGAGTTTTTTTATTTTCATGACTATGAAAATTGTAGATTCACTCTGAAGGCATCAAAACAATGAATTAACACATGTGGAATTATATAATTAACAAAAAGGTGTGAAACAGCTGAAAATATGTCTTATATTCTAGCTTCTTCAAAGTAGCCACCTTTTGCTTTGATTACTGTTTTGCACACTCTTGGCATTCTCTTGATGAGCTTCAAGAGGTAGTCACTGGAAATGGTCTTCCAATAGTCTTGAAGGCGTTCCCAGAGATGCTTAGCACTTGTTGGCCCTTTTGCCTTCACTCTGCGGTCCAGCTCACCCCAAACCATCTCAATTGGGTTCAGGTCTGGTGACTGTGGAGGCCAGGTCATCTGGCGTAGCACCCCATCACTCTCCTTCTTGGTCAAATAGCCCTTACACAGCCTGGAGGTGTGTTTGGGGTCATTGTCCTGTTGAAAAATAAATGATGGTCCAACTAAACACAAACCGGATGGAATAGCATGCCGCTGCAAGATGCTGTGGTAGCCATGCTGGTTCAGTATGCCTTCAAGTTTGAATAAATCCCCAACAGTGTCACCAGCAAAGTACCCCCACACCATCACACCTCCTCCTCCATGCTTCACGGTGGGAACCAAGCATGTAGAGTCCATCTGTTCACCTTTTCTGCGTTGCACAAAGACATGGTGGTTGGAACCAAAGATCTCAAATTTGGACTCATCAGATCAAAGCACAGATTTCCACTGGTCTTGTGTCCATTCCTTGTGTTTTTAGCCCAAACAAGTCTCTTCTGCTTGTTGCCTGTCTTTAGTAGTGGTTTCCTAGCAGCTATTTTACCATGAAGGCCTGCTGCACAAAGTCTCCTCTTAACAGTTGTTGTAGAGATGTCTGCTGCTAGAACTCTGTGTGGCATTGACCTGGTCTCTATTCTGAGCTGCTGTTAACCTGCGATTTCTGAGGCTGGTGACTAGGATGAACTTATCCTCCGCAGCAGAGGTGACTCTTGGTCTTCCTTTCCTGGGGCGGTCCTCATGTGAGCCAGTTTCTTTGTAGCGCTTGATGTTTTTAGCCACTGCACTTGGGGACACTTTCAAAGTTTTCCCAATTTTTCGGACTGACTGACCTTCATTTCTTAATGTAATGATGGCCACTCGTTTTTCTTTACTCAGCTGCTTTTTTCTTGCCATAATACAAATTCTAACAGTCCATTCAGTAGGACTATCACCTGTGTATCCACCAGACTTCTGCACAACACAACTGATGGTCCCAACCTCATTTATAAGGCAAGAAATCCCACTTATTAAACCTGACAGGGCACACCTGTGAAGTGAAAACCATTTCCGGTGACTACCTTTTGAAGCTCATCAAGAGAATGCCAAGAGTGTGCAAAGCAGAAATCAAAGTAAAAGGTGGCCACTTTGAAGAACCTAGAATATAAGACATACAGTATTTTCAGTTGTTTCACTTTTTTGTTAATCATATAATTCCAAATGTGTTAATAGTTTTGATGCCTTCAGAGTGAATCTACAATTTTCATAGTCATGAAAATAAAGAAAACGCTTTGATTGAGAAGGTGTGTCCAAAGTTTTGGTCTGTACAGTGTGTGTGTGTGTGTGTGTGTGTGTGTGTGTATACAGTCATATGTAAAAGTTTGGGCACCCCTATTAATGTTAACCTTTTTTCTTTATAACAATTTTGGTTTTTGCAACAGGTATTTCAGTTTCATATATCTAATAACTGATGGACTCAGTTATATTTCTGGATTCAAATGAGGTTTATTGTACTAACAGAAAATGTGCAATCTGCATTTAAACAAAATTTGACCGGTGCAAAAGTATGGGCACCCTTATCATTTTCTTGATTTGAACACTCCTAACTACTTTTTACTGACTTCCTGAAGCACTAAATTGGTTTTGTAACCTCATTGAGCTTTGAACTTCATAGCCAGGTGTATCAAATCATGAGAAAAGGTATTTAAAGTGGCCACTTGCAAGTAGTTCTCCTATTTGATTCTCCTATGAAGAGTGGCATCATGGGCTCCTCAAAACAACTCTCAAATGATCTGAAAACAAAGATTATTCAACATAGCTTTTCAGGGGAAGGATACAAAAAGTTGTCTCAGAGATTTAACCTGTCAGATTCCACTGTGAGGAACATAGTAAGGAAATGGAAGAACACAGGTACAGTTCTTGTTAAGCCCAGAAGTGGCAGGCCAAGAAAATTATCAGAAAGGCAGAGAAGAAGAATGGTGAGAACAGTCAAGGACAATCCACAGACCACCTCCAAATACCTGCCGCATCATCTTGCTGCAGATGGTGTCACTGTGCATCGGTCAACAATACAGCGCATGCATAAGCCTTTTTGTATGACCAAACAACTCAATCTTTGTTTCATCAGTTCACAGGACCTTCTTCCAAAATGTAACTGGCTTGTCCAAATATGCTTTTGCATACCTCAGGCGACTCTGTTTGTGGCGTGCTTGCAGAAACGGCTTCTTTCGCATCACTCTCCCATACAGCTTCTCCTTGTGCAAAGTGCGCTGTATTGTTGACCGATGCACAGTGACACCATCTGCAGCAAGATGATGCTGCAGGTCTTTGGAGGTGGTCTGTGGATTGTCCTTGACTGTTCTCACCATTCTTCTTCTCTGCCTTTCTGATATTTTTCTTGGCCTGCCACTTCTGGGCTTAACAAGAACTGTACCTGTGTTCTTCCATTTCCTTACTATGTTCCTCACAGTGGAAACTGACAGGTTAAATCTCTGAGACAACTTTTTGTATCCTTCCCCTGAAAAGCTATGTTGAATAATCTTTGTTTTCAGAACATTTGATAGTTGTTTTGAGGATCCCATGATGCCACTCTTCATAGGAGAATCAAATAGGGGAACTACTTGCAAGTGGCCACCTTAAATACCTTTTCTCATGACTTGATACACCTGGCTATGAAGTTCAAAGCTCAATGAGGTTACAAAACCAATTTAGTGCTTCAGGAAGTCAGTAAAAAGTAGTTAGGAGTGTTCAAATCAAGAAAATGATAAGGGTGCCCATACTTTTGCACCGGTCAAATTTTGTTTAAATGCAGATTGCACATTTTCTGTTAGTACAATAAGCCTCATTTGAATCCAGAAATATAACTGAGTCCATCAGTTATTAGATATATAAAACTGAAATAACTGTTGCAAAAACCAAAATTGTTATAAAGAAAAAAGGTTAAAATTAATAGGGGTGCCCAAACTTTTACATATGACTGTATGTGTGTATGTGTATATATATATATATATATATATATATATATATATATATATATATATATTATATTGAAAAAATTAAAAGGCACGGATGAATAAAGAGAAAAGAGGGTGCACGCTCTCAGGTATGTACCAAACCTTTAAGACATCCATAAGAAAAATTGAAAGCAGCACTCCTTAAGAAAATGTAAAGGTGTTTTATTCAGCCCATAGGGCTATGTGCCCATTCAGTGCAATATATACACACACACACTATGACTTATCTCGGCTAAGATAAAGCCTAGATCCTCAGGCTACATTCACACTATGGGCGTAGCCAGGGTCAAACCTGGGGGGGGCAGAACCTCATAGAGTTCTGCAGAATTTCATACTGCACACCTCAGCTGCTGTAGAACCTCATAATTCACACCCCTACACTTGAAAATAAAGCCTGCACCTTAAGAAGAGGTGGTGATGAATGCAGTCTATTTATTCCAACTATCAATTGATGTTGATGTGTTACTGAAGACGAGCAATGCCTGTCCTGCGCGTCCTTTTGGGCAGCTATGAGGTGTACCTGACTAGTGCTAAAAAAAGGAGTGTTAGTCTGTGCGCTATCCGGCTTTCATTCTTTTTGGTACAGATATGAATAAATGGATATATAGAGCAGATTTCTAATCTGCTTTTGCTATTGAAAACATTATCTATGAGTTCAAACCTTTCAGTTGATGCGGGTTTTTAAAAAGCTGATCTGCTTTTGCAACTGAAAAACGTATCCTCAAAAAACGCAGGAAAAACGCTGTGTGTGAATGTAGCCTTAGATCAGGAATAGAACAGTCATTTATAGGACATTTCATAACTTTCCCAAATTCCTTTGAAAAAATATTCAGCACATTCTGCATTGAACTACTGTACCCAATTTATTATATACAGTCATATGTTAAAGTTTGGGCACCCCTATTAATGTTAACCTTTTTTCTTTATAACAATTTTGGTTTTTGCAACAGCTATTTCAGTTTCATATATGTAATAACTGATGGACTCAGTTATATTTCTGGATTCAAATGAGGTTTATTGTACTAACAGAAAATGTGCAATCTGCATTTAAACAAAATTTGACCGGTGCAAAAGTATGGGCACCCTTATAATTTTCTTGATTTGAACACTCCTAACTACTTTTTACTGACTTCCTGAAGCACTAAATTGGTTTTGTAACCTCATTGAGCTTTGAATTTCATAGCCAGGTGTATCAAATCATGTGAAAAGGTATTTAAGGTGGCCACTTGCAAGTAGTTCTCCGATTTGATTCTAGGGGTGCCCAAACTTTAACATATGACTGTATTTTCGTAGTCGTTCCATTTTATACCGACTCCAACTCCGACTCCACCAAAATGAGCACCGACTCCACGACTCCGACTCCACAGCCCTGCTGGATACATTAATGCGAGTCGACCTTCAGACGGACGTCCAAGAATTCCACACTCCTATCATCATACTTGTATGTCAAATGAATGTTGCGACTATTATCATTCAAAGACATCATGAAATCCCCGAGCTAGCAGACAGTACCATCCCATAAAAATAAAGTATCATCTATGAAGCGGTACCAGCACAGCACATGGGAAACGTCCTGCGGGCCCCCGTCGCCAAACTCCTCTCCCAAGCTCCCAGGAAGAGGTTGGCGTACGACGGCGCACAGGCCGCCCCCATGGCCGTGCCCCGCTTCTGTAAATAAAACGTCCTTAAATACAAAAAAATTGTGGGTTAAGATAAAGTCGACCAGCTCCAGGACCAGCTCACATAGAGGGCCACCCAGGCCGGAGGCCCCCAAAAACAGGCGAACAGCATCTACTCCCGCCGAATAATCGATAAAAGTGTAGAGACTTTCTACGTCGGCAGTAACCAGAAGAGTGTAAGGCTCCAAAAGGATGCCATCGACCCGTGCCAGGACGTCCGTTGTGTCACGAATATAGGATGGCAATGCTTCCACCAATGGTTTTAAGTAAAAGTCGATAAATTGGCATGCGGGTTCACATGTGCCACCAATCCCTGACACAATAGGATGCCCCGGGGGGTCGAGGGCATCCTTGTGGACCTTAGGTAGGCGATAAAATGTGGGGGATTAACCACCAAGCCATCCAAGACCTTTTTGGTAATAGTCCCATTTTCAAATGCCCTCTCCAAAATTATTCGAAGTTCGTGTGCAAAAGTGGCAATTTTTGATATGTTGCTGGGTCCCTTAGTTGACGGAACGCTTCCTTCTCGTACTTACAATTAGGTCACACCACTATATTCCCCCCCTTGTCAGCTGGCTTAAATACCACATCCTCCAATAATTGTAATTGGGAGATCGCCGGACGTTGTTTGTGAGTTAGATTGTCCAGCCTCCGTCGGGAGGACAACTTCTTAAAGTCCTCAATCACTAACTTAGTAAGGCCTGTTTCACACTTCCGTTTTTGTGTCCGCCAAATGGATCCGTTTCCGTTTTTTTTGACGGAAACTGATGCAAACGGATCCGTTTTTAAAAAAACGGATCCGTTTTTTTGACGGATCCACGGTAACCACTAATGGAAGTCTATGGGACAAAAAAAACGGATCCTGCAAAAAAATGGCGGATCCGTTTTTTTACGGAAACCAACGGATTTTGACGGATTTGAAAAAACGGAAGTGTGAAACAGGCCTAAAAATATCTACAGAAGGACTAATAGTCAAGGGGGAGAAATCTAGTGGATTTAGGCCAAATCGAGGGAGGAAACTTACTTGTAGGTGGACCGTTTTGTTCAGCGAGCAAATCCTCCAGATCGCGGATTGCTTCCCAGGAACATGACTTGCAGTGTGGAGTTTTTTCAAAATCAATTTTCTTGATAATAATTGAAGGTTTTTCAAGGCTGTAAAATAATTGAATGAGTTAGTTGGTGAAAATGCTAGTCCCTTACCCAGAGCCTCCAACTGTATCTCCGTAAATACATGATTTGACAGATTTAGTACCTGTAGGTCACCCCGAGAGCCACCCTGGGGGACCCCCGATTCAGACGCTTTAGTTTCTGAAGATTGATGAGTCTCAATCCTCTTGGTAGGAGCCACTTTTGAACCAGTGTTCAGCCAAATACCTCTCTGCCGCAAATCATCCTCCTGGAGATGTTAGAACGCAGGGAAGTGGATCTTGACCGTGAGTAGGATGTATTCCTATATCTTGGGCGAGATCGACCAACTGTATCCCGCCATTTATAGACTCTAGATAGTTGTTTATCCTGGACATCCTTTTTAATTTTTTTTGCCTTATTTGCTTGAATGTCCTGGGCCCATTTTTGTAGGTCAGAATCGATTTGATCGTTCAATTTTTTTAGGGCATCACTGGACATCTCTTTATGCAGAGTAGACTGAAGTTCGTCAATTTCAGTCTCAATGTCAATAAGGGAATCTTGATCCACTTGTTTTAAAAGGGTCATGAAACCCTTTGAACAATTATTGGTTAGTTCCTCCCATTTGTTCTTAAAAGTCTCATCCGAGACCAGAAATGGGAGATACTTGGATCCTAAGACCTCTAGGTATCAGCTCTTTCTGAATGTATTGGTCCAGGATTTCATGGTTCCACCATATCCTAGTGCGTTTACGCAACAATTCCTTGAAACGAAAAATAACCTCCTGTAAATCCTTATTAGAGGTCCCGCAATCCCCGTCCACACCATTCTGAAACACATCATTTAGTTGTGCTCGCCACGTGAGGTCACGTGCGCGGAAATCCATAATATAAATGGGAACAGCTGTGAAAAACACAGAAAAAATTAATGGCAACAGGTTAGATTTGGATGTGACATATAGGGATATATATTATATATTGATATTTTCTAGTTTTTTCCTTTTTACTGTGCCCGCATAACCTCATATTTCTGTTCAGCAGCAGTTTTTAATTTTTCATTGTTTTTATATTTTATTTACTGTTTTTTTACTCTCTCTACTTCTTTAGTTATTATCCAGTGAGTCCTTGTCTGGTTTTGGACTAGCCCTATATTGGGATCTGACATATCATTTCCTACAATCAAGCATCTTCATGGAACCCGTTATTTATCTCGTCAATTGCCATTATGTCGTATGCATGCCTCATTTACATGTGGGGATATAGGCTTTTTCATTAGTGGCGTACTTTAATTAGGATGTTTTACGGAGCTAATTATATGCTTGATGTATTTTAGTGCATACCTATTGTATTGCTATATGCTTACTGAGGCAGCTTATATCACATTTATGGTCTTAGTGCGTATTTATTGCATTATATTTATTGAGGCGTTTTCTATTCTTGTGTATAGTCTCACATGGCAACATAGGGTTAACTTATATGCTGCCCTGGCCCTTTATAGTTCCCTGACCCTGGTCCACATGTAGATGCTTCTATGATCCACCATTCTCGTGGCCGTGCGCATCACCATGCTGTCTGTGGATCCACGCTGTGGCCGGCGTCTGTATGCACAGTGTGCTCTGCCCCGGGCCTTTCCAGAACGTGCGCACTGTGTTTGACGCCGGACTATAGTGCAGGACCTGCAGGCGCCAACATTATTGGTGGATACTGGTCACATGACCAGGTTCAAGGGCTATTTCAAGGCCCTACTGGGACACTTACCGCTATCTCCTCCTTGATAAAGCGGCGGGGGATGTCGAGAAACGTGCGTCGGGGGCTCCACTGCTGGGCTCTCCTCTCCATCCCCTCCCTGGTAAGTCACCTTATGGGTCTCTCTGCAACTTTTTGGGGGCAGTTTTTTCACAGTATAATTACACTATGTCCCTAGAGCAGGCAGCACTGGTATCTTATCTGGCCATTGATTTGCAGAGACTTAGCCTTTGGACGCCGACATGGTACTATGATATGAGATAGGACATGTGTTATATTCCCTATTGTGTTACTTGCTGGGTTTTCCATCTTGGGGAGTTTGAGGGGATGCTCCATGGGATCTATTGCCCACATTCATTCATGAGCACTTCTTTATTTGTTTTGTACTATTGGTATTTAATAAAGAATTTTGATATTTTTTATATTAAAGTGACTGCTTGCTCTTTTGCTTCTCCTGGTATCTATACTAGTTTCTGAGCTTATGCATATGGTGTTGGAGCAGGGTTGTCCCTTGTTTCCATATCACCTTACATTTATGGGACTATTGTCACCCTAGCAGCAAAGCAGAAAGCAAAAAAAGGCACAACCAGATTAGATGCCAATCATTAGCAAAATAATCACTTAACTGAACCAAGCAGATCAGGCAGGGGACAAAAGAACTCCAAATGCACAAGGAGGAAAATCGCCAGCAACCTTCAAGAGCAGCCAGCTCAATTATATGCTCCCAGCCAGTAATCCCAGGTTCCCAATTATCGTTGTCAGGTGTGGAACTTCCATCAACCTCGCCAGCTCCACTACTCTCAGTAACCAGCAGAGCAGAGGGAGCTTCGCCTCAGAAATCCGAGCAAGGGAATTCACAACACTCACCCTTACATGGGATAGCGTAGATTTTTGATTTTGACCGCATGTCCCCTTTCCAACTTTTCATCCACAAGACCCGCCTGGCATTTACCAGACCTGCAGATCTTGCTGCTAGGCGTAGTAAGTCCACTGATGCATCGGCCATAAAGGCTGCTGCCCCTCTAATTCAAGGGATAGCAGCTTGCAGTTTATCTCTAGAGAGCTTCTGCTCAATATGCTGATCCAGTTGGTCAATCCATATGAGCATTGATCTGGCGGTGCATGTACTGGCCACTGCTGGTTTAAATATGCCCGTAGTTGCCTCCCATGACCTTTTTAATGATTCTGCTTTACGGTCAAGTGGATCAGAAAGTAGGCCTGCATCTTCCACTGGTGGTGTGGTTTGTTTAGAGGTAGAGGCAACAGCTGCATCCACCTTAGGGACTTTAGTCCACGTTAGCAGCTCTTCATCGCTAAATGGGTATTTTCTTTTTGAGGCCAATGGGAGGAAGCTTCTCTGGTCTTGCTTCTCCCATTCCCTTTTTATCAAGGTCTTAACTGCCAGTATTACCAGGAAGGCTCTCCTTTTCCTCTCTCCCAAACCCACAAACATTATGTCTTGCGTAGTTTGAGCGCCTTTTGTCTCCTCACACCCCATAGTGTTTCTTACAGATTTTACGAAGTAATCCACACTATCCAAGGGGAAGAATGATCGCCCTTCAATTTCTGATCACGATGATGAAGAGGACGTGAGTGAGGAGTCCGAGGCTACCTCCTGGTCATCATCGGATTCCATGCTGGAAGCTACTTGCTCTTTGCTTTTACTCTCTGGGGGTGTATTAGCATGGGCAATGGCTTGCAGCTCCTCTCTAATTATAGCACATATGTCTCTAGTTGACACCGCTGCCCCCTGCATGGTCTTACTGATGCATTCCTTATATAGCTTCTTGGGGTAGGAATCAGGGAGAGGCTGACTGCATAAGGCGCATTGCTTATGTTTTGATTTTTGCTTTTTCTTGGCTTGAAAGAGGGGAGACACGGCAAGAGAAAAGGGTGTCAGCTTAATAGGCAGAGTTTGTACACTCACCCAGTGAAGCTAACAGTACCGGATCAGGAGGCCGAGGTACAGTCCTGGATCTGGAGTCCGCTGCGTCACTTTTACCGGCTGGCATCTGTAGATCCTCTGCCAGAGCAGTCCCTGGAGGTGCCCGCACCCGCTGAGTCCCCTGCTGGAGGATGCGTGTCCTGTCCTAGGGATGACATGACTACATCGCCGACTGCCAGTGATGCCCCGCTTTTATAGAGCATAATTTTTTTTTCACGTGACACGGAAGTCCCCCATTCAGTTCCAGGTCAACAGCTGCGGTGTACCGCGCTTGTCAGCGCTTCCCCCACCGCTTGTACCTCGGCCTGTGTGCCCCGGAAGTCCAACAATACAGGCCTTACCGGGAACGTTGCCTTCACACCGCGCGGCCGCGTCTGTCAGTCGGGGCCTTGCAGTCCGGCTCCATTCCCCGGGCCTCCGCTGAAGCCGGTAAGCAGCTGTGTCCCCGCAGCTCCATGCACCCGACGGCACATCTCCTGAGTGAGACCTGGCGGCCTTCCCCAGACAAGGAGGGAGCTGTCAAAACGGAACTCCCCCGACACTGCCTCTGGATCGCAGTCCCTGCCGTTCCCGCAGACACTGCACAGGCGGCATGCTCTGGCCCAGGTATGTTCTTCTTGTAGGAGATTTTCCTGCAGTTCCCATAGGAACAGGAAACCAACTTAGGAGAGGCGGACCGCCCCCTTTTATTTTCTGTAGGTTTCCTGTTCCTATGGGGTGGATCCCTCTCGCCAGTGGGTCCTGTCGTGGCAAAGGGTAAAAAAAAAAAAAAAGTTTATAAAAAATATATAAGTTCAAATCACCCTCCTTTCGCCCCATTCAAATCATTAAACAAAATCAAATATACACACACTGACTTGGTATTGCGGTGTCCAAAATCACCCAATCTATCGATATAAAAAAATAATCAAATCGGTAAATGGCGTAGCGAGAAAAAAAATCAAAATACCAGAATATCTGCACCAAAATGGTATCAATAAAAACGTCAGCTCGGCATGCAAAAAATAAGCCCCAGATCCTGAAAAATGGAGGCGTTACGGGTCTTGGAAAATGGCTTTTTTTTTTTTTTTTTACAAACATTGGATTTTTTTTTTCACCCCCTAGATAAAAAAGAACCTAGACCTATTTGGTGCCTATGAACTCGTAATGACCTGGAGAATAATAATGGCAATTCAGTTTTACCATTTAGTGAACCTAATAAAAAAACCAAACAATAAACAAGTGTGGGATTGCACTTTTTTTTGCAAATTCACCGCACTTGGATTTTTTTTTCCAGTTTTCTGTTACACAACATGGTAAAACCAATGGTGTCATTCTAAATTACAACTCATCCTGCAAAAAACAAGCCATCACATGGCCATATTGACCAAAAAATAAAAGTTATGGCAATGGGTAGAAGGGGATCAAAAACTGAAAATGCAAAACCAAAAATATCAATGTGCAAAATTTGTTTTGTACCCTTAAATCAGCCTGGTGTCACACAAAATAATAAATAACATTTCCCACTCGTCAACTTTTACATCAGCACAATTTTCGGAACATATTTTTTTTTGTTAGGACTTTATAAGGATTAAAAGTTGACCAACGGTTTTGCATTTTTCCAACAAAGTTTACAAAACCTTTTTTTTTATTTTTATTTTTTTTATTTTCACAAGGGTATCAGGAATAAATGGACCACAAAACTTGTTGTGCAATTTCTCCTGAATATGCTAATACCCCATATGTGGGGGAAAGTCACTATTTAAGCGCATGGCAGGGCTCAGAAGGGAGGGAGCACCATTTGACTATTGGCTGGAATCAATAGTGGCATCATGTCGCGTTTAGGTACATCAGGGGGTCTCCAAACAGTGGAACTCTCCAATTTTAACTGTAGCCCTAACCCTAATACATCCCTAGCCCTAATCCCAACCATAACCCTAAACCCAATACACCCCTAATCCCAACCAAAACCCTAATCCCAACCAAAACCCTAACCATAATCCCAACCATAACCCTAATCCCAACCATAACAACAACCCTAAATTTAGCCCAACCCTAACTTTAGCAAAACCCTAACCTTATTGGAAAAATGGAAATAAATACTTTTTTTGTTTTTATTTTATTTTAAAAAAGAGCAGGAACCGCACCTCCAAAAATCACACAATGAAGTAATGCCGCCAGGCAAAAATATATATAACTGAACATGAGGTTCTTAGTTTAACATTCTGATCAGACTGTATGAGGTTTGCCCACTGTCACGTCACGGCAAACCTCGTGGTGGGTCCCTACCGTCCTAGTACTTATGCTAGTGATTCTGGGATTTTATTTATTTATTTTTTTTGACCGATCATCCTTTGTTAGTTGGAAGTTTCAATTGTGATTTTATTTTATTAAATTGAATATGCAAATTGAACTTCATAGAGGAGAACTTGAACTCTAGAGTGCCACCTGTTGGAAGCAGCAATACAACAAGTCATAATTGACCCTTTAACGCGCCTTGAAGGGAGACTTAGGATAAAAGCCAAATCAGAATTACAATTTTCAGACATCGTGTTTTGGGGTAGCGCCTCTTGCCAGTGCAAAGTATGAGATCCTTTAGACTATTAAAAAAAAAAAATGCAAATTTACAGACAGTTAAGAAAACTTTAGATTTTCAAATTTGCAGTCGTTCTGTCTTTTAAAACAGTTATATAGGTAGAGGTATACTGTATATAGAGGTATATAGAGTACTAGCTGAAGAGCCCGGCACTGCCCGGGCATAGTAACTAACTGTGGGTAGTTATAGCAAATTATAATTATCCTCCATCCCATAGTCCCGTGCCCATATACCCATCATACATATCCACGATCCCATAGGCCTGTGCCCATATACTCATCATATGAAGGGCGCGAGCCGGGGGGTTGTGGCCCCACTATGCCACAAACCAGACTACCCTGGAAGGGGCGTAACTACGGCAGCTACCTCGGTCTTCACTGGAGCCTCTGATGGTGAGGTCAGGCTTGTGCGGCAGGTAGCTGTCGGGTGCCACTCCAGGATGGTGTCTGGCTGTGGCTGCTGATCTCACTCGGGGACAAGTCACTTGGACAGGTGTGACTAACAGGCAGGCTGAGACACAGGGCAAGCAGGCACGGCTTGGAGACACAGGACAGGCGGGCACGGCTTGGAGACAGGACAGGCGGGCACGGCTTGGACACAGGACAGGCGGGCACAGCTTGGAGACACAGGACAGGCGGGCATGGCTTGGAGACACAGGCAGGACAGGCGGGAGTGATATATGAGAGAACAGGTTTGGACCTGTTCACACAGGAGGTGCAGGTATGGATATAGGCGGGAAGGAGTGGAATATGTAGGAACAGGTTTGGACCTGTTCACACAGGAGGTGCAGGTAGGCGGAGCCGCAGGAGTGCGGAGTAGGCAGAGCCACAGGAGTGCGGAGTAGGCTGGGCTCCAAGGGAGCCGGGCAGGCAGAGCGGCTAGTGAGCCGAGCACAGATAGAGCTGCAAGGGTGCAGATGAACAGACAGAGCTGCAAGGGTGCAGATGAACAGACAGAGCTGCAAGGGTGCAGATGAACAGACAGAGCTGCAAGGGTGCAGATTCACAGACAGGGAGGACACAAAGAAAGACACAGCAGGGAAGGAAGCCACGGACAAGGAGAAAGGGAGATTAAGGTAGGACAGAGTACAGACAGGGTACTGGAACCAAGACTCAAGGGCCAGGATATTCAGCCTCCTGGCAGGCAGACAAGGTACAAGGCAAGACAAGAAGTATTCCTCCAGAGAAGGAGGAAATACACAGAACAGGGCCTGACTTCCTCAGCAGCAAGATACTAACTGAGATTATACATTGCTCAGGCAATGTTTCAGTGGGTGTGGCGAAACTAAATAGTCAAGGGCTCTAGGTGATTGGTCAGGGACAGATTAGGCAGGTGCACCCTGACTGCATAAGAACCAGAGAGTTCTGGCGCCGCCCCCCTATACACACAGTCAGGAAACATGGAGAGCAGAAGCACGGAGCACAGGACTGGCAACAGACAGATTTCTCAGCATGGCTTGAAGCAGAAAGTAAGTTGGTGTGCGGGGGATGGGAGGCCATGCAGTGATGCCAGCTGGGTTGTTACAGTGCCCATATACCCATCCCATAGTCCCATGCCCATATACCCATCTGTTGTGAGCTCATCTGTTCATTCATCTTTTGTGTCCAAGGATCTCCCTCTTCTAGTGAAGGAAGGTAGTGAGGCTGATTTGGATGAAAGGAACCAAACACTTGATCAGGTGGATTGTGACTGGGTAACGGGAACTACAGACTGGATATAAGGCAGCCGACACCCTTCTGAGTCGCTGGTGATTTCTCTGCTGGATTCTTGGAGACCAGTCTGATTCCTGCTTCCCAAAGATAAGTTTTTGCTCTGCTATTGAACTTATTAGTTTTGGTTTTGTTTACCTTGTTTTTTGAGTTCAGCCATCCCTGGCCGGGGGTGTGCTGGATTCTTATTCCTTGATCAGTGTTCTCTTTTGCTCTGCTTTCAGAATATTCTGAGTGCTGATATAGGGTTAGAAGTCTAGTGACTTCATGGTCCTTTTTGCTTATCAGTTGTGTTGGTAATATTTTTTAGCAGGGTTTTCTCGGATTGCAGACAGCAGCTTTTCTGTCCTGTCCTTTTTAGTTAGCTTGGGCCCCATCGTTTGCTCAACCTATCTTTCTATCTGTGTTAGTGTTTTCATCTTGCTTCACCGTCATTATATGTTGGGGGCTGCCTATTGCTTTGGGGTCTGCTCTGGGGCAGTCAGTTTTTCCCTTTTCTCTCTTTAGGCTTATATAGATCTCCGGCTGTGACGAGGTGTCTAGGATCACCGTTGGAACACTCCACGGCTACTGCTAGTTGTGTGATAGGATTAGGGGTCTGCAATCCGCTAGTTTCCAACCTCTCTGATTTTCTGGGCTGAGCTTGTGTTTTGTTTTTTCCTCCTCGGTGACTCAATCATAACACCCATCATACATATTCGCCATCCCATAATCGAGTGCCCATATACCCATCACACATCCTTCATCTCATAGTCCCATGCCCATATACCCATCATACATATCCGCCATCCCATAGTCCCATGCCCATACACCCATCATACATATCTTCCATCCCATAGTCCCGTGCAGATATACCCATCACACATCCTTCATCTCATAGTCCCGTGCCCATATACCCATCATACGTATCCTCCATCCCATAGTCCAGTGCCCATAAACCCATCACACATCTTCCATCCCATAGTCCTGTGCCCATATACCCGTCATACATATCCTCCATCCCATAGTCCAGTGCCCATATACCCATAACACATCCTCCATCCCATAGTCAACCATTATGACATCATAATGAGCGGCAGGGCTTGCAACCTATGATGACATCAGCGTCGCCATGGCAACCATTATGACATCATAATGAGGAGCGGGGCCTGATACACACACTTTTTCCCCATTATGTAGATAGGGGCAAAATTGTTTGGTGAATTGGAACGCGCAGGGTTAAAATTTCACCTCACAACATAGCCTAGGACGCTCTCGGGGTCCAGATGTGTGACTGTGCCAAATTTTGTGGCTGTAGCTGCGACGGTGCGGATGCCAATCCCGGACATACACACATACATACACACACTTGAGCTTTATATATTAGATTGGCTTTGTTTTTTAAACATTTTATTTTTTAAGGATGTTGGAAAGCTTAAATTTCAACAATAATTTTTCACATTTTCAAGAATATTCCCAGTCACTTTCCATAAGGAGAAAACTTACCCTTATATCCCAGCCTTAGCAACCAAAATCAGATCTCATACTTGGCACTGATGAGGGGCAATACCCTAAAACACCGTGTCTGCAAAATGAGGTTCTGATTTGGCTTTTGTCTTAAAGGGGTTGTCCGGGCTTTTCACATAATCTCAGTACATATCTGGGCTGCAGAATTATGACAATAAGTAATTTACTTTCTGTCACTAGTTTGCACGGTTTTCTAGATATTCTGAATAGAACGTCCAAGGGGGGGTGTTATGGCATTGAAATGAGAACTAGCCGTAACCTCCTACTCTACTCCAAACATGCCCTCTATAACAACATCCCCACCCTCCATAGCTTCAGGCCCTCCCCGTCCACATGAAGCAGGCCTCATCACACAGAAACGAATTCTTCCCCTCCAGCAGCCTCAGTGCAGAGAGCAGAGAGCTGCTCCTCCCCCAGATACACACTGAACAGTTATCTATGCAAAGTAAAACTAGTGAGGAGTGAAAATCGTCCTGTATTCTGGGCCACTCCATGATTACAATACATAACTCATCAGTAATTCCTTCCCTCACTGTCCCAGGCTGCTGGCAGCAGTGAGAACAGACTGTGTGATGGCCAGTGATGGGGGTCTGCAGCTTCTAATCTGCACAGGGATGGCAGTCACTGATGTAATCTGTTGTGTGACAAAGCCTCTGCTGTGTGAATGAGACAGCTCTGTGGCACTGATGTCTTCACACAGCAGCAGTTTTGGTGAAGTGTATGAGTGAGCACTGTGTCTCTAATGACACAAATACTGATGGGAGCAGCTTGTCCAATCAGCAGCTGTAACAGTGTGAAGTGTTGGGGGGTGTATGTATGTATGTATGTATTGTGCTGCTTTCACAAATACAGGATCACTGCTGTGTTCTTTCTAATGCTGGAATGATGATAAAGATGAGTGCTGGTGCAGTTTACTGCCAGCCAATGAGTGGGCAGTGGGTGGTGCTGGTCACTGGAGCTTGCTGGGAGTTTGGTGGAGCTTCGCACATACACTGCACCAAATCTGCTGCTGTGAGAAAACATCAGTGACACAGAGCTGTCTCATTCACACAGCACAGGCTTTGTCACACAACAGATTACATCAGTGACTGCCATCCCTTGTGCAGATTAGAAGCTGCAGACCCCCATCACTGGCCATCACACAGTCCGTTCTCACTGCTGCCAGCAGCCTGGGACAGTGAGGGAAGGAATTACTGATAATGAGTTATGTATTGTAATCATGGAGTGGCCCAGAATACAGGACGATTTTCTCTCCTCACTAGTTTCACTTTCCATAGAACACTGTTCAGCGTGTGTCTGGGGGAGGAGCAGCTCTCTGCAGTGAGGCTGCTAGAGGGGGAGGATTTGTTACTGTGTGATGATGGCTGCTTCATGTGGACGGGGAGGGCCTGTAGCTATGGAGGGTGGGGTTGTTGCTACAGAGGGCATATTTGGAGTAGAGTAGGAGGTTACGACTAGTTCTCATTTCAATGCCATAACACCCCCCCCTTGGACGTTCTGTTCAGAATATCTAGAAATCTGTGCAAACTAGTGACAGAATGTAAATAACTTATTGTCATAATTCTGCAGCCCAGATATGTACTGAGATTATGTGAAAAGCCCGGACAACCCCTTTAAGTTGTATGTCAAGGCTTGTTAAAAGGTCGATAATGACATGTAAAATTTCTACTGCCAATAGGGGCACTAGAGTTCAACCCCTCTTCCTCTCTGAAGAGACAGTTTGCATATTTAATTTCCCAGAGGAGCATGCAAGGCATTTGTCTTTTCATAATGACGTGCCACACCTGGCATGTCACTCTCGACAAGGAAAAAACTTACCCCTGAGATCCAAGAATATTCATAAAACTTATTATTTGAGGACCAATTTGTTTTAGGTGCCTATTTACTACAAAACTCCATAACCTTTTTTTAAATACAGCAGCCTTCCAAAAGCATTCAAAGCAGTATGTAGGAAGTTTTAACCTTTGACTAAGTTTACACAAGGGTATGATGAATTGTCTTTTTTTTCTGTATGAGAAATACTGATAATCTGCCTGACAACCTTTCCATACATCGATAAGAAAGATAATAGTATATATTAGGCCGGCGTCACACTACAGAGAAATATGGACGCGTGAGAGGCGTAAAAAGAACGCATTGCACACGGACCAATGTTTATGGGGCAGTTCCCATCAGGCGTATATTTTACAGGCTGAGACTATCGCAGCATGCTGCGATTGTCAGCATATTACGGCCAAAATACGCCAATGCAAGTCTATGGGTGCGCAAAATATACGCATTACACACGGACCACATGTGTGACTTGCGAGAAAACCGTGAGACTTCAGGTGACAGGTAATGGGCCAAGCCATTATCAAGAAGCTTAGACATGCTAATTATCTCAAAAAGGGCTCCAGACATCCTGGAAGAACGCCTCCACAGAGTCCTGCAACATGTCTCCACACATCAATGTGGAGATGCTAATCGTTTTGGTCCAGGAAAGGCCCGAAATTTGGGACCAAAGGGATGCACATTATTCCGACCGGGCCAGAAAAGAGGCGGCATAGAGGCGCATCTGTGGGCAGATGTTTCCTGACTTTGTGGAACGCCATGTGAGGAGCAGCAACAAATGAGTAAGTTCGTGCATTTTTTACCCGTCATGCTAAATGGCAGAACTACAACTTTTTCCAAGTAGCCCCTAAAATCCTATACTGTGTATGTAGTTATCTTTGTAAGCGCGAATGTTATTTAAATCACACCCTACTTGGCCACATGACTATGTGAAATGTTTTGAAAGTAGCTTTTCACATTTCACTGATGTAATTTGCTAATTTTATGTCACATTGCAGTTGAGGATATGATGAGACACTGGTGCAGCATCCACGACCAGTACCGGTGAGAATGACAGCAGCGGGCCAGGAGTGGGGCAGCAGCACCGACCAAAAGAAAATACATCTATTTTGACTGGCTTGCTTTTTTGGCTCCTATAATGAATCTCAGACCGTAAGTACAGACATCACACCACATTACACATATGGTGTTTAGGGTCAGATCTCCAACCTTTTTTTATTTTGTGTACATTTCCTAACACAACTCTGTCCTTCCTCACAGAGAGGGAGACTGGGTCGGATTCTGAGGCCATTATAGACCCAGTCCGGGGAGGTGAAGAGGTTGGTGGGCTATCTTCTGAGCCTTCCAGCTGCAACCCCCCAAGCTCCACCAGCACCAGGACCTGCATCAGTTCCTTGACCTGAACCAGCAGCTGCACCATCACCCGGAAGCCTTGAGGAACCAGGCAACAGCAGCAGCCCTACTGTACGTTTTGACGGCTCTTCCCAGCCTGCAGCCGTATCCCGCCGTGGGAGACGTAGGCGAGAGAACCCTGTCTGATACCCAGAGGCATGTTGACACGGGGGTCCTCAATTACCTGTCCAGGGCTGCCCTGGATGAGGGTGAAGAGGCATATTCCCAAAGCCTGGCCCGGTACCTCCGTCCCTTACCCCATGAGGTGAGGCTACGTGTGTGAGGATCCATTCAGATCCTAATTGATGCATGCACACACCCCAATACCCCATATGAGGTGTTTGAGTTTCTTGAGAGCTGGCAGCTCTCACACCGTAATCTCCGCCTTACCCCACACCCAGATGTGCATGCTCAATTAGGATCAGAAATTCCTCCTGCACCTCAACCCATTCCTCCCCCAAACCAACCTTGGCCACAACAGGCCCAAATTGCATCCTATAACCAACCTGCCCAATATGGCCACTTGTACAGACCCGGTGTTGGAGGCTGGCCCCGACCTGGATTTGCTCGACATGGTCATATTGGGGGTATGATGGACGGGCCTACAATCATCCACAGGAGTAAAATCTCCATTTTCCTTATGGCCACTTCGCCGCTCAGCAACCTGACCCTGGCCACATATTACCACAGGGACAAGATTATCAACCCCAACAGGGTGGTGATCAAGCTGCAAACCCCACCCACCAACAAAGATGATGCACTCCTGCCCTCACCTCCACCAACATACCAACATATTGTAAAAAATCTAATATTGTTATGTGTTTGCGTTAGCAAATGTTTGTTTGTTTTTTTATCTATTTGGTTGTCCAAATAATGTTTCATACAAAAATGCCCAAATTTTAAGGGCAATATATGTCATATGAAAAAAATGGTAACCAGTATCACAAGTCACCTTTTGCATTTATAAAAAAATTTAAAATGCAGAGTTTAGACTCTTCTTTCATTAATTCAATAACTCAAATAATGTACACATCTTTAAGCCAAGTTAACAGAGCACACAAAACAAATTAAAGGAAAAAATAATATTTATATAGACACATATAAGAACATCACAACATAGATACAGCCTGATCTTGCCAGGTAGTAGCACCCTGAGGTGAAACAAAATACTGTGTGAACATATCATGGACTTTGAGTCCTGAGAGTGGATGACGTAAAATGAGCACATGTGGGCTAGGCCTATACCCATTGTCCACTACACCTTCAGCCACATCAGATGAGGAACAATCATGCAGTCTAGTGAAGTTATGGAGGACTACACAAGCTTTGATGACCTCATTGACGTTGGCTTCACTCAGCTGAATGGCTGACTGGAGGACCCACCATTTGGCACAAAGAATACCAAAGGTGCACTCCGCCAGTCGTCGGGCACGTGATAGGCACAAGTTAAACATCCTTCGCCAGTGGTCAAGGTTTCTTCGCGGGTATGGACTCATTACATGCCTAGTCAGTTGAAAGGCCTCATCCCCCACTAGGACATAAGGCACAGATTCTTGATTGGAGCCTGGAAGCTGACGTGGTGGTGGTAGGTCCGCCGACCCATAATGGAATGATTGAAGACTCTAGAGTCTCCATTTCTTCCAGAAGCCCCAATGTCTACAATTATAAACCTGTAGTTACTGTCAACCAGAGCCAACAAAACTACAGAAAAATATCGCTTATAATTATAGAAATGGGACCCTGAGTTCGGCGGCTTACGCACATGGATGTGCTTCCCATCCAGGGCTCCAATACAATTGGGAAATTGTCAGTGCGCCTCAAATCCCCTGGCAATCCTCAACCAGTCTCCCATCTTGGGCTCAGGCATGACCACTTGATGAAGTCTGTTCCAGATTTGAGAATATGTATCCCGGACTATGCCAGATATGGTAGATCTCCCAATCAAAAACTCCAGATGGAGTGCGGCATAAAAAAAGACCAGTTGTTAGGAACCTACAATTAAACAAATTTAGACAAAATATACATTACAACATGCAAAAGGTTGCACACATTACATATACATCATCCGAAAAGTGTGTAACTAACAAGCAAGGCTTACACTACATATACACAGGTCCCACGACTATGCAATTTTTACTCAAACATCATAGTATTCTTACTTAGACAATAGATTTAGGATATATTAAGAAGGTAACTCAGCAAAAAAGGGATCACTGTCTAAGAGAATTCTTTGGAAAACGAATCATCTACATGCATTTATGTAGCTGAGGAATACATACCGTAATGTAAGGAGAAGGCGCTCCTCAGCAGAGATACATTTGCGCATCCTGGTGTCTTGGAAGGTGATCCCTGGGCGTACTGTCTCCAACAAAACATCAAACGTGGCAATGCTCATACGACAATATAGGAAAAACTTGTCGGGATGTGTCTGATGAGATGCATAAAGCCTGTGAAAATGGCCTTTACTGAGGCGTTGTCTCAAGTGCGGATGCACCCACATTCGTCTCCTTCTCCTCAGATCCACAATCACTGGGTATGGCTGGCCAAAGCGGCGGGACAAAACCCAGTTGAACAGAACACGGTCAGTTGAGATGAACTGAAGTGTGTCTGACATGTTGGCAACCAACCACCAATACTCCAACACAAGCACAGCACCAAAATAGCCAGTTGGGGACTGCCATCTGCTGTAGAGGCAATAAATTGGGTTGCTGAGGATGATTTAAATTATTTTCAGGCCTCAAAACCGTTTAATGTCCATTTTGCAAGGTTGCGAGAAAAATACGCCATACGGATGCCTACATGCGCAGAATACGCGGCCACACCCTCACAACGAATGACATACGGATCAGTTATCAGGGAACATTTCTGCGTATTACGACCGTACAATACGGTCCGTATTTTTATACGTTAAGTGTGACTCCAGCCTTATGTTATTAATTGCATTGGATACATTAAAAACGAATATCATACAGATTGAGTTCTAAGGGGTAAGGTTTCTCCTTGTGGAGAGTGACTTGCCAGCTCTGGCTTGTCAAGGTAAGGAGGCTTATTTGCCGTGCAATGCTCCTCTGGGGAAATAATATGCAAATTGCCTCGTCAGAGAAAAAAGGACTTTAACTCTATAGCGCCACCTGTTGGTAGTAGCGATCCTACCAGTCACAATCAACCCTTTAACGAGTCTTGTAATGTGTCTTGGGATAAAAGCCAAATCAGAATCTCAATTTGCAGACACGGTGTTTCGAGCTATTGGCTCTCGTCAGTGCAAAGTATGAGAACTGATTTGGCTAGGTGAGAGGCTCGGGGTAAGGTTTCTCCTTGTGGAGAGTGACATGCCAGCTCTGGCTTGTCAAGGTAAGGAGGCTTATTCGCCGTGCAATGCTCCTCTGGGTGCTATACAGTTCAAGTCCTCTTTTTCTCTGAAGAGACAATTTGCATATTATTTTCCCAGAGGAGCATTGCACGGCGAATAAGCATCCTTACCTTGACAAGCCAGAGCTGGCATGTCACTCTCCACAAGGAGAAACCTGAAGATCCCCTTTAATTGCCAGCCAAAAGCAGCGTTTGTCGTTACCCCTATCAGGAAGGCGATCGAAGAGCAGTTGGCCTTAGAATCAGAGATCCTGAGCCTTGTAGACAAGCAGGTCCTTTCCGAAGTCCCGAACATACAGGAGGGAACGGGTTCTATTCCCCCTTTTTCTGATAAAAAAACCAGATCAATCGTTCAGGACAATCATAAACCTCAGAGGCCTCAATCGGTGGATAAAAAATCAGACCTTCAAGATGGAATCGGTAGCTACAGCCATAAAACTGCTACATCAAGATTGTTTTATGGCCCTAGTAGATTTAAAGGATGCATACTATCACATCCAAATACACCCAGGTTATCAAAAATACTTCAGAGTGGCTCTCTATATCCAGGGTGTGCTCAGGCATTTCCAATTCAGGGCCCTTCCATTTGGCATATCTATAGCCCCGAGGGTCTTTATCAAAGTCGTAGCGGAGGAGACAGCCTTCCTCCGAATTCACGACACGGTCATAATACCCTATTTGGATGATTTCCTAATAGTGGGCAGCTCAGAAGACCACTGTACGGCACAGTTGAGCCAGGTGACCGACACCTTACAGGAACTAGGGTGGATGATAATTTTCAAAAAATCGAAACTACAGCCCCTAAGAAAACAGACCTTTCTAGGATTTATCCTGAATTCAGAGCAGCAAGCTTGTCTGCTACCAGATACCAAAATAGAAAAGGTGGAGAAGGTGACCTTGGCTGCCCGAGACCAACCTCACATGACATTGAGGAACGCGATGTCTCTACTAGGTACCCTGACGTCCTGTATTCCGGCAGTCAGGTGGGCTCAATTTCACACCCGACACCTTCAGGGGGAGGTTCTGTCAGCACAAAGATCGCTGACAGAGAGGGCGTTTAGAAGGAAGACTGGAGCTTTCCTTAGAGGTCAGAGACTCTCAACTGGTGGCTGGACAGGACAAACTTGGCTTCAGGAATGCCATGGGACAGACAGACGAACGATATAATACTGACAGACGCGATCTCCTCGAGGTGGGGGGCACACCTAAGGGGTCATGTGGCCCAGGGTTCCTGGAGGCCTCAAGAGATGGGTGCATCTTCCAACCTGAGAGAACTGTGGGCAGTGAACAAAGTTTTAAGCCACTTTATTCCCCTACTACTGGGCCGCAATGTCCAGATCATGTCGGACGACAAAGTAACGGGGGGGGGGGTAACAGGGGGGTACAAGATCACACTCCCTAATGAAGGCAGCGAGCGACATTTTTTACAGAGCGGAACAACACCTACACTCCCTAACAGCCTTGCACATAAAGGGGGCAGAAAATATAGAAGCCGGTTTCCTGAGCAGCAATACTCTGAGGCAAGGAGAATGGGCTCTAAATCGGTCCATTTTTCAAAAAATAACATAGCTTTGGGGGAAACCAGTGATAAACCTCTTTGCCAACAAAAACAACAGGCAAGTAGAGAGGTTTTGCTCACTAAACCCGAGGGAAAAACCATGGGCAGTGGAGTCATTGCAGATTCCGTGGGACTTCAGACTAGCCTATGTGTTCCCCCCAGTGGCTCTGATCCCAACAGTAGTCAGGAATATCAGGAACGATCAAGCCAGGGTGATCCTAATAGCCCCATTTTGGCCAAAAAGGCCCTGGTTCGCTCTGCTACGAATGATGTCCCTCTCAGATCCATGGGTTCTGCCAGAAATCCCAGACCTACTAGCTCAAGGTCCAATATTCCACGCTCAGGTCAAGGGATTCCATCTGACAGCGTGGAATTTGAAAGGTCCTAATGGATAGAGGGTTCTCTCCTGGGTTGGTGGCCACCCTGCTAAAGAGTAGGAAGCCGGTGACGACTAATATCTATGGCAGAACATGGAATAAATTCCTAGGTAAGCAGTTAGAACAAGAGCTGCTGATTAGTGCCATCTTTGAGTTTTTACAATCAGGATTGCAGCTGGGGTTAGCGGTAAACACTCTTAAAGTTCAGGCACTAGGTGCGCTCTATAACTGCAAATTGGCAGCAAATAGATGGGTAGCCAGATCAAATCCTGCCATAGGTCTAGGCCTATCCCAAACCTAGAATAGCCCCGTGGGATTTAAACCTGGCACTAGAGGCCCTTACAAAAGAACAATATGAGCCTTTTCAACAACTACCCATAAAATATCTTACCCTAAAAACGATGATTTTAGTGGCCCTTGCATCGGCTCGTAGAGTAAGCGACTTGCAGGCTCTCTCAGTGAAACCACCATGGTTACTTAACCATGGTGGTTTCTAAATTTAATTCATCTTTCTGTAAAACAGCAGGTGCAGAGAGCCATAACTCCATTTATTTCCTGGTTTCTGTTTTTTTGTTTTTTTTTTAGAAGCATCTCATATTTTGGCCTTTTCTACTAAAAATGTAGGAGTCTGTGTCATGTTTGAATTATAGGATGTTTTCCAGGTATCATTATAGGCATACAGAGTCCTTGAGATAACAAACCTAAATTTCCCCAAAACTACCCTAATTGGGAAACCACACCCTTCTATGATTTCCCTTAATGGTTTAATGAGGATTTTAACCCTTTCCTGACATAAGACGTGCTATCCCGTCCATGGGACCCGGGCCCCTATGCCCATGGACGGGATAGTACGTCTAGCGCGATCAGCGGCCGGGTGTCAGCTGATTATCACAGCTGACACCCAGCACTATGTGTCAGGGGCGGTCACGGACTGCCCCCGACACGTTAACCCCTTGCACACCGCGATCAAACATGTTCGCGGTGTACCGGGGGTTAAAGGGAAGCATCGGCAGGGAGGGGGCTCCCTCCGTGCTTCCCTGAGCCACCCACGGCAGCGCAATGTGCAGCGCTGCTGCGGGGGACTCCTTCCCTACAGGCCCCCGGATCCAAGATGGCGACGGGGGCCTCGGGGGCCTGCAGGGAGCTGGCTTCCTCAGTGCCTGCAAAGCGCAGGCATGAAGAAGTCTTCAGTAGTGCCGGTGACAGATCGCTGATCTGTCACAGTGATCTGTGATGTGACAGATCAGCGATCTGTCACAGGACAGTGATGTCCCACTTGGGACTATGTAATAAAGTTCAAAAAAAATTAAAAAAAAGTGTTAAAATAATTTTTAAAAAATCGCCAAATAAATTAGAAAAAAAAAAAATATTCCCCCAATAAATCCATTTTTTGGAAATAAAAACAAAACAATAAAAGTACACATATTAGGTATCGCCGCGTCCGTAACGACCCGCCCTATAAAACTGTGGCATTAGTTAACCCCTTTAGCGAACCCCTTAAAAAATAAAAAATGAAGCAAAAAATGATTTATCATACCGCCAAACAAAAAGTGTAATAACTCGCGATCAAAAAGACGCATATAAATATCCATGGTACCGCTGAAAACGTCATCTTGTCCCGCAAAAAACGAGCCGCCATACAGCATCATCAGCGAAAAAAATAAAAAAGTTATAGCTCGCAGAATAAAGCGATGGAAAAATAATTATTTTTTATATAAAATAGTTTTCATTGCATAAAAGCGCCAAAACATAAAAAAAGACATAAATGAGGTATCGCTGTAACCGTACTGACCCGAAGAATAAAACCGCTTTATCAATTTTATCGCAAGCGCAACGGCATAAACGCACCACCCAAAAGAAATTCATGAAACGCTGGTTTTAGTTCATTCTGCGTCCCAAAAATCGGAATAAAAAGCGATCAAAAAAGTCACGTGCCCGAAAATGCTACCAATAAAAACATCAACTCGTCCCGCAAAAAATAAGACCTCACATGACTCGGT
Source organism: Dendrobates tinctorius (assembly GCF_039654945.1). NCBI lineage: Eukaryota > Metazoa > Chordata > Amphibia > Anura > Dendrobatidae > Dendrobates > Dendrobates tinctorius. The sequence goes on from NW_027361716.1 coordinate 19,608,174, forward strand.
GGGTCAAAATACGGAAAAATTATAGCTCTCAATATGTGGTGATGCAAAAACTATTTTTACAATAAAAAGCGTCTTTTAGCGTGCAACAGCTGCCAAACATAAAAACAGCCATAAATAGTAAATCAAACCCCCCGTTATCACCCCCTTAGTTAGGTAAAAATAATAAAATAAAAAAAGTATGTATTTCCATTTTCCCATTAGGGTTAGGGCTAGGGTTAGGTCCAGGGCTAGGGTTAGGGTTAGGGCTAGGGTTAGGGCTGAGATTAGGGTTAGGGGTGTGTTGGGGTTCGGGTTGGAGTTAGAATTGGGGGTTTCCACTGTTTGGGCACATCAGGGGCTCTCCAAATGCAACATGGCGTCTGATCTCAATTCCAGCCAATTCTGAGTTGAAAAAGCCAAATGGTGCTCCTTCCCTTCCAAGCTCTGCCATGCGCCCAAACAGTGTTTTACCCCTACATGTAGGGTATCAGCCTACTCAGGACAAATTGCAAAGCAATTTTTGGGGTCCAATTTCTCCTGTTACCCTTAGGAAAATAAAAAATTGGGGGCAAAAATATCATTTTTGTGGAAAAAAATAATTTTTTCTATTTTCACGTCCGAGCGTTATAAACTTCTGTGAAGCACTTGGGGGTTCAAAGTGCTCACCACACATCTAGATAAGTTCCGTGGGGGGTCTAGTGTTCAAAATGGGGTCACTTGTGGGGAGTTTCAATAGTTTAGGTACATCAGGGGCTCTCCAAACGCACATGACACCCGCAGACAATTCCATCAAAGTCTGCATTCCAAAACGTCACTACTTCCCTTCCGAGCCCCGACGTGTGCCCATACAGTAGTTTTCTCCCACATATGGGGTGTCAGCGTACTCAGGACAAATTGGACAACAACTTTTGGGGTTCAATTTCTCCTGTTACCCTTGGGAAAATAAAAAAAATTGGGGACTAATTGATCATGTTTGTGGAAAAAATACAATTTTTTTTTATTTTCATGCCCGGGCATTATAAACTTCTGTGAAGCCCTTGGGGGTTCAAAGTGCTCACCACACATCTAGATAAGTTCTGTGGGGGGGTCTAGTGTCCAAAATGGGGTCATTTGTGGGGGGTTTCCACTGTTTAGGTACATTAGGGGCTCTCCAAAGGCAACATGACACCCGCAGACCATTCCATCAAAGTCTGCATTCCAAAACGTCACTACTTCCTTTCCGAGCCCCGACGTGTGCCCATACAGTAGTTTTCTCCAACATATGGGGTATCAGCATACTCAGGACATATTGGACAACAACTTTTGGGGTCCAATTTCTCCTGGTACCCTTGAGAAAATAAAAATATGGTGACTAAAAGATCATGTTTGTGGAAAAAATACAAATTTTTTATTTTCACGCCCGGGCATTATAAACTTCTGTGAAGCACTGGGGGGTTCAAAGTTCTCACCACACATCTAGATAAGTTCCTTAGGGGGTCTAGTTTCCAAAATGGTGTCATTTGGGGGGGTTTCCACTGTTTTGGTACATCAGGGGTTTTCCAATCGCGACATGGTGTCCGATCTCAATTCCAGCCAAAAACGTCAAATGGCGCTGCTTCCCTTCCGAGCTCTGCCATGCGCCCAAATAGTGGTTTACCCCCACATGTGGGGTATTAGCGTACTCAGGACAAATTGCATAATAACTTTTAGGGTCCTGTTACCCTTGGGAAAATAAAAATTGGGGGTGAAAAGATAATTTTTGTGGAAAAAATATGATTTTTTAATTGTACCGCTGTACGTTATAAACTTCTGTGAAGCCCTTGTGGGTTCAAAGTTCTCACCACATATCTAGATAAGTTCCTTAGGGGGTCTAGTTTCCAAAATGGTGTCATTTGGGGGGGTTTCCACTGTTTTGGTACATCAGGGGTTTTCCAATCGCGACATGGTGTCCGATCTCAATTCCAGCCAAAAACGTCAAATGGCGCTGCTTCCCTTCCGAGCTCTGCCATGCGCCCAAATACTGGTATACCCCCACATGTGGGGTATCAGCGTACTCAGGACAAATTGCACAATAACTTTTAGGGTCTTGTTACCCTTGGTAAAATAAAAATTGGGGTGAAAAGATCATTTTGTGGAAAAAATATGATTTTTTAATTGTACCGCTGTACGTTATAAACTTCTGTGAAGCCCTTGTGGGTTGAAAGTTCTCACCACATATCTAGATAAGTTCCTTAGGGGGTCTAGTTTCCAAAATGGGGTCACTTGTGGGGGGATTCCACTGTTTAGGTACATCATGGGCTCTCCAAACGCGACATGGCGTCCGATCTGAATTCCAGCCAATTTTGCATTGAAAAAGTCAAACGGCGCTCCTTCCATTCTGAGCTCTGCCATGCGCCGAAACAGTCGTTCCCCCCCACATATCAGGTATCAGCATACTCAGGACAAATTGCACAATAACTTTTGCAGTCCAATTTCTCCTGTTACCCTTGGGAAAATAAAAAAAATTGAACCTGAAGTATTTTTTTTGTGAAAAAAAGTTAGATGTTCATTTTTTTTAAATATTCAAAAAAATTCCTGTGACGCACCTAAAGGGTTAATAAACTTCTTGAATGTGGTTTTGAGCACCTTAAGGGGTGCAGTTTTTAGAATGGTGTCACTTTTGGGTATTTTCTATCATATAGACCCCTCAAACTGGCTTCAAATGTGATGTGGTGCGTAAAAATATAATGGTGTTGCAAAAATGAGAAATCGCTGGTCAACTTTTAACCCTTATAACTTCCTAACAAAAAACAATTTTGGTTCCAAAATTGTGCTGATGTAAAGTAAACATGTGGGAAATGTTAGTTATCAAGTTTTTTGTGTGCCATATCTCTGTGATTTAAGGGCATAAAAATTCAAAGTTGGAAAATTGCGAAATTTTCAAAATTTTCGCCAAATTTCCGTTTTTCTCACAAATAAACGCAAGTTATTTGAATGAAATTTTACCACTATCATGAAGTACAATATGTCACGAGAAAACAATGTCAGAACGTTCCATGGAAGCGTTCCAGAGTTATGACCTCATAAAGGGACAGTGGTCAGAATTGTAAAAATTGGCCCGGTCATGAACGTGCAAACCACCCTTGGGGGTGAAGAGGTTAAAGGTCTGGCATTGTCCTGCATTAGGAGGAACCCAGGGCCAACTGCACCAGCAAATGGTCTCACAAGGGGTCTGAGGATCTCATCTCTGTAACTAATGGCAGTCAGGCTACCTCTGGCGAGCACATGGAGGGCTGTGCGGCCCTGTAAAGAAATGCCACCCCACACCATTACTGACCCACCACCAAACCGGTCATGCTGAAGGATGTTGCAAGCAATAGATCGCTCTCCACAGCATCTCCAGACTCTGTCACATCTGTCACAAGTGCTCAGTGTGAACCTGCTTTCATCTGTGAAGAGCATAGGGTGCCAGTGGCGAATTTGCCAATCCTGGTGTTCTGTGGCAAATGCCAAGCGTCCTGCATAGTGTTGGGCTGTGAGCACAACCCCCATCTGTGGATGTTGGGCACTCAGACCATCCTCATGGAGTCTGTTTCTAACCGTTTGTGCAGACACATGCACATTTGTGGACTGCTGGAGGTCATTTTGCAGGGCTCTGACAGTGCTCCTCCTGTTCCTCCTTGCACAAAGGCAGAGGTACTGGTCCTGCTGCTGGGTTGTTGCCCTCCTATGGCCCCCTCCACATCTCCTGGTGTACTGGCCTGTCTCTTGGTAGCGCCTCCAGCCTCTGGACACTACGCTGTCAGACACAGCAAACCTTCTTGCCACAGCTCGCATTGATGTGCCATCCTGGATGAGCTGCACTACCTGAGCCACTTGTGTGGGTTGTAGAGTCTGTCTCATGCTACCACAAGTGTGAAAGCACTACCAACATTCAAAAGTGACCAAAACATCAGCTAAAAAGCATTGGTACTGAGATTTGGCCTGTGATCCCCACCTGCAGAACCACTCCTTTATTGAGGATGTCTTGATAATTGCCAATAATTTCCATCTGTTGTCTATTCCATTTGCACAACAGCATGTGAAATTGATTGTCAATCAGTATTGCTTCCTAAGTGGACAGTTTTGTTTCACAGAATCTTGAGATACTGGGAGTTATATTCTGTTGTTTAAGTGTTCCCTTTATTTTTTTGAACAGTGTACAAGAACACCGAAGAAAGTGACTACCGAACAACTATAAAAAAAAATTACCTTATTTTTCAGACTATAAGACGCACTTCTTTCTTCTAAAAATTTGGAGGAAAATGGGGGTGCATATTATAGTCCGGATGTGCTTGCTATGGTTGTGGAGGAGTGGTAGCGGCGGACGAGTGGGTCACAGGAGGCAAGAGCCAGTTGCTGCGGCTAACACTGTGCCTACTATGAATGAGCATGGGAAGCGGTGAATATTCATTTCTCTTTCATAGTGGACACAGTGTAAGCTGCAGACACCAACTTCTTGCAGCAGCTGGGCGATCAGGAGCTGCTGTGGACTGGCCCACCGGGGAACCGGAGGATTCTCCGGTGGGCCCTGACATCTGGTGGGCCCTGGCACCTGCTGGCATACAGGGCCAGCAGTTGCCTAGGGCCCCCGCTGCTCCAGGGGCCCCCAGCCAGTGGTGTGTCGCACACCATGCAGCTGCTATGGGGGCCCCTGCCAGCGGAGCAGCAGCGGGTGTCAGGAGGCAGGAGCCCCTGTCCCCGCTGCTAAAGACAAATGAATATTCACTGCGAAGCAGTGAATATCATTTCACAGTCTCCACCCCCAGAGGCCCCGCCCCCAGCCCAGTAAGCCGCTCTGCATCAGGGCCGGCGCCGCCCTCAGTCCTCTCTGCTCCTGGCTCACAGCCAGTGCGCGATGACGTCACTACATCGCGCATCCGCTGTGTGTCTGGCAGAGGGGGCAGCTCCTGACACTGAAGCCGGGATCAGCGTGGGAGCGAGGAGGAGAGGTGAGTATTGTGTTTTGTTTTTTTTTTTTATCTCTCTCTCACTCTCTCTATCTATCTATCTATCTATCTCTATTTCTCTATATATCTCTCTCTCTATCTCTCTTATATCTATCTATCTTTCTATATCTATCTCTATATCTATCTCTATCTATTATCTATATCTATCTCTATCGCTCTATCTTTATATCTATCTTTCTATCTCTACATCTATCTCTATATCTATCTATCTATCTCTATATCTTTCTATATATATCTCTATATCTATCTATTATGTCTATCTATCTCTATATCTATCTATCTTACTCTATCTATCTCTATATCTATTATCTCTATATTTATTATCTATCTAGCTACCATCTATATCTATCTATCTCTATACCTATCTATCTATTTATCTATCCGTTATCTTTCTCTATATCTTTTCTCTGTATCTATCTATCTCTATATCTATATCTCTCGCTATCTATCGCTCTATCTCTATATCTATCTTTATATCTATATCTATATATCTATCTCTATCTATCTCTATATCTATCTCTATTTCTCTCTATATCTATCTCTATATCTCTATAGCTATCTATCTATATATCTCTATCTATCTCTATATCTATCTCTCTGTATATCTATCTATCGCTCTATCTCTATATCTATCTATCTTTATCTATTTATCTCTATATCTTTTCTCTGTATCTATCTCTCTCTATATCTATCCATCTCTATATATATATCTATTATCTCTATATCTATATCTATTTCTCTCTAGTCTCTATATCTCTCTCTATATCTATCTATCTATTTATCTCTATCTCTATATCTATATATCTATCTATCTTTATCTATTTATCTCTATATCTTTTCTCTGTATCTATCTCTCTCTATATCTATATCTATCTATCTCTATATATATCTATTATCTCTATATCTATATCTATTTCTCTCTATATCTATCTATCTATCTATTTATCTCTATCTCTATATCTATCTCTCTGTATATCTATCTATCTTTATATCTCTATATCTATCTCTATATCTATCTATCTTTCTCTATCTATCTATTTATCTCTATCTATTATCTATATCTATCTCTATCTATCGCTCTATCTCTATATCTATCTTTCTATCTCTACATCTATCTCTATATCTATCTTTCTATCTATATCTATCTATATCTATATCTATCTATCTAGCTATCTCTATTATCTATATCTACCTATCTCTATATCTTTCTATCTTACTCTATCTCTATATCTATCTGTTATCTCTATATTTATTATCTATCTTTATCTATCTATCTCTATCTATTATCTATATCTATCTCTCTATCTATTTATCTATCTCTGTATCTATCTCTCTCTATATCTATCTCTATCTACCGCTCTCTCTATCTCTATCTATCTTTATATCTATATCTATCTATCTCTATATCTATTATCTCTATATCTATCTACCTATCTATCTCTATATCTATCTCTATATATATATCTGTTTCTCTCTATATCTATCTCTATATCTCTCTCTATAGCTATCTATATATTATCTCTATATCTATCTATCTATATATTATCTCTATATCTATCTATCTATCTCTATATCTATCTATCTCTATATCTGTTATCTCTATATCCATATCTATCTCTATATCCATATCTATCTCTATATCTATCTATCTCTATATCTATCTTTCTATCTAACACTATATCTCTATATCTATCTCTATATCTCATTATCTATCAATCTCTATCTCTATCTCTCTCTCTTTATCTATCTATTGATCTATCCATCTATCTCTATATCTATCTCTATATCTATCTATTATATCTATCTATTATCTCTATTATCTCTATCTATCTATCCATCTATCTATCTAGCTATCTCTATCTATCTCTATATCTCTCTATATCTATCTTTCTAACTCTATATCTATCTATCTCTATACATATCTCTATATATAGCTATTATCTCTATATCTATCTCTATATCTATCTATCTCTATATCTATTATCTCTATATCTATCTATCTCTATATATCTCTATATCTATTTTTATTTATAGCCATCTATCTATATATATTTATCTCTATATCTATCTATATATGTCTATATTATTATTATTATTATATCTGTATATCTCTATCTATTATCTCTATCTATTCTCTATATCTATCTCTATATCTATCTATCTATCTATCCATTATCTATTTTCTATCTATCTCTATATCTATCTACCTATCTATCTATCTATATTTCTTTCTATATCTATCTTTATATCTATCTCTATCTATCTCTATGAATCTTTCTATCTATATCTATCCATTATCTACTTTCTATCCATTATCTACTATCTATCTCTATCTATTTCTACATCTATCTTTCTATCTATATCTATCTAACTCTATATCTATATATCTATATAGCATTATACCCTATGAGGGGGTGCATTATTCCCTATGAGGGGGGCAGTATTATACCCTATGAGGGGGCAGCATTATACCCTATGAGGGGGCAGCATTATACCCTATGAGGAGGCAGCATTATACCCTATGAGGAGGGCAGCATTATTCCCTATGAGGGGGGCAGTATTATACCCTATGAGGGGGTGCATTATTCCCTATGAGGGGGGCAGTATTATACCCTATGAGGGGGGCAGTATTATACCCTATGAGGGGGCAGCATTATACCCTATGAGGGGGTGCATTATTCCCTATGAGGGGGGCAGTATTATACCCTATGAGGAGGCAGCATTATACCCTATGAGGGGGTGCATTATACCCTATGAGGGGGGCAGTATTATACCCTATGAGGAGGCAGCATTATACCCTATGAGGGGGTGCATTATACCCTATGAGGGGGGCAGTATTATACCCTATGAGGGGGGCAGTATTATATTCTATGAGATGGCTGCATTATATTCTATGAGATGGCTGCATTATACTATGTGAGGGGGCTGCTTTATATTCTATGAGGGGGCTACCCCAACTCCTGCTACATAATTAAGACATGTACAACCTTATATTATACCCAGATATTAGCGTGTTTTACCGCATAATTGGTGGTCTGGTATTTAACTCTATGCAGCTACATAGTGGGCCCCAAGAATGATTTTCTCTGGTGGGCCCAAGGTGTTCCAGTCCGACGCTGTCTATGCCTGCTATTAAAGAGTAAATATTTACTACTCCCCATGCCCATGAGGGGGGAGAGCAGTGAACATTAATTCTCTTTAGTAGCGGGCACTCATGATCGCCCAGCTGCTGCAGGAAGCCTGCGGCTAACAGTGTGCCTGATATTAAAGAAGATGAATATTCATTGCTCCACATGCCCATATTCCCAGGCATGGAGGGTAGTGAGTATTCCAGCAGCTGTCCTCTGCTTGTAAGCAGCACATGACATCCCTGCCATGCATTGCTTACAAGTTGAAATTGCTGGCGTCAGAAGAGGACGCTGTGAGGGAGTGCAGGTAAGGTAAGTAGAATGGTTTGGGTTTCTTTTAATGTTTTGGGCCATGTATACCTTGATTAAGGACCTATATATACCAGGATGGGGGATATTAGTACAGAATTGGGGACAGAATTACCCCTGTAGCAGTGTAGCTGATCCACCCCATAACAGTGCATCATGACCAAATTTTTTGCTTCAAATTTTTTTCTATTTTCCCTCCTCTAAAACTTAGGTGCGCCTTATGGGCCGGTGAGTTTTCTAGTTTGAAAAATACTCTTTATTATTATAGTAATTAAAAACAAATAAAACAGGTGAAGATATGCACAGAAAAACTAGTAATAAGGTTTTAATTGACAGAAAAAAACTCTAAACTGTCACCCTAAGTATTTACAGGATTCAGGTATAGACCGCATCATCAGGAACAATAGAGGTGACTTGAAGAAAATCTTATCTCAGTTGGATTTGGCGCTTGAAAGTTCTATGTCCCCATGGCCTCAACAAAATTTTCAGTTTTGAACTTTTTCTTTATGTGGCTGGTAGGATCGAATTTCTCCTCACTTTTTTAGTTGTTTTACTATTGTTTTAGTTGTTTTTAATTTGTTTTTAATTCTTTCCTTTTTTTTTTAGGATCTCTACACGTGTGGTATCGAAGAAAACAGTTTTTTCTTGACTTCTGTTCATTTTGTTGACCTCAGTGTTTTAGGAGTCATTGTATATTTGGTCTTTTATATACGTGGATTTGGTTGTTTTGCCACTTTGGAGTTGTATGGCGAATCTCACATGGTGCTATATGGCATGGAAAGAAGAACTGAAACTACCTTGTTCTGTGTGTTCCCCTCATCTTCTGTTTTCTCTTGTCTTGTATCTTCTTATTAGATTTGTTTTGGACATAGAAGTCGACTGGACCAACAGGAAGGTCCTGAAAGGACGCTGCTATAAAAGGAGGAATCCCGAGTCTTGCCTTTTGCAGTCTCCCATTCAGTCCCAGCCGCAGAGGAGCCTGATCAGCAAAGACGTCGTTCCCGGCGCCTTGCTTAAGCTAGTGCTGTCAGGTTGGTTGCTGCTGCCATTCCTGGTTCAGCTATTGCAGCCTGCACTAGCCAGCAGCGAGCAGCTCCTGGGACCAAGTCCCTTTTTCGCTCCACTGAGCATTGGAGTTCGGGGATCACATGCTCAGGTCCCGTTCCTGCTCTGATTGGACCATCTGGAAGGTCCCAGAAGGACGCTGCTATAAAAGGTTCGCATGGCCGCTCGGTCATGCGCTAGTAAAGACAGTACTTTGTAGTTGTGTGTGTGGAGATGGATGTATGCCTTCTAGTGACTGATTCATTATATACTCCCTCCCTCTGGTTGTGCATGTGTATAGAGTATTGGCGTTAAGTCAGCGCCTAGAGGTGGCCTTGCCTATGTGCCACAGTGCATCCAGTCCTCTGCACCACACTTTGCGCCTTACTGTGCCATCCAGCACAAGGCACTACTATACTGCGTCAAGTATCAGTAACCGCCGTGCGCAATAGGTGTGTTTTCCTAGCCCTAAGTTTGGGTGGTAAGTGGCGTCCGCCAGAGTGGTGCTGTGCGCACTTGGTGCGCTATATCTTCTGTTTAGTTTCTTCCTGGCACCACAGTTGCAGCGCCAAGAGCTAGTTGTCTAGAAGGACTCTAACCCAGCGTCTTTGGGGCTGAGTCCTGAGAATGTACATTAGCGCTCACTCCGCCGAGTCCTGTAAAGTTAACAGGCTCTGGCATCTGTTACAGCGACTCTGTGAAGTAACAGTTTGCTCCCATACACACTGGGTCAGTGGTTAACCCGCCGGTGTTTAATTAGTACTCCGCCATTACCGAGCAGCAGTTTACCATCTCTGTACGGTGAACCCCGGGTTGCGATCGCACTTTCTCATCCGCAACCCTAACAGTGTGTATCTCATTACTACTAACTACTATACAAGTGTAATAAACAGGGAATGTGATAAATGTAACCAGTAAAGATCCTGTTCATGGTGGTAATGTAAGGAGATGCCAGGACTTAGCCCTGTAAATATTGCTGTCATTATTTACCTTGTTACGATTGACATGTTTGTGTGCATTATATGTAACATGTGCATATGTTTGTTGCCACATGGCATTATATACATATATACTTGGCAGAGATAGTGTAGTTATAGAGAATGGACACAAGATGGGGGCACTAAGCACATTCATATTGGGAACACTGGGAGGACACTAGATGGTTATCTAGGAGGACATTAGAGGAGTGGTTAACTGGGAATTAAGGGGAGATAGATTTCCTGGTTTACTTTAGTTCAGCCGGGGGTAGCTTCTAGTACTGGTGAGGAGGCAGAATTCCTGACAAGCTTGGCTGATTGAGACACGAACTGAAGTAGAGTCTCTCAGCCATCCTGAGTAGAGAAGTGGAGTGTATCGCCTACAGCAGCAGCCAGTGGGAGAGCCACTGGGGAACCGTCAGCCTGAGACTGGAAGCTGATGAGCTAGTGAAGCCAGTGAGAGAGTCACTGTGGAGAGACGTCAGCCTGTAACTGGAAGCTGATGTGATAGTGAAGCCATTCTGTGGAGAAGTCTGCCTGAATCTGGAAGCTGTCAAGCCAGGGAGGTCAGTAGAAGAGTCCCTGTGAGAAGTGACAGCTAGACTGTGGGAGCTGATCAAGTAGTAGAGTGGGCCACCGGAGAGTGTACGGACAGGACCACCTGAAGAGGGGTGAACGACCTAGTAGACGGGTACCTTCGTAGGCTGAAGTCGGTCATAGGAAGAGAGGTGCCATGTTCACCGGGTTCCTCGTTCCGTTGTCATTTTGTGGTCCACTTCTTTGTAGCTGAAGAAGCTGTGTGCTGCTGTGGAAGATGTATAGTTGGTACCGTGTCAAGAGTCCCAAAGGCGTGTGGGATGTGCTGTGCCCTGAGGAAAATAAAGTTGAACTGTTCAAAGTTATTCCGGCCTCTGCCTCCAGTCATTTGAACCCTAGGAGTGAGCAACGTACCAGGAATGAAGCAGCCTCCAGCACAGTGAGTACCGGAGCCGCTGGCAAGGCTACCCCCCCGGCGCCCGTGGTATAACTGTAAGATGCCCTCTCAAAGGTCCAATGTGATTGTGAGACTATGGCTACACAGCACCTTTTTCCATGACACACGTGCAAAGATCACACCATGGCGCTACTACCGAACAGCGTAATATATGTGACACACTAGATGGTGCAACTGCGTCAGGCAAGTCAAAAAAAATCCAAATAATGTGGGTGGCAGCCAATGTCACCATGTAGTCAAGGCGGTTGGGCCAGGAATGGTTGGTTCTGTATTCTGATTTCACTGTTGCTGAGCTGCCTTAAGGGATTAATGGTAAGGTTTCATTCAGATGGGTGTATCGTACCCATGTTTGGATGCTGCCTCGATCCCCATGTCTTTAAAGAGAAAAAATTGCTGTTTTTGTAACTTCATCACAATCCTAGTGAACCGAGCTTATAGCGCCATAACTGCAATTCAGCGGGGAGTCTGTTAGTTACATTTATATAGATTCTAAGCAGGGATATAATATGCCTGTCTGAATGGGATGTAGCGGAGCAGTGGATTTCTTAGTGGGTATGATTAACACTAGCTGAATTGTGCTTCCATTTACGATCTGACAATGCTCTTTGGGTGGTACAGGTGACAAAGTAACTGCACAACATCTTGAGAGCATTTACACAGGTCATATCCTAATAAACAGGACCTATGAATGGCCCTCTCCAGGTGTTTTATGGTTGTTATGGCAGTAACATCTCTATAAACTGAATCAGATCAGGAGGGAAGGACACTTAAAGCTTTTATAGAGACTCCTACTACTGACCTCATCTTCAAGGTGTTGTCCAACTTGGAAGAGAATGTTAATAAGAGAAGATGTCCTCACTGGTTTTGATCCTTAGCACTCCTTTACACAGGCAACTTTAGTGGTCTCCACCAGGAGAGGAATTGAGGCAACCCCCTTTTTCAGTCACCTGATTAATGAGACAGGTTGTGATTGGCTGGAGTTGTCGGGAGACTGGAAGGGAATGTCATTGGCTGTGTATCACATGATGTCCTACTATAGTCACTTGCCCGCTTCACCCAATCTTAGACCTCCAGCAGTCATGACTTCTGTCGGAGACATCATCTGCAGCCCCAGATGCACTATGCACTATGTGAAGCAGAGCCTGTGAGTATAACTTCTTTTATTTACTTTCTAACAATTCCTGCCTTTTTTTACAAGCATTTTATAAGTTGCACAACCCCTTTAAGGATAGTGATGTAATTAGCCAGACCTGAAATGTCCTACTCTCATCAAAATAGTAACAATTGGCAGGTGTTCATTAGTCCGCACTTGGTGTAACATTGGCAGAACATGTAGCATTGTATTCATTGCTCTGCTAGTATTGGAGGCAGTCATGTTTTGAAATCACTGCAGTTTGTGGTTTCCCTTGAATTTCCATTGTGTAAGTGCATCAGTCACACTGAAGTGCTCAGACTACAACCATAAAAATATTTACCTGATTGCAATACTAGTTTGACAGCATAATACCTCATAAACTTCTGCAGTCTTAGAGCGTCACATGCGGATAAATGGAAACTACAGATCGGTGACCCAAACCTCATCAATGCTACCAAACGTTACCAAAATCAAAAGCACATCCCCCTGTAAAGAGCCATTTATTACCACGCACTGTGCTGATAGACCCTGCTGACATGGCGGCCGCCAAACACCTGAGTAATGTCACTTGTGTTTCCTATTTGAATTGATAAGACAGGTGCATGGCGTGCATGAAACGCATTGTATAACCCCTCTCAAGGAATTTTGCAAGGTTATACAAACTTTGACCAATTGGAAAAATAAAGGAGTTTTTATAGCTAAAATAAATACTGTATTGAAAATTACTTGTAACCAGCAGTAATGAAATAAACATAGGCCAACTACATAAATAGTGTGCCACAGAGTGAGCATGCGCAGCCATTAGCTGATTCGCTACAGCTGTTCTCAGGTCACATGACCAGATTCCAGTGCACTGAAGCACCATGGGAGATGCTTTAATTTTACCATGGACCCTTGAGGAAGTGACATCTATGTACGTAAAACGTACGTTGAGGTAGTCCACATGTGCAATGGTTATGTAGCCACAAGCAGTTCATATTGATGATGAGTAAGAGCATTATGGACAAGAGCTTTGTGAAGTTAGCTTTTTATGAAATCTCAAGGTTGTATAAAGGCTGAATTAGCTATTTATGCTATTTCTATTAGTGTCAATGAAACTGAGCTTCCATGGCACATGCTGCGGGTGTGGTTCTAATAAAGCAATCTTCTTACATCCCTTCAACTTGTTCCCTAGATAAAAAGTAACACATGCATTCATTGGGGTGGGAGAGTAGGGAGAGGGCTCAAAATCCGAATCCGTTCTTTACGGGCTGATCACTGCTTTTTTTTTTTTTTTTTTTTTTTTTTTTACAGCTGACTTCCACCTGCCACTACCGCGCTCCCAGAGAGCTCTAATTTTGCAAGTAAGACCCTATAGATGCTTCAGTCAATGGTGACTATGGCTTCTATGACCAAGGCTGCAATGCTATTGGAAGATGCCAATGGGTTGTTACGTCATCTAGAGCCCTACTAAATTCTCACAGGCCTGCAATCTTGGTACTCTTAGCCATCAGTAGGGCTCTAACCATACTTTCTCTGAAATGCTGGAGGTTTTCAGGTAACAATATACCTGGCTGCAATCGTGCAACCAGGCTCTGATCCATACTAGCCGTGCTTTGGGCAACGTAAAGTGCATGACAGGTTCCCTTTAATGAAGGTGTAAGATAAGTGGTTGCTAAAGATCTTTTTACAGAACCTTACAACTGGAGGTGTCCCTGAGGTTGATAGTGGGTTCTACTGAAGACTATGTATGGGTCCAATTGTTAGCGCTCCCCAGGGAGATGTCATAACGCCTTACAGTATATTCTTTAATTTAATATGCTAAATAAGGATCAATGTACTTTCACATCGGTGCGACCTGGAGCTGTATACATAGCACAACCTATGCATTATTGATTGCAATATTAATATGGTGCATTGTGCTTATTCTCCTGTAACACCCTGCAATGAAAGTGATAGTGATGATGTAACAGAGCAAACAATACATTTGAATGTTGCTTGTAGGTATTTCCCATGGAACGATCTGTACGAGACTTATGTCCAAATAACACAGAATCCTAATGAAGTGCCCCGTCTGGAACAATGGCCTCACACAAGCGGTCTGCTTTATCCATCATCATTGGGACTGCATCCCATATATGATGAGTGCAGAGCTCAGTGATAAGCGTCCATGCTGCCACTGCAGAGAAGATGGCTTTGTTGTGAGTAGTTGGGTCATGACCTTGTATTTTCTTACCAGGATCCATTAGCCACATGTTACATTTTAGGGCCAGGAATACATCATTGCAGAATTACATTATATCAATCAAGTTTTGTTTTTTTTTGAATGTCAATAAAATGTCAAGAATATTTGGAAGGTTTTTATTTCCTACTTCATTATTCCTATTAAGAAAAATCCTGAAATCTTAGTTTCACTCTGTCCTGTAATGCCATGTCCCCACCATGAGCTTTTGGTGAGTTATTGCTGTTGCAGTTTTTCTGCACTTATTAAGTAAATTAGGTTACTTGCGTTTTTCATTGAGCTTTTGAGTGTGGATTTTTGTGTTTTTTATTGCATTTTTATTACTGCGTTTTTTTGTCTTTTGATGGTAGGTCATGTTTTAAATAAAGCTGCTTTATTTTTAATGTTTCCTGGTATTTGGCTTTGACAAAACTTTATTGATATCACTAAAAATCGCTAAAGTTGACAAATCACCGGGCCTGGATGGGATACACGCCTGAGTACTGCAGGAATTAAGTACAGTCATTGGTAGACAATTATTTTTATTCTTGAAAGATTTCATAATAACAAGGTCTGTACTACAGGACTGGCGTATAGCAAATGTGGTGCCAATATTCAAAGGGGAACAAAAACTGAACTTGGAAATTATAGGCCAGTGAGCTTAACCTCTACTGTGGGTAAAATCCTGGAGCATATAGACTGGAGCATCTGAAGAGGAATAACCTCATGACCCAATATCAACATTTTTTTACGAGAGACCGCTCCTGTCAGACTAATTTGATCAGTTTTCCATGAAGATGTAAGTTCCGGACTGAACCTAGGAAACGCAGTGGGTGTGGTGTATATGGACTTCTCAAAAGCTTTTGATATGGTGCCACAATCTGTCTGAAAAACTTTTTATAACCATATCTCGCAGAGAGTACCTCATATAGAAATGCACATATCATCTTTTCCAGCTTGTCGCTGGCATTCGTCCAAAACCAAACTCGAATTAGTTATTTCACACCGTTAAGGAGAAATTCATTTCTCTGGTTCTGTTGGTGCTGGGACCGTGAAAAACAAGGGCCAGGAAGCTGAGTCGGCGCACGTCGCAGAAATGTACTTTTCATATTTCTGTCACTGGTTGGGTCCGAAATACGGCCTCTTTAATATTTACCACACTTATATCCACGCACATGGGCTCAGACAAAGAAAAATTCTCTCCTGGCTTAATTAACCTTTCTTGCAGTGCGAGGGGGACAGGAAAGAGCTGGTGTAGTGTTAGTGAGTGTGTGTGAAGCTGCAGTTAGGGGAGAACACAAGGCTGCAATGTGTGACAAGGGGGGAAGGGGGGGGTCGCTTGGATCTGTACTGCTATGAATCATTCCAGAGAGTGTAGAGAATGTAATATTCTGGAATGTTCCAGAAAAGTCATACATGATATTTTTACATTATCGTTACACCTCTCCCTTTTAGAGTGCGCTAAGGAGGCCGGACCTGTCAGTACGCGTCCATGCATACCTCAGCGGGTTCGTCCCTGGAGGACATCACCTGTTTCTTGGTCCTGGGGGTGGGCCATGACACAATTGCGTCCACTTTCTCAGGCTCTGGACTCATGGAACCCCCACCTACCCGGTGCCCCAGGTAGTGGGCCTTGCTCATGATCATTTGGCACTTTCCTGGCTTGATGGTCAGACCTGCCTGGTGAATACGCTTGAGCACCTCCTGGAGGTGCTGAAGGTGTTCCTCCCATGTAGAACTGAAGACGGCAATGTCATCCAGGTACGTCACAGCGTACTTCTCCAGTCCCTGAAGCAGGTGGTTGACCATCCGCTGGAAAGTGGCAGGGGCATTTTTCATGCCAAAGGGCATGACCGTGGACTCGTGCAGTCCAAAGGGGGTGATAAAGGTGGATCTCTCCTACGCCGCATGGCTCAGAGGAATCTGCCAGTATGCCAAACTCAAATCCATGATGGATATGTATTTTGCGTTCGCCAACCGCTCAAGCAGATCCTCGATGTGTGGCATCGGGTGTGCATCAGAGGCTGTGATGGCGTTGAGCCCCCTGTAGTCCATGCAGAACTGGGTGGTCCAATCCTTTTTAGGCACGAGAACTACAGGTGAGGCCCACGCGCTCTTGGACCGTTAAATCACCCCCAGCTGTAACATATTATCGATCTCTTGGCGCATAACCTGCTGCACCTCCTCAGAGATCCCATAAGGTGTTCGTCGTAGTGGGGCATGATTCCCGGTGTCCACCACGTGGACCGCTAACTCAGTCCGTCCGGGTCGGTTGGAGAACACGGCCCGGAAGAGTTCCAGGGTGGCCAACAACTGCGACCGCTGGGGTACGGTTAGCGAGGCACTTACCTCCATGTCCTCAATGGACCCATTGGCCTTGGCTTGGGCCAGCATGTATAGGAGGGGGTCTTCCTCCCCGTCCTTGGGCAGGTTGCAGACCAGTAGGATGCAGGCTTCACGTTCGTGATGAGTCTTCATCATGTTGACGTGAAAGGCCTTGCGCCTACCCTGAGCATGGTCAAGCGTGAACACATAGGTGACCCGGTTGAGCTGTTGGTGGATGATGTATGGGCCTTCCCAGGCTGCCTGAAGCTTATCCATTGGTACGGAGACCAGCACCCACATCCAAGAATTGTTCATATGTAATAAATGAACATAAAAGATTTCAAAGGTATGTCATACACATAATGATAAATATATAACCATTGTATTATGGAATAACGATACATTTAGTAACAATCCTTATAGACAGAAATCACAATACACAATATAAATACAAAAAGTATACAAAAGGTATATATATATGACAATACAAATTATATGCTCCAGGAAAATACAAAAAAATAATAATAAATCAGTTAAATAAGCATTTACAATGTTTAAAAAGAAAAAAGAAAAAGAAGGGAAAAACCAAAAAGAGGGGAGACGGGAAGAAAAAGAGAAAGAAGAAGGAGAATAGAAACTGAGAAAAAGAAACGCCGTCCAACATCAGATACAAATCGTATGAATCCACCAGGTAACCGGTACAGTAACAGCGATGTCAAGGTGAAACAACTAAAAAATAAAGAATAAAAACAATTATTAAAAGTACACCATTGGTGATGGAAAATGACACAAGTGTGCAGCAAGAAAGACAATCACAAAAAGGGAGCAAAACTGAGACTCTCATTCAGGCCATTGGGGTGAACTGTATTCAATCTCCAAATCCAGTGGGTCTCCAATTTATACATTGTAAATATGAACAATTCTTGGATGTATAGGGAGTTGTCTATATGTGTACTATTTATATCTATTACTCTGATGTCATGTTATGTGACCGCTTTATAATGTGAATATCCTGCACATTTGTGCAGTTGTCATCATCTTTTTATATGCCGCACTACCATCCTTATTTTGAATCCTATATGTGGTTCCCCTGCTGACGTGACGCATGCGCATCCCGCACCCTCACTGTCGCGCGGCTCTCGGCGTCTCTATGCTTCAGGGGTTACCTAGGTGATTCCCTGTTGCATGACTTCGATGCCGCTCGCCACGGTGGGAGCTGGGATGGCGGATGCGTCACTTCCGGTCAGACAGCGCTGCCACTTCCGGTTTTACCGGTACATATACAGCGCTTGGTTTTCTGTCATGTTCCCTGATGGACTGACCCTCCAAAACGCGCGTCGGGGTGGGTGTCTGGACGTTGGTAGCCGCTGGCAGGTGTCCTCAGGTATATTGTATCTACTTGTTTTTCATCATGACGCTTATTGGTGGCCTTTTAGGCACCTTGTACGAAGTGAGCACAGTGTATGGACTATTACATTTTCCTGTGGATCCTCATGATGTCTACTCATTTTATATGATTATATTATGATTATATTATTATTTGCCAGTTAGGCTGTCTCCTCATTCCAGCCCCCTTTGTTGTTACCCATGTGGTTTTGGATGTGACAGTATCCCTGTCTCCTCATTCTTTTTGCTATGTGTCCCTGTATGTATTAAATTATTATATATACCAATAAATTTATATTTTTTTATTATACTACATTTATTACATTAATTTGTGGACCTGGTCTGTCGCGTTCTTGGAGCTTTTGCTCAAGTTATGCACCAACTGTGTCAAGGTTTGCATCTTGTCACGGAAGCGCATGACATAATCCACGATGGACACTTCAGTGGGGTTTGGCTCATCTTCCCAGGATTTTCTTACCAACCCAAGGGGTCCCGGACTCACCTGCCGTACAGGAGCTCGAAGGGGGAGAACCCCGTCGAGGCCTGTGGAACTTCTCTGTAAGCGAAGAGCGGGTGTGGGAGGTACCGCTCCCAGTCGAGCCCTTGGGTCTCAACCAGCATGTGGAGCATCTGTTTGAGGGTACCGTTGAAGCGATCACACAAGCCATTGGTCTGTGGGTGATATGCACTCGATACCATGTGCCTCACCTGCATTTTCTCACAGAGAGCCTCCATTAGGCGACACATGAATTGGATCCCTTGATCGGTAAGCATCTCCCTGGGAAATCCTACCCTTGAAAAGATGGTCCCAGTTCTTCCGCCACCTTATCCGCCCTTGTTGAGGACAGAGCTACTGCCTCGGTACCGGGTAGCGTAGTCTACCACAGTGAGAATGTATCGTTTTCCAGAGCTGCTGGAGACGGCCAGCGGGCCTACAATATCCACCGCGATTCTCTGGATAGGCTCTTCTATCACTGGCAAAGGGATCAAGGGAGCCTTAAGGGCAGGCCCTGCCTTCCCCACTCCTTGACAGGTGGCACAGGAGCGGCAGTATTGGGTCACGTCTGTCCCCATCTTGGGCCAATAGAAGTGTTGAGACAGCCGGGCCTTAGTTTTCCTGAACCTCAAGTGTCCAGCGAAGGGAATCTCATGGGCAATCTGTAACAACTCAGCCCTAAATTGATAGGGGACTACCAGCTGTCTTTCCCTCAACCATTCCTTTTGGGATTCTCCGGGTACGGTCACCCGGTACAACATTCCTTGTTCCCAGAACACCCTCTCCTTATCAGTCACGGAGGTGGGCGTCTTGACGAGGTCTCTCAATTTCTCCAGGCTCGCATCTGAGTGCTGAGCGGCCTGGAACTCCTGGATGGAGGCAGCCAGAAGTGACATCAAGCTCCCTTCCTCACTGGGTCCCTCTGGAACCTGCTCTGGGTTCCCCTCTGGTTCGGTCTCTCCTGTAGCAGAGGAGGGAACAGAAGGCAGGGCGCTACTTGCGTTCCGGGTACTCTGGGGGTGACAGCAGCTACATAGGCTGTCTTCCTCGGAGTTTCCCATAGACCCATCAGCCGGCACGGCTATGGGTTCTACCTCTCCATCCACCCCCAACATTTCAGGAGCAGGGCTACTTATGGGCCAGTTACCTTCCTTGGTGACACTGGTCAGTGGCATGGCATCACCTTCCTCACGGCTCCCATGCACCTCCCCATTTCCTGTAGCACCGACGCTTGCCCCTGCTAGGGGTTCCTCAGCCGTCTCTCTCCACAGAGCGACTGGGCTGAGCTGTCCTGTACCTGTGGACACATCAACCTTTGCAGAAAAATGGTTATCAGGTTCAGCTGGCACATTTACATCATCATCAGCATCCTTCCTAGGTAAAGAATGGTTATTAGTGGCATCATTACTCGTCAAAGTATTGGCAGGTAACACATTCCGTTTCCCATCATCATCAGGGTTAACGTTACCCTTATTATCAGATTGGGGAGGGGTGTCAGGGACGTAGTATGCAATCATCCTCCCCAAATCAGTCCCCAATAAAACATCAGTGGGCAGGTTTTCGGACACCCCCATTTCCTTCACCCCGCTCCCGGCACCCCAATCAAGAAAAACCCGGGCCATTGGCGAGGGACAGTGGGTGCCCCCAATCCCAGTTAGGGTTTTCCCTTCAATCATCTCTTCCCGGGTCACCAGTTCATGTCGGATGAGGGTTCGTTCAGCCCCGGTGTCCTTGAGGCCTGTAGCAAGACGGGCCCCCACCCGGACGGGCTGCACGTTTTCATCAATCCTCCCAACCACACTGCCCACCAAAACAACAGAGGCGTTGGGCTTAGAGGCCTTGGCTGGGGGGTTTTTCTGCCTCTCTGGACAGGTGGCGCTGATATGTCCAGTCCGTTTGCAGAGGAAAAACTGGCGAAGGTCTGAGGTAGGCCTGGTATTGGCTAATGGGACAGGGCCTTTGGTGTGTCGGCTGGCAGGGGCACTGGGGTTGGTTGCAGGCTTACCCTCTCTCCAGCTGGCGGTGACTGGCTTCCGAGTCTCCGGTTTCTGGTTGGCCTCATAGTTATTGACGATCTGCTCTACTTTGTCCGCATTTGTTGGTTCTTGGTCCAGGATGAACTGTTGGACCTCAGCTGGGCACAGATGTAAGAAATAGTCTTTTATCATCAGGTCTTTCAGTAGGTCAAAGGTGTCCACTGACAGTCCATGGATCCACTCGTCAAAGTGGGTCCTGAGTCCTTGCACCACATCAGTATAGTTGTCGTGTGGGCCACGTTGGAGGTTCCAGATCTTCTTGCGGTACACCTCAGGGGTTAGCCGGTATTTGGCGGTCAGGGCCTGCTTGATGGCGTTATAGTCGTCATCTTGTTCTGACAGGAGAGAAGCAAACTCCACCAGAGCTTTGCCTTTTAGAATCATAGAATCGTAGAGTTGGAAGGGACCTCCTAGGCCATCTGGTCCAACCCCCTGCTCAAAGCAGGATTCGCTAAATCATCCCAGTCAGATGTCTGTCCAGCCTCTGTTTGAAGACTTCCATTGAAGGAGAACTCACCACTTCTCGTGGCAGCCTGTTCCACTCATTGATCACTCTGTCAAAAAGTTTTTTCTAATATCTAATCTGTGTCTCCTCCCATTCAGTTTCATCCCATTGCTTCTAGTCTTTCCTTGTGCAAATGAGAATAAAGTTGATCCTTCTACAATGTGACAGCCCTTTAGATATTTGTAGACAGCTATTAAGTCTCCTCTCAGTCTTCTCTTTTGCAAACTAAACATTCCCAAATCCTGCAACCTTTCCTCATAAGACAGGGTTTGCAGACCAGTCACCATTCTGGTCGCTCTTTTCTGAACTTGCTCCAGTTTGTTGATGTCTTTTTTAAAATGTGGTGCCCAAAACTGGACACAATATTCCAGATGAGGTCTGACCAAAGAGGAGTAGAGGGAAATAATGACTTCACATGATCTAGACTGTATGCTTCTGTTAATACATCCTAGAATTGCATTTGCCTTTTTTGCTGCTGCATCACACTGTTGACTCATATTCAGTCTGTGATCTATTAGTATACCCAAGTCTTTTTCACATGTGCTGTCACTTAGCCCTATTCCTCCCATTCTATATATGCTTTTTTCATTTTTATTGCCCAGATGTAGTACTTTGCATTTCTCCCTGTTAAAAACCATTCTGTTAGTTGCTGCCCACTTCTCCAGTTTATTTAAATCTTTTTGAATCCTCTCTCTCTCTTCTCTAGTATTAGCTATCCCTCCTAGCTTTGTGTCATCAGCAAATTTAATCAGTTTACCCTCAATTCCTTCATCTAAATCATTGATAAAGATGTTGAACAATACAGGGCCCAGGACAGAGCCCTGTGGTACCCCACTTGAGACATTCTTCCAACTGGATGTGCAGCCATTTACGACCACTCTTTGGGTCCGATCACTAAGCCAGTTATGAATCCACCTAACAGTTGCCTTGTCCATTCCATACTTAGTCATTTTTTCAATAAGGATTGTATGAGAGACTTTGTCAAATGCTTTGCTGAAGTCAAGATATACTATATCTACAGCATTTCCTTGATCCACCCAATCAGTGATACCGTCATAGAAGGAAATTAAGTTAGTCTGACACGACTTATTAGTTACAAACCCATGCTGACTCTGTTTAATCACTTCATTCTTATCCAGGTATTGACATACATGTTGTTTAATAATTTGTTCAAAGATCTTTCCTGGTATAGAAGTCAGACTCACCGGCCTATAGTTGCCTGGGTCCACCTTCTTCCCCTTTTTGAAGATAGGAACAACATTTGCTCTTCTCCAGTCTTCTGGCACTTCTCCTGTTCTCCAAGAATTTTCAAAGATTATGGAGAGGGGTTCAAAAATTTCTTCTGCTATCTCCTTCAGTACTCTGGGGTGTAATTCATCTGGACCTGGAGACTTGAATTCATTTAGGTTAGCTAAGTGTTTCCTCACTATCTTTCTGTTTATAGATATCCTGGATTCTTCTATTCCCTTAATAGGACAGTGAATAACAGTTGATGTTGCATTTCCTTTCTGAGAGAAAACAGATGCAAAATAGGAATTTAAAAGTTCAGCCTTCTCAACATCCTGTCTTACCATTTCATCATTTTCATCCTGTAAAAATCCTATAGCATCTTTGACTTTTCTTTTACTTTTGACATATCCCCAAAATCCTTTATTATTGCTTTTGACATCTCTTGCAAGCCTCAGTTCATTTTCAGCTTTAGCTAATCTGATTTGTGCCCTGCAGGTTCTGCAGACAGCATTATATTCTTCTTTAGATATGCCTCCCTCTTTCCATTTTATAAACATTTTTTCTTCCTTTTTAGCATGTGCTTAAGTTCTGCGTTCATCCATCCTGGTTTCCTTAAATGCTTCCTATTCTTCCCTCTTTTCGGAATTGTTAACAACTGTGCTTTGAGAATTTCATTTTTCAAGATTTCCCATCCTTCCTGGACATTTTTGTCTTTAAGGATATCCAGCCATTGGATCCCTCCAATTCTCTTTCTGAATACCTTAAAATCTGCCTTTCTGAAATCTAACCTTGACGTCTGAGTCTTCACAGGTCTTCCGCCTCTAGTTATCCAAAATTCTAGAATAGCATGGTCGCTACCTCCTAGGGTCCCAGCCACTTTTACCTCCTCAACCATTTCCTCCCTGTTTATAAGGATTAGATCCAAGGTAGCAGTTCCCCTTGTTTTCTCCCTTACCTTTTGGAAGATAAAGTTGTCAGCAAGAGAGGATAAGAATTTCCTTGACCTGTTAGTTTTGCCTGAGAGAGATTCCCAACAAATGTCTGGATAGTTGAAATCTCCCATGACAACTATGTCATATTTTTTGGAGAACTTGGCCATTTGATGCATAGAGTTCATCCATATCTTCGGCTTGCACAGGCGGCCTGTAGTAAATGCCTACAATGGTGTCCTTTCCATTGTTCTGTCCTTGTATTCTTACCCAAACAGTTTCCACAGAACTCCCAGTCTCTGAAGCTTCAATCTCTGTGCAGATATACACGTTTCGAACATACAATGCGACACCCCCTCCTCGTTTATCAAGTCTGTTTCTTGCAAATAAGTTGTATCCTTCTAGCCTTGTATTCCAATCATGTGAATTGTCCCACCAAGTTTCAGTGATGCCAATGACATCATATTTCTTTTCCTGTGTTAGTAGTTCCAATTCTCCTTGTTTGTTGCCCATGCTTTGTGCATTAGTATAGAAACATTTTAGTTTGTGATTGGTTTCTCTTTCTCCAATATTTTTATTAATTATATTCTTTCGTCTTTGTTCTTCCTTTCCACTTCTAATAGCAGAGTTCTCAATAGCATTTGTCAGGTGTATGGCTTTTTCTGGTCTTTTGCTTCCCTTCCCATGTTGTTCTAGTTTAAAGCTCTCCTTACAAGTGTAGCAAGGCGACTTCCAAATACATGCTTTCCAGTCTTCGTAAGGTGCACGCCATCTCAAGCAAGTAGTCCATCGTATAAGTAGTTCACTCCGTGATCCAGAAATCCAAATCGTTGCTGACGGCACCATCGACGTAGCCAGTTGTTCATCTGCAGAATCTTATTCCACCTCCTTGTTCCATGGCCATCCACTGGGAGGATGGAAGAGAAGACCACCTGCGCTCCCAGTTCTTTCACTTTCTTGCCTAAGTCTTCAAAGTCTCTGCAGATGGTTTCCAGGTCGTTTCTTGCGGTGTCATTTGTCCCCACATGTAGTAGCAGGAATGGGTAGTCATCTGTAGGTCTGAAGAGTCCTGATATCCTGTCAGACACATCTTTAATTTTTGCACCTGGAAGACAGCACATTTCTCTTGAAGTTATATCCGGTCTGCAGATAGCGGCCTCTGTTCCTCTCAGCAGGGAATCCCCCATGACCACCACTCTCCGTTTCTTCTTCACAACATTTTTCTTTCTCCATCCAGGAGGACTCTGAAGGCTTACAAGGTTGCTGTTTGTTGGCAAAGTCTTATCCTGATGTATTTCTTCATCGTTTTCCTGCGTGAGAGCCTGGTACTGGTTTCTGAGCAGTATGGGTGCTGACTGCCTCCTGATCCTCCTGCTTCTCTGGGTCACATGTCTCCATTCCTCTGTTTCTTCAGGTGCACTTCGAATTTCTTCTCTTTCTGTAACATGAAGAGATAATTCTGCTCTGTCTAAGAACTCTTCTCCTTCCTTAATGATCTTCAACGTAGTTAACCTCTCTTCGAGATTTTGCAACTTTTCCTCCAACAGGGACACAAGCTTGCATTTGTGGCATGTGAAGTTTGGCTTTTCCACTGGTAAATCTGTGAACATGTAGCAAGAAATGCAGCTCACCAAATGGCTCCTGGCCTCTTCCATCTTGAGATTTCTTAAAAACGATGAAAGATGAGCCAAATTTCCGGTTTTTCCGATTTCCTCTTTTCGTTGAGCTCGCGGAGACTCTTCACTTATCCCAGAAGGCACTGGGAATATGCAAATGATCTCCTCAAGACTCTTCCCCTGGTTTTCCGATTTCCTCTTTTCAGCTGCAACGGCCAAAACCCAGTGATCGTTGAGCTCGCGGAGACTCTTCACTTATCCCAGAAGGCACTGGGAATATGCAAATGATCTCCTCAAGACTCTTCCCCTGGTTTTCCGATTTCCTCTTTTCAGCTGCAACGGCCAAAACCCAGTGATCGTTGAGCTCGCGGAGACTCTTCACTTATCCCAGAAGGCACTGGGAATATGCAAATGATCTCCTCAAGACTCTTCCCCTGGTTTTTTAGCCCTGGGGTCAAGTACCTGGCCCATTGTTCCGTAGGCAGCCGGTACCGTCTGCAGGCTTTCTCAAAGGCCCGCAGAAATGTGTCCTAGTCTCCGTCCATTTCCATCACGGGAAAATGCTCTGGCCCGGGTTTAGGACTCAGAGCGCTGCTAGGCTCAATGCTCCGTGCTGTGGAGGGTGTTTCCCTCAGCAGGGCCAGCTGCAGTTCATGGGCTCTCTGAGCTTGGGCCTCTGCTTGCCCGAGGTTCCACTTTAAAAATAAAAACGATGGGGAACGTCACCATCTCTGCCTCCGTTTCCATTCATTACAGATTGCTCCGGCCATGGAATCCCCTGGACCCCAGAGGCCTCCGACTATGGAACTGTGCCAAGAGGTGACCCGTTTAAAATATCAACAGGACAAGATCACTTCTTATCTACGTAACCTGTCCACCCACATGGATTCTCTGCTGAACCCGGCTGCTCCTGATTCATCTATCAGCACCCAGGTACCTGCTGTCTCGGTAGGAGAGGCCACCCTAGGTAGAGAATATTCCTCTCCTTTGTTGCAGATCTCGGTCTCTGTGACCTGCGGAACAATAAAATTTTCTGCACTCTGTCTGTTGGATTCCGGAGCCGCCGGGAGTTTTATCCAGCAGACGCTTGTGGATAGTTACCGCTTACCAGTTCAGGCTCTTCCCTATCCGTTGCGAGTGACCGCTGTCGATGGCCAGCCACTGACCGAACCTATCCAGTTCCAGACTGAGCCAGTGGAACTCCGGGTAGGTCTTATGCATTCTGAAAGAATCAGTTTTTACTTGTACCCCTGGTTTGTCTCACCCCTTGCTTTTAGGTTTGCCTTGGTTCCAGAAACACGAACCAGTCCTTAATTGGAGAACAGGCGAAATTCTTGCTCGGACTGTTGCTTAACCCGGATTGAACCAGTTTCAACCCCGGTCCAACCTGCTACCCTGCCTGGATTACCATCCGCTTACTGGTCCTTCTCGGATGTCTTCGGGTAAAAGGAAGCTGAAAAACTCTCCCCCCCCCTACAGGTCGTATGACTGTCCAATAGATCTTCCTGGAACATCTCCCCATGGGAGAGTTTACCCTCTTTCCCAGGCAGAGACTCAGGCTATGTCGGATTACATCCAGGAGAATTTGGCCAGGGGGTTTATCCGAAAATCATCATCACTGGCAGGAGCAGGATTCTTCTTCGTGAAGAAAGGACGGATCCTTGCGGCCGTGTATCGACTACCGGGGTCTGAACCAGATCACGGTAAATAACAGGTACCCTTTGCCTCTAATTTCAGAACTGTTTGACTGTCTCCGAGGGGCCAAAATCTTCACCAAGCTGGATCTCAGAGGTGCCTACAACTTGATCCGAATCAAAGATGGAGACGAGTGGAAAACAGCCTTCAACACCCGTGATGGTCACTACGAGTACCTGGTAATGCCGTTTGGCCTAAGCAATGCACCCTGCTGTTTTCCAAGAATTCGTCAATGACATTTTCAGGGACCTGCTTTACACCTGTGTTGTTGTCTACAGTTGTGGCCAAAAGTATTGACACCCCTGCAATTCTGTCAGATAATACTCAGTTTCTTCCTGAAAATGACAGCAAACACAAATTCTTTGGTATTATTATCTTCATTTAATTTGTCTTAAATGAAAAAACACAAAAAGAATTGTCATAAAGCCAAATTGGATATAATTCCACACCAAACATAAAAAAGAGGGTGGACAAAAGTATTGGCACTGTTCGAAAAATCATGTGATGCTTCTCTAATTTGTGTAATTAACAGCACCTTTAACTTACCTGTGGCACCTAACAGGTGTTGGCAATAACTAAATCACACTTTCAGCCAGTTGACATGGATTAAAGTTGACTCAAACTCTGTCCTGTGTCCTTGTGTGTACCACATTGAGCATGGAGAAAAGAAAGAAGACCAAAGAACTGGCTGAGGACTTGAGAAACCAAATTGTGAGGAAGCATGAGCAATCTCAAGGCTACAAGTCCATCTCCAAAGACCTGAATGTTCCTGTGTCTACCATGCGCAGTGTCATCAAGAAGTTTAAAGCCCATGGCACTGTGGCTAACCTCCCTAGATGTGTACGGAAAAGAAAAATTGACAAGAGATTTCAACGCAAGATTGTGCGGATATTGGATAAAGAACCTAGACTAACATCCAAACAAGTTCAAGCTGCCCTGCAGTCTGAGGGTACAACAGTGTCAACCCGAACTATCCGTCGGCGTCTGAATGAAAATGGACTTTATGGTAGGAGACCCAGGAAGACCCCACTTCTTATCCTGAGACATAAAAAAGCCAGGCTGGAGTTTGCCAAAACTTACCTGAAAAAGCCTAAAACGTTTTGGAAGAATGTTCTCTGGTCAAATGAGACAAAAGTAGAGCTTTTTGGGCAAAGGCATCAACATAGAGTTTACAGGAGAAAAAAAAGAGGCATTCAAAGAAAAGAACACGTTCCGTACAGTCAAACATGGCGGCGGTTCCCTGATGTTTTGGGGTTGCTTTGCTGCCTCTGGCACTGAACTGCTTGACTGTGTGCATGGCATTATGAAGTCAGAAGACTACCAACAAATTTTGCAGCATAATGTAGGGCCCAGTGTGAGAAAGCTGGTTCTCCCTCAGAGGTCATGGGTCTTCAAGCAGGACAATGACCCAAAACACACTACAAAAAGCACTAGAAAATGTTTTGAGAGAAAGCACTGGAGACTTCTAAGGTGGCCAGTAATGAGTCCAGACCTGAATCCCATAGAACACCTGTGGAGAGATCTAAAAATGTCAGTTTGGAGAAGGCACCCTTCAAATATCAGGGACCTGGAGCAGTTTGCCAAAGAAGAATGGTCTAAAATTCCAGCAGAGCATTGTAAGAAACTCATTGATGGTTACCGGAAGCGGTTGGTCGCAGTTATTTTGGCTAAAGGTTGTGCAACCAAGTATTAGGCTGAGGGTGCCAATACTTTTGTCTGGCCCATTTTTGGAGTTTTGTGTGAAATGATCAATGTTTTGCTTTTTGCTTCATTCTCTTTTGTGTTTTTTTCATTTAAGACAAATTAAATGAAGATAATACCAAGGAATTTGTGCTTGCAATCATTTTCAGGAAGAAACTGAGCATTATCTGACAGAATTGCAGGGGTGTCAATACTTTTGGTCACGACTGTATCTGGACGACATTCTGATTTTTTCCTCTGATTTGGTCATGCACTGGAGGCAAGTACGCCTAGTCTTACAGAGGCTCAGGGAGAACAGACTGTATGCTAAGTTTGAAAAGTGCCTCTTTGAACAATCCTCTTTGCCTTTCCTCGGTTACATTGTTTCACCACAGGATTGAAAATGGATCCAGAGAAGTTATCGGCTGTACTCAAGTGGCCCCGTCCGTCGGGGCTGAAGGCCATACAGCGATTTCTGGGCTTCGTCAACTACTAAAGACAATTAATTCCTAACTTCTCCACCCGAATGGCGCCCATCTTAGCTCTGACCCGGAAAGGTACAAATCCCAAGGATTGGCCTCCTGATGCTGAGGAGGCTTTTGTTTCTCTCAAAAAGGCCTTTGCTGTCGCACCTGTTCTTCATCGTCCTAACTCCAATGAACAATTTTTTCTTGAGGTGATGCTTCCTCCGTAGGTGCGGGAGCCGTACTTACCCAGAAATCGTCCACCGGGTGAATGAACTTGTGTTTTTTTTTTTTCCAAGGTTTTTTCTTCTGCATAGAAGAATTATTCCGTTGGAGATCGGGAATTGTTGGCTATCAAATTGGCTTTGCAGGAGTGGAGGCATCTTCTAGAAGGAGCTCTTCATCAGGTAGTCATATAGACTCATCACAAAAACCTTGCTTACCTCCAAACTGCGCAAAGGCTGAATCCTCATCCAGCCCGCTGGGTTTTGTTTTTTGCTTGATTTAATTTTGTTCTTCATTTTCACCCAGCTGACAAAAATGTCAAAGCAGACGCACTTTCCAGAGCCTTTCTACCTCCAGATCAAGAAGAAGAACCACAGCACATCATTGAACCCTCAAGGTTAGTCACTGCCGCTTCTGCCGATCTTACCTGGCTTCCCCCTGGGAAAACTTTCGTGTCTGCTTCTGAACGTACTCGTGTCCTTCGGTGGGGTCACTCCTCCAAGTTGGCTGGTCACGCCGGTCAGAGAAACGGCCAAACACCTACCTGCAGGTAGGCTTCAACCTCTCCCTATTCCGTCCGCTCCCTGGGAACACATCGCGATGGACTTCATCACAGATCTTCCGATCTCATTTGGCTCTTCTGTGGCGTGGGTAGTGGTGGACCGCTTCTCTAAAATGGCTCAATTCATTCCGCTACCCGGTCTTCCAACTGCTCCTGAATTGGCAGATCTGTTCATCCGGCACATCTTCCGTCTCCATGGTTTCCCTCTCCACATCGTGTCCGACAGAGGAGTCCAGTTCACCTCAAGATTCTGGAGAGCAGTTTGTAAACTGGTAAGAATTGAACTGGATTTTTCCTCAGCATACCATCCCCAGTCCAGTGGACAAGTGGAGAGGACAAATCAAATCCTGGCTGGATTCCTGCGTCACTTTGTCAACGCGCATCATGACGACTGGGTAGGCTTACTGTCCTGGGCCGAATTTTCCTACAACAACCAAGTAAATCAATCTTCTGGAAAGTCTGCCTTTCAGATTGTCTTTGGACTGCAACCCGGAATTCCTCTTCCCATTTCCGGATCATCTGGCGTTCCGGCTGCCGATACTTTCTCAGAAGATTTTTCTAAGGTTTGGAGGGACACCGAAACAGCTCTGGAGAAAGCCTCCCAGCATATGAAAAGGCATGCGGACAAGAGACATTTGGATGCGCCTATCTTTTGCCCCAGAGACGAGGTAACATACTGTAGTTAGTAAGGCCGAAAAAAGACATTAGTCCATCCAGTTCAGCCTATAAAATTCTGTCAGAATAAATCCCCAGATCTACGTCCTTCTAAAGAACCTAACAATAACTGTAAGATACAATATTGTTATGCTCCAGGAAGACATCCAGGCCTCTCTTGAACCCTTCGACTGAGTTCGCCATCACCACCTCCTCAAGCAGGGAATTCCAGATTCTCACTGCCCTAACAGTAAAGAATCCTCTTCTACAGTATGTTGGTGGAAAAACCTTTTCTTCCCCAGACGCAGAGAATGCCCCCTTGTGACCGTCACCTTCCTTGGTATAAACAGATCCTCGGAGAGATATTTGTATTGTCCCCTTATATACTTATACATGGTTATTAGATCGCCCCTCAGTCGTCTTTTTTCTAGACTAAATAATCCTAATTTTGCTAATCTCTCTGGGTATTGTAGTTCCCCCATTCCCTTTATTAATTTTGTTGCCCTCCTTTGTACCCGCTCTAGTTCCAATATATCCTTCCTGAGCACCGGTGCCCAAAACTGTACACAGTACTCCATGTGCGGTCTAACCAGAGATTTGTACAGAGGCAGTATAATGCTCTCATCATGTGTATCCAGACCTCTTTTAATGCACCCCATGATCCTGTTTGCCTTGGCAGCCGCTGCCTGGCACTGGCTGCTCCAGGTAAGTTTATCATTAACTAGGATCCCCAAGTCCTTCTCCATGTCAGATTTACCCATTGTTTTACCGTTCAGTGTGTAATGGTGATATAGATTCCTTCTTCCCATGTGTATAACCTTACATTTATCATTGTGAAACTGCATCTGCCACCTTTCAGCCCAAGTTCCCAACTTATCCAGATCCATCTGTAGCAGAATACTATCTTCTCTTGTATTGACTGCTTTACATAGTTTTGTATCATCTGCAAATATCGATATTTTACTGTGCAAACTGTCAGAAACACCGCACTGAACTTGCTCACTGAGCCAGTGCGCGTGTCCTGAGTAAAGCGAACTGTGCTCAAAGATACCTGTGGCGCGGGCAGCAGCCAAGTAGATGCGTACTTCAGAGCCGCAGGACCTGAAGCACGTGACTGCTAGGGGTGTGGCCTAAACTCCAGAGAGTTAGGAGCTGCAAGAGAACTCCTAGCAGGGTAACTGCAAGACAAAGTTACCAAGGGGCATAGACAGGGAGAATAGTCAGGACGTAGCCAATAAGTCATACACAGAGATAGCTGCAAGGTACTAGAGGTGCGAGCAGAGAGTAGTCAGATCACAGGCAATGAGTCATACACAGAGAGGATAGCACTGTACAGAATCAATAGGCAAACTCACAATGGGCAAACTCACAATGGGGAACAGAATCGGGTCAGAACCATATAAACAAGTTATAGCAACGAACAGGCACACAGAGGTCAGCACACTCGGCCAAAGGCAAAAGTATAAATGGCAGGGATTGGAGCTTCCCAGGGGTTTAAGAAGCTCTCCTAGAACCAGAAAGAGGCCACAATCATTAACCCCTGACGTGCAGCTCAAAAACCTGCACTGGGATCATGACACAAGCCTTCTACCAGATCGTTAATAAATATGTTGAAGAGAATAGGTCCCAACACCGACCCCTGCGTTACCCCACTGCTCACAGCGACCCAGTTAGAGAATATACCATTTATAACCACCCTCTGCTTTCTATCACTAAGCCAGTTACTTACCCATTTGCACACATTTTCCCCCAGACCCAGCATTCTCATTTTGTGTACCAGGTATGGTATGGCTCTCTTCAAAGTATATCCGTTTAAAGATGCCATCCTACAAATTGGCCCCCGGTTCATCGGACCATTTTAGATCTTGAGACAAATCAATCCAGTCTTTTACAAGCAGGGCCGCAGCTATAATGAGGCAAGTTGAGCCAGTTGCTGAAGCAGCAGGCAGCAGGGGGCGGCATTATGCTCTCCTCTACCCGCAGCACCTACAATTTAGCCTCTGCACGCTAGTGCTGCGGTCGTGCAAGGCTGTAATTGATGAGATCACAGGAGGGAAGGAGTCAGGGCCCCCTGATCATGTGACCCCTGACTCCTCCCCTCCTGTGACCTCATCACAGGTCCTGTAGTCGCTCCTCTCCTCATCTGTAGCCGCTCCTCTCCTCATCTGTAGCATCTTCAATCCGGATATCATGTGACCCTGACTCTTCCCCTCCTATGACCTCATCACAGGTCCTGTGCGTATCAGCCCTTGTTTTATGCAGGATTCTGCTGTCTGTGCTGGCTGTCATCGTCCTGGATGAGGGAAGTTTATTTGTGGGGTCAGGGGGGTTTACAGGGTGTATGTAGCAGAGCCACGAGTGTGTGAGGTGTACAGAGCAGAGCTGCAAGTGCACGAGGTGTGCGGAGCAGAGATGTGTATGGAGTGGAGCTGTGTGTGTGTGTACGAGGTGTACGGAGCAGAGCCGCGAGTGTGTGAGGTGTACGGAGCGGAGCTGTGTGTACGAGATGTACGGAGCGGAGCCGTGTGTGTACGAGGTGTAAGGAGCGGAGCGGCGTGTGTACGAGGTGTAAGGAGCGGAGCGGCGTGTGTACGAGGTGTAAGGAGCAGAGCGGCGTGTGTACGAGGTGTAAGGAGCAGAGCGGCGTGTGTACGAGGTGTAAGGAGCAGAGCGGCGTGTGTACGAGGTGTAAGGAGCAGAGCGGCGTGTGTACGAGGTGTAAGGAGCAGAGCGGCGTGTGTACGAGGTGTAAGGAGCAGAGCGGCGTGTGTACGAGGTGTAAGGAGCAGAGCGGCGTGTGTACGAGGTGTAAGGAGCAGAGCGGCGTGTGTACGAGGTGTAAGGAGCAGAGCGGCGTGTGTACGAGGTGTAAGGAGCAGAGCGGCGTGTGTACGAGGTGTAAGGAGCAGAGCGGCGTGTGTACGAGGTGTAAGGAGCAGAGCGGCGTGTGTACGAGGTGTAAGGAGCAGAGCGGCGTGTGTACGAGGTGTAAGGAGCAGAGCCACGTGTGTACAAGGACCGAGGTGCACGGAGCAGAGCTGCACGTGTATGAGGTGTACGGAGCAGAGCCGCATGTGTACGAGGTGTACGGAGCGGAGCCGCGTGTGTACGAGGTGTACAGAGCGGAGCCGTGTGTGTACGAGGTGTACAGAGTGGAGCCGTGTGTGTACAAGGTGTACGGAGCCGCGCGTGTGGGAGGTGCACGGAGCAGAGGTGTACGTTGTAGAGATGTGTACGGAGCGGAGCTGTGTGTGTGAGGCATACGGAGCAGAGATGTGTACGGAGTGGAGCTGTGTGTGTACACGGAGCGGAGCCGTGTGTGTACGAGGTGTACGGAGCAGAGCCGCGAGTGTGTGGGGTGTGCGGAGCTGTGTGTGTGCGAGGAGTACGGAGCGGAGCCACGTGTGCAAGGTGTAAGGAACAGAGCCACATGTGTACGGAGCGGAGCTGTGTGTGTGTACACGGAGTGGAGCCATGTGTACGGAGTGGAGCAGCGCGTGTGCGAGGTGTACAGAGCGGAGCAGCGCATGTGCGAGGCGTACAGAGCGGAGCTGCACGTGTACAGAGCAGAGTCGCGTGTGTATGGAGCGGAATCGCGTGTGTACGAGGTGTATGGAGCAAAGCCACATGTGTACAAGGTTTACGGAGTGAAGTCATTTGTGTACAAGGTTTACAGAGCGTGGCCACGTGTGTACAAGGTGTACAGAGCAGAGCCGCATGTGTACGAGGTTTACGGAGTGGAGCCATGTGTGTACTGAGTGGAGCCGTGTGTGTGCGAGGTGTACAGAACGGAGCCGTGTGTATGAGGCATAAAAAGTGGAACCGTGTGTGTATGATGTATGCGGAGCCATACGTGTACAAGGTGTATGGTGGGGAACATTCATACCTCCCAGCGGGACAGTCCCGATTTTGAGAGAGATTCTGCCCCACTGCACCGGCTGGGAGCTTACTTTTCCCGCGGACGCAGGAGTACACGGCGGAGCCCCGAGGAGCACTTTTAAATTCGCATGTGACGTTCCACCGGAAGTAACGTGCTAGAAGCTGACTGGAAATGAGGTAATTTCGGGAGGAGATTGTGACGGAACCATGGAGACACTTCAAGGAATGCTTCAGATCCATCACCGTATCCTCCCCCAACAGCGAGGACAGCAGGATCGCCGTGAACTCGGGATGCCGGCCACGTGAGCGGATCATGATATGTCCTGCATCGGGAGGCTCAGGTGGGCACTACAGTGGGAGCCAGGCTGCTATAGTATCTTTATAGAATTTCTTTCTGTCTTTCTGTCTTTCTGTCTTTTCCTCAGTACCAGTCAGTGTGCCCACAGTATCAGTCGAATAAGAGGGGTAGGAAACTAGATGGCACTGGTCACATTGAGCCTCTCATACTTTTTACTGGTGTATAATCATATGCCCTGAGCACCCCCAAAAAGTGGGCCAGCGCCAGACAACAGGGTAAAAACAAATCACTATTTCTATCAGTCCAAGTGGACAATTATATAGGTAAAGTTAATGATATCCCTGTGCCAAGCACTGCGGAGGATCAGAATACACTGAGGAGACCAGAACAGTGGGGTTTGGGTAGAAGAATTATATGGGTCCCATTACACTGTATGAAGCAATATATGGTGCCCATTATACTGTATGCAGTAATATATGGTGCCCATTATACTGTATGAAGTAATATATGGGGCCCATTATGCTGTATGAAATATTTGGGGCCCATTATACTGTATAAGGTAATATATGGTGCCCATTATACTGAATGCAGTAATATATGGTGCCCATTATGCTGTACAAAGTAATATATGGTGCCCATTATGCTGTATGAAATATTTGGGGCCCATTATACTGTATAAGGTAATATATGGTGCCCATTATACTGTATGAAGTAATATATGGTGCCCATTATACTGTATCAAGTAATATATGGGGCCCATTATGCTGTATGAAATATTTGGGGCCCATTATACTGTATAAGGTAATATATGGTGCCCATTATACTGTATGAAGTATTATATGGGGCCCATTATGCTGTATGAAATAATATTTGGGGCCCATTATACTGTAAGGTAATATATGGTGCCCATTATACTGAATGCAGTAATATATGGTGCTCATAATACTGTATGAAGTAATATATGCGGCCCATTATACCCATTATACTGTATGAAGTAATAAATGGGGCCCATTATACTGTATGAAGTAATATATGGGGCCCATTATACTGTATGAAGTAATATATGGGGCCCATTATGCTGTATGAAATAATATTTGGGGCCCATTATACTATATACAGTAATATATGGGGCTCATTATACTGTATGAAGTAATATATGGTGCCCATTATGCTGTATGAAGTATATGGTGCCCATTGTACTGTATACAATAATATATGGTACCCATTATGCTGTACAAAGTAATATATGGTGCCGATTATGCTGTATGAAGTAATATATGGTGCCCATCATACTGTATGACGTAATATATGGGGCCCATTATACTGGATGAAGTAATATATGGGGCCCATTATGCTGTATGCAGTACTATATGGGGCCCATTATGCTGTATGCAGTACTATATGGGGCCCATTATACTGTATGAAGTAATATATGGGCCCATTATACTGGATGAAGTAATATATTGGGCCCATTATACTGTATGAAGTCATATGGGGCCCATTATACTGTATTAAGTAATATATGGTGTCTATTATGCTGTATGAAGTAATATATTGGGAACATAATACTGTATGAAGTCATATATGGGGCCCATTATACTGTATGAAGTAATATTTGGGGCCCAATATACTGTATGCAGTAATATATGGGGCCCATAATACTGTATGGATGTATGGAGCATTATGTGGGGATAGGGGATGACTTTCTGTTTGTTGTGGATCAGACCACTGGGACCCCCATGATCCTGGGAAACGTAGCTTTGAAGAGCACCATGTAAATGGAGCTGTGGTCAGTCATACGCACTGTGGTGCCATTCACATGTGGCTCTTCAAATAACTCCTTAAAGAGTGATGAGGGGACGACAAAGAATAGCAAAAATTCACTGACCGGGGCTGATGAGTGCTATAGTATGTGGGCTGGTGGGATTTGTGTGGCAGGGCTGCATTTTTGTCCCAGTCCGACCCTGGTAGGACCAGGCCTACCATTGCCATTAATGACCCTTGTTCTGGATACTTACGTGTTGTTCTTGTATGAGCGTGTGATGGCGCTGACATCCTTGTGTTTGGATACCTTTTTTTTCTATTTATCTAAATCAAAATGTCCACTATTGTACTCAGTTTTACAGGATAGTTATGAAAATTTACTTTGTGTGCGGAGGGGGGGCGTCATTTTGCTGTTCGCCTCAGGCAGCAGATAGGCTAGGTTCTCCCCTGCTTACAAGCTGAAGTTGCCTACTTCCCAACGTGTGCCTAACTCCTTTCATGTTTCTCTCCTCAAACCAGTAGTTTTGAGCCCCTTTAAGGATCCGGGTACCACTCCTGACCCTGTCTCGGAGGATGATGTTTTTGAGGTAAAACATATCCTGGCCGTGAAGAAAGTAAGGGTTAAGACCTACTACCTGGTGGACTGGAAGGGTTTTGGTCCTGAGGAGAGATCTTAGGAGCCTAGAGAGAACATCCAGGCTCCTCTTCTCCTTAAAAGATTCTACACAGGCTTGAAGAAGAGGGTGTGTAAAGAGGGGGATACTGTTACACCCGGTTCCTGTCCTGGTGCGGCGCCCAGGTCTGCCACTGTTACACCTGGTCCCCGTCCTGTTGCTGCGTCCAGGTCTGCCGCTGCCCCCCCATTCTGGGCACTCACCTTGTGCCTCGCACGCTGTCCTTAGGCAGCAGCCGGCTTCCTCTGTGTCTCATGCTGCTGCTCAGCATTCAGGTCTCTCCCCTGCCTCCACCTCCTGGCGTCCTGTCGGCAGATCTGTAACTAAAGCTATTAGGGCACACACGCAAGCTCCCCTGCCTTCTTAAAGGGACAGCGTGCATTTTCAGAAAGAGCAATTATCCGATGGCAGCGCACTGGCTGCTATTTCTGGCCTCTCCTCC
The DNA here is from genome assembly GCF_039654945.1 of Dendrobates tinctorius. Lineage (NCBI taxonomy): Eukaryota > Metazoa > Chordata > Amphibia > Anura > Dendrobatidae > Dendrobates > Dendrobates tinctorius. Next base: position 19,645,767 of record NW_027361716.1, read on the forward strand.
ATAGGGAGAGCGCCGAAGCCACGAGTATCAATCATTGCTACATCCGGTTCTCTTGCTAACCTGTCTGCGCTGCATCTGCAGTCTCTGTGCATTCTCTAATGCTATCTGTCTCCACAGAATATCAGTATCCTGATCATCCTGGTTATATCTGCAACCATCTGGGCGAAAGCCATCCCGTTCCGCCAACAGCCATCCGAGTCCTGTCTAGGTCACTGGAACCAGCTACTTACCATCTACCTGGATCCAGGACCCATCTCACTACGGACTCTGTTGTTACTTCTGTTATCCCTTTTGGTCCCGCTGGGACAGCTGGCACGTGTTCGGGGTCTAACTGGAGGTAGCACCTGTGTCCTCCGAGTATTCCATTCTGGCCCTGTCTGAAGGGCTTTACTACGGGTACTCGGGGCTCACTAATCATGCCCCCTTTGGAGCCCCCCGGACCGTGGTCCCGAGGTTCCACTTTAAAAATAAAAACGAATGTGAACTTCACCATCTCTGCCTCCGCTTCCATTCATTAGAAAATGCTTTGGCTGCAGCCACACAATCAGCTTATAAAACCCGCTCGGTCACTGCCAGCGCTACCCGCCTAGCAAGAACACACTTCGCTGCCACCAGCTTCAGATTCCTCTGATTAATATTTAAAATTTAATAGAGAGGTTCAAAGCAAACCCAAATCAGTAGCATAATTAGCTTATAGGCAAGTATGAATTCGTCGCAGAGCAAGGAGGCAGAACTAATAAATTTTATAGTTTATTCTCAAAAGATGGGCAGTGTTTACAGACGATAAAATGGTTTTACGAAATGAGACAATAATAATAGTATGTACAATGCAACTACAAATAAAAGGGATTTAAAAAAAACAGAGAAACTTACATATTGCTTAGATCATTTCAGGCAGAAACATGCGGGGAGAAGGAGCCAGACATAATTCATGGATGAGGTTTTGTGGCAACGGCTCCTCAAGCAGCAACTCAATAGGGGGGGCTCAGTTGCAGACTTATAAGTCTGGGCTTGTGACATCACCAAAGGGGCTGTCTGGTGATAGTCCTCCCCCTGCTCTTACAGTTACAATCTGTCTGAAAAACTTATAACCATATTTCGCAGAGGGTACCTGGTATAGAAACGCACATATCATCTTTTCCAACTTGTCGCTGGCATTCATCCAAAACCAAACCTGAACTAGTTATTTCACACCGTTAAGGAGAAATCCATTTCTCTGGTTCTGTTGGTGCTGGGACCATGAAAAACATGGGCCAGGAAGCTGAGCCGGTACACGCCGCAGAAATGTACTTTTCATATTTCTGTCACTGGTTGGGTCCGAGATATGGCCTCTTTAATATTTCCCACACTTATATCCACGCACATGGGCTCAGACAAAGAAAAATTCTCTCCTGGCTTAATTAACCTTCCCTGCAGTGGGGGGGACAGGAAAGAGCTGGTGTAGTGTTACAGTGAGCGTGTGTGAAGCTGCAGTGAGGGGAGAACACAAGGCTGCAATGTGTGACAAGGGGGGGAAGATGGAGGTCGCTTGGCTCTGTGCTGCTATGAATCATTCCAGAGAGTGTAGAGAATGGAAGATTCTTGAATGTTACGGAAAAGTCATACATGATATTTTTACATTATCGTTACAATGTCCGAGACAATACATACATATGCATCAATGTCAGTAGCAAAAGCAATTGTTCAAAAGTGTTTTGCAGACGCCATTCATTTAGAATCCGTGTCAGATGCTTCTCGAATCAGATTCCAGCAATAGTCAGTCAGCATTGACGTACTCCACTTTCCCTGGTACCTTTTCTCCATCAGCGCAATGTCTTGGTGAAATCTTTCACCGTGTTCATCGCTAATGGCACCAAGATTGGCTGGAAAAAGGTCCAAGTGACAATGGAGAAAATGCATTTTTAGTGACATTGCATTTCATCAAATGATATGCTGTGAGCATGTTGTTCAAAGTTTGGTGCCCTGCTGTTGCCAAGGAAGTTGAAGGTCACATCTTTAAAGGCTCTCCATGCCACTTGTTCAGCACCTTGCAAAAGACCATCAAAGCTACTGTCATTCATTATATCTCTGATCTGTGGGCCAATAAAAATACCTTCTGTAATCTTTGCATCACTTATTTTTGGAAATTTCTGTCGCAAGTAAAAAAATGTTTCCGATTCTTTGTTGATTGCTTTGAGAAAATTCTTCATAAGCCCAAGTTTAATATGCAAAGGAGGGATAAATATCTTTGCTGGATCAACGAGAAGATTATGTTTAACATTCTCCTGTCCAGCAACCAGGTTTTCCTGTAGTGGCAAGTCCTTTCATTTCTCATGCACGACTGTCCCACTCACAAATAAAACAGCAATGCTTGGTATATCCAAGCTGCAGTCCAGGAAGAAGTGCAACAACTTTTAGATTACCACATATGTTCCAGTTATAATTTCTGTACTGTGGGTCAACAATAACTCCATATTCTCATAGGTGCTTTCATGTGTACTGCATGTCCACTAGGTATAGAAGGATAGATATTTCCTTTGTGTAGTAAAACAGCCTTCAGACTTAAAACTGACGAGTCAATGAACAGTCGCCATTCCTTCGGGTCATGTTCGCATCCAAGAGCACCAAACAACTCCAAGACATCGTTGCAAAAGGTTAAACTGTCGACATGGTTAAAAAAATTGATTTAAGGTCTTCTTGAGGACTGCGAAAAACAGAACCTCTTGTTCCTGGTAATAAGAGATTCCGTTCTTGTAGCCTTGATCCCAATAATTCTTCCTGCCTTTTTTACAATTTCAAATCTCTGACCAAGTCACTCAGATCAGCTTGACTGAACAGATGTGGATTAGATGTAGAAGGCTCAAAGTCTGTGTCTGCAGCAGTTTTATTTTCCACTGACAGTCATCTTCGTTGTCCTCCATTGCCCACACTTTGGGCGGTATTGGAACACGAAGACTTTTCATCATGTGGTGCTAGTCTTATGGCTGAAGGAAGATTAGGATATTCTATTGATTTCTTGTTTTTTGCTGAATATCCTGTTACTATTGTCGGTCATGATCCATTTAGTCATGCTCTAAGTATGTCAGTATTGTCTTTTGATTCCTATTCTGCCTAGGAGATGTGGTATGCTCCGTGCACGGTCAGCCGAATGATTCACTGTTCCTGCGTGGAATTCACAAGTGTTTGCATATGTGTAGATCAGCGATTTTTTTATTTCAGTGGAAAATTCAGAATATATTGTTTCAGAAAAAGTTCATATGAGATTTTAGAATCATAACAGAATATTAAGTTTCATATCATTTCTTAAAAACCTTAGATAGGAAAAATCTGAAATCATTTCTGAAATCAGCATGAAAAAAATCTATCAGGAACACTCAAATTGTCCGAGGGATAAAACTTTCGTAACACAGTGTAAATGGCAAATGAACTTTAATGGGGATAAATGTAAGGTCATACACTTGGGCAGAGGAAATAAGATGTATAATTATGTGTTTAATTGTAAAACACTGGGCAAAACTGTCACTGAAAACAACCTGGGTGTATAGGTGGACAACAAGTTTACATTTAGTGGCCAGTGTCAGGCAGCTGCTGCAAAGGCAAATAAAATAATGGGATACATTAAAAGAGGCATAGATGCTCATGATGAGAACATAATTTTACCTCTATGCAAGTCGCTAGTGCGACCACACTTAGAATACTGTGTACAGTTCTGGTCTCCAGTGTATAAGAAAGACATAGCTGAACTAGAGCGGGTGCAGAGAAGAGCGACCAAGGTTATTAGAGCACTGAGGATCTGCAATACCAAGACAGGTTATTACACTTGGGTTTAGTTTGGAAAAACGAATGCTTAGGGGTGATCTTATTACAATGTATAAATACAGCTCTGGCAAAAATTAATTAAGAGACCACCACATCAAAACCCTATCATGGGCAGACCGTTCTCCAGACCTGAACCCCATTGTAAACCTCTGGAATGTTTTCAAGAGGATGATGGATAGTCACAAGCCACCAAACAAAGAACTGCTTACATTTTTGCACCAGAAGCTTGGTGGAAAGCATGCTAAGATGCATGTGTGGCACCCCAGGGGAGTCCAGTGGCCACAAAGATACTGCACCTCACCCAGAGGTGTGGTATCCCACTCCCCAGGTAAGCTGGAGGCACCTCACAGGACTCTTAACACTTGCACCCAACACACACCCTATAGCAGCAGGGCATCTGGATGTACCCTACGGGTGGAGGATCTCAACCCTGCCTGGGTAGTAAAGGGTGTTGGGAGGTGGGTGGAGCTAGTAGTATGAGAGCGGGAGAAGAGAGTATAGTCAGGAGTCTTTGAGGAGGGGAGGAAGTGAAAAGACGTGTGTGAAGAAGCTCCTGTCAGGAGGAGCTGCAGGGAAGGAAGAGACAGAAGGAAGCTCCCTGAAGAGGGTAGGGATCCTAGAGGCACGGGCAGCGACCATACTGTCCGTGGGGCTCGTTCTCCGCCGGCTAACGGGTGGAGGGATCAGGACGCAGTATAGGGACTGTAGACATAAAACTTAGCACTCAACTTAAGTGTGTTCAAAGGAAAATTTATTGTAGTACACAAGAAAACGTTTCGGTCAAAATGTCAAATGAATAAAGAAGTGAAAATTCTATAACAAGAAAATATAAATATAGATAAAGCATAAGATACAAAATATAACAAAAGTATATACACTGTAGGTTATATGGTCATATCTATGAAAATTTACTAAAAGCAGATTATAGTAACCAGGTACCATGCACAACCCTTCATGAGGACAGATAGGAGAAAAGAAAAAAAATAGATAAATCACCAAAAGAGGGTGTGTGACATACCTGTCACGGAGCGACTGGCCCTGTGTGACGCAACCCGACGATTGGTCGGTCACAAACCAACAAAGAGAAACAAGGGGACACCGGGGAATCCATTACAATGGTGGGCCCTGCAATAGGAAATGGGGAAGTGGACACCTCCTGCACTCCCCTAGGAAAGAGCCCTGAACTCTCCTCACGTTCCCTCTACAGGTTCTTTCAACCTGTTGCCGACCAGGATACCTAGGTTCCTCACTTGCCCTGCACCTATCCCTTACTGTGGAACTGGCAAGTGCGGATACTGGTCCCACCGCTGTACTAATAAGACAATAAGGGAAATAACAGACAGGGAAAAACAAACAACACTTAGCTTGCTCTGCAGTCATGCACTGGAACACAGAGTAAGGCACCCAAACACAGCTTCCAGCAGGAAAACCACTGCTCCAGATCTGCTGCTCTCTTCAGAACGGTTGGCTTCCAAATGACCTGTATTACCAACAGTGAGTTGCAGCACCAGGTGACCTTATAAAGGGAGGTGGGAGTGACACCCACCTGCATAGATAATTAATCACCATGCAGTAACACCAGCGGCCACACGGGGGAAAAACCCACCAGCAGACTAAATAAAGTTGTAGTAACACCAGCAGCCACTGGGGAGAAAAACTGACCTTAACCCCCGATGGCCAGAAAGGAAAAAAGTTTAAATGTGAGCAGCCCAAACTGACAGATCCAAAAATGGATCGTGACAGTACTCCCCTAAAACAATGAGGGGCCTCTGGACCCACAATACCGCACCTCACCAGAAAACCACCTACAGTGAGGATGCCTAGATCCACCAGAATTCACCTCAGCAACCACCTGACTCTCAGATTCATGGCAAACGTGGACTGATGGAGGTGACAACGTATGCTCCGGAGGCACCACAAATCTCCAGAGCGCCGACCTGGGGAATGAGTTGTGCATGGGCATTACTGGGGGTAACTCCAGCTGGTAAGTCCCCGGGCCGAGACTGTCCGACACCCGATATGGCCCGATCACCGACAACTCCAGACCCCTGCAGCACACTTCCACCAGATGTTTTTTGGTGGACACCCATACATACTCGTTCACACACAGGTCCGGACCTGAACGATTATTGCCACACACCGTTTGCCACAAGACGGTGAACTCTTCCAGGAACTGACAACAGAGACGTCCCCCTGTGTCACCACACTCACACCCCCACAATTCACAGAGGGAACCACCACCCTCCTCTGACCACTCCTCCTACAAGGACTCCGCCTCTCAGGGTTGGCTAATGGCGAGGGTTGAGACTTGCCCCTAATCCCTGGCAGCACCTTTGCAGCACCTTTGCTGCCCCCACTGGAGAAGGGGATGGTTGTAGAAAGATGGCAGAGACAGTAGCCCCCAGGCAGCAGACCTCACATGACTGATCCCAGCTGACTACTTCCCTGGACCGCCAATCAATGACAGGGTTGTGTTTTTCCAACCAAGAGAGGCCTAAAACAATAGGTGATGGCATTCCCTCCAAGACGTAGCATGACAGGGACTCTACATGATGAGTCCCTATACGCAGATATATATTTTCCACGACTTTGGTCAACCTACCCTGGCTCAGTGGGACAGAGTCAATGGCCTGGATGCTTAGGGATTTGGCCAGCGTCCTACACCTCAGGCCATGGGTCTGGACAAAGTGAGCGTCCACCAGATTGACTCCCGCTCCACTGTCCGCAAACACCGGTATGCCCTCAGGTACCCCGCCAGCCACCACTTCTGCTGACAAAGTACACAGAGAGGGCAAAATGGAGGAAACACACTCCCTGGTCACCTCCTTCCACACGACCAGGGGGACACGGCTTCTTAGGTGGTATGGAAGTTTTGGCGTGAGCCTGGCAGACAATGATAAAATGACCAGTCTGCCCACAGCTAAAACATGCCCCCAAACCACGACAAACCACAGGTATCACCATTGGGGAACCAACTCCTCCCACCTGCCTGGGCTCGTCTGACTGCACCAGTGAGTCCTCCTCCCTAGCAAGGACTACATGGGGCATATTCGCCAAAGCCGCAAAAAACTCGTCCACCAACCGTAGAGATGGTGAATCATCTGGCAGGGACAAGGCCCAGGATTGGGAATCTCCTTTAAGGAGGGATATGATGAATCCCACCCGCTGTTTCTCACTCCCTAATGAACGAGGGCGGAGCCTGAAGTGTAGCTTGCAGGCCTCCTGAAAAAACAAAAATTATCTCTCCCTCCAGAAAACCTGTCTGGGGAGATAACTTGGGTTCTGGTTGAGCCTGCACCTGAGCTGAAAACCTGAACCCCACCAACTGCGGCAGCTGCTGCTCCACCACACCAGGCAGCACCCCACGCTCCTCAGTGAGGGTCTGCAGCAATTGGACAAAGGTCTGCATTTGGGCCATGGCTCACCAGAAAAAAAATGGGTGGTTGGTAATAATGTCACGGGGCGACTGGCCCTGAGTGATGCGACCCGACGATTGGTGGGTCACAAACCAATAAAGACAAACAAGGGGACACCGGGGAAACAATTACAATGGTGGGCCCTGCAATAGGGATCAGGGAAGTGGACACCTCCTGCACTGCCCTAGGAAAGAGCCCTAAACTCTCCTCACGTTCCCTATACAGGTTCTTTCAACCTGTCGCCGACCAGGATAACTAGGTCCCTCACTTGCCCTGCACCTATCCTCAATTCCCAGTCCAATTCCCTAACCCACATCCCACAACATGCCCACACATAACTGCCAGCCCCTTTTTGTAATTTGACCCATACTCTTATAGTAATTCATCTTTTAAATTGCTGGAACGCATACTTTCATGGCGTGGAACGCACAGCCATGTTGTTCCGATTTGCTACTTCCGGTCTATTGCAGCTCAAGTTCTCATTGGCCGCTACCTTATTGGCTCCTTAAACCCACGTGATGCTATTCCAGGCCAGACTAGTGGCGGATACCGCGTCTGGAGGCATGTCTGCCCCACCTGACTGCATTTATAAGGTAATACATTACTATACTTAAGAAATACTACATTCCTATATGGCTGCATTTTCTTTAACTACAGCAACGGCCATTATATTTACATTTGTTTCAGCAGACTATCTCATGCTGAGAGAGGAATTGTCCTAGTAAGTAGAGTTGAACGATACCGTCCGATACTTCAAAGTATCGGATCGGAATGGATCGGCCGATCTTAAAAAAAAGTATCGGTATCGCCGATTCCGATACCGGAAGTCCCATTCAAGTCTATGGGACTTCCGGTATCGGAATAAGAAAAACCCTGTTTTTGCCTTGTACAGCCTCTCTGGGGTCTGTACGGGCCTTTCGGGGGGCTGTGCCGGCCTGCCAGGGGGTCTGTGCAGGCTCCGGTGGTCTGTGCCGGCCTGCCGGGGGGCTGTGCCGGCCTGCCGGTAGTCTGTGCAGGCTCCGGTGGGCTGTGCCGGCCTGCCGGTGGTCTGTGCAGGCTCCGGTGGGCTGTGCCGGCCTGCCGGGGGGCTGTGCCAGCCTGCCGGTGGTCTGTGCAGGCTTCGGGGGTCTGTGCAGGCATCGTCCGATGGGACTACAAGTCCCATCGGGCGATGCCTGCTACCATGACAGTGATTGACACATTAGCCAATGATGGGACAGTAGTAGTCCCATCATCCGGCTAATGTGTTGAATGTAAAAAAAAAAAAAAAAAAATTACATGCTACATACATGCTACATACATACAACATGCATACTACATACATGCTACATTCATACTACATACTACATACATGCTACATTCATACTACATATATACTACATGCAACATACATACTACATATATACTACATGCATGCAACATGCATACTACATATATACTACATGCAACATACATACTACATATATACTACATGCATGCAACATGCATACTACATATATACTACATGCATGCTACGTACATACTGCATGCTACATACATACTACATGCTACATACATACTACATATATACTACATGCATGCTACATACATACTGCATGCTACATACATGCTACATACATACCACATATATACTACATACATACTACATGCATGCTACATACATACTACATACATACTACATGCATGCTACATACATGCTACATACATAACACATATATACTACATGCATGCTACATACATACTACATGCTACATACATACCACATACATACTACATACATGCTACATACATACTACATGCTACATACTACATATATGCTACATACATACTACATACATACCACATACATGCTACATGCATACTACATGCTACATACATACCACATACATACTACATATATACTACATGCATGCTACATGCTACATGCATGCTACATACATACTACATGCATGCTACATACATACTGCATGCTACATACTACATACATACATACTACATGCTACATACATACCACATACATACTACATATATACTACATGCATGCTACATACATACTGCATGCTACATGCATGCTACATACATACTACATACATGCTACATACATACCACATATATACTACATACATACTACATACAATACATTCATACAATACATACATAGACATACAGTACATATAACATAGAGTAACATACTTACCAATACTTGTCACATTGTTCCCCGAAGCCATTGTCTTTTACGGAATAAATATTAACATAACAAACCACAAAAATACTCACCCACGATCCGAAGCAGTCCACAAGTGTGTCCCACGACGATCTTGGGTAGAGAACTGCAGCATCAGCTGATGCTGCCGTTCTCTACGGGCTGCAGGAATCCAATGACGGAAGGTAGGTATCCTTCCGCACTGTATTCCTCCGCCACTTAAAAAAAAAAAAGTCCCTAGTCTCACTTTATGCCATTGCTGTGTGGGAATTTCCCATGCAGCAATGGCATAAAGTGAGACTAGGGACTTTTTTTTTTTTTAAGTGGCGGAGGAATACAGTGCGGAAGGATACCTACCTCCCGTCATTGGATTCCTGCAGCCCGTAGAGAACGGCAGCATCAGCTGATGCTGCAGTTCTCTACCCAAGATCGTCGTGGGACACACTCGTGGACTGCTTCGGATCGTGGGTGAGTATTTTTGTGGTTTGTTATGTTAATATTTATTCCGTAAAAGACAATGGCTTCGGGGAACAATGTGACAAGTATTGGTAAGTATGTTACTCTATGTTATATGTACTGTATGTCTATGTATGTATTGTATGAATGTATTGTATGTAGTATGTATGTAGTATATATGTGGTATGTATGTAGCATGTAGTATGTATGTAGTATGTATGTAGCATGCATGTAGCATGCAGTATGTATGTAGCATGCATGTAGTATATATGTAGTATGTATGTAGCATGTAGTATGTATGTAGTATGTATGTGGTATGTATGTAGCATGTAGTATGTATGTAGCATGCATGTAGTATGTATGTAGCATGTAGTATGTATCATGCATGTAGTATATATATAGTATGTATGTAGCATGTAGTATGTATGTAGCATGCATGTAGTATGTATGTGGTATGTATGTAGCATGTAGTATGTATGTAGCATGCATGTAGTATATATGTGTTATGTATGTAGCATGCATGTAGTATGTATGTGGTATGTATGTAGCATGCATGTAGTATGTATGTGGTATGTATGTGGTATGTATGTAGTATGTATGTAGTATGTATGTAGTATGTATGTAGCATGCAGTATGTATGTAGCATGTATGTAGTATGTATGTAGTATATATGTAGTATGTATGTAGCATGTAGTATGTATGTAGCATGCATGTAGTATGTATGTAGCATGTAGTATGTATGTAGCATGCGTGTAGTATGTATGTAGTATGTATGTAGCATGTAGTATGTATGTAGCATGCATGTAGTATATATGTAGTATGTATGTAGTATGTATGTAGCATGTAGTATGTATGTAGCATGCATGTAGTATGTATGTAGTATATATGTAGTATATATGTAGTATATATGTAGTATATATGTAGTATGTATGTAGTATGTATGTAGCATGCATGTAGTATATATGTGTTATGTATGTAGCATGCATGTAGTATGTATGTAGTATGTATGTAGCATGCATGTAGTATGTATGTAGTATGTATGTAGCATGCAGTATGTATGTAGCATGTATGTAGTATGTATGTAGTATATATGTAGTATGTATGTAGCATGTAGTATGTATGTAGCATGCATGTAGTATGTATGTAGCATGTAGTATGTATGTAGTATGTATGTAGTATATATGTAGTATGTATGTAGCATGCATGTAGTATATATGTAGTATGTATGTAGCATGTAGTATGTATGTAGCATGCATGTAGTATGTATGTAGTATATATGTAGTATGTATGTAGTATGTATGTAGTATGTATGTAGCATGCATGTAGTATATATGTAGTATGTATGTAGTATGTATGTGGTATGTATGTAGCATGCATGTAGTATGTATGTAGTATATATGTGGTATGTATGTAGTATGTATGTAGCATGTATGTAGCATGTATGTGGTATGTATGTAGTATGTATGTAGTATGTATGTAGTATGTATGTAGCATGCAGTATGTATGTAGCATGCATGTAGTATATATGTAGTATGTATCTAGCATGTAGTATGTATGTAGCATGCATGTAGTAGTATTTTTTTTTTTTTTTCTAACATTTAACACATTAGCCGGATGATGGGACTACTACTGTCCCATCATTGGCTAATGTGTCAATCACTGTCATGGTAGCAGGCATCGCCAGATGGGACTTATAGTCCCATCGGACGATGCTTGCACAGACCCCCGGACATCAGCACAGCCCCCCGGCAGGCCGGCACAGCCCCCCGGCAGGCCGGTACAGACCCCCACAGGGTGCACAGACCACCAGCAGGCCGGCACAGCCCCCCGGCAGGCCGGTACAGACCCCGGGCAGTCCACACATCCCCCCGGCAGGCCGGCAGAGACCCCCGGAAGGCCCGAAATGACGGCGCATCATGATGCGCACACACCGCGCATCATGATGACGTCATTTCGGCTGTCAATCAACTTTGAACTTCCGATTCCGATGCCGACTTACGATATTGAAAAAATATCGGAAGTCGGTATCGGAATTCCGATACTTGCGGTATCGGAATGCTCAACACTACTAGTAAGTAATAACTCTAACCACCATAGACACTTCTAGCTCACTGCATATTCAGCTTACTCTTATGCAGGGGCTGGCTGGCACTTTTCAGCCTGGGGGGCAAGCACAAGGCAGTGGCCCTCGAATTGTGGTGGCCCACCTCTGCCCTGCTTATCTCTGGCCACTGCATTAAAGCAGCAGTGATGACAAGCTTTAAAGACAGACTGGTACATAGATATGGGAACAGAACAAAGCTTGCTGCATAGATATGGGAGTAGAACCAAGCTTACTGCCTACATAGATACTGTAACAGAAGCAAGCTGACTACATAGACACAAGAACGGGACCAAGATTACTAAGTAGATAAGGGAACTGAAATGAGCTTACTACAGAGATAAGGGAGCAGAACCGAGCTTACTACAGAGATAAGCGAGTAGAACTAAGCTTACTACAGAGCTATGGGAGCAGAACCGAGCTTACTGGAGAGATATGGGAGCAGAAATGAGCTTACAACAGAGATGTGGGAGCAGAACAGAGTTTACTACAGAGATATGGGAGCAGAACAGAGCTTACTCCAGAGATTTGGGAGCTGAACCGAGATTACTAAGTCTACTACATAAACACGGGAACAATACCAAGCTTACGGCATACATGTTACCAGAATCTAGATTACTACATCGATACAGTACCAGAACCAAGCTTACTGCTTAGATATGGTACCATAACTGAGCTTACCTTCAAGCATACAACTCCAGAAATACGGACATGTAAACACACAGTATGTAGGGGTGTTGCTAATGTCCTAAAAGACCAGGGGTCCAAGCCCCAAAGTGCATGTTTCCCCATATGACCCCCCTATATCCATATAAAATAGCATCTGTACATATGTAATTACAGTATATCACTGTTGCTAGCCAACAACACACAATGCAAAGACCAATATTATCAAAATGACTATTACAAAAGACCAAACAATACGGCTGTACAATGTCCACCACCATCACCACCACACTGCAAATACATAATATAATATGACCATTACCTCTACATAGCAAAGCACTCTATACAAAGACCAATGACCCCACCATACACCTTCTACTACACAATGACTGAAACACATTAACCTGTTATTAAATAAAAAAATAAAAACACTACTAAAATAGCAATATTACCACCTTACAGTAACCGTATATTGGTAGATACCAGTCCCACAGAACATACACGTGATTACAGTACAGTTTAACTTACACATGGCGTTCTTTCTGATTCGGGTTGTTCACTTTTCCAGTCTTTTCCATCTGGCCAAGACCTCCATTACCACTTCTCCAACCACAGCTTGTCTGCACAGATGACAACAAAAACACATTTAAAGCAATCTATTTCCAACCTACAAAAACTCCCCACTCTGCGTGCACTTGCGGTGTGGAGCACTGACCCCAATATTTAAAAAAATTGTGCCATTATTAGGATTACTTCCTCCCCAAAAATTAAAGTGTCCCTTAGAAAGTATTAATGCCCCTACTGTGCAAAGGCCTGTATTCTATATAATATCCCAAGTGCTCCCTTCCAGCAACAAATACCCTTGAGTGTCCACTTAAAGTTAATAATGCCCCCCCCAACAAAAATAAATAATGGGACCTGAGTGCCCCTATCAAAACTAATAATGTCACCTTTTATAACAAATAATGTCCTCTGAGTACCCACACAGCTCTGTATATACAGAATGAAAGTACTACAGCCCTCAATACACAATATGATGGTCCCCAAAGCCCTTTATAATACATTGAGGACCCCAGAGCTCCCTATATATAGTAAAATGGCTACATAGCCCCTATATACAATATGATGTCCCCACTGCCCCCTATATATAGTATGACAGTCAAAAAGCAGAAAAGAATAGGCCACAAATCGGGGATCACCCTGAATAGGAATTAGCAAAAATATTACAATTTTTATTTTTATTAAATTGAGCACTACAAACAACAACACATTAAAAACATTTAAAAATGGTCACACATGTGACACATTCAAAAGATATACATATCTCATAATAGAGAACCAAACCTGATAACCACTACCACTTTTGGCGGAGAAAATGTCCTATACCCAAGGTCCATGTAAACCAATACTTAATTAGAAGGTTTTGAAAGCACACTAAATTACATTTATTTTGCAAATTATGGTGGAAAATAAGTATTTGATCACCTAAAAACATGCAAGATTACTGGCTCTCACAGACCTGTAACTTCATTAAGAGGCTCCTCTGTCCTCCACTTATTACCTGTAGTAATGACACCTGTTTGAACTTGTTATCAGTATAAAAGACACCTGTCCACAACCTCAAACAGTCACACTCCAAACTCCACTATGGGGAAGACCAAGGAGCTGTTGAAGGACACCAGAAACAAAATTGTAGCCCTGCACCAGGTTGGGAAGACTTAATCTGCAATAGGCAAACAGCTTGGTGTCATGAAATCAACTGTGGGAGCAATAGTAAGAAAATAGAATGCATACAAGACCACTGATAATCTCCCTCAATCTGGGGCTCCACACAAGATCTCACTCCGTGGGGTCAAATTGATCACAATAACGAGAACGGTGAGTAAAAATCCCAGAACCACACGGGGGACCCAGTGAATGACCTGCACAGAGCTGGGACCACCGTAACAAAGGCTACCATCAGTAACACACTACGCCGCCAGGGACTCAGATCCTGCAGTGCAAAACGTGTCCCCCTGCCAGTACATGTCCGGGCCTGTCTGAAGTTTGCTAGAGAGCATTTGGATTATCCAGAAGAGTATTCGGAGAATGTCATATGGTCTGATGAAACCAAAGTAGAATTGTTTGGTAGAAACAAAACTCGTGTTTGGAGGAGACAGACTGCTGAGTTACATCCAAAGAACAACACCATACCTACTGTGAAGCATGGGGATGGCAACATCATGCTTTGGGGCTGCAAAGGGACCAGGACAACTGATCTGTGTAAATGAAAGAATGAATGGGGCCATGTATTGTGAGATTTTGAGTGCAAACCTCCTCCCATCAGCAAGGGCATTGAAGATGAAACATGGATGGGTCTTTCTGCATGATAATGATCCCAAGCACACCCCCAGGGCAATGAAGGAGTGGCTTCGTCAGAAGCAGAGGAAGGTACTGGAGAGGCCTAGCCAGTCTCCAGATCTCAACCCCATAGAAAACCTTTGGAAGGATTTGAAAGTCCGTGTTGCCCAGGGACAGGCCCAAAACATCACTGCTCTAGAGATCTGAATGGAGGAATGCATACCACCAACAGTGTGTGCCAACTTTGTGAAGACTTAGATAATTCGTTTGACCTCTGTCATTGCCAACAAAGGATATATAACAAAATATTGAGATGAACTTGCCAAATCAGACAAGGTGATTTTCTGGATTTGTCTCCTCATTTTGACTCTCGTCTACCTATGATGTCAAATACAAGCCTCTCGTCTTTTTAAGTGGGAGAACTTGCACAATTGGTGGCTGACTACATACTTTTTTCCCCCACTGTGTGTGTGTATAATATATATATATATATATATATATATATTTGCACACACACATTATGAAGGCTCTCACCCCCACAATTCCACACACAGCGCCTCATCATCCCCCCCATTCCCCGCACAGACCCTCATCATCTCCCTTCTCCCCACAGCCTCTCATCATCCCCCCTTCTCTGCACAGCCCCTCATCATCCCCCTTCTCCCCACAGCCCCTCATCATCCCCCTTCTCCCCACAGCCCCTCATCATCCCCCCTTCTCCCCACAGCCCATCATCCCCTTCTCCCCACAGCCCCTCATCATCCCCCCTTCTCCCCACAGCCCTTTATCATTTCGCCACAGCCCCTCATCTCCCCACAGCCCCTCATCATCCCCTTCTCCCAACAGCCCCTCATCATCCCCCCTTCTCCCCACAGCCCCTTATCTTGCCACAGCCCCTCATCTCCCCACAGCCCCTTATCATTCCCCCTTCCCCCCACAGCCCCTCATCATCCCTTCTCCCCACAGCCCCTTATCTCACCACAGCCCCTCATCATCCCTTCTCCCCACAGCCCCTTATCATCCCCCTTCTCCCCACAGCCCCTTATCATCTTTCCACAGCCCCTCATCTCACCACAGCCCCTCATCTACCCACAGCCCCTCATCATCCCTTCTCCCCACAGCCCCTCATCATCCCCCTTCTCCCCCTCATCATCCTTTCTCAGCACACACAGCTCCTCATCACCCCCCGCTTTCTCCCCAAAAAGCCCCTCATCACCCCCCCATTCCCCACACAGCACCTCATCACAATCTTCCCTTTGCAGGCCCACTCAAGTAGCACCAACCCCTTTCCAAAATACATCATCAGGGTCCTCACACCAAGTCCTGCGCCCTCACTCCCATTTGCAGCACCTCAGTCCTCTCCTCACAGGGCCCCTAAGTTTCTTTCTCCAGCAGCCTTGCCAAAACACAGCTTCACTTCCTGCTATTGGATCATCACTGGACTGAAGGAGGCCCCGCCCCTTCCAGTGACATCATTACCTGAAGAAATCAACTCCGATCTTCTAGACACAAACCCCGCTGCCAGCCACATCACACAGACAGTACTGTGCAGCATAGCAGACACGGCCGCACGCAGTTTGTTGTGTGCAGCCATCAGGAGGCTGGCCCTGCACAGCTGCTGGGTGAGTGGCCCGGGGGGCATTTGTGGCGCCCCCAGGAGTGTGGCCGCCACAGTGGATTTGCCTTTCTCCAGGGGAGGGTAATGCCAGGCTTGGAGGCAATGATGGGTCTCTCTCGCAGTCAATCCATACATGCAACACAGTTCCACTCCAGGCCAGCAGGGGGAACTGTGAACCAGGATTAAGGGGAGGGGTGCCCTCTGAGGGCCAAGAGGAAGGAGTGGTCAGTTAGTCTGCGGAGGGTGAAGTGTGGAGACGTGTGGAAGGAAGCTGGAGGTTGAGCTAGGAAGGAGAGATCCCTCAGCTTGAGAACGCACGAACTGGAGCTTGGTCTCAACGGCTGTACGGATACTAAAGGTCCTACAGCAGATACCAGAGGAGTAGGAGGCTGTAAATGCCCTGCTCCCATCTAAGACTTGAGGCACAACAGCAGCTTGGATAGAGAGCCAGGACTCAGAGTGAGAGGAGTCCCCGAGAGAGGCTACAGCTGTACGGTTCTTGGGAACATCTGACAGGAGGAACTTCAGAGTAACTTAGTACTGGAGTGCTTCATTCAAACAAGCGTTAGGAAGGAGACTGCACAGCCCGTCTGCTGAGAGAGAATCCCTGAGTTGCTTCCAGGCTAGCCTGCTCCGTTACCATCTGTAATCAGGACCCTGGACTGCAGTTATCAAGTAAAGGTACAGAAATTGCACCCCGCTGTGTCTTGTCTGCCTCCTATCTTTCCGGCACTGCTACATCCCCGTGCCAACCACATCTACACTGCCCTGGGACTATAGCTTCACCTGTGGGGAGCTACTACATCTTTGCTGCACCATACCATCAGTCCCAGCGGATCTGTCTGCAGCGTCGGCTTAACATCTCCCTTGCCGAACAACACAGGTGGCGTCACGAATTATTCCATTACACCATTACATTTCCCCATTACTTGGGCGCCCAGGGCCACGGACCGGGTCACTGCTGCTGTGACACATCCCACTGACACCGGCCCGGTACCGAGTACCCCACAGCCCTGGGAGGGCGACCCAATTTGGCGTTACGAACAGGATTACGGAGCCCGGTACCCCCCGGGTCCTGTGTGCCATAGACTGTGTTTGTGCAAAAAGACTGTGTGTGAAATTGGCGCCAGTTGCCGAAATTGCCGCGCTACTTGGCGTGCGCGGGAAGAAAGAGGCAGGCCTTTGTGGGCGGAGCCTGCCACAGAGCGCGAAGAAGTGAAGTGCCAAGTGGGAAGAGAGGACAGCGCGCGAGAAGAGGAGGAGCTGAGGCCTACAGCCCGGAGCGTCGGACCTGTGAAGCGGCCGCCGGTGAGCTCCCATAACCCCCGGCCCTGGCTAACGTTAACTAGTGGGGGGAGATGATGTCCGTGCCCAACGGCGATGCAGCGGCAGGCGCCGGTGCCAACCCCGCAGCACCGCCAGGTGGAGCGCCCGCCGCAGCGGTCTCCATAATGCCGCTGTCCATGCCCTACATACCGGGAGCGGCACAGTAGCAGGACCCTCTTTTGTTCTCCCCCATGGAAGACAGTAACTCAAAAGTAAATTAAATTACAGCAGTAATAATGCCCCCTGATTGGCATCTACAGTAAATATGTCCCCACTTACCACCATAAACCAATAATGTATGTTCCTCATTCTGACCTCCATACAGTAATTATGTCACCCGTTTATTTAATAAGGTGCCAGATCCTGGGCCCCTTTGTTTAATGTCCCCATCCTGGATCCCAATGTCCACTTTAATAAGGTCCCTATCCTGGGCCCTTTCCAGTAATAATGTCCTCATCCTAGGACCCTATGTCCACTTTAATAATGTCCCCTCCCTGGGCCCCTTTGTCCGCCTCTATGGCCACTACCCTGCCCAATCATAGAGGGGGGGGATTTCTCCTCACCTTCTTGCGCTCCTTGGCATCCTCTTATGGCTTCATATTTGGCATGGTTGCTAAAATGGCTGCCGACTGCAGCTGTGACAGGGTGCTCTGCCTTGTGACAGGCTGCGCGCTGACGTCACATAGCAGTAACATTGAATGGCCGCCGGCCTATCAAAGGCTACAGGAGTCATTTAATGAAACTGCTATGTGATGTCAACACACGGCCTGTCACAGAGCAGAGCGCCTTGTCACAGCTTCAGCCGATATTCATCTTGATGTGCTTTGTTGCCAGGGTCGGCTCCAGGTTTTCGTGGGCCTCAGGCAACAGAGTATCAGTGGGCCCCTTTAACACATGCCACGATTCCTGATGCACAGATAAAAAAATATAGGTATCGTACAAGATATGGGCACCAAAATTGAGCTTGGTTTGAGTTGGTACACATGCAGCATACAAATGCATGTTCACATGGCCAAAAAGCATACAAAACCTACAAAAGACAAAATGAAAAAAACCCTGCTATAATTAAATAAGTAAAAGCAAAAGTGCATTTAAATCATACAGAGTTCTTAGTAATACTGTATTTGATCAAGCATAGCATAAAAGCCATCCCACCATCGACAAGGTGACTCTGTGGTCGGGGCGGTCCTACACTGTCCAGTATCAAAAACCTTATCATGTGTCAAAGTTGACATCTGTGTGAACAAGGGCAGACAAGGATCGGGTCCCAACCACCGGACACCAGTCAGGGGAAGCCTTTAAATACAACTTCCAGCTCAGGGCTTGCACAGAATGCAAAAATACAAAGAAAAAACACAAAAATTGAGCTTGGTTTGAGTTGGTACACATGCAGCATATAAATGCATGTTCACATGGCCAAAAAGCATACAAAACCTACAAAAGACAAAATGAAGAAAACGAAAAAAACCCTGCTGTAATTAAATAAGTAAAAAGCAAAAGTGCATTTAAATCATACAGAGTTCTTAGTAATACTGTATTTGATCAAACATAGCATAAAAGCCGTCCCACCATCGACAAGGTGACTCTGTGGTCGGGGCGGTCCTACACTGTCCAATATCAAAAACCTTATCATGTGTCAAAGTTGACGTCTGTGTGAACAAGGGCAAACAAGGACCGGGTCCCAACCACCGGACACCAGTCAGGGGAACCAAAAATAAATGAATAAGGGCCAGCAGTCAAAGTGTCACATAAAATTCAATACTTTATTAATGATCTATAGTTGGACATAGGTACATGAAAGAGGGGGGGAACGAGAGGAATCACCAAATGGCTAGACAAAAGGCCTAGTATGTCACCCACATCAACCAGGATATCAACCCCATCTGGTCATAACACCCAGGAGTACATATGAGAGTCACCATATAATTGGTAAATATAATATACATCAACATAGTAACCGGGGACTCAGGGAACTCACTGGAAATTCATGTAATCTAGAACAAATGTTCATAATAAATGGACCTAGAGGGGGTCCACAGTGTTACCTGGACGAAGTGGGAGAGAACCATACAGCGGCCAGACCCCGACGCGCGTTTCGGAGCGTCCTGCTCCTTCCTCAGGGGGCGTGGCTGGCACCATCACTGCGTGGTATTTATATCGTGCCTGCTCAATACTTATTGGATGCGCCGGCTGCATGTCATGTCTGAGGCAGCGCACCCCTCTAAACGAAACGGAAACACGCGGGCCCCACGTGATCCGGAACGTCAGAGGGAGGGAACCGCCATCAGGCCGACCAGTCAGCGCTTGCACATGACAGGAAGTGCAATATCCACCATTTTGGAAGAGGGTAAATAAAAGGGAATGGACACACAATAAATATATAACAAACAAAAGATATAATAAAACAAATTTGAATGAGCCAAATATCAAATAACGCATGTACAGAAGTATTCATAATTAAAGTACCGATAAAGTACAAACACATAGGAAAGAAATTACTTTCCACCTAAGTCGATATGTGACAATCTAGCAAAAATCACATACACTTCCGTACAGTAGACAATGACATCATATAACATGCAACCGAGGAAGACAACAAAAAATCAATGAACAACAAATGTGAGAAGCCCCATAGAACTTACCGCATAAAAAATTCTATATCAATACCATTAGATTAAAGTTAAAGTTAATCACAATAGTACTCACGGTGGGTAACATGTGTAGTGCACATATATATATAGTAATATACACAGTCAACGTAAAGAAAAATGGCACCATAAAATATGGTAACACATACGCATGAGAACCCTACCTAAATAGTATATGCAGAAGATAGGGGCATATCACACAAGTCCAATATGTAACACAATGGTACCCCAGAAGAGCATGTACATGTCAGCACACATACACGTGCGCACAAGCACACCGCTGCATGTGCACATATAACACGCACACACCTGGACTGATAGAATGTCCAAAAAGAGACATGCCTATACCACGGGCATGCCCCCCAGCGGACAAATGTTATACATGAACATAAATGTACATACAAACGCACAAAATGCAAGGTAAGCAAATAATCAAATACAACAAAAACAAAACTAAGCAAAAATAAATATGAATGTCCATGTGGCACACTGCACCAGCCACATACAACGAACAGGTGTCTTCACTTGGAAACATCTTCATTGATGATACTCCGGCCATCTTAGCAACTTGTTATTAAGAGAACTTCCTCCAAAAATTTCGGAAACATCCATAATGCACAATCCAATACTACAAAAGACGTGCCTAAATGTTAAAAAGAAGAAGATTAGAATCAATAAAAATCAAAAATTACACAAAGAACAAAAAACAACAAAGCCACAGTGATATCACTAATGTTCAGCAGGCGAGAACTATAGAAACGGAGCATAGGATATGTTTTCATTCAAACCGTTTGGATGCATAGTACCCAGTCTCCATATCCACCGAGTTTCAAGTTGAGACAGGCGACCAGATAATTTACCACCCCTTATATTAATTTTAAGGGAATCAATGCCCCGAATCCTAAGTAGAGCAGAGTTGCACTGATGAAACTCCTTAAAATGTCTGGGCAACGTTTTTAGAAGGGAGTCATCAATACAGGTCAAAGCGGCCTGTATACCTAGGACGTGTTCCCTTGTGCGGACTTTAAGCTGCCTCGTGGTCATGCCCACATAGATCAATCCACAGGGACACGTAGCATGGTATATCACATATCGAGTGATGCACGATATCCGACACTTGATCTTGAATGTTTTTGTACCATCATGATTGACAAACGAGTTACAGCGCTCGATGTTCGGACAAGCCACACATTTCCCACATGGCAAACAACCATGCCCAGTTGGAAACGCATCCAAAAAAGTGGACGCCGGACGGTGGACATAGTGACTAGTCACTAGTCTATCTCGTAAATTGCTGGCCCGCCTGAATGTAATGGGAGGAAACTTAGGAAGAATTTTAGCTAAAATAGGATCAGCCTTCAGAATAGGCCATGCCTTCCTCATTGCCGTACGGACCATCTCATGTTGCGGATGAAAAGAGGTAATGAACCTCACAGTGTTTTCATTTTTACATTTCTTCAGTGAGGTATTCCTGTAGAGAAGATCATTGCGAGTCGAATATTTAGCACGTTGATAAGCTTTCTTGACACAACGTTTGCTATACCCGCGTGACAAGAATCGTGCTTGTAATTCCTTAGCTCTAATGTGAAAATCACTATCTGAAGAGCAAATTCGACGTAACCGCAAGAACTGACCCACAGGGATAGCCTTAATAAGATGATGCGGATGGCAAGAGGAGGCATGGAGGAGAGAATTGGTAGCTGTTTCTTTGCGGTAAATCTCTGTCTGAATAACCCCATCTACATCCTTCTTGATGGTGACATCAAGAAAGTTGATTTTAAATGAATCCCATGTCAAGGTAAGTTTAATGTTATAGTCATTAGAGTTCAAAGTAGACACAAAGTGCGTGAGGTTGACGGAACTACCCTGCCAGACCGTGTTCTATTTTGGGCGCACTATATCGACGACATCTTGTTTGTCTGGCAGGGTAGTTCCGTCGACCTCACGCAATTTGTGTCTACTTTGAACTCTAATGACTATAACATTAAACTTACCTTGACATGGGATTCATTTAAAATCAACTATCTTGATGTCACCATCAAGAAGGATGTAGATGGGGTTATTCAGACAGAGATTTACCGCAAAGAAACAGCTACCAATTCTCTCCTCCATGCCTCCTCTTGCCATCCGCATCATCTTATTAAGGCTATCCATGTGGGTCAGTTCTTGCGGTTACGTCGAATTTGCTCTTCAGATAGTGATTTTCACATTAGAGCTAAGGAATTACAAGCACGATTCTTGTCACGCGGGTATAGCAAACGTTGTGTCAAGAAAGCTTATCAACGTGCTAAATATTCGACTCGCAATGATCTTCTCTACAGGAATACCTCACTGAAGAAATGTAAAAATGAAAACACTGTGAGGTTCATTACCTCTTTTCATCCGCAACATGAGATGGTCCGTACGGCAATGAGGAAGGCATGGCCTATTCTGAAGGCTGATCCTATTTTAGCTAAAATTCTTCCTAAGTTTCCTCCCATTACATTCAGGCGGGCCAGCAATTTACGAGATAGACTAGTGACTAGTCACTATGTCCACCGTCCGGCGTCCACTTTTTTGGATGCGTTTCCAACTGGGCATGGTTGTTTGCCATGTGGGAAATGTGTGGCTTGTCCGAACATCGAGCGCTGTAACTCGTTTGTCAATCATGATGGTACAAAAACATTCAAGATCAAGTGTCGGATATCGTGCATCACTCGATATGTGATATACCATGCTACGTGTCCCTGTGGATTGATCTATGTGGGCATGACCACGAGGCAGCTTAAAGTCCGCACAAGGGAACACGTCCTAGGTATACAGGCCGCTTTGACCTGTATTGATGACTCCCTTCTAAAAACGTTGCCCAGACATTTTAAGGAGTTTCATCAGTGCAACTCTGCTCTACTTAGGATTCGGGGCATTGATTCCCTTAAAATTAATATAAGGGGTGGTAAATTATCTGGTCGCCTGTCTCAACTTGAAACTCGGTGGATATGGAGACTGGGTACTATGCATCCAAACGGTTTGAATGAAAACATATCCTATGCTCCGTTTCTATAGTTCTCGCCTGCTGAACATTAGTGATATCACTGTGGCTTTGTTGTTTTTTGTTCTTTGTGTAATTTTTGATTTTTATTGATTCTAATCTTCTTTTTAACATTTAGGCACGTCTTTTGTAGTATTGGATTGTGCATTATGGATGTTTCCGAAATTTTTGGAGGAAGTTCTCTTAATAACAAGTTGCTAAGATGGCCGGAGTATCATCAATGAAGATGTTTCCAAGTGAAGACACCTGTTCGTTGTATGTGGCTGGTGCAGTGTGCCACATGGACATTCATATTTATTTTTGTTTATTTTTGTTTTTGTTGTATTTGATTATTTGCTTACCTTGCATTTTGTGCGTTTGTATGTACATTTATGTTCATGTATAACATTTGTCCGCTGGGGGGCATGCCCGTGGTATAGGCATGTCTCTTTTTGGACATTCTATCAGTCCAGGTGTGTGCGTGTTATATGTGCACATGCAGCGGTGTGCTTGTGCGCACGTGTATGTGTGCTGACATGTACATGCTCTTCTGGGGTACCATTGTGTTACATATTGGACTTGTGTGATATGCCCCTATCTTCTGCATATACTATTTAGGTAGGGTTCTCATGCGTATGTGTTACCATATTTTATGGTGCCATTTTTCTTTACGTTGACTGTGTATATTACTATATATATATGTGCACTACACATGTTACCCACCGTGAGTACTATTGTGATTAACTTTAACCTAATGGTATTGATATAGAATTTTTTATGCGGTAAGTTCTATGGGGCTTCTCACATTTGTTGTTCATTGATTTTGTCATGATCACGTGTGTCAGGACGCAGATGATGCCGCAAGGCGAACCCATAACACACGTGACCCTGGATACACCGCCTCCAGTGGGGCGCATTTGAATAATAAAAACGTGCAGGTGGATACGCCGCCTCCACCTGGCGAATTTAGGTATTACACGTTATACATACAATATCTGGAAACACCGCCTCCAGTAAGGCGCATTTAAATAATAAAGGGGGGAACCTGGGTAACTTTAACAATGGTGGGCCCTGCAATAGGGAAAGGGAATTGGAGACATCCTGAGCTCCCCTGAGCCAGTGTCCCTGCACTCCTAACGTTCCCTATGCCGGTTTCGCACTGGGCGCCGCACGCGTACCTCAACGCCCTAGCTCGCCCTGACCCTAAACCCTCACTAGGGAATAGGTCGGTGCGGAAACTAATCCCACCACTGCACTAATAACACACATGAGGAAAGAGACAATACAGGGGAAACACCACTTAGCTTTGCTCTGTTGCGTGCGCTCCTAGCAACAGAGCCCTCCACCTGAGTGCATCTTCTCCTCCACCTGGATCCATCACCATAACAGGATCCTTCACCTTAGTGCAACCTTGGAGCAGAGTCCAACACCAGTTGCAGCTGCTTAGAACCAGAGTCCCAAGGATGAGTTCAGCTGCTGACACGAAGTCGAGCATGCTTGAGTCCAGCTCAGCGGCCAAGTCCCACATGGTGAGTGCCACTCTCCATAGTCGCCACTCCACCAGCTTATGCAGACACTTCCCGCTGACACCATCACTGCGACTCCACCACGCCATGCCAGCCCTTCGTCCAGACACCATAGCTGAAACACATCCCCCCTAGCTAAGCTGCGCAGGACTCCTCACCAGCTCCATCCTTCCTCCAGGCTCTCCAAAAACAGAGTGAACACAAACTCACAATATCACAGGCAGTGATTGCACACCTCTAGCACACCTTTATAGGGTGTAACACCTGATCCATAATTAAGTGCAAAATACCCTAAAGTGCAATACCACTCACCACACCCGGGGACAGTCAAGACACCTTCGAACTTTCCAAAGTAAAAAAAGTTCACTTTGTGCTTTTAATACCGCCAGATCCAACACTGGATCATGACAGTACCCCCTCCTTAATGAGGGGCCTCTGGACCCTCAAGACCACCCCTCATTAGGGAAACACCTACAGCGGGGACGCCCAGATCCTGAGTTCACCCCACCATTACCTGACACTTCAGGTTCATGACAAACACCGCTGGAATTGGCAATACATGTTCATTTTGGAGGCACCACTCATCTCCACGGCGCCGACCTGGGGAACGAGATTATGTATGTGTATGTATGCTAAGAGCTGATCAGACTCCACAACACATTTCCAAGATGTTTTTTGGTGGCACACATACACGCTCGTTCACACACACAGGTCCGGACCTGAACGTTTATTACACACATTCGTTTGTCATTTTTTGGTGAACTCACTCTGGACTTGACAACAGAGGCGTCCCCCTGTGTCACCACACTCACACCCCCACTATTCACCAAGGGACACCACCCTCCAACCCTTTCACCATGAGGACTGCGCCTCCTAGGGTTGGTTAATGGCGAGGGTAGAGATTTGTCCCTACTCCCCCGCAGCACACCTGCTGCACACACCAGGAGGAGAAGGGGACCGGGAAATGGAGGAAATATACTCTCGCTGGTCACCTCCACACGACCAGGAGGGCGGCTTCTTCGATGGTATGAAAATTTGGCGTAAAACCCCGCGGACTATTACACCAGTCAGCTCACCACAGGGGCGTACCCCTTCACCTCAGGGAATACCAGGCAGCTCCGTGGGGCACCATTCCTCCCACCTGCCTGGGTGCGCCCGCATGAACCAGTCCTGCTCCCCAGCAGCGACTCTAGGGGGTTTTAGTACCATAGCCGCAGGAATATGGAGGAAAATATATATACTCGCTGGTCGCCTCCACACGACCAGGAGGGGGCGGCATTGAAGATTTGGCATGAGCCCCGCGGACTATACACCAATCTGCTCCCTACAGGGACGTACCCCTTCACCTCGGGGAATTCCAGGCAGCTCCGTGGGGCACCATTCCTCCCAC
This sequence comes from Dendrobates tinctorius, assembly GCF_039654945.1. Taxonomy (NCBI): domain Eukaryota; kingdom Metazoa; phylum Chordata; class Amphibia; order Anura; family Dendrobatidae; genus Dendrobates; species Dendrobates tinctorius. The sequence continues at coordinate 19,672,262 of NW_027361716.1, forward strand.
CTGCCTGGGTGCGTCCCCTGTATGAACAAGTCCCGCTCCCCAGCAGCGACTACACACCTAGTCTGCTCACCACAGGGATGTACCCCTTCACCTCGGGGAATACCAGGCAGCTCCGTGGGGCACCATTCCTCCCACCTGCCTGGGTACCTCCCCGTGCGAGAGCAAGTCCCGCTCCCCAGCAGCGACTCTAGGGGCTTTTGCCAGACCGCAGCCGCCTTTTTTTTTTTTTTTTCCCTCTGGTTATCTGAGCAAAGGCCCCAGACCGTGATAACTGCTGCTGCAGCGGCTCTAAACACCTTGCCGCTCCCCACTCACATCAGTGAGGCCCGGCAGCAATTACTCAGCGGTCTCCACATGGCCAAAGCTCACCAGAAAAAAAAACTGTAGGGCCTGTGATAATGTCATGATCACGTGTGTCAGGACGCAGATGATGCCGCAAGGCGAACCCATAACACACGTGACCCTGGATACACCGCCTCCAGTGGGGCGCATTTGAATAATAAAAACGTGCAGGTGGATACGCCGCCTCCACCTGGCGAATTTAGGTATTACACGTTATACATACAATATCTGGAAACACCGCCTCCAGTAAGGCGCATTTAAATAATAAAGGGGGGGAACCTGGGTAACTTTAACAATGGTGGGCCCTGCAATAGGGAAAGGGAATTGGAGACATCCTGAGCTCCCCTGAGCCAGTGTCCCTGCACTCCTAACGTTCCCTATGCCGGTTTCGCACCGGGCGCCGCACGCGTACCTCAACGCCCTAGCTCGCCCTGACCCTAAACCCTCACTAGGGAATAGGTCAGTGCGGAAACTAATCCCACCACTGCACTAATAACACACATGAGGAAAGAGACAATACAGGGGAAACACCACTTAGCTTTGCTCTGTTGCGTGCGCTCCTAGCAACAGAGCCCTCCACCTGAGTGCATCTTCTCCTCCACCTGGATCCATCACCATAACAGGATCCTTCACCTTAGTGCAACCTTGGAGCAGAGTCCAACACCAGTTGCAGCTGCTTAGAACCAGAGTCCCAAGGATGAGTTCAGCTGCTGACACGAAGTCGAGCATGCTTGAGTCCAGCTCAGCGGCCAAGTCCCACATGGTGAGTGCCACTCTCCATAGTCGCCACTCCACCAGCCCATGCAGACACTTCTCGCTGACACCATCACTGCGACTCCACCACGCCATGCCAGCCCTTCGTCCAGACACCATAGCTGAAACACATCCCCCCTGGCTAAGCTGCGCAGGACTCCTCACCAGCTCCATCCTTCCTCCAGGCTCTCCAAAAACAGAGTGAACACAAACTCACAATATCACAGGCAGTGATTGCACACCTCTAGCACACCTTTATAGGGTGTAACACCTGATCCATAATTAAGTGCAAAAAACCCTAAAGTGCAATACCACTCACCACACCCGGGGACAGTCAAGACACCTTGGAACTTTCCAAAGTAAAAAAAGTTCACTTTGTGCTTTTAATACCGCCAGATCCAACACTGGATCATGACAGATTTTTTGTTGTCTTCCTCGGTTGCATGTTATATGATGTCATTGTCTACTGTACGGAAGTGTATGTGATTTTTGCTAGATTGTCACATATCGACTTAGGTGGAAAGTAATTTCTTTCCTATGTGTTTGTACTTTATCGGTACTTTAATTATGAATACTTCTGTACATGCGTTATTTGATATTTGGCTCATTCAAATTTGTTTTATTATATCTTTTGTTTGTTATATATTTATTGTGTGTCCATTCCCTTTTATTTACCCTCTTCCAAAATGGTGGATATTGCACTTCCTGTCATGTGCAAGCGCTGACTGGTCGGCCTGATGGCGGTTCCCTCCCTCTGACGTTCCGGATCACGTGGGGCCCACGTGTTTCCGTTTCGTTTAGAGGGGGGCGCTGCCTCAGACATGACATGCAGCCGGCGCATCCAATAAGTATTGAGCTGGCACGATATAAATACCACGCAGTGATGGTGCCAGCCACGCCCCCTGAGGAAGGAGCAGGACGCTCCGAAACACGCGTCGGGGTCTGGCCGCTGTATGGTTCTCTCCCACTTCGTCCAGGTAACACTGTGGACCCCCTCTAGGTCCATTTATTATGAACATTTGTTCTAGATTATATGAATTTCCAGTGAGTTCCCTGAGTCCCCGGTTACTATGTTGATGTATATTATATTTACCAATTATATGGTGACTCTCATATGTACTCCTGGGTGTTATGACCAGATGGGGTTGATATCCTGGTTGATGTGGGTGACATACTAGGCCTTTTGTCTAGCCATTTGGTGATTCCTCTCGTTCCCCCCTCTTTCATGTACCTATGTCCAACTATAGATCATTAATAAAGTATTGAATTTTATGTGACACTTTGACTGCTGGCCCTTATTCATTTATTTTTGATTCCTTGTGACTGCAGTTGTCCAGACTATTTGTCCTTCATGTGCATGTGTACTGGTTATATATATCTGCCATGTGACTATTTGAGACCTTTTTTGGTCCTATGCACATTATGTATTCCACAATTTTTATTTACCAGTCAGGGGAAGCCTTGTCGATGGTGGGACGGCTTTTATGCTATGTTTGATCAAATACAGTATTACTGAGAAATCTGTATGATTTAAATGCACTTTTGCTTTTTACTTATTTAATTACAGCAGGGTTTTTTTCATAGAATCATAGAATCATAGAATCATAGAATCGTAGAGTTGGAAGGGACCTCCTGGGCCATCTGGTCCAACCCCCTGCTCAAAGCAGGATTCGCTAAATCATCCCAGTCAGATGTCTGTCCAGCCTCTGTTTGAAGGCTTCCATTGAAGGAGAACTCACCACTTCTCGTGGCAGCCTGTTCCACTCATTGATCACTCTAACTGTCAAAAAGTTTTTTCTAATATCTAATCTGTGTCTCCTCCCATTCAGTTTCATCCCATTGCTTCTAGTCTTTCCTTGTGCAAATGAGAATAAAGTTGATCCTTCTACAATGTGACAGCCCTTTAGATATTTGTAGACAGCTATTAAGTCTCCTCTCAGTCTTCTCTTTTGCAAACTAAACATTCCCAAATCCTGCAACCTTTCCTCATAAGACAGGGTTTGCAGACCGGTCACCATTCTGGTCGCTCTTTTCTGAACTTGCTCCAGTTTGTTGATGTCTTTTTTAAAATGTGGTGCCCAAAACTGGACACAATATTCCAGATGAGGTCTGACCAAAGAGGAGTAGAGGGAAATAATGACTTCACGTGATCTAGACTGTATGCTTCTGTTAATACATCCTAGAATTGCATTTGCCTTTTTTGCTGCTGCATCACACTGTTGACTCATATTCAGTCTGTGATCTATTAGTATACCCAAGTCTTTTTCACATGTGCTGTCACTTAGCCCTATTCCTCCCATTCTATATATGCTTTTTTCATTTTTATTGCCCAGATGTAGTACTTTGCATTTCTACCTGTTAAAAACCATTCTGTTAGTTGCTGCCCACTTCTCCAGTTTATTTAAATCTTTTTGAATCCTCTCTCTCTCTTCTCTAGTATTAGCTATCCCTCCTAGCTTTGTGTCATCAGCAAATTTAATCAGTTTACCCTCAATTCCTTCATCTAAATCGTTGATAAAGATGTTGAACAATACAGGGCCCAGGACAGAGCCCTGTGGTACCCCACTTGAGACATTCTTCCAACTGGATGTGCAGCCATTTACGACCACTCTTTGGGTCCGATCACTAAGCCAGTTATGAATCCACCTAACAGTTGCCTTGTCCATTCCATACTTAGTCATTTTTTCAATAAGGATTGTATGAGAGAATTTGTCAAATGCTTTGCTGAAGTCAAGATATACTATATCTACAGCATTTCCTTGATCCACCCAATCAGTGATACCGTCATAGAAGGAAATTAAGTTAGTCTGACATGACTTATTAGTTACAAACCCATGCTGACTCTGTTTGATCACTTCATTCTTATCCGGGTATTGACATACATGTTGTTTAATAATTTGTTCAAAGATCTTTCCTGGTATAGAAGTCAGACTCACCGGCCTATAGTTGCCTGGGTCCACCTTCTTCCCCTTTTTGAAGATAGGAACAACATTTGCTCTTCTCTAGTCTTCTGGCACTTCTCCTGTTCTCCAAGAATTTTCAAAGATTATGGAGAGGGGTTCAAAAATTTCTTCTGCTATCTCCTTCAGTACTCTGGGGTGTAATTCATCTGGACCTGGAGACTTGAATTCATTTAGGTTAGCTAAGTGTTTCCTCACTATCTTTCTGTTTATAGATATCCTGGATTCTTCTATTCCCTTAATAGGACAGTGAATAACAGTTGGTGTTACATTTCCTTTCTGAGAGAAAACAGATGCAAAATAGGAATTTAAAAGTTCAGCCTTCTCAACATCCTGTCTTACCATTTCATCATTTTCATCCTGTAAAAATCCTGTAGCATCTTTGACTTTTCTTTTACTTTTGACATATCCCCAAAATCCTTTATTATTGCTTTTGACATCTCTTGCAAGCCTCAATTCATTTTCAGCTTTAGGTAATCTGATTTGTGCCCTGCAGGTTCTGCAGACAGCATTATATTCTTCTTTAGATATGCCTCCCTCTTTCCATTTTATAAACATTTTTTTCTTCCTTTTTAGCATGTGCTTAAGTTCTGTGTTCACCCATCCTGGTTTCCTTAAATGCTTCCTATTCTTCCCTCTTTTCGGAATTGTTAACAACTGTGCTTTGAGAATTTCATTTTTCAAGATTTCCCATCCTTCCTGGACATTTTTGTCTTTAAGGATATCCAGCCATTGGATCCCTCCAATTATCTTTCTGAATCCCTTAAAATCTGCCTTTCTGAAATCTAACCTTGACGTCTGAGTCTTCACAGGTCTTCCGCCTCTAGTTATCCAAAATTCTAAAATAGCATGGTCGCTACCTCCTAGGGTTCCAGCCACTTTTACCTCCTCAACCATTTCCTCCCTGTTTATAAGGATTAGATCCAAGGTAGCAGTTCCCCTTGTTTTCTCCCCTACCTTTTGGAAGATAAAGTTGTCAGCTAGAGAGGATAAGAATTTCCTTGACCTGTTAGTTTTGCCTGAGAGAGATTCCCAACAAATGTCTGGATAGTTGAAATCTCCCATGACAACTATGTCATATTTTTTGGAGAACTTGGCCATTTGATGCATAAAGAGTTCATCCATATCTTCAGCTTGCACAGGAGCATTTTGTCTTTTGTCGGTTTAATATATGGGCACCGCATAGTCCTCCATACAATATTACTGGCACCTCATAGCCCTCGTTACAGTATTATTGGCACCTCATAGTCCTCCATATTTTATTATGGGTACCATATAGTCCTCCATACAGTATTATGGGCACCTCATAGTCCTCCATACAGTATTATGGACAACCACAGTCCTCCATACAGTATTATGGACCCCATATAATGCTCCTCTGAACAGCACATCATGGGCCCCATGTAATGCTCCTCTGTACAGCACATCACAGGCCCCATGTAATGCTCCTCCGTACTGTCATGATCCAAGGTGGATCTGACAAGTAAATGGACAAAGTGAACTTTTTTCCTTTGGCTTGGTGCCAAAGTGGGTTGATTGCCCCCGGTGGCCATTAGAATTATTACACGTGGTGTCGTTCATTCTAAGTTGCCCCGGTGGTGGTGAGCGGTAGTGCACTTTAGTTTCTTTGGTTTAATGTGCACTTAATTACAAATCAGGTGTGAGGCTCTATAAATGAGTGTCAGGTGTGTTTGTTCACTGTTGGTGATATTGTGAGTTAGTCATTTTCAAGGAAGCTTGGGTGAAAGAAGGAGCTTAATGAGAGTCGTGGGCAGCCCAGCCAGAGGGGTTGAGTCAGCTATGGAGTCTGCATGGAGGACTGGCATGGCGTGGTGGAGTCGCAGTTTATGGTGTCAACAGGAGGTGCTTGCATGGCTTGGTGGAGTGGCGACGATGGTGAAAGTTGCACTCAGCATGCTGGACTTGGTTGCTGAAAACTGGACTCAAGCATGCTGGACTTTTTGGCAGAAGCTGGACACATCTTTGGGACTCTGTTTACTGGGTAGCTGCAACTGGTGGTGGACTCTGCTCCAAGGGTGCACTATGGTGATGGATCCGGTTATGGTGATGGATCCGGGTGGAGGAGAAGATGCACGTAGGTGGTGGGCTCTGCTGCTAGGAGCATACGCAACAGAGCAAAGCTAAGTGGTGTTCCCCCTGTATTGTCATTTTTCCTCATGTGTGTTTAGTGCAGTGGTGGGATTAGTTTCTGCACCAACCAATTCCCTAGTGAGGGTTTAGGTGCAGGGCGAGTCAGGGTTTGAGGTACGAGTGCGTCGCCCGGTGCGGAAGCGGCATAGGGAACGTTAGGAGTGCAGGGACACTGGTTCAGGGGAGTACAGGAGGTCTCCACTTCCCTATTCCCTATCGCAGGGCCCACCATTGTTATTGTTACCCAGGTTCCCCTTTATTATTTAAATTCGCCCAACTGGAGGCAGTGTATCCAGGGTCACGTGTGTCATATGGGTTCGCCTTGCGGTACTTGCTGCGTCCAGACCGTGCAGGTACTCACTGCGTGACCGTGACACCAGGTACTCGCTGCGTGACCGTGACACATGCAGCACATCACGGGCCCCATGTAATGCTCCTCCATACAGCACATCACAGGCCCCATGTAATGCTCCTCCATACAGTATTATGTGCCCCATGCTCCTCCATACAGTATTATGGGCCCCATGCTCCTCCATACAGAATTATGGGCCCCATGCTCCTCCATACAGTATTATGGGACTCATGCTCTTCCATACAGTATTATGGGCCCCATGCTCCTCCATACAGTATTATGGGCCCCATTAATGCATCTCCATACAGTATTATGGGCCCCATTAATTATTATTATTTATTTATATAGCACCATTGATTCTCTGGTGCTGTACATGAGAAGGGGTTACATACAAATTACAGATATCACTTACTGTAAACAAACTAACAATGACAGACTGATACAGAGGGGAGAGGACCCTGCCCTTTCAGGCTTACATGCTACAGGATGGTGGGGAATGAAACAGTAGGTTGGTGGGCTGCAGCAGTTCCGGTGTTGGTTGAGGTGATATCTCTGGTCGTGGTGAGGAGGTAGCAGGGTCATTGCAGGCTGTAGGCTTTCTTGAAGAGGTGGGTTTTCCAGTTCCGTCTGAAGGATCCAAATGTGGTTGATAGTCGGACACGTTGGGGCAAATTATTCCAGAGGATGGGGGCTATTCGGGAGAAGTCTTGGAGGCGGTTAGGTGAGGAGCGAATAAATGTGGAGGAGAGAAGGAGGTCTTGGGAGGACCGGAGATTACGTGAGGGAAGGCAGGGGTGGACCTACCACCCGTGCAGCCCGTGCATTGAACAGGGGCCCCATCTACATGTAAAGGCAACCAAACCAGTATATATTATAGAATTGAAAACGCATGAGACACAAAAATATAAAAACACAAAAAACACAAAACAAACAAAAAAAACCCCACAAAAAATAAAATAAAAATAAAACAAAAAAAAAAACCCCAAAATAAGTTGTTGTTTGTTTTTTTTGTGGTTTTTTTTGTGTGTGTTTTTTTTTTGTGTTTTTTTTTGTGTGTGTCTCATGCGTTTTCAATTCTATAATATATACTGGGTTGGTTGCCTTTACATGTACATGGTTTGACGGTACTCTTTGCAATCATATGATCCTTTGAGTTTATTTGCGGTTCACATTGAGTTAATTCATCAGGTGCATACTGATTTGTCTTCAGTTCCTAGCGCAGGATATATGGTTGGGAATTTTTAGTATGTGGTCATTATGAGTAAGACTCTGTTGAGTTGAAACGCGTAAATGCCTGTCTTTACCATGGTTTTTTAACCTGTATCCTGCTTTTGGATTTTTAATGAAGATTTCTAAATAAAGATTCTATTTTTAAGTAAGAAGATGTGCTGGAATATTTGGATCTTTGCATTTATGTCAGCTTGTGACATTTCCTATCACCTTCAACAAAGAACTGCCTCCAACGTGACAAGTAAAAAAGGTGAGCTGAATATATTCGTGAGTGGAGCCATGTGTGTGCGAGGTGTACAGAGCGGAGCCGTGTGTGTACGAGGCATAAAAAGCTGAACCGTGTGTGTATGTGGTGTGTGGAGCCATATGTGTACAAGGTGTATGGCGGGGAACATTCATACCTCCCAGAGGGACAGTCCTGATTTTGAGAGAGAGTCTGCCTCACTGCCCCGGTTCAGAGCTTACTTTTCATGCGGACACAGGAGTACACAGCGGAGCCCCGAGGAGCACTTTAAAATTCGCACGTGACGTTCCACCAGAAGTGACGTGCTAGAAGCTGACCGGAAATGAGGTAATTTCGGGAGGAGATTGTGACGGAGCCATGGAGGTGTGGCGCCCCTGAGGCTCAGTCGCCACAGAGGTACTGCACCTCCTCCTGAGGTGTGGTACCCCACCATCAAGGTAAGTTGGAGGCTCCTGACCATGCTCCAACACCTGCATCCCACACAACACAGTAGTTCAGCAAAGCCACATTGCGGCTCCCTGCTTGGAGTGTAGCAGAACACCTTTGGTGGCTCCCTGCTTGGAACACGAAACATGCTGGGAGGCGGGTGGAGTTAGAATACATAGAAGAGCGGGAAGGTTTAGGATTTCAGGTCAGTCAGTCAGAGAGGAGTGAGGAGAGAAGATCCCTGGGAGAGGGATGGAGGAAGGAGGTGCTGCAGCAGATCTCAGTGACCTGGTTCTGCTGGCATGGGAAGGAAAGAAGGAGAAAGACATTGAACAGAAACCTGATCTTCCATAAGAAGGAAAGACTAGTACGCAACATAGGAGTAAAAGGGAACAGAGGACATGGGTTAGAAGAGAACCCTGCCTAGAAGTTCTAAGCGCAAGGCCGGGGCCCGGTCCCCGAGGTTGTATGGCTACTAAGGGTCCTACAGCAGACACTGGTGGAGTAGTGGGCTGTAAATGCACTACTCCCATCACAGACTTGGGGGCACAACAGCAACTTGGATAGTGAGCCGGGACTCAGGAGCAAGGAGTCCCTGAAGCAGGCTACAGCTGTCTGCCGTACAAGTATGGTTCATGGGAACATCTGTCAGGAGGAACTCCAGTGTAACTCAGTACTAGGAGTACTTCACTTAAAGGCGCTATAAGAGGAGACGTTCAGAAAGGCACATGTTGGCGGACTGTTGGAAGGGAGCATTCCATCTGGCTTGGAGGTTGATTGAGTACCGGACCCGGAGGACACAGCACGGAGGCAGGCACCTGTGTATACTACAGACTGTGAGTAAAGCTTTGTAGCTACAAGCCCTGGTGTCCTCCATTCATTCTTGCGCCAATAAACCCAGCACCGCTACATCTGGGTACCAGCTTCTACACCGCTTGTGCCTCTCCTCTCCCCCTACATCTTCACTGCCATGGGGCTACAGCTCCACCTTTGGGGAGCTTCACCATCTTGGCTGCAACACACCACCAGCCCCAGAGGAACTGCATGCAGCGTCGGCTTAACATCTCACTTGCCGAACACCACAGGTGACGTCACGAACTATTCATTCAATTAACCACATTCCACCATTTCCATTCACCCATTAATTGGGCGCCCAGGGCCACGGACCGGGTCACCGCTGCTGTGACAAATCCCGCTGACACCACCGAGTACCCCACAGCCCTGGGAGGGTGGCCCAACTTGGAGTCACGAAGAGGATGACGAGACCCGATGCCATCAGGTTCTGTGTGCCTAAGACTTAAAGTTTTTGAAAATGTGCAGAAGACCCAATTTAATAGACTGTAAAATGAACATTAAAAATGGCCGCTGGCGCGGTGAAGAAGGGCGTGATAACATGGGAGGTCCTAAGAAAAGACCGTGAACTGTCCTGGCCCTCACCTGCCTGAATTGCTATGCAACGGCAACTTGGCCCACCCCCCGAGGGGTTCGTATACTGGCTTGGTATGGAGGAGTTGGACCAAGACGCCGCCCCCAGAAGGAGGAGCGGAAGCCAGTGGCGGGAAAGGAGCCGAGACAGGAAGAAGAACGCCAGAACGCCATGATGGAAAGGGAAAAGAAGTCAGAAGAACGGGGGGAGGAGAAGCCACTCGCCCACATGCCGCCCCTGCGGAGGATACGGCCCCTGATACACCCTCTGCAGCGCCCGCCATTACCTCAACACAGATATTGCCATTGGATGAACCCTGTCCTAAGGAGGTATATGAGGGTTCCGGTGCAGAATGGAGGGCCGGAACCGCGTCCCCGTCTGGACCTGGCGCGGTTGCGCAGGCCTCCACCGACAGCTCTGGAAGAAACCGGCCTTGCCCCTGCCCGAATCCAGCTGCGATCTACCCCATCGGCAACTCCAGGAGTTGCGGCTGCCGCCGTCCACTGCCAGGTACCGGGACCGGAACCTCAGCCGGGAGCGCAAGGTATGATTATCGCTCCAGACCTGACCCTAGTCTTAGGAGTGGAACCAATGAATAGGAATGGCCCAAATGACCTCCGCCAGCGACCCCAGACTGCGGTGCCGCTAGTTGAGGTCCCGATGGACACAGAAGAATCGGACTCCGAGGTACCAGCATCAACGCCGGCTGGGTCACCGACCGCAGCCGAAGTGCCATCGGTGGTAGCGGATATGCCGTCCCCGCAGGCAGTTGACATTTCTATGGCCCTTTCAATTATCCCAACAGGTCCTTATCTCACCCTTTGGGAGGCAGAGTACATGCAATTGGCAAGCAACCAGCAACACGATGAAGGCACCCAAAGTTTCTCCCCTGGAAGCAGTTCCAGTGACCAGTTTCCAGAAATCCCAGGAGGAGACCACCACTAGCAATCTCAAGAAAAAGAAAAAAAAATAACTCTCGTTACCCAGGAGGGTATTTGCACCGTTGTGCCTTTTGTTTCCTATTTTTGACCATCATGGTTTAGTTTTGTTTTTCCAGTTGTTGCCCAGTCGTATTGGCAGCCTTCACACTTGAACTGTGGAGATCATGAACGCTGAATGATCCAGAACTGCAATTTGTACATAGTTTGCACTTCTTTAGGTGCTCTCTCTTGGTTTTACATAGGACTCTCTTCCTGAAGGAAGAATTACCTCAGCATAAGGACATTTACAGACATGTTGGCCGAACCCGTGTCTATTATTTGCACTTATTGATAATGGTTAATATAGTTTTGAAACAGAAAGCTAGAAAGTGATAATGCTTAATGACAGATTTTATAGGGTATAATTGAAAAAGGAATATAGTGAATGTTTTACAAATGTAGAAATTTAGTAAACGGTATACTAAAGAAATTTTGAAGTACAAATGCCTTGAATGTGAATAAAGAATTGAAGTTACAGGTGATGAACCAGACACCAGCGTGTTGTGAGTTCATTCTCTGGTTCCCCTTCAGGACTTCCTCTGGTGGTGTCGGGAGGTGGTGCGGCTGGTTTGATCGGTGGAGATCTGCCACCTGAGAATGAGGATGACGTTTGGATCTCAGGATTCTTAGATTGGATTTAAGACAGCCGACCCCCTATTCAGTTGCTGGTGATTCCTTCTGGCTTGTCAGCTCTTGGTTTTCAGCTCTGTTCCAGTCATCTAAAGCTAAGTTTTTCTGCTAATGTTCACACTTGATTTTGTTGGTCTATTCAGTTTTTTGAGTGGTCTGCCAGCCCCGGCAGGGGGCTGAACTGAATTTCCACTCTTATTTATCAGTATTTTGCCAATTGGCTTTTTGTCCCTTACTAGTTCGGTCTCCTTTTGCTCTGTCTCAGAATATTTCAGAGTGCTGATATATTGGGAGAAGTCTAGTGACTTCAGGGTTAATTTTGCTCTCAGAAGTGTTGGACATTATTTTTGTAGGGTTTTTTGCAGGTTGAAGACAGTGTCTTCCCTTTCCTTTCCTGTCTAGTTAGTTTGGGCCCCATCATTTGCTCAGCCTATGTTCCTGCCTGTGTTTGTGCCTTCATCTTGTTTCACCGTCAATACATGTGTGGGGGCTATCTATTCCTTTGGGGTCTGCTCTGGGGTAGTTAGTTTTCCCTTTTCATGCTTTAGGCTTATGTAGTCCTCCGGCCGTGATGAGGCATCTAGGAACATCGTAGGCACGCTCCACGGCTACTGCTAGTTGTGTGGTAAGATCAGGGATCTGCAATCTGCATAGTTACCAACTTCTCTGGTTTTCTGTGGCTTAGCTTGTTTTGTTTTTTTTATTCTCCTCGGTGACCCATTCATAACAGGGGTTCAGTAATGCCAGCTGCTCCCCTGCTGTGTGTCCGGCAGTGTCTACTGCTGCCTCCACATTCACACTACTACTGATTTCAAACTTGCTCCAATTAGGCCTCTGGCTCCACTCCAGTAGTGGGAATGTGGACAGAGCAGGAGACATTGCCGGACACACATCAGGGGATCAGCTGACGTTACTGAACCCCAGTAACACAGGATCAAGTGTTGATTGTGCAGACGGCACTTCTGAGCAGCAACTGGCGGTGTTGGAGGCCAGGGTAAATACTAGAGACAGAGTGGAGCCAGAGGCCTAATAGGAGCATGTTTAAAATAAGTAGTAGTCTACAACAGATATTAAACTTGATGAAATTAGGCCTCAGCCTACACCCTGATTGACCCTGGGCTCCAACATCGCCAGTTGCTGCTCAGAAGTGCCATCTGCACAGTCAACATATGCTCCAGTGTTATTGGGGTTCAGAAATGTCATCTGATCCCCAGCTGTGTGTCCGGCAATTTCTCCTGCTCTGTCCACACTCACACAACTACAGATTTTAAACTTGCTCCAATTAGGCCTCTGTCTCCACTCTGTTTGTAGAATTTTCCCTGGGTTCCAGCACCGCCAGCTGTTTCCCGACATTGTCTTTGGCATAGGTACTCCCTCCTGCCCAGCCTGGTTCCAGCACGCCTGCTGTTTCCAGGTAGTGTCAATGTCACTTTGCCACCAATACGTTGTCCTGTCGTGTTGCGGTCGGGTTAGCCGAGTCTGTGGTGCCTGCAGTTTATGGGCTTCCTATGTGGGCTGCGGGATCTGGCAACAAAGGCTGTTTCCGTAGTGCCAATAGGACAAGCACCCCCTGTAGGACTGTGGGTTTCGGTAACTGCGGCTGGTTCGCGGCCTTGCAACTTTGTTTATCATGGGTACCTTCTGCTACCCATCCGGGTTCCAGTACCGTCAGCTGGTTCTCGGCAGTGCCTTTGGCTTAGGTGCCTCCTTCTCGGTATCCGAGTTCCAGCAACGTGTGCTCATACAATCTATATGTTTACTTAAAGGGAACCTGTCACCCCCCGCAGGCGTTTTTAAGTAAAAGAGCCACCTTGTGCAGCACTAATGCTGCATTCTGTCAAGGTGGCTCTTTTATTTAGGGTACCTTGCACCGCAGAAATAATCGTTTTTAAAATTGGTCAGACATACCTGATATTTGTCAGGGGGGTAGGTGTTTCCCCATCTGACACAGACGCCTCACATCTATCTGCGGGGCTGGATCTCTGGCCGCCGACGTCATGACAGAGGACGGGCGACAGTAAACAAGATTACATAGTACAGCGCAGGCGCCAGGATTTGAAAATAAAGATTTGGAGGCGGAGACACAATGTAGGAATACATGAGTGATAGATGTGAGGCGTCTGTGTCAGATGGGGAAACACTTGCCCCCCTGACAAATATCAGGTATGTCTGACCAATTTTAAAAATTATTATTTCTGCGGTGCAAGGTATCCTAAATAAAAGAGCCACCTTGACAGAATGCAGCATTAGTGCTGCACAAGGTGGCTCTTTTACTTAAAAATGAATGTGGGGGGTGACAGGTTCCCTTTAAATTTGTTGCAGAATTGGGGGGGCCGGGAAGATTTCTTGCATAGGGGCCCTCTGCAGTCTGTGTCCGCCCCTGAGGGAAGGTATCAGGAGATTAGTTCAGAGACATATGGGGGAGACAGGTTATAGATGGCCTTGTAGGTCAGTATTAGTAATTTGAACTGGATACGCTGAGGGAATGGGAGCCAGTGAATAGATTTGCAGAGGGGAGAAGCGGAGGAGTAGCGAGGAGAAAGATGAATTAGTTGGGCAGCATAGTTAAGGATGGACTGGAGAGGGTGAAAGCAGGGAGACCACAGAAAAGGATGTTGCAGTAGTCGAGGTGGGAGATCATGAGGGCATGCACAAGCATTTTAGTAGATTGAGGGTTGAAGAAAGGACGGATTCTGGAAATATTTTTGAGCTGGAGGCGACAGAAGGTAGAAAGAGCTTGGATGTGTGGTTTGAATAACAGGGCAGAGTCAAAGGTTACTCCGAGGCAGCGGACTTTCGGTACTGGGGAAAGCGTGATGTCATTAATTGTTATAAATAGGTCGGGTAAGGAAGATCTGTGAGATGGATGAAAGATGATGAGTTCAGATTTGTCCACATTGAGCTTGAGGAAGCGAGAGAAGAAGGAGGATATGGATGATAGACACTCTGGGATTCTGGACAGCAGAGAGGTGATGTCTGGGCCAGAGAGGTAGATCTGAGTGTCATCAGCATAAAGGTGGTACTGGAATCCGTGGGACTTTATGAGTTGCCCCAGACCAAGTGTATAGATTGAGAAGAGTAGCGGTCCTAAAAGAGAGCCTTGGGGGGACTCCAACAGAGAAAGGGTGGGATGAGGAGGTAGTGTGGGAATGGGAGATCCTGAATGTGCAGTTGGAAAGGTATGAGGAGATCCAGGATAGGGCAAGGTGTTTGATGCCAAAGGAGGAGAGGATCTGTAGTAGGAGGCAGTGGTCAACTGTGTTGAATGCAGAGGACAGGTCTAGAAGCAGGAGTATAGAGTATTGTCCATTTGATTTGGCTGTAAGTAGGTCATTAGTAATTTTGGTCAGGGCTGTCTCAGTGGAGAGATGGGGGCGGAAAACAGATTGTAGATTGTCAAAGAGCAAGTTAGATGATAGGTGGGAGGAAAGTTCAGCGTGGACGTGCTGCTCCAGGAGTTTGGAAGTGAATGGGAGCAGTGATATTGGGCGATAGCTGGACATAGCGGTTGGGTCGAGGGTTGGCTTTTTAAGGATAGGCGTGATTGTGGCATGTTTGAAAGCAGAAGGGAAGGTACCGGACGTTAGTGATAGGTTGAAGAGGTGGGCTAGGGATGGGATAAGAGTGGTGGTGAGGTTGGGGAGGAGGTGGGATGGCATGGGGTCGAGTGAACTTTTTTTACTTTGGTTAAGTTCAAAGGTGTTTTGACTGTCCCCGGTGGTGGTTGTGGTATTGCACTTTGGGTTTTTGTGCACTTAATTAGGTATCAGGTGTGACATCCTATAAAGGTGTGCTAGAGGTGTGCAATCACTGCCTGTGATATTGTGAGTTTGTGTCCACTCTGTTTTTGGAGAGCCTGGATGAAGGATGGAGCTGGTAAGGAGTCCTGCGCAGCTTAGCCAGGGGGGACGTGTTGCAGCTATGGTGTCTGGACGAAGGGCTGGCATGGCGTGGTGGGGTCACAGTGATGGTGTCAGCGGGAAGTGTCTGCATGGGCTGGTGGAGTGGCGACTATGGAGAGTGGCACTCACCATGTGGGACTTGGCCGCTGAGCTGGACTCAAGCATGCTCGACTTCGTGTCAGCAGCTGAACTCGTCCTTGGGACTCTGGTTCTAAGCAGCTGCAACTGGTGCTGGACTCTGCTCCAAGGTTGCACTAAGGTGAAGGATCCTGTTATGGTGATGGATCCGGGTGGAGGAGAAGATGCACTCAGGTGGAGGGCTCTGTTGCTAGGAGCGCACGCAACAGAGCAAAGCTAAGTGGTGTTTCCCCTGTATTGTCTCTTTCCTCATGTGTGTTATTAGTGCAGTGGTGGGATTAGTCTCCGCACCGACCCATTCCCTAGTGAGGGTTTAGGGTCAGGGCGAGCAAGGGCGTTAAGGTACGTGTGCGGCGACAGGTGCGGAGCCTGTTTAGGGAATGTGAGGAGTGTAGGGACACTGGCTCAGGGGAGTGCAGGAGGTCTCCATTTCTCCATTCCCTATCGCAGGGCCCACCATTGTTAAAGTTACCCAGGTTCCCCCCTTATTATTTAAATGCGCCTTACTGGAGGCGGTGTTTCCAGATACATGTATGCATGGCGTGTAATACCTAAATCCGCCAGGTGGAGGTGGCGTATCCACCTGCACGCTTTATTATTTAAATTCGCCCCACTGGAGGCGGTGTATCCAGGGTCACGTGTGTTATGGGTCCGCCTTGCGGAAACATCTGCGTCCTGACACACGTGACCATGACACCCTTCAGTGATGTTGGAGAGGGAGGTTATGGGTTTAGGCATTGGTCTGGTATACAAAGGGTTTGTGGTGGTTGAATGATGAAGACTTGCCTTGTTTGGTCAATCTAATTTTTGAAGTGTGTGGCAAAGTCCTCGGCAGAGATGAGGTAGGTTGGAGGGGCAGTGGTGGGCGGAGGAGGGAGTTAAAAGTTTGAATAACTGTTTGGGGTTGTAGGCTAGGGAAGATACAAGGGTTGTGAAGTAAGCCTGTTTAGCCAAGGTGAGGGCATATTTGAAAGCGAGTGTTGCCTGTTTGAATGCGGTGAAGTCGTCTTGCAAATTTGTTTTCTTCCAACGACGCTCTGCAATCCTTGTCGGAGCTTTTTAGTGGTGTTGCTGTGCCAGGGTTGTCTGTTGATATGTCACATTCTGCCATGAACGAGTGGGGCGACCATGTCAAGAACTGATGCGAGAGTGGCATTGTAGAAAGCAGTTGCACTGTCTGTGTCGTGGAGTGAGGATACGGATGCCAGTGATAGAATAGAGTCAGAGAGCATGTGGGTGTCTAGGTGTGCAAGGTTTCTGGGGGGGGTGCGCATGTTGCTGGACATGGGTGCCAGGAGAGGAGGACAGGGATGAGAAAGTGAGTAGATGGTGGTCGGATAGAGGGAGAGGGGAGGTGGTGAAGTTAGAAAGAGAGCAGAGGCGGGTGAAGACCAGGTCTAATGTGTGTCCATCTGTGTGGGTGGCTGAGGAGGACCACTGAGTAAGTCCAAAAGATGATGCAAGGGACAGGAGTTTGGAGGCTGCCGATTGGTTGGTGTCAATGGGGATGTTGAAGTCACCCATGATGACAGTGGGGATGTCAGTTGAAAGAAAAGAAGCCAGGTAGAGAATTGGTCAATGAAGGCAGTGGTCGGGCCTGGAGGTCGGTATATAACGGCCACTTGGAGGTTGGAGGGAGTGTAGCTGTGGACAGAGTGAACTTCAAAAGAGGGGAGGATTAGGGAGGGAAGAGGTGGGATTGGGTTAAAGGTGCAGTTGGAAGAAAGTAGAAGACCCACTCCTCCACAGTGTCTATTGCCAGGGCGAGGAGTGTGGATCAAGTGGAGGCCGCCGTAACACAGCACAGCAGGGGAGGCGGTGTTAGAGGGTGTCAGCCATGTTTCTGTGAGGCCGAGGAAGGCAAGATTGCGAGAGAGAAAGAGGTCATGAATCACATGAAGCTTATTGCAGATGGAGCATGCATTCCAAAGTGCTCCAGAGAGAGGGAGCAGGGGGTTGGGTGTCAATAGCTCAGGTTTTAAGATGGAAAGATTGCAGTAGTTTTTATTAGATAGAGAGCAATAGGAGGGGGTGGTAATGGGAGGTATGAGCAGTGGGGGTCCAGGATTGGGAGATATGTCGCCAGCAGTGAGGAGAAGCAGAGAAAGGGACAGAAGATGGGAGAAGGAGAGTGGGCAGCTTGTTTTGTGTTTCATTAGGACAGATTTGAGGTTGAGGAGCAGGTCAGCAGAGGAGGTCAGGTGGGGAGGAAAGAGGGAAGTGGAGAAGATTATTTGGTTAGAGGGTGCTGGGGTTTGGAGATAGGGAAGAGGAGTGAGGATAAAGGCTACTTTCACACATCAGGTTTTCGGCGTCAGGCGCGATCCGGCGTCGTGCCGGAACGCCGGATCCGGCAAATGTTTAGTAAAACCGGATGTGACGGATCCGGTTTTCTGCCGGATCCGTCTTTTTCTTGACAGACAAAACCGGATCCGTCTCATCCGGTTCATCCGTTTTTCTATCCGTTTTTCGACGGATTACGCCGGATCCGGTTTTTAAAATTGACCCTTGTGGCCTTCCGAACGGGATTGGCTACTGGAAAACTATATATAGCATGTTCCTACAGCCCTTCTTTGACAGGTTGTAGAGGAGAAAGTGCAGGTTGGAGAGAAGAGCAAGTTACTGGCGAAGATGGATGTTGTCATTGGAAATATTTTGAAGAATTTGGCGGATTTTATAGCGGAGGCGAATCGTTTGAGGGTGATTGTTCTGGAGAAGGAGAGAGCGAGACAGCAGCGCATCAGGCATCGTAGACGACGTTTGTGGATCCACCCCATCACAGCCAAGAGAATGACGCGTGGGGTCTATTCTACACTCTGCATGGACCTTCGACGAAACCCGGATAAATTTTTTGGATATGTTAGGATGAAAATGGAGAATTTTGATTACTTGGTGGAGCGCATTGCACACCTCATAAGAAAAGCGGACACCTATTGCCGCTTCTCTGTTTCACCCGCAGAGCGTCTGATGGTGACTTTAAGGTAAGCCACATTTATTGGATATGCTCGCATCAGAGCACACTTTCACTGCAATCTTGTTGGTGGTAGTTTGTATCTCCAAGTGTTATAGGTCAGTTTTGGTATGTAATGCTGTGATTTAAAACTAATTTATTGTTTTTTAATTCCCCACAGATTTCTTGCAACTGGAGAATCCCTTTCGTCACTGCATTTCCAGTACAGACTCGGGATTTCCACCATATCTGGAATTGTGAAGTACACATGCCGTGCACTGTGGGACTCCTTAGCTGAAGAGTTTTTACCAGAGCCCACAACAGAGAGGTGGATTGAAATTGCTGACAAGTTTCAACAGATATGTCAGTTTCCAAACTGCTTGGGCGCTGTGGACGGGAAACATATCCGCATTGTAAAGCCAGCCGGATCGGGATCGGAATATTTCAATTACAAGAAATATTTTTCAATTGTCCTCATGGCCATCGCTGACGCGGAATACAAATTTATTGCGGTTGATATTGGGGCCTATGGCCGCTCCAATGACTCTCAAGTTTTCAAACTGTCTGCCATGGGGCGTAAACTGTATGGAAACACCTTCCAGTTCCCACCACCTAGACCGCTGCCGCAAACATCTGGTCCACCTATGCCATTTGTCTGTGTAGGGGATGAAGCCTTCCAGCTGTCAGAACACCTTTTGAAACCGTACTCTAGCAGAGGATTGACAAGACCAAAACGCATTTTTAATTACCGCCTCACAAGAGCAAGAAGAATGGTTGAATGTACCTTTGGTATTCTGACAGCCAAATGGCGGGTCCTATTGACTGCGATCAACCTCAAGACAGAAACTGTGGACGAGGTGATCAAAGCGTGCGTGGTACTCCACAATTTTGTTATCTGCAAGGAACCCATTTCCATTGAGGACACCTCTGAAGAAACCACCTTGCAAGATTACCATGACATTACCACTAGAAGTTCTGTGACGGTTTCAGTAATGAGGGACAATTTTGCACTATACTTTATGTCACCTCAAGGCAGAGTACACTGGCAGGATGACAGAGTGTGAAAGATTTGTGCCCAACCAAACTTGTGTACCTTCTGTACCAACAGTATATACCTTTGCCAACCAAAGTTGGCTATCTTGTCATGGTCTCTATTTTTAGCTTTAGGCCACAGGTGTGTACCTGGTTGTGTTTTATGCAAAGTATTTCACCTTTTAACAAAAGTTGTGTACATTGTTAGGAAATCACCAACAATAAACACAACTTTTTAGGTGAAATACTTTGCTTCAAACACAACCAGGAACACAACTGTGGCAAAAAGCTAAAATTTACCCACAGTTATATACCTAGTTTTGAATACCATTTCACCTTTTAAATACCCTGTATTTAACCTTTTTCGCCGCAGAAAGAAATGACAGACAACCAGTGTAAAATAATTTAACTTTTATTGAAAAATGTTTTTTTTAGTAAACTTTTTTAAAATTTTAATAAACTTGTTTAATAAAGCTTTGAAACTATAAAACTGAAACCATAAAACTGGTCATTTTTATTTAAATACACACATTATAAATCTGTGTAGTGTGTGGTGGAAATACTGCTGTAGGGGCTGCGGGACACTTCGACACTGGGAGTGTGGAGAGAGGACTGGGATCGTGGTGGGGAAGGAACAGTTAGAGGTGAAGGTGTGGAAAAAACTACAGAATGGGTGGACATGTGGGAAGCAGAAGAGGTGGTGGGTGGTGGAGTGGAGGGTTGGGCAGGGACTGTAGGAGCAGATGATGTTGATGGCAAGTTGTATGGGGAAGGAGTTTGGTACGGGGCAGGTTGCTGGAAGTGGGGAGATGTCTGGTACGGGGCAGGTTGCTGGAAGTGGGGAGATGTCTGGTACGGGGCAGGTTGCTGGAAGTGGGGAGATGTCTGGTACGGGGCAGGTTGCTGGAAGTGGGGAGATGTCTGTTACTGTGGAGGTTGCTGGTACTGGGGAGTTTGCAGGTACTGGGGAGGTTGCTGGTACTGGGGAGGTTGCTGGTACTGGGGAGGTTGCTGGTACTGGGGAGGTTGCTGGTACTGGGGAGGTTGCTGGTGCTGGGGAGGTTGCTGGTGCTGGGGAGGTTGCTGGTGCTGGGGAGGTGGATGGTGCTGGGGAGGTGGATGGTGCTGGGGAGGTGGATGGTATGTAATAGGAGGGGGAGGATGGAAAGTGGCTGGAGGGGGTGTAGATGTAATAGGAGGGGGAGGATGGAAAGTGGCTGGAGGGGGTGTAGATGTAATAGGAGGGGGAGGATGGAAAGTGGCTGGAGGGGGTGCAGGTGGAGGAACTACTGTGGTGGGAGGAGGAGGTTGGGAGGTAACTTGCTGGAGAGCAGCGTGGCATGAATGCATTACATGCATCTGCTGGGCAGGAGAGAGCGTTTCCATGCGCTCCACAACAGACCTGAAAAAGGTGTGGTTTGGCGAAGATCTTGCTTCTGAATGCATGGTTTGCAGAAGTGTCTTCACCTCCAGAATGCTGGAGTTGATCTGCTGATAGCCTGCGGAGATTTGCTCTGACAAGACTTTTAGACAGTTCTGGAAAGATGCATTCAGATGCAAGAACTCTGGCGCATAAGTCTTTTCCTGACCCCTCTGCCGCTGCCGCCCAGTACCGCAGGTGTACTAGAGGTGGCAGGGGCAGAAGGGTGGGGTAAAGGGAAAGCGATCTCCTCACCAGCAGCTTCATGTAATGTAGGCGGCCACGATGCTCCTGTGCTGGTGGATGGGACAGATGGGTCGAATGTGTGGGAAGGCTGGGAAGGTGCAGATGTACCTGGGCGGTCGAAGTGTCCCTCGGTGCCGGTCTCCTCAGGGATCGCCTCAGAAGGGTCCAATCGTGCAGGCTCCCGAGTGCTGCTCACCGTGCTGTGGAATAAAGAGAAAAAATAAAAACAATTAAAATACTGACATGGTATGGCCCTGGCTGAAAAAAAAATGTTACATCTAACATTTTTTTTCACATGTGGTGTGTAATATTTACCTTCTAGTGACCATTGTTTCCCGGAGGAACGACAGGGCTTCTGCGTACTTGTACTTGCTCCTGCGTCCTCCAGATCCACTCGGGGCCCGCATCTCTTTATTGAACTCCTTCTTGAAACGATCCCTCACAGACCGCCACCGATTCACAATTCTGTTCCCTGAAACGAGAAAGGACAAAGTGGTTAGTATACAACATCAGTGTTTCCCAAACTCCAGTCCTCATGGTCCCCAGGGGTCATGTTTTCAGGATTTCCATAGTAAATAGAAATCCTGAACACATGATCCGTGGGGACCACGAGGACTGGAGTTCGGGAAACACTGGTTTACATCAAGCAACCGGTACTGTATATACTTACGCTCTTTAATCTGGCCCCGAACATCGAGGTCCTCCCAGCGGCCCACAAGGAGCGAACAGATTTCCTCCCAGAGTCGTCGGGTAACGATAAGGTCAGCGTGGCGGCGGTCAGCCATATTCCAGAGCGGCTCCCTTTCTCTGACGAGATCGATGAGGTGGTCCACATCGAGTCCTCCATCCTCACCGTCAGAGTCGGGAGCACGCTGTGAAGGCTGTTAAAGAAAAAGACAAAAATAACATAATTAGCCTCCACAAAAGAAATGAAATAAAAAGTGCAAAAAAACAAAGCAAAAATATTTATACTTACACGCTGGTGACCGCCGCGTTGCTGTCGCCGATGACCCTGGGAGGCACTGCGAGGACCTCTTGGCCGAGCACCAGATTGGGAAGACTAGAGAAGAAAACAAAAAATGTTATGTCTTTGGATGTAGGCATTTGTTTGCTGTGTGTGGTCTGCAGAACATTGTTTTCTATGTGTTGTGTGTAGTGTGATGTTGTGTTTCTGCGTTTGATGCAAAAAACTTACCAATTGTGAGCCCACTCCAGGTGTCTGTCCACCCCTTCCTTCTTCTTCTGGGAGCTCCTCTTCATCTTGTGAATCCTGTTTTGAAATAAAAGGCAATGAATAGACATATATTACAGAGATGATGGATTTTGGAAATAAAAACTTACCGTCAAACGCTGACGATGCGAGGGAGGGCTCCCAGAAGATGATGTGCTGTCTTCCTGGTGGCCACACTCCATGCCTGTGGGTGGTGTTCCAGCTGCTGCCATTGCTGCTGCTGCATCTATTGGGCGGCTGTTGAATAAAGAGAAACAAAGGGCCAATGAATATCTTGATATTCAATAGCCCTAGTTTGGAGGAATGGGGGATTTGATAATTACCGTCTCTCATCTGCTGCTGGCCTCCCCTCCTCAGCATGTTCCATTTGCTGCTCCATTTGGGGTGGTGGTGGTGCTGATGGTGCTGCAGTGGTCTCCTGCCTTCTCCTGCTTCGCTTGGTTGCTTTTTTGGGTGGCATGTTGGGTGTGGCTGTGGGTCCCACTGTCTTGCTTTTATATATGTCTTGTGGGCAGAGCTACTGAGCATGCTCAGACCAAAAAAACTGGATTCGGCCACCGGATCCGGCTTTCGCCGGATCAGGCGCATTGCGGCACTCATAGGCTTTCATTGTGTGAAAAAGCCGGACGTGCCGGATCCGGCGTGTCCGGCTTTTTCGCCGGAGACAAAAAACGTTACAGTAGCCGTTTTTTCCAGACGCCGGATCGCGACACATTGCCGGATCCGGCGAAAACCGTATGAAACGCATGGCCATACGGCGCGATCCGGCGCAAATGCAAGTCAATGGGGGGGAAACCGGATCCGGCATTGCATTTCGCCGGATCCGGTTTCTGTCAAAAGCGCCGGATCGTGCCTGACGGCGAAAACCTGATGTGTGAAAGAGGCCTAAGGGAGCAAACACTGTGAGGGCATATGTAAACATGGTGAAGGAGTAGGAAGGTTAATAGAAAAGCTTGATTCAAGTAATAAGAAGTGCTTACTCAGCAGACATACCCAAAAGAGACAGGAGTATAGTGTGGGGTCCTGACTCCTGCCCTGACTGTCATTGCAATAACTGCAACTTCAAGATACTTTTGCTGCAGTGAAACTTTGCTGCAGGGAGACACATGCCAGACCCCACACACGTGCCCCCGTTAGGATGCATCTAAATATATAGGACTGAGTAGAGGCTCAGGTGAGAGGGATTGTGGGAACTGATTTGAGATAAACTAGCAATTGGCGAGCACACCAGGGGACGTTACACAATCAAAGACACAGGGCCTGGCTACATCCATATGCTAGTAACACCTTGCACCTGATAACATCTCTAATGGCCCCAACTTGGATACACAGCAGTAAGTATTGAGTTAAATGAAACAAATGAATTTAGCAAACATTCCGCAGGCACTGTTATATGCCATTAAAGGAAATGTTGCAGTAGACAGCAAGCAGGGATTGTAGCAGAGATTGTACCATTAAAGGAAATGTTGCAGTAGACAGCAAGCAGGGATTGTAGCAGAGATTGTACCTGTGTGAAGAGAGGAGAGGAGGTGGATGTTAATTATCGGCCGTTGTAATAACTGCATCTTCAAGATACTTTTTATGCAGTGATACTTATGCTGCAGGGAGACACGTGCCAGACCCCACACACATTAATGCTCCTCCATACAGTATTATGGGCCCAATTAATGCTCCTCCATACAGTATTATGGGCCCCATTAATGCTCCTCCATACAATATTACGGGCCCCATGTAATGCTCCTCCATGCAGCACATTATGGGCTCCATGTAATGCTGTATACATAAGAAAAAAGATCAAGTACTCACCTCTCCCGTTCCCACCGCAGGTCCAGTATACTCCGTGTCTCTTGACACTCAGTCAGTGTCTCTCCCGGCTCTGCAATGCTCAGGACAGAGAGGCTGAGCACACGGTGATGATGTCATCGCACCCTCTTCCCTGAGACATCGCAGAGTTAGAGGACGCTGAATACACTGCAGCTTCCTGGAACGAGGCGTTGAGGAGAGGTGAGTATTACAGTGGGCCCGTGCAGGCGCTGGCGCCAGGCTCCCCCGACTCACGGACCCGATTGTCATGATCCCAGTGCAGGTTTTTGAGCTGCACGTCAGGGGTTAATGTCTGGAGCTCAGTGCAGGTTTTGACCTGCACACATGGGGTTAATGATGGTGGCCTCTTTCTAGTTCTGGAAGAGCTTCTTAAACCCCTGGGAAGCTTCTATCCCTGCCAGTTATATAGTACTTTTGCCTTTGGCCTAGTGTGCTGACCCCTGTGTGCCTGTGCCTGTTTGTTGTTATAGCTTGTTTATATGGTTCTGACCCGGTTCTGTTTCCCGCTGTGAGTTTGCCTGTTGATTTTGTACTGCGTTATTATCTCTGTGTATGACTCATTGCCTGTGACCTGACTACTCTCTGCTTGCCCCTCTTGTACCTTGCGGCTATCTCTGTGTGTGACTCATTAGCTACGTCCTGACTATTCTCCCTGTCTATGCCCCTTGATAACTTTGTCTCGCAGTTACCCTGCTAGGAGTTCTCTTGCTGCTCCTAGCTCCCTGGAGTTTAGGCCACGCCCCTAGCAGTCACGTTCTTCAGGTCCTGCAGCTCTGAAGTACGCATCTACTCGGCTGCTGCCCGCTCCACAGGTATCGTTGAGCACAGTTCGCTTTACTCAGGACACGCGCACTGGCTCAGTGAGCAAGTTCAGTGCTGTGTTCCTGACATTATAACTGGCCTGCAATTTTTTTTTCTCTCCTCACTTCTGCAGCATGGACCCAATGTGTGCTTTATCTGAGCAGGTAAAATGCTTGACTCAGTCACTGGAGAAGCTTAGTTTGGAACACCAAGCTCTGGCCCAGTCTCAATGGTGGGTTGAGGACTCAGTTCAGGGGGTACTTTCCGCAGGCTTCCAGCAGGTGGGGAATAGAGATGTAATTTTGGTCCCACCCGAATCCCCGGTTAATTTGCCAGATACGTTTTCTGGTAACAAGGATGATTTCAGGGCATTTAAGGAGGGCTGTAAGCTCTTTTTCTCTTTCAGACCCCACTCCTCTGGGGATGAGAAACAGAGGGTGGGGGTAGTTATGTCCCTGCTTAGGGGGTCCCCACAAGCCTGGGCATTTTTGCTTTCCTCTTCTGCCCCTGAGAGAATGTCTGTGGATGCGTTTTTTGAAGCCTTAGGGCTTATTTATGATGAGCCTGATAGAGTGCGGTTGGCTGAGGACAAGGTGATGAGTGTCTGTCAGGGGAGCACTCGGCCGAATGGTTCTGTACTGAATTCAGACGTTGGGCAGCCGAGATTTCCTGGAGTGATGCCGCCCTTCGGGGGCTGTTCCACAGAGGCCTGTGTGAACGTCTGAAGGATGCTTTGGCACTTCATCCTCCGCCGGACTCCCTGGAGGATACCATGACCCAAGCGGTTCGCATGGATCGCAGACTGCGGGCTAGAGGCATTATGCAATGGGAAACACCATTATTCTTCAGTGGAAATGAGACCCGGGCTCTTCCTGTGGCTATGGAGGTGAGCGCTGTCACCTGTGAGGAAAAAGAAAGAAGACTCCGCCGGGAGAAGCAGTTGTGCTTCTATTGTGGGGAATCCAGACACTGGAAGAAGGACTGCCCCTCCTGTCCGTCATCCTCCAAGATGGCAGGAAACGATTAGGTCTGGGTAGTAGTCGAGGAGGCTACCCAGACCTTCAGGTACAATTTTCCTCACATGCAAAAATGGTGCTGCAGGTGGAACTGGAACTTGGTTATGGTCCTGTTCAGACTACTGCTTTTGTTGACTGGTTCTGCTGTGAATCTGATTGATACCAAAGTTATGACTCTCAATAAGATAGGGACAGTCAGGCTTCAGGTTCCTGTTAAACTTGTGGCAATTGACTCGTCTCCTCTTACCCAGGGCGGTATCTGTTGCAGGTCTGAACTTTTTCAGTGGGTCCACTTTTTAAAAGTGGGTTCCACTCATGTGGAAAATCTAAGTTGTCTTGTGCTAGATAACTTGCCTGCAGGACTGGTACTGGGGATGCCTTGGCTTCAACGTCATAATCCTACCATTGATTGGGTTACAGGGGAAATCACTCAATGGGGATGCAATGATAAATGTGATAACCTGGGACATCTTGTTAACACTGTTAAATCCGTGTCTGTGTCATCTGTTGGTCTGGAAGGTATTCCGGAGTACCTGAAGGATTTCGAAGACGTTTTTTCCAAAAGTGAGGCTGAGGCGCTGCCACCACATAGACCCTACGATTGTGCCATTGATTTAGTACCCAGAGCCAAGTTACCTAAGGCTTGATTGTTCAATTTGTCTGGGCCTGAGCGCCAAGCCATGAAGGAGTACATAGCTGAGAGTCTCCGCAAAGGGCATATCAGGCCTTCTGTGTCACCTGTGGCAGCAGGATTCTTCTTTGTGAAGAAGAATGATGGTGGTTGCGGCTGTGCCTCGACTTTCGAGAACTTAACAAGATAACGGTTAGGAATACTTACCTGCTTCCCCTCATCCCAGACTTATGTAACCAGTTAGCGGGGGCCCAATGGTTCTCCAAGTTAGATCTGCGAGGGGCCTACAATCTGATAAGGGTTCGAGAAGGGGACGAGTGGAAAACTGCATTCCTCACATCAGAAGGACTCTTTGAGAACCTGGTTATGCCGTTTGGGTTAACTAATGCACCCGCTATTTTCCAGAATTTCATCAATATTGTGTTTTCTGACCTGATAGGCCGTTTTGTTGTTATTTATTTGGACGACATTTTGGTGTATTCCCCGGACAGTCAGTCTCACTTGCAACATCTAAGGACAGTTCTCCAAAAACTCAGGGAGAACCAATTGTTTGCTAAATTGGAAAAATGTTCGTTTTTTGTACAGGAACTGTCTTTTTTGGCGTTGATTGTGTCCTGTCCTGTGAGGGGATCGTATGGATCCTAAGAAGGTGCTGGCGATCGCTGACTGGGTTCAGCCTCGAGATCTCAAGGGGCTCCAGCGCTTCTTAGGATTTGCTAACTATTACCGGAGATTCATTAAAGGTTTCTCACAAGTGGTTAAACCACTCACGGATCTTACCCAGAAGGGCGCTGATGTAAAAAATTGGTCTGTACTCGCTAAGGAGTCCTTTTCAGCGATTAAGAAATGTTTCATGTCTGCCCCGGTGTTGGTACAACTAGACCCGTTCAAACCATTCATTGTGGAGGTGGATGCTTCTGAAGTGGGGGTGGGGGCTGTGCTGTCCCAGGGTCCGGCCACCCTTACCAATCTCAAACCCTGTGCCTTCTTCTCCAAGAAGTTCTCCTCAGCTGAGAAAAACTATGATGTAGGCAATAGAGAACTTCTTGCGGTCAAGCTGGCGTTTGAGGAATGGAGGCACTTTTTGGAAGGGGCGGCTCACCCTATCACGGTTGTCACGGATCACAAAAATTTGGCATACCTTGAATCTGCTAAGAGGCTTACTCCTAGACCAGCCCGTTGGTCACTTTTTTTTTTTCACGATTTCGGTTCTCCATTACTTTTCGAGCGGGGTCCAAAAATGTTAAAGCGGATGCCTTGTCCAGAAGTTTTGATCCAGTGTCTCCTCCTGAGCCGCTGTCCTCCATTCTTCCCCCAGGGGTGGTAGTAGCAGGGGTCTCAACGGAGTTGGAACAAGAAATTCTAAGGGCTCAGGCCCTAGCTCCGGCAACCAGGCAAGGGGATAAACTGTTTGTTCCAGATTCGTTGCGGCCTAGACTTCTGCAGGAGTTTCATGAGTCTAGGCTGAGTGCTCATCCAGGTATCACGGCCACTAGAGAGGCAGTAGCCAGGGGTTTTTGGTGGCCTTCACTAAGGTCCGATGTCAAGGATTTTGTTTTTGCTTGTGGCATGTGTGCCCGTTCCAAAAGCTCGCATAACCGACCGGCTGGGGAACTCATACCTTTACCGGTCCCTGATAGGCCATTGACTCACCTTTCCATGGATTTTACTGTATTACCGGCCTTCCACCTTCCAGAGGTAATACCGGATCTGGGTGGTGGTAGATAGGTTTTCTAAACAGGCCCATTTCATTCCCTTGGCAGCATTACCCTCAGCAGAAACATTGTCAAGGTTGTTTGTGCAGCATGTGGTCCGATTGCATGGGGTACCCCTGAATGTTGTGTCTGACAGCGGTGTGCAGTTTGTGGCTAAATTTTGGAGGGCGTTCTGTATGAAATTGGGCATCTTACTCTCCTCCTCGTTGGCATATCATCCGGAGAGTAATGGTCAGACAGAACGCACCAATCAATCTCTAGAACAAATTCTCAGGTGTCTGACCTCCGCCAGACAGGAGGATTGGTGTGATGCGTTACCATTGGCAGAATTCACTTTTAACAATCGGGTGAGTCAGTCCACCAACATGTCCCCATTCCTGATTAACTATAGGTTTAATCCGCATTTTGGGGAGTTTTCACAGGTGGATTCCGGTTGTCCAGGGGCAGAGGGGTCCGTTCAACTGTTAAAAAACCTCTGGGCTGAAGTCCGGCGTAATATCTCTAGGGCCCAGGGGAGATACAAATATTTTGCTGACAAAAAGAGAACTTCGGGAGACATGTTTCAGATGGGAGAGAAGGTCTGGCTCTCCACACGTAACATCAACTTAAAGGTACCATCAGCTAAGTTGGGACCAAAGTTCATTGGTCCATACGAGATTATGGAGATAGTCAACCCAGTGGCATATAGGTTGCGTCTCCCCGCCTCTTTAAAAATATCCATTGTGTTCCATAAATCTCTGTTGAAACCCGCAGGGTCTGTCAAAGAGGGCTCTGAGTCTGTTGTTCCTCCAGTGCTGGTGGAGGGTCAATTGGAGTATGAGGTCAGACATATTGTGGACTCTCTGCGGGTGCGCCGCTCTTTGAAGTACCTGGTCCACTGGAAGGGATATGGACCATAGGAGCGCTCATGGGTTCCTGCTCGCTCTGTACATGCAGATCGCCTCGTTCGGGCTTTCCATGCCAAGTACCCGGGGAAGCCTGGGGTCCAGAGGCCCCCCGTTGAGAGAGGGGTACTGTCATGATCCCAGTGCAGGTTTTTGAGCTGCACGTCAGGGGTTAATGTCTGGAGCTCAGTGCAGGTTTTGACCTGCACACATGGGGTTAATGATGGTGACCTCTTTCTGGTTCTGGGAGAGCTTCTTAAACCCCTGGGAAGCTTCTATCCCTGCCAGTTATACTTTTGCCTTTGGCCTAGTGTGCTGACCCCTGTGTGCCTGTGCCTGTTTGTTGTTATAGCTTGTTTATATGGTTCTGACCCGGTTCTGTTTCCCGCTGTGAGTTTGCCTGTTGATTTTGTACTGCGTTATTATCTCTGTGTATGACTCATTGCCTGTGACCTGACTACTCTCTGCTTGCCCCTCTTGTACCTTGCGGCTATCTCTGTGGGTGACTCATTGGCTACGTCCTGACTATTCTCCCTGTCTATGCCTCTTGGTAACTTTGTCTCGCAGTTACCCTGCTAGGAGTTCTCTTGCTGCTCCTAGCTCCCTGGAGTTTAGGCCATGCCCCTAGCAGTCACTTGCTTCAGGTCCTGCGGCTCTGAAATATGCATCTACTCGGCTGCTGCCCGCTCCACAGGTATCGTTGAGCACAGTTCGCTTTAGTCAGGACACGCGCACTGGCTCAGTGAGCAAGTTCAGTGCGGTGTTCCTGACACCAATACTGTGTGTCCCACATTCCGTTTGCTCAGGGCCCCCAGTGCTTACCTGGGTTTGCAGGGTGGTGCCGTCGGCCCTGGTCCTGGCAGTGGGTGGGACTGGATACACGGGACTCCGTGTATGTGCCCGCGTGCCTCTGCCTCCTTCAGTTTTAAAGGGCCCGTGTCTCTAATTTATTTTTCCTTCTTCATCCTTCTCTCTGGGGCCCACATTACATGTGTTTATAAAAATGGCTGAAGAGCTGGCTTCTCACACCATCAAAATTCACAAACATTTGTGACACCTGACTTTTCAAGGTGACATAATTATCCCCTGAGTTCACCCTACTACCACTAATAATTCCCTCTGAGGGTCCTTCCAAAATATAGTAATAATGCACCAGAATTCAAAATCACTTAAACCCATACCCTGGCGAGTCCACCAACACAGTCCGCAATCTATCGACATCATCACATCTCTTCCACCAGGACTCTGATGTCCTATGAGCACCTCTGCCATTCTGTGGGCCTAAAGCGACCTCTGAACACAGAGGCCAACATAACATGGAGCGGTATGGTAGGGAACTCCTAGCCTCTTGCTCCACCACTGAATTTCACAGTATCGGCATGTTGTGCACACAGAGACAGTTTAGAGTGGAGGTTACACCCAGTGGGTGCCACTGTGTGAGTGGGCCCGTGGCGACTGCCCTTTTCTCCTACAAGCAACAATGGCTGCAGTGCGGGGGACAAACTCCTTGGTAATGCCTATGCATATAGCGTATAGAATGGGATGTCGCAGACGCTCCTTGTAGGTGTGATGTGGTTGTGTCCCTGTACTTACGTATATATAAAGTATAGGGACAGAATGTCGTTTTTGACTTCTCGGGGGACATGAATGCACAGCTTGTTGTATTGTGGGCTGAGTGTGGACATTAGTTTTTATGTAACGTTTTCTCCAATGGTTCCTTTGTTGTGGAAAGAGGAAGGTTTATAAATATTCATATAAGTCACATAACTGTTAACATGGGCAGCTGCTGTCTCAAGTGGCCATTGTGTTCTTCACAGTGTATTTATCCATGTTAAATCTTTAGATCTCAATTCTAATGGCCAACATGTAGAAATGATTGTGCGGGTCTCTACCCTAGGACTCACAATGCTGTCCTAATGTAAATGTCTCATTTTTTTCTGCTGGTATCTTACATTTGGAAAAGCTAATATCCTGTCCGTATAAAGATTTGTGGTTGGTAGTCAGACCCAGCAGATACATAAGAAACCCTACACATTACCTGAGTAATCCATCAATATCTGCATGCGCTTTTGTGTAAAGTTTACTAGTAGAGAGTTCTGCAGTCTCATTGCTGTTACAGTAAGGAATTCCATCTCTAAGTTTTCTTTCTTTGTTCTTTTTTTATAAAAGTACAGGTCCCTATTTGCTATAGGTACAGTCCTGGGTTGTGTTGCTCTAAAGAAAAAAGAATAAACTATAAGGACTCTGTAGGTAATGTTAGTATGTCCTTCCAAAGTACATAAAGTAACTTCCGGACTATCACCATGAAAAGGATTAAACGGAGACCCAGCAAAGCTATGGGCATAGTAACCCATGACTCGGCTATGTAGGGCTGATTTGGGGTTGGGTTGCACGTTGTTACAGAACCACTCAGCACCCAGAATATGTTGTGCAGTTATATGTATATATAATAGGTTCCATGTGAGATGCATGTCCCTAATGTATCAGCAGTGTCCGCCCTCCCCCTACCTTTGTAATTCCCACAGTAAACATACGCAGGCTCCGGCCACCTGCTGCTTTTGTAATGCATGTCTGGCCTGACGCTTGTCTATTGGCCGGCCCTCTGTATCTGTGTGATATATATTCTGTGTCCTGTGAGTAAAGTGTTGTCAGACTGGAAATACATGGAGAAGCAGTGATCTTTTATATGCGCCCATGCACTCAGAGGAATTCCAGCCAGCGTCATTCATTCAGACTCCAGCCAACGCAGAGTGGACCTCCGAAAACACGGGGTGGTACTGAAAGAGGTACCCCAGCTTGGAAGGCCCCGTTACACTGGTGGCAGCCAGCGGGATTTGATACCCCTTCTACAGGAGGAAAGGAATGAATGGAAAATAACTACCAGAAGTTAAAGAGGACTACATTAAAAGACCTGGTGGAAGCCCGAGGGTTGATCGCCAGCAACAAAACAAAAGCGGATTTGATAGCAGCCATCATGGAACATGACAGTGCAGCGCCCCCCAATGTGAATGTGGAGGAGACCGAATTCCAGAGGGAGGTAAAGAACAGACTGGCGTTCTATGGCCCAAACCCTGCAGTGGAGATCATACAAGAGGTAATGGCAAGCTGACAGGCCGGGCAGCGGACGCCTATCGCACGGTACCTGATGAGGACTGTATGGACTATGAACGGATCAAAGAAGTGATCTTGGCCCGGAAAGCGTTGACATCAGAGGCCTACCACCAAAAGTTCCGCGGACTTATAAAACGCGTAACCGATACCCACGCTGAATGGGCCTGTAAATTACGGCAGTCACTGCTACAGTGGGTACAAGGGAGCCAAGCAACCACTAAGGAGGACGTCCTCCAGCTCTTCCTGTTAGAACGATTCTTTAATGGACTAAACCCCGAGACACAGGAATGGCTTCGGGACAGGCGGCCAACAACTCTTGAGGAAGCCGCTCGTCTGGCCGATGAACATCATGATGCCATGAGGCCGCAGTTCTCCGGATCAAAGGTGGTCACTAGGGGCCCACCCATGGACCGGAGGGCCCCAAACCACCGACAATTGTAGGGGGACCAGCTAGAAACCCGGCCTACCACAGTCCCCCTGGGGCGCGATGTCACACCTGCCGTCAGCTGGGCCACCTGCAAAGACAATGCCCCATCCGAACTCAGCATACCCAGTGGCCAAAGGCGGGAACAGCTACCTTCAGCCGGGCTGCTGTACATTGCTACCAAGGCGAAGCTGACCCGGCATTGGGGGCTACGACTAACCAAGGGGTGGAAGAGATGGAGGAAGTGCTGCATGAAGTAGACCCCGTGCAGGCAGCCCGGGCAGATAATCGACAACAGCATTGACAGGTCGTGTGGGTTAATGGGAAACGTATGCAGGGACTAAGAGATTCCGGAGCAACTTTGACCCTTGTGAAGCCTCATCTCGTCCGGGACCAAGAGAAGACGGACCGGGCAGTGGCAGTCCGTGTTGCAGGGGGAGCTATACATCGACTACCCACTGCCAGGATTCACCTGAACTGGGGAGTCGGGGATGGCCTTCTTGAGGTCGGCTTGATGGAGGATTTTGCCTGCAGACGTCTTGCTGGGAAATGACTTGGGGCCCATGTTGTCTGCATTCTCGGTGGCCCCTCAGGCTGAGACCTATCCTGTGACCATCCGGAGACAAGCTCGAGCTGCGGAGGCGGAATCACACTCAGAGGAGGCCCAGGTAAGACATCCCAGCCCTGCACGTATTCCCATAGCCAGACACATTTCTTGGGCAACCCCAGATGAATTTAAGAGGGAGTTACTTGAGGATCCTTCATTAGAGGGATATCGTGGGAAGGCACAGGAGGGGAGAGGAGTACTGGAAGGGGAACAGTTTGTATGGAAGCAGGGACTCCTCTACCGGATCACAGAGCAGCACCACACAGGGACGAGCCCCACTATAAAACAACAGCTGTTAGTTCCCAAGAAGTATAGGCAGGAGCTACTGCGAATCTCTCATGATATACCCTTGGCCGGGCACTTCGGCATCAGTCGCACCAGGCATCGTCTGACACAAAACTTCTTTTGGCCGGGGGTAACCTATGATGTTCGTCAGTACTGCCAGACCTGTGACAGTTGTCAGCGCATTGGCAAGAGGGGGGAATCGATGCAAGGCCAAATTACGCCCCATCCTCATTGTGGAGGAACCATTTAGCCAAGTAGCGGTCGATCTGATAGGGCCGTTAGCCAAACCCAGTCCGTCCGGGAAAAAGTATACATTGACCGTGGTAGATTATGCCACACGGTATCCAGAGGCGGTTGCGTTGCCTAACATACTAGCAGAGATGGTGGCGGCTGCCCTGCTCCTGGTTTTCTCACGGGATGGATTTCCCCGGGAGATTATCTCGGACCAGGGTACCCAGTTTACAGCATAGGTGACCAACCAACTGTGGAAGCTGTGCGGCGTAAAGTCCATTAGAAGCGCCCCGTACCACCCGCAAACCAATGGGTTGTGAGAACGCTTTAACGGGACATTAAAACAGCTCATTGGGACTTTTACCAGGACCTACAGGGACTGGGAGAAATTCTTGCCACACCTCCTGTTTGCCTATCGGGAGGTGCCCCAAGAATCCACGGGGTTCTCCCCGTTCGAGCTGGTATACGGGAGACGGGTAAGAGGACCCCTAGACTTAGTGCTGGAACACTGGAAAGGGGAGGGCCTCATAGAAGGGGTACCTATTGTACCCTATGTGCTGGAATTCCGGGACCGCCTACAGGAGCTGACTCAGGCTGTACGTGAGAACATGCAGGCGACCCAGCGGCGCCAGCGCATATGGTACGAGCGGAGGGCCAGAGAGCGCACTTTGGAAATAGGACAGAAGGTCCTGGTGTTAGAGCCCACTAAGCAGAATAAGTTTCAAGCTGCATGGCAGGGGCCCTACCACGTAGTGGGAAAAATAGCCGACACAACCTATAATGTCGCCGATTGTGACGACCCCAGGGTTATCCGCATGTTCCATGTAAATATGCTGAAGCCCTACCGGGAGCGCCCTGAAGAGGTAGTGGCCATCTGTGCACCTGAAGCAGAGGATTTAGCCGGACTTCCCTTGCCGGATGTTTTAGGGGAAAGGACTCAGTCTAAAACATGGGACCTGGTACACTTGGGTGAAGACCTAGGCCCCCGGGAGAGACAGCAGGCGGAGGCGTTGTTGAGGCTGCGACAGAGGATGTTTTCAGAGAGACCGGGGTACACTCGCCTGGCACAACACAAGGTTGAGACCCAGGATCAGACCCCCCTGCGACAAAACCCCTTCCGCGTCCCTGAGTCTGTATGAGAGGTGATGCGACAAGAGATAGAAGAGATGTTGCGTTTAGGGGTCATTGAAGAGTCAGATAGTCCCTGGGCATCCCCCGTAGTGTTAGTGCCCAAGAAGGATGGGACTACATGGTTTTGTGTAGACTATCATAAGCTCAATGAGAAAACACCATCGATCTATGCAAAGGCTACTGGCAGATTCCCCTTAGTCCTGACGCTATTCCCAAGTCGGCATTTGTCACCCCGTTCGGCTTATTCCAGTTTCAAGTTATGCCATTCGGGATGAAGAATGCCTCGGCGACCTTCCAAAGGCTAGATGACCGGCTTCTGGATGGTCTCCAGGACTATGCTTGTGCCTACCTGGACGACATCGCCATCTACAGTGTGACATGGGAAGAGCATCTAAATCACCTAGAGACAGTATTGGACAGGATCCACCAGGCCGGAATCATCCT
This sequence comes from Dendrobates tinctorius, assembly GCF_039654945.1. NCBI lineage: Eukaryota > Metazoa > Chordata > Amphibia > Anura > Dendrobatidae > Dendrobates > Dendrobates tinctorius. The sequence continues at coordinate 19,707,779 of NW_027361716.1, forward strand.
GAACCCAAACAAGTGTCACGTGGGCAAAGCAGAGGTTCAGTATTTAGTGCATTGGGTGGGAAGTGGGAAACAGCGACCAGAACCAGCCAAGATTGAAGCCATAGCCAAAAGGCCCATCCCAAGCACTAAAACCCAGGTCATGGCGTTTCTAGGGACAGCGGGGTATTACAGGAAATTCGTTCCCAATTACAGCAGCGTAGCCAAGCCCCTCACTGATTTGACCCGTAAGAACCAACCCCGTCAGGTAACCTGGACCTCAGAGTGTGAGGAAGCCTTCCACCAACTAAAGGGCGCCCTCACCAATACCCCTGTATTGGCCGCACCCGATTCAACTAAACGTTTCATTGTTCATACGGACGCTTCTATGTTTGGATTGGGGGCAGTACTGAGCCAGGTCGGGCCGGACGGCCAAGGACACCCGGTAGCTTACCTGAGTCGGAAACTACTGCCCCGTGAAGTAAGCTATGCGGCCATCGAGAAGGAGTGCCTGGCGGTAGTATGGGCACTCAAGAAGTTGCAACCATATTTGTATGGATGACAGTTTTCCCTCCTAACGGACCATAATCCCCTAGTCTGGCTTAATCGGGTCTCCGGAGACAACACCAGATTGATGCGGTGGAGTTTAGCCCTACAACCTCTGGACTTCACCATCCACTACAGACCCGGCAAACAAAACGGTAACGCTGATGGACTAAGTCGACAAACGGAACTTGTACCAACCCCATAAACTTCGGTCATCCCCAAACCGATACGTTGAGGATCAGACTGTGTATGCCGATCGCGTCGCTGTAAAGGGGGAGCCATGTTACAGAACCACTCAGCACCCAGAATATGCTGTGCAATTATATGTATATATAATAGGTTCCATGTGAGATCCATGTCCCTAATGTATCAGCAGTGTCCGCCCTCCCCCTACCTTTGTAATTCCCACAGTAAACATACGCAGGCTCCAGCCACCTGCTGCTTTTGTAATGCATGTCTGGCCTGACGCTTGTCTATTGGCCGGGCCCTCTGTATCTGTGTGATATATATTCTGTGTCCTGTGAGTAAAGTGTTGTCAGACTGGAAATACATGGAGAAGCAGTGATCTTTTATATGCGTCCATGCACTCAGAGGAATTCCAGCCAGCGTCATTCATTCAGACTCCAGCCAACGCAGAGTGGACCTCCGAAAACATGGGGTGGTACTGAAAGAGGTACCCCAGCTTGGAAGGCCCCGTTACACACGTAGTTGGGGAATGTTAGTGGGATCAAAAGTTTAAGGAGGTGGTATTATGGGGGTGGTTGTTACAAATGATCAGGTACATATAAAGAGAGGGAAAGGTTCGAGGGCACTCATCTGTATGGAGGTACCACAGCAAAAGGTCCCATAATCAGCCATGATAAGGGACCGGTTTGTAGGTGATCTTTTGTTTTGACATTATGCCAGAAAAGCCATGTTTACTGAACCCTGCTAGGATTTATGCTGTCTCATAAGAAACCACAGAATGTGACTAAAATGATGAAAATTGTTAGACACATTTGTTTAACCTTGTAAACCTTCCCATAAACTAATTATGTCTGTGACGAGGTCAGCTTACGCCGAGTCGTTTTCTTTAGAGTGGACCCTCTGGGTTGTGGCACCCACCCACCTAGGGCAAGCTGACCTTGTGAGGTAACACCCCCTATACAGGGAGTGTCAGGGGCAAGACCAAGGGGGTGAGCCACCACGACTGCTGGAACCAGACGGCCGGCTCAGGTAAACACTAAGTACGAGTGTCTGACGACAAAGGACATGCAGGAAACAAGACAAGATGTGAATTCAAAGTATCTTCATTAAGGCAAACTCAGGGTTACATCAGGTACAAGACGTGATAACAGGGAAAACACAGCAAGGTGCGTGCGAGGGCACGCCAAGGTCCATGGCATGGTACGCGCCAGGTGGCACGCCTGGGTACAGGCAAGGGCTCAATGGCATCGGACTCCGGACAGCTGGCAACGATCTACATGATCAGGGCATCAGGCTGCGGACATCAGCTCCGGACATCAGGCCGCAGTCGTCAGGCTTACGATCTCTGGCAGCGATCTGCAGGTTCCAGGCATCCGGCAGGCAAACCAGGGTTCAGGCAAGGAGGTACGACAGATCTCCAGACATGGTGCGTGTTAGGGAACACGCCAATGTCCAAGGCAAAGTTCCAGGCAGGGTGCGTGCTAGGGGCACACCAGGGTCCAGGGCAAGGTGCAAGGCAAGGTGCGTGTGTAGGGGACACGCCAGGGTTCAAAGTTCAAAGTACGAGACATGGTGCGTGTGTAGGGACACGCCACGGTTCAAGGTCCAAGGTCCTGGGCACGCTAGAGGAGCCGCTAAGGTTCAGGCTAAGGTCCTGCACATGCAGAGGGGCATGCCAGGGTTCACGCTAAGGCAAGGCCTGCGCGTGCTAGGAGGCACACCAGGGTTCAGGCTAAGGCAAGGGCCTGCGCGTGCTAGGAGACACGACAGGGTTCAGGCTAGGGCCTGTGCGTGCAAGAGGGCATGACAGGGTTCAGGCTAGAGCCTGTACGTGCAAGAGGGCACGACAGGGTACATGGCAAGACCTGCACATACTTTTAGAGAAGCACGGGGAGGTATGCCAAGGAGCAGGCTATGGCCTGCACGTGCTAAAAGGGCACGAAATGCACAGTGCAGAGACAGCGTGGGTGCAAGGAAGCACAGAGAGCACGGCTGAGGCACTGGCTAGCTGGTCGGGCTGAGGCACAGACGGGCAAGACTGAGGCGAACCCGGCTGAGGCATAACAGGTGACACAGCTGTCACTGGCCGACGAGCATGGCTGAGGCACAAACAGGCGGGCACGGCTAGGGCGGGCACGGCTGAGGCACAAACAGGAGGCTAGGGAAGGCCAGGCGCATGCAAAGGGCACACGAAGAAACAAGGCAAGGCTAGGCAAAGTACAGAACAAGGAGCGGAACGTAGGCTGAAGCACAGAGCAGGGTCAGAGAGAGTACAGAGCTAGCAGCGGAGCGCAGGCCGAAGCCCAGAGCTGGGTCAAGGTAGAACCTTGAGACTAGACATGGAATGTGCTGGAGAGCACCATAGGACAGAATCTAGCAGCGGAGCGTAGGCCGATGCCCAGAGCCGTGTCAAGGCAGAACCTTGAGACTAGACATGGAATGTGCTGGAGTGCACCATAGAGCAGTGTAAGGAAAACCAGGCAGAAACAGAGAATGTGGAAGTACTAAAAGGCTCAGAATAGCAAAGGCAAGACATAGCGAAACAGGCAAAGGCAAAGAACATAGGAAGTACTGCAAGTCAAAGAATAGCTTAGGCAAGACAAGGCGAAACAGACTAAGACACAGGAGGTACTACAAGTCAAAGCATATGGGTCGTGGCCCTGGGCGCCCAAGTAATAGGAAGATGTGAATGGTGGAATGTAGTTAGATGAATAGTTCGTGACGCCACCTGTGGTGTTCGGCAAGGGAGGTGTTAAGCCAACGCTGCATGCAGATCCGCTGGGACTGATGGTATGGTGCAGCAAAGATGTAAAAGCTCCCCACAGGTGAAGCTGTAGTCCCAGGGCAGCGTAGATGTGGTTGGCACGGGGATGTAGCAGTGCCGGAAAGGTAGGAAGCAGACAAGACACAGCGGGGTGAAATTTCTGTACCTTTACTTGGTAACTGCAGTCCAGGGTCCTGATTACAGATGGTATTGGAGCAGGCTAGCCAGGAAGCAATTCAGGGATTCTCTCTCAGCAAATGGGCTGTGCAGTCTCCTTAATAGCGCTTAATTGCGGGATCTCCAGTACCGAGTTACACTGAAGTTCCTCCTGACAGATGTTCCCAAGAACCTCACTTGCACGGCAGACAGCTGTAGCCTCTCTCGGGGACTCCTCTCTCCTGAGTCCTGGCTCACTATCCAAGCTGCTGTTGTGCCCTCAAGTCTTAGATGGGAGTAGGGCATTTACAGCCTCCTACTCCTCTGGTGTCTGTTGCAGGACCGTTAGTAGCCGTACAACCGTGGAGACCAGGCTCCAGTTTATGCGCTCTCTCCAGAGATGAGCTCTTCCTCTCAGCTCTATCTCAGCGCTCCTTCCACACGTCTGCACACTTCACCCTCCGCAGACTAACTCTTACCCTCTCCTTTTGGCCCTCAGAGAGCACTCTTCCCCTTTAATCCCTGTTCAGAGTTCCCCCTGCTGGCCTGGAGTGGAACTGTGTTGCATGCATAGATTGACTGCGAGAGAGACCATCATTGCCTCCAAGCCTGGCATTACCCTCCCCTGGAGGAAGGCAAAGCCACTGTGGCGACCATACTCCCGGGGGCACCACATTCCCCCTAGTGCAAGTCAGCACTCCTGGACTGAACAAAAACATGAAACATATAAACAGTTAGACAATAATAATTGTACAAGAGTTAAAAATTAAAAAGTTACAAAAACCAAGTGCTTCAAAATTGGTCCTATGATGATAAGTCCAAGCATCAATGTCCATGGTCCATTCCTGGGCAAATGGTGAACTACAGTATATACAGGAAAGTTTTTGACCACACAAGTCCTGTGGTACAATGTCCTAAAACAAAACTGGCAAATCTAAAGGAAACTCTTACAGGTTACCTGTAGGCACAAAACTTGAAAAACAGTTACATTTATACACACATACTGTTAGGGACGGCGGAACGCACCAAATATAAATAATAGGAGGTGCGTTCGCCGCCCGGGGTCCACCGTGCGGTAGGTGACAAGACCGCTGCTGGACAATGGCAGACTCGCTGGCTAGCAAAGTGCTGCACTCGGGCTAACGTCACCCGAGCAGTGAAGGCGGACTCTGTTAAGCCACAGAGACGCCCTAATATAAATTAGGAATGAGCGCTGGGTCTGTTAACTCCACAGGACCAGCCGGCGTGTGGCGTCGCAGCCGCGAACGCCAATAAATGCTGCTACTGCAGCGCAGCGGTAGCTATAGCCGCTAGACGACGGCGCCAGAAAGTCGGACACCGTTGGACGCTAGTGTACAGTGCAGGAAGCACAGTGGTGCATAGCTTGCCACTAACTGGAGCTGACTATAACCAACACTATGTCACCATTCGTATTATCAGAGGGAAGGGGGTTTCAAATAAGTCGGTCACCAGACACATGCATCCATCACCTTACACACACAGCATAATAGTCTACACTAGCGCATGGCCGAGCCGCCATGCGGGCTTTTTATAGCCATGCGCTTCCGAGACCTTACAGTACTCTGGGAAGGACCAATCAGATCCGACACAGGACCTGAGCATGTGACCCCTGTTCTCCACTGAGAGGTCATCTTGCGGGCATGCCCAGCAGCACGGCGAGAGGACTTAGCCTCTGGAGCGGTTCCCTGCAGAGCAAGTTGCGCTACTATTGCTGCACCAGAGGTGGCAGCAACATCCAGGCTCACAGAGCGAGTCTGAGCAGGACGCCTGGATCGCTGAGCAGGTCCCAGAGCGGTCGGAAGGGAATGGGTGACTGCTGGATGTACGGCTCTAGATTCCTGTTGTGCAGTCCCAGGAATCCGACGCCTAACATTACCCCCCCTCCTAGGGCCCCCCCACGCTGAGCCTCGCTGCGCTCAAAGGCCGCAATCAGGAGTGGAGCATGGATATTCTCCACCGGCTCCCAGGTCTGAGCCTCCGGTCCATGACCCTTCCAATCCACCAAATAAAATTTTTTGCCACGGACAATCCTGCATCCCACAATGGCGTTAACCTCAAACTCGTCAGACGACAAGTCTGATGACCCGGCAGATGACTCAGAAAACCGGGCCATATGAACTGGTTTGAGGAGCGATACATGGAAAACGTCAGAAATGACTAAGCGTGGAGGAAGAGCCAGGCGGTAGACCACCGAGCTAATTCGCTCGAGGACCTTGAAAGGTCCAATGTATCGCGACGCGAACTTGGGGGACTCGACTTGCAGTTTGATATTTCGGGTAGAGAGCCACACCATGTCACCGGGGGAGAAGCTTGGAGCGGGTCACCGATGTGTGTCGGCAGATGCCCTCATCCTTTCTTTAGAGGCCCGGATAGCATCCTGAGTGCGATCTCAGATGTCACGAGCCTCCACTGCCCAGTCTACCACCCTGGAGTCAGCGGAAGACATTGGCATCGGGACAGGGACGCGTGGATGTTGGCCTTAGTTTAGAAGAAAGGGCATCTGACCAGTGGAATCAGCCACTGCATTGTTCAGGGCAAACTCAGCCCATGGTAGCAAGGATGCCCAGTCATCCTGCCTGGCGGAGACAAAATGCCGTAGGTACGTGACCAAGGTTTGGTTGGCTCTTTCAACCAAGCCGTTTGTCTCGGGATGGTAAGCGGAGGACAGATTTAGCTCAATGCTGAGTAGACTGCAGAGCTCCCTCCAGAACCGAGACGTGAACTGGGGACCTCGATCACTAACAATTTTGTCCGGCATGCCATGTAGGCGGAATACGTGTTTTATGAACAGTGTAGCAAGACCACGAGCGGAAGGCAACGGTGCGAGTGGCACCAAATGCACCATTTTAGAAAAATGGTCGGTGACCACCCAGATGACTGTACTGCCACCGGACTTGGGCAAGCCAACCACAAAATCCATGCCATCCATCTCCCAAGGTCTATCTGCCACTGGCAGGGGATACAATAACCGGGCCGGCCTCTGTCTAGAGGGTCTGTTCCGTGCACACAAGACGCATGCCTGTACATATTCCTTGACATCTTGAGCCATATGCGGCCACCAGTACGACCTAGCCAGGAGTTCTGTGGTCCATTTATTGCCAAAGTGACCACCCACCCTGGAGGCGTGTGCCCAGGCTAGAACCTCCGGCCGTAGCTGAGGAGGCACCGAGGTCTTGCCCGGCGGCACTGACTCGAGAGCAACTGGGACCATGGTCGCAAGACTCTCCGACGGGAGAATTAGCCGAGGCTCAGCCTCTCCTTCCTCCGCTGAAACCACTGAGCGTGAGAGAGCATCTGCACGGACGTTCTTCTCTCCTGAGAGGTAGTGCAGGGTGAAGCGGAAGTGGGAAAAGAAGAGCGACCACCTAGCCTGACAAGAGTTCAGGCGCTGAGCCGTCTGCAAATAGACCAAATTTTTGTGATCTGTATATACCTGGAAGGGAAACCGAGCTCCCTCCAGGAGATGTTTCCACTCGGAAAAGGCCAATTTCATTGCTAGCAGCTCCCTGTCGCCGATGGAGTAATTCTTCTCCACTGGTGAGAAGGTCTTAGAGAAGAAGAAGCAGGTATGCTTCCGACCTTGAGCATCCTTCTGGAAAAGGACTGCTCCTGCACTGACGGAAGAGGCATCTACCTCCAGAATAAATGGTTTATCCACATCGGGACGGTGTAAGATGGGAGCGCCAGCAAAATGAGATTTTATAGCTGCGAAGGCCTTGGAGACCTGTTCTGACCAAGCGTTGGGGTTAGCTCCTTTTTCAGTGAGCGCAACTAATGGAGCTACCAATGTGGAAAAGTGAGGTATAAACTGACGTTAATAATTCACGAACCCCAAGAAGCGCTGCACCGCTTTGAGTGAATGGGGTTCCTGCCAGTCCATTACCGCTTGTAGTTTGGCCGGATCCATAGCCAATCCCTGGGCCGAAATGATGTAGCCCAGGAACGGCAAGGATTCATGCTCAAACTGACACTTGCCCTACTTGGCATTGAGAGAATTCACCCGCAGACGGTCAAAGACCCTGCAGACTTCTCTCCGGTGGGTGGTCAAATCTGGCGAGAAGATGAGGATGTCATCCAGATAGACCACCACTGAGGTAAAAAGCATGTCGTGGAAGACGTCATTGACGAAGTCCTGGAAGACAGCAGGCGCATTGCAAAGGCCGAAGGGCATGACCAGATATTCATAGTGGTCATCCCTGGTATTAAAAGCTGTCTTCCACTCGTCTCCTTCGCGAATGCGGATCAGGTTGTATGCCCCCCGTAGATCTAATTTTGTAAAGATCCGGGCCCCTCGCAACCTGTCAAATAACTCAGAAATCAACGGCAGAGGGTATTTGTTTTTGACCGTTATAGCGTTGAGACCTCTGTAGTCAATACAGGGGCGTAACTCTACGCTCTTCTTCTGTACGAAGAAGAACCCTGCACCAGCCGGCGACACCGATTTTCTGATAAAACCTCTAGCCAGGTTCTCCCGAATATATTGAGACATAGCCTCTGTCTCAGGGAGTGATAGCGGATACACACAGCCTCTAGGAGGTTCTGTGCCTGGCATGAGATCTATCGGGCAATCGTATGGACGGTGTGGCGGGAGCGTCTCCGCAGATTTTTTGGAGGAGACGTCCGCGTACTGGTGGTAGGGTTTAGGAAGCGCGGAGAGATCCGCAGGCACTTCAGTGGAAGCCACCTGAAGACTGCCCCTCAGACACCTTCTCTCACAGTCCTTGCTCCAACCCAGTATCTTCCCTGACGCCCAATCAATATGAGGGGAGTGGCAACGGAGCCAGGGAAGCCCAAGAAGCACCTGGTCAATGCCATCAGGCAAAATGAGCAGGGACAGAGTCTCACGATGGGAGGGAGAGGTAGAAAGCCCAAGTGGAGCTGTCTGATGGGTCACCAGAGAGGGCAAATGTGCACCGTTAACCACCATGATGGTCAAAGACTGGGGCAGCAACTCCAGGGGAATAGCGTGTTTCTGGGCAAAGGTTGAGGACATAAAATTCCCCTCGGCCCCGGAATCCACGATAACCTCTGCCTCCCAGGTGGAGGACCCACTGTCTAAAATGCCCCGGAATACCGGTTTGGGTGAAAAGGGTTTCATATTGGACAGACCACCACCTACGGCCACCAAACGTGGAGGTTTTTTCGCCCGCAGAGGACACGTGCTAGCCGAGTGACCAAACTGTCGGCACTGATAGCAATGTACAGAGCTTCGTATCGGACATGGCTTGGGGCCGGTGCGAGACACCTCCATAGGTTCAGAGGATGCAAGCTCCTGTGCAGGGTATCTCAGCGGCTCGGTGAAGGTGGGAGCCAAGTTAACCCTTCGTCTGGACTGTGCACGTTCCAGCCCGCGCTCCGTAAACCGGAGGTCAATGCGGGTGGAGACGGCAATCAGTTCCTCCAGACTTGTGGGAACTTCTCTGGTAGCTAGAGCATCCTTGACGTGCTCAGCTAGCCCTCTCCAAAACACCAGGACTAATGCTTTGTCCAGCCACTCTAATTCGGAAGCCAGTGTCCGGAACCGGACGGCATAATGGCTAACCGAAAGCGACCCCTGTGTTAGGGATAGCAATTGGAGAGAAGTATCGCGCGTGATTCGTGGTCCCAAAAAGACCTGCTTCAGGGCCGTGAGGAACTGAGCAGCACCCTGAACCACAGGATCATCACGTTCCCACAATGGCGTGGCCCACTGTAATGCCCTGCCAGACAATAATGAGACAATAAATCCCACCTTAGCCCGCTCTGTAGGGAATCGTACAGCCAGTAACTCCAGCTGAATTGAGCACTGGCTGACGAATCCCCTACAGGTGGCGCTGTCACCCGAAAACTTGTCGGGGAGCAGGGGGCGAGAAATTGTCGGCATGGGCACCCGTGAGACAGACTCAGCGACTGTCTGAGCAGCAGCTAGCGCAGCATTCGCAGCTGAGTTGGCGCTCTCAATAGCCGCCAACCTGCTCTCCAGCTGCCGAATGTAGCGATGCAGTTGCTGCACGTCTGCCATTACCAGCCAGACCCTGGCGCTAGTGTAACATTAGGGACGGCGGAACGCACCAAATATAAATAATAGGAGGTGCGTTCGCCGCCCGGGGTCCACCGTGCGGTAGGTGACAAGACCGCTGCTGGACAATGGCAGACTCACTAGCTGGTGAAGTGCTGCACTCGGGTTAATGTCACCCGAGGAGTGAAGGCGGACTCTGTTAAGCCACAGAGACGCCCTAATATAAATTAGGAATGAGCGCTGGGTCTGTTAACTCCACAGGACCAGCTGGCGTGTGGCGTCGCAGCTGCGAACGCCAATAAATGCTGCTACTGCAGCGCGGCGGTAACTATAGTCGCTAGACGACGGCGCTGGAAAGCTGGACACCGTCGGACGCTAATGTACAGTGCGGGAAGCACAGTGGCGCATAGCTTGCCACTAACTGCAGCTGACTATAACCAACACTATGTCACCATTCGTATTATCAGAGGGAAGGGGGTTTCAAATAAGTCAGTCACCAGACACATGCATCCATCACCTTACACACACACAGCATAATAGTCTACACTAGCGCATGGCCAAGCAGCCATGTGGGCTTTTTATAGCCATGCGCTTCCGGGACCTTCCAGTACTCTGGGAAGGACCAATCAGATCCGACACAGGACCTGAGCATGTGACCCCTGTTCTCCACTGAGAGGTCATCTTGCGGGCATGCCCAGCAGCACGGCAAGAGGACTTATCCTCTGGAGCGGTTCCCTGCAGAGCAGGTTGCGCTACCATTGCTGCACCAGAGGTGGCAGCAACATCCAGGCTCACAGAGCGAGTCTGAGCAGGATTCCTGGATCGCTGGGATTGCTGAGCAGGTCCCAGAGCGGTCGGAGGGGAATGGGAGACCGCTGGATGTACGGCTCTGGATTCCTGTTGTGCAGTCTCAGGAATCCGACGCCTAACACATGCAATTTCAACATTTATATTTATCTATATACGATATCTGACGGGTGGTATCCCTTGTGTAATGCGGGTAGACCTACGTAATACTGGTGTAGTGGGTAATGTACTGGATACACTACTGGGGGTTCTGCATGGCACAGGGATCCTAGATTGTCTGTGAGCTCTTAGACTCACCAGGGGCATAACAGGTTCACAACTGGCAGGGCGAGGGTTCTCTGGCTCCACTGCTGGTGTGGCATCTGCTGCCTGATTTTCCTGATCCTCAGGAATTCCTTGAGTCACATCTTCCTGTGCTACCAATTGGGGAAAGGTCAACACCGGCACCACTATAGCATCATTTACTTTAGTCCAATTCGCAGGGAATTCCCCAAGTATTGTGCTGACCTTCTCTTCTTCCTCTATAGGCTGGATGTTATCTGGTTCTTCCACTCTTTCCTTCAGCAGGTCAGGACATAGTTTCAGGTGATCTCTTGATATTGCTGCTGAGGTTTCTCCTCCATCTTTGCTAATAAGGCATACCTTGGTATTATCAATATTCGAGGGCAGAATGGTATAAGGTTCAGCTTCCCATTGATCATCCAATTTGTGCAATCTTCTCTTCCTTTTTAAGACTTGTTCTCCCGGCGACAAAGGAACGGCAGGTGCATTTTGATTGTAAAGCTTTTCCTGCTTTTGTCTTGCCTGGGTTAGACTCTTTTCCACGCATTCTTGAACTCTTCGGTACTGTTGTTGTCTTTCTGTATCCCAGTCAGCATCTGGTGGCGTTACTTCGGGCCTAAGGACTCCCATGTCCAAATCAATAGGCAGTTTACCATGTTTTGCTCTCATTAAGTAAGCTGGGGTACAGTTGGTGGAATTCACTGGAATATGGTTGTAGAGGTCCACCAGATCTGGCAACTTCTCTGGTCACAGATTCCTCTCCTCCAAGGGCAAAGTCTTCAGTAGGTCAATCACTACCTGGTTCATCTTCTCACACATGCCATTGGTCTGTGGGTGGTACGGTGTTGTCCGGATATTCTTACAACCATACAAGTTACAGAATTCCTGGAACACTTCTGCCTCGAAAGCTGGACCTTAATCTTTAAGCACTCTTTCAGGATATCCATGTGGTCTACAGAAGTGCTGTTGGAATGCTCTGGCTGCTGTCTGATCTTTGACAGGCACAACTACCAGGAATCTTGAGTAGTGGTCCACAATGGTAAGAGCATAGATGTAGCCGGACCGGCTTGGAACCAGCTTCACATGGCCCAGGGCTACCAACTCAAGGGGCTGTTTGGTGGTGATTGGCTGTAGAGGAGCTCTCTGGCTGTTTCAATCCTTTCTGCGCAGGTTACATTGTCCACACTCCCGGCACCACCTCTCAATGGCTTTCCTCATACCAGCCCAGTAGAACCTCTCCCGGAGCAAGGCTTCCAACTTCTTCCATCCGAAGTGTCCAGCTCCATTGTGGTAGGTTTCCAGGACCATTGATGCCTCTCCCCTTGGGACTATCACCTGCCAAACCAGCTCATGAGTGCGGGCATTGATACTCCTCCGACACAGCTTTCCTTCATAAATGAATAGCCAACCTCTTTCCTTCCACAACTGCTGGGTCTCTTCAGGAGCATCCGACTCTGGGTGTGAGTCAGCTTGTGACAGTAGCTCCTTCACCAGGCGGACTGCAGGGTCACCATCTTGTGTTTCTGCCCAGTCATGATGGGGCAATGGATTCAGGTTGACCTCCTTCAAGCCAGACCGTCTGTTTTTCACTCCTTGAGCACGTTGGGCCGCGAGTGGCCGGTGGAAGGGAGGTATCTATTTCTTCAAGAGCCTCAGGATCTTCTCCTGCATATGGTAGGTTAGGTTTTATGGACAGCACATCAGCATTTGCATTATTGTGCCCTGCCCGGTACTTGATGGTAAACTTATAGTTATATAGCCGAGCCATCCATCGCTCTTCCAGTGCACCTAGTTTTGCAGTGTCCAAGTGCATCAACAGGTTGTTGTCCGTGAAGATAGTGAACTTGGCGGAGGCTAGGTAATGTTTGAACCTTTCGGTGACAGCCCAGACCATGGCAAGGAACTCCAGCTTGAAAGAACTGTAGCTGTCAGGGTTCCTTTCGGTGGGGAGCAGCTTCCTGCTGGCATAGGAGATCACTCTTTCTTTCCCATTCTGTACCTGCGACAGTACTGCTCCTAGTCCCACGTTGCTAGCATCAGTGTACAGCACAAAGAGTTTGTCATAATCTGGTTAGGCCAGAACTTCATCTCCTGTGAGAGCCATCTTCAATCTGGTGAAGGACCTTTCCAACTCTTCAGTCCATTCAAAGGTGGAATTTTTCTGTTTGTTCTTCTTAGACTGCCCCACCAGAAGATTTTGCATAGGGGTTGCTGTTTCAGTAAAGCCTTTGATGAATCTTCAGTAGTAGCCTACCAGTCCAAGGAATTGGCGTACTTCATGAAGGTTGCTGGGCTTCAGCCAGTCCCGGATGACTGTGACCTTATCAGGATCTGGTGCCACACCTTCCGCGCTGACCACATGACCGTGCTCAAGGAGTGAACTCACAGAGACCCATTGGAGTGGTAAATGTTGTTTTCTCCTTGTCTGCCCCTGCCACAGGAACCTGCCAATACCCACTAGTGAGATCTAAGGTGGAAAAGTAGTTAGCAGTTTTAAGTGCAGCTAATGATTCCTCAATTCTAGGTAGTGGATAGGCGTCTTTATGTGTAATGCTGTTAATTTTCCTGTAATCAACACACATTCTCATGGTACCATCCTTTTTCTTTACAAAAACTATGGGAGCTGCCCATGGGCTACAACTGTCTCTGATAACGCATGCTTCCTTCATCTCCCTTAACATACTCTTAGCACATTGGTATTGTGTTGGGGGTATAGGTCGGTACCTCTCCTGTATGGGTGGATGGTCTTCAGTGGGGATATGATGTTGAACCCCTTTTGCCCGCCCAAAATCTAGTGGGTGTTTGCTGAATACCCGCTCATACTCTTATGTCACTCTGTAAACCCCATTTTTCTGGTAGGAGGGCGTAGAGTCAGTTCCCACCTGCAGTTGCTGGCACCACTCCTCCATCTGCTTCCCAGAGCCTTTGTCCCCCACCTGATCGGATGAGACCAAGGGCTCTGCTGCCTGCAAAGAGTTGTTATTGACAGTGAGCAGCTTAGCAACTGTGGCGTACCGAGGTATCGTGGCCTCCTCCTCCCCACAATTCAAAAGGCGTACAGGTACTCTCCCTTTCATACATCAACCACCCCTCTGGCTGTCAGGACAGTGGGCCTGCTATCGGAGTATATTGGTTCTACCAATGCCTGGTAATCTCTCCCTCTAAGACCTATAGCTGCCTGACACCAAACCAACATTTCACATCTGGGGGGTATTGCAATGGGGAAGGGATCACTCACTCTGACACTGCCAATTTCTCCTCCAGAGACTTCTACCTGTTGTCTTTGTATCAGGGCTCTGATCTCCTTCTGCAGGACTCGTTGTTCACTGGAACCAGCAGTCTCAGCCACCTGTTGCAACAAGACAATAACCTCGGACAGACAGTTTTCAATTACATTTGTACCAAGAGTCATCATGGGATTACATTCACGTCGGTCAATATCAACAACTATCAGACCTTGAGATTTCAGCTCTACCCGACCCACTTTAACAGTAATTTCTTTACATCCTATCTGCGGCAAAGACTGACCATTACTGGCAACTACTGTCAGTTCATCAGTTGGGCCACGGGTAAGTTCTGAATCAGCCCAATACCTCTTGTAAAGAATGTACGGCATAGTGGTCACCAGGGAGCCAGTGTCCAGCAAAGCGTTCATGGGGATGCCGTCCATCACCACAGGTAGGATCGGTCTCCCTCCCACATACTTGGCTCGCCAGTTTCTTAGGCCTTGTGGTCCTACTCCTGAGGGTTGGCCCTCTGCCCCAGGGGTTGCTTGTTTAAAGGACAAAATCTTGCAAGATGACCGGCCTTGTAGCAGCGACGACAGATGGGATGTCCATCCTGGTCATAGCTATCATTGTTCCTCCCTCGAAGTGGCAGGGCTCTCCTCCTCCGGAGCCACGGGACATCATCTGGACTGGAAGAAAGCTGGATATTTTCCTTTGAGGACACCTGCAGGGACTGCACGGTTTTGGTAAGTGCAGCCATCCCTTTGGTTAACTCCTGGACCTAAAGACACAGCTCCTCAGTTGGATCTTTATCCAGAGTCTGTGCATCAGCCTCCACATGGGTGGAAGGGAAATATGTTCTGGTAGTAAGTGATCGCTGGGCACCTAGGGGGCGCTGGACGGCTGTCAGTGGGTTCCTGCAGTACCCGTATAGCCCTGTCCTTAAAATCAGCAAAGTCCATATCAGGGTCTTGCAGGGTTATCATAGAATCGTAGAGTTGGAAGGGACCTCCTGGGCCATCTGGTCCAGCCCCCTGCTCAAAGCAGGATTCGCTAAATCATCCCAGTCAGATGTCTGTCCAGCCTCTGTTTGAAGACTTCCATTGAAGGAGAACTCACCACTTCTCATGGCAGCCTGTTCCACTCATTGATCACTCTAACTGTCAAAAAGTTTTTTCTAATATCTAATCTGTGTCTCCTCCCATTCAGTTTCATCCCATTGCTTCTAGTCTTTCCTTGTGCAAATGAGAATAAAGTTGATCCTTCTACAATGTGAAAGCCCTTTAGATATTTGTAGACAGCTATTAAGTCTCCTCTCAGCCTTCTCTTTTGCAAACTAAACATTCCCAAATCCTGCAACCTTTCCTCATAAAACAGGGTTTGCAGACCGGTCACCATTCTGGTCGCTCTTTTCTGAACTTGCTCCAGTTTGTTGATGTCTTTTTTAAAATGTGGTGCCCAAAACACAATATTCCACATGAGGTCTGACCAAAGAGGAGTAGAGGGAAATAATGACTTCACGTGATCTAGACTGTATGCTTCTGTTAATACATCCTAGAATTGCATTTGCCTTTTTTGCTGCTGCATCACACTGCTGACTCATATTCAGTCTGTGATCAATTAGTATACCCAAGTCTTTTTCACATGTGCTGTTGCTTATCCCTATTCCTCCCATTCTGTATATGCTTTTTTCATTTTTATTGCCCAGATGTAGTACTTTGCATTTTTCCTTGTTAAAAACCATTCTGTTAGTTGCTGCCCACTGCTCCAGTTTATTTATATCTTTTTGAATCCTCTCTCTCTTCTCTAGTATTAGCTATCCCTCCTAGCTTTGTGTCATCAGCAAATTTAATCAGTTTACCCTCAATTCCTTCATCTAAATCATTGATAAAGATGTTGAACAATACAAGGCCCAGGACAGAGCCCTGTGGTACCCCACTTGAGACATTCTTCCAACTGGATGTGCAGCCATTTACGACCACTCTTTGGGTTCGATCACTAAGCCAGTTATGAATCCACCTAACAGTTGCCTTGTCCATTCTATACTTAGTCATTTTTTCAATAGGGAATGTATGACATACTTTGTCAAATGCTTTGCTGAAGTCAAGATATACTATATCTACAGCATTTCCTTGATCTACCCAATCAGTGATTCCATCATAGAAGGAAATTAAGTTAGTCTGACATGACTTATTAGTTACAAACCCATGCTGACTCTGTTAATCACTTAATTCTTATCCAGGTACTGACATAAATGTTGTTTAATAATTTGTTCAAAGATCTTTCCTGGTATAGAAGTCAGACTCACCGGCCTATTGTTGCCTGGGTCCACCTTCTTCCCCTTTTTGAAGATAGGAACAACAATTTGCTCTTCTACAGAACTTCTGGGACTTCTCCTGTTCTCCAAGAATTTTCAAAGATTATGGAGAGGGGTTCAAAAATTTCTTCTGCTATCTCCTTCAGTACTCTGGGGTGTAATTCATCTGGACCTGGAGACTTGAATTCATTTAGGTTAGCTAAGTGTTTCCTCACTATCTTTCTGTTTATAGATATCCTGAATTTTTCTATTCCCTTAATAGGACAGTGAAGAACAGTTGATGTTACATTTCCTTTCTGAGAGAAAACAGATGCAAAATAGGAATTTAAAAGTTTGGCCTTCTCAACATCCTGTCTTACCATTTCAATACAAAAATGGTGGGGGGAACAAGAGGTGCAATAGTGCACTATCACTAGTGACACTTGAAATATGAGCGGTATAATACAGTTCCACTCACCTATTCCAGTTGTGTAACCCACAACTGGCTTGAGAGCATATCACAGAATCAGCTGCAGCAGGACCTCCACCAACGACTCGCACGTGGAAAAACCTTCAGAAAGTTGTGGGAAGCAGGGTGTGTTGCAGTCCGCACTGCCGAGATTCACAAATCACCTGGGATGCAAGATGTTGTAGGGCGCCGAAACGCGTAGGAGGAAATAAAGGAGTACACTGCTACAACATCTTGCATCCCAGGTGATTTGTGAATCTCGGCAGCGCGGACTGCAACACACCCTGCTTCCCACAACTTTCTGAATGTCTTACCATTTCATCATTTTCATCCTGTAAAAATCCTATAGCATCTTTGACTTTTCTTTTACTTTTGACATATCCCCAAAATCCTTTATTATTGTTTTTGACATCTCTTGCAAGCCTCAATTCATTGTCAGCTTTAGTTAATCTGATTTGTGCCCTGCAGGTTCTGCAGACAGCATTATATTCTTCTTTAGATATGCCTCCCTCTTTCCATTTTATAAACATTTTTTTCTTCCTTTTTAGCATGTGCTTAAGTTCTGTGTTGATCCATCCTGGTTTCCTTAAATGCTTCCTATTCTTCCCTCTTTTCGGAATTGTTAACAATTGTGCTTTGAGAATTTCATTTTTCAAGATTTCCCATCCTTCCTGGACATTTTTGTCTTTAAAGCTATCCAGCCATTGGATCCCTCCAATTCTCTTTCTGAGTCCCTTAAAATCTGCCTTTCTGAAATCTAACCTTGACGTCTGAGTCTTCACAGGTCTTCCTCCTCTAGTCATCCAAAATTCTAAAATAGCATGGTCGCTACCTCCTAGGGTCCTAGCCACTTTTACCTCCTCAACCATTTCCTCCCTGTTTATAAGGATTAGATCCAAGGTAGCAGTCCCCCTTGTTTTCTCCCCTACCTTCTGGAAGATAAAGTTGTCAGCAAGAGAAGATAAGAATTTCCTTGACCTGTTAGTTTTGCCTGAGAGAGATTCCCAACAAATGTCTGGATAGTTGAAATCTCCCATGACAACTATGTCATATTTTTTGGAGAACTTGGCCATTTGATGCATAAATAGCTCATCCATATCTTCAGCTTGCACAGGTGGCCTGTAGTAAATGCCAACAATCGTGTACTTTCCATTGTTCTGTCCTTGTATTCTTACCCAAACAGTTTCCACAGAATTCCCAGTCTCTGAAGCTTCAGTCTCTGTGCAGATAAACGCGTTTCTAACATACAATGCGACACCTCCTCCTCGTTTATCAAGTCTGTTTCTTGCAAATAAATTGTATCCTTCTAGTCTTGTATTCCAATCATGTGTATTGTCCCACCAAGTTTCAGTGATTCCAATGACATCATATTTCTTTTCCTGCGTTAGTAGTTCTAATTCTCCTTGTTTGTTGCCCATGCTTTGTGCATTAGTATAGAAACATTTTAGTTTGTGATTGGTTTCTCTTTCTCTAATATTTTTATTAATTAGATTCTTTTGTCTTTGTTCTTCCTTTCCACTTCTAATAGCAGAGTTCTCAATAGCATTTGTCAGGTGTATGGCTTTTTCTGGTCTTTTGCTTCCCTTCCCATGTTGTTCTAGTTTAAAGCTCTCCTTACAAGTGTAGCAAGGCGACTTCCAAATACATGTTTACCAGTCTTCGTAAGGTGCACCCCATCTCTAGCAAGTAGTCCATCGTATACAGTAGGTAATTCACTCCGTGATCCAGAAATCCAAATTGTTGCTGACGATACCATCGACGTAGCCAGTTGTTCACCTGCAGAATCTTATTCCACCTCCTTGTTCCATGGCCATCCACTGGGAGGATGGAAGAGAAGACCACCTGCACTCCCAGTTCTTTCACTTTCTTGCCTAAGTTTTCAAAGTCTCTGCAGATGGTTTCCAGGTCGTTTCTTGCGGTGTCATTTGTCCCCACATGTAGTAGCAGGAATGGGTAGTCATCTGTAGGTCTGAAGAGTCCTGATATCCTGTCAGACACATCTTTAATTTTTGCACCTGGAAGACAGCACATTTCTCTTGAAGTTATATCCGGTCTGCAGACAGCGGCCTCTGTTCCTCTCAACAGGGAATCCCCCATGACCACCACTCTCCGTTTCTTCTTCACAACATTTTTCTTTCTCCATCCAGGAGGACTCTGAAGGCGTACAACGTTGCTGTTTGTGGGCAAAGTCTTATCCTGAAGTATTTCTTCATAGTTTTCCTGCGTGAGAGCCTGGTACTGGTTCCTGAGAAGTATGGGTGCTGACTGCCTCCTGATCCTCCTGCTTCTCTGGGTCACATGTTTCCATTCCTCTATTTCTTCAGGTGCACTTCGAATTTCTTCTCTTTCTGTAACATGAAGAGATAATTCTGCTCTGCCTAAGAACTCTTCACCTTCCTTAATGATCTTCAACGTAGCTAACCTCTCTTCGAGATTTTGAAACTTTTCCTCAGCAGGGACACAAGCTTGCATTTGTGGCATGTGAAGTTTGGCTTTTCCACTGGTAAGTCTGTGAACATGTAGCAAGAAATGCAGGTCACCAAATGGCTCCTGGCCTCTTCCATATTGAGATTTCTTAAAAACGATGAAAGATGAGCCAAAATTCCGATTTCCTCTTTTCAGCTGCAACGGCCAAAACCCAGTGATCGTTGAGGTCGCGGAGACTCTTCACTTATCCCAGAAGGCACTGGGAATATACAAATGATCTCCTCAGGACTCTTCCCCTGCGCAACTGTCCTCTGTGCGTACTGGATAGAAGACCTTCAATGAACTGCTCCTTTAACAGTTTATCTTCCTTCTTCACACTGTCAGGATCAACTTGCTTAACTGCTCGCAGCGCCTCCTGCAGGTTGAGAGCATAGTCCCTTATACTGTCCTGCGCCGGGTTGGCGGTGGCGTCCGCCGCTGCATCGCCTTGCGGCGCGGACAATCTCTTCCTCCCCCCTAGTTAACGTTAGCCAGGGCCAGGGGGTAGTGTGAGCTCACTGGCGGCCGCTTCGCAGGCCCGATGCTCCGGGCTCTAGGCCTCAGCTCCTCCTCTTCTCGCGCGCTGTCCTCTCTTTCCGCGCGGCACTTCACTTCTTCGCGCTCTGTGGCAGGCTCCACCCACGAAGGCCTGCCCCTTCTTCCCCCGCGCGCCAAGCAGCGCAGCAATGGCGGCAATTGGCGCCAATTTCACACACAGTCTTTTACACAAACACAGTCTATGGCACACAGGATCCGTAATCCTGTTCATGACGCCAAGTTGGGTCGCCCTCCCAGGGCTGTGGGGTACTCGGTACTGGGCCGGTATCAGTGGGATGTGTCACAGCAGCGGTGACCTGAACCGTGGCCCTGGACACCCAAGTAATAGAAAGATGTGAATGGTGGAATGTAGTTAGATGAATAGTTCGTGACGCCACCTGTGGTGTACGGCAAGGGAGGTGTTAAGCCGACGCTGCATGCAGATCCACTGGGACTGATGGTATGGTGGTATGCAGCAGCAAAGATGTAAAAGCTCCCCACAGGCGAAGCTATGGTCCCAGGGCAGTGTAGATGTTGTTGGCACGGGGATGTAGCAGTACCAGAAAGGTAGGAAGCAGACAAGACATAGCGGGGTGAAATTTCTGTACCTTTACTTGGTAACTGCAGTCCAGGGTCCTGATTACAGATGGCATTGGAGCAGGCTAGCCTGGAAGCAATTCAGGGATTCTCTCTCAGCAGATGGGCTGTGTAATCTCCTTAATAGCGCTTAATTTCAGGATCTCCAGAACCGAGTTACACTGAAGTTCCTCCTGACAGATGTATCCAAGAACCTCACTTGCACGGCAGAAAGCTGTAGCCTCTCTCGGGGACTCCTCTCTCCTGAGTCCTGGCTCACTATCCAAGCTGCTGTTGTGCCCTCAAGTCTTAGATGGGAGTAGGGCATTTAGAGCCTCCTACTCCTCTGGTGTCTGTTGCAGGACCGTTAGTATCCGTACAACCGTGGAGACCAGGCTCCAGTTCATGCGCTCTCTCCAGAGATGAGCTCTTCCTCTCAGCTCTATCTCAGCGCTCCTTCCACACGTCTGCACACTTTACCCTCCACAGACTAACTCCTACTCTCTCCTCTTGGCCCTCAGAGAGCACTCCTCCCCTTTAATCCCGGTTCAGAGTTCCCCCTGCTGGCCTGGAGTGGAACTATGTTGCATGCATAGATTGACTGCGAGAGAGACCCATCATTGCCTCCAAGCCTGGCATTACCCTCCCCTAGAGGAAGGCAAAGCCACTGTGGGGACCATACTCCTGGGGGCGCCACACATAGCAAGGACAAAACACGGCACGAGAGACAACACAAGACATGACATGGGACAAGAGGCAGAATACAAGCACAGAGCGTGTGCAGAGACGCACTACAGGGCAGAGTGCAGGGGCACAGAATACAGGGAGCGACCCAGCAGACCAAGCAGCCATGCAGGGAAGCAACACGATACTCAGGCCCCGACCATAGGAATGGGCGGTCTGATATAGAGCATTAGCACCTGCACTTCCGGGTCAGGACCAGGAGAGGACTTCCGGTTCAGATCCTCCAGGATCATAGAGAGGCAAGCTAGATCAGATTCTACTGGACCATAGAGAGGGTCACATAATCAGGGCCTCCAGAACCATTGAGATGATTGCTGGATCAGATACTGCTGGACATACCGTCTTTCCCCGAATATAAGACACCCCCGAATGTAAGACGTACTAGGGGAATAATGGGGGATGCCTAATGTAAGACATCCCCCGTTTATAAGACATAGCGGATCAGCGGTGCCCCGAAAGTAAGACGTTGTGCGGTACCGGTATAATGCATTAGGTTTAACATACCGGTACCGGTGCCTGTGTCCCCCTGTGTCCCCCGGGCAGAAGTCAGGGCCTCTCTGATTGGCCCAGCGACTTCTGTGAGCCCGCCCGCCGGCCGCCGCCCTGACGTCACCGCTCATTGGCCAGTGTCCCCCTGCACGAGGAAGAAGAAGCCTGCCCTGCCCTGTCCCGCACCGCAGAGGAATCGCCATCCGGTAAGCAATGGCTGTGGGATACTGTACAATGGCAGGCTGTGAGATACCGTACTGTAATGGCAGCAACCCTTCTGTATGGCAGGCTGCTGTGGGATACTGTATGGGACTGTATGGGTGACTGTGATACGGAACCATAAGCAATGCTTATACGCTATATTTTTGCCCCCAGACATGAGTGGTTCCGGTCCAAGTAAAAGGAAGAGCTACTCTGTGGAGTATAAAAAAGCCATGGTTGAAGAATCTTGGGGCAAAAATGTAGTGGAGTTCTGCAAGGAGAAGATGTTGGATCACCGACTGTTCCAAAAATGGCGTGCAGAATACACTAACCTGAGTGAGAAAGCGGAGAGTGGAATGGCTAAAAGGCGTAAGGTTGGATGTGGTCGGCAGCCAATGTATCCCGAGCTGGAAAGCCTGGTGTGTGAGTGGGTTGCTGACAGGAGAGCGAAGACATTGGTGGTGACCAGGGCTCAGATTCAGGAGTATGCCCTTGCTGTGGCACCACAGTTTGACATTACCCCTGAACAATTCAAGGCGTCACAGCACTGGGTGGATAACTTCATGGAACGCAATGACCTGTCTCTGAGAAGATCCACGACCCTCTTTAGGCTGGAAGATGCAGAGATTGTGAAACGTGCATTTGCCTACAAGAAGTTTGTGGATGACACTGACTTCTCCAAATACAATCTTTGCCACATGATCGCCATGGATGAAACTGCTGTGTTCATGGGCCAAGCAGCTCAAACCACCGTTGATCAACGAGGTGCCTCCTCAGTGTACGTTCCCTCCACCGCTTATGAAAGTGCACGTGTCACCTGCATTTTGGCGATTCGTCTGGATGGCACTAAAGTCACACCTTTGCTGATTTCAAAGGGCAAGAAGGACAAGATAGAGCGGGTTTCTGGTATTTATGTGCTGGAAACGGAAAAAGCCTGGGCCACACAAGCGGTTATAAGGAAGTGGATTGATTTAATGCTGCCGCTTGTTATGCGAGGGAGCAAAAGAGGGATGCTGATCTGGGATGCAGCCAGCACACACCGGGCTAAAGACATGAAAAACTTCCTTCATGAGCGACGTATCGACCAGATCATGATTCCGGCAGGGATGACGGCTTATCTCCAGACTCTGGATAGCGCCATAAACAAGCCCTTCAAGGACAATCTGCGTGCGGAAATCAATGACTACATTGAAAACCGTATGGAGAGGAACGTACGTGGGAACTTTGTTAAGCCAAAACTGCCTGAGATTGTGAACTGGGTGAAGAATTCATGGGATAAGATCAGTGACACCTGCATTGAAAATGCACTGCGAGCTGGCTACCTGGACAAGGCCTGCTCATTTCAGGACAGTGCCATTGCTACCCATGAGAGATATGGGCCAATGATTCAGGCGGAAATGGATTCCCGAGAGTCCCAAGAAAATCCACAGGAACCTCAGAGTGTGGATGTTTACGATGATGTTCCTGAAGATGATGACATGGTTGTCATCGAATAAATCTTGTTTTATCTTCCAGTATAACTTATTCAGACTGTTCATTGTTACCGTTTTTCATTGTTTTAAATGTTTTACATGTTATACATGGAAATACCGTCATGATACGGTTGTAACAAGACATTCTTGGCACTTTCTTGGGCACTTGGTTTAATAAAACTGTTTTGTGGTGAACACCACACTGTTCAGCTTGTTAATAAATGTTATTTTTTGGTTAAAAGAAAAATCGTCATTTTTTTTTTTCTAATATAAGACATACCCCGAAAGTAAGACATAGTGGGACTTTTGGGGGTCAAAAGAATGTAAGACACTGTCTTATATTCGGGGAAACACGGTAGAGAGGGTCACATGATCAGGGAGTCCAGGACCATAGGGAGGATTGCTGGATCAGATTCTGCTGGACCATAGTGACAATCACAGCAGGCAGAGCAGAGATGGCTGGTCACACAGCAACGGCATGTAGCCATGAGGTAAAACATACATGCGCACTGGCAATGGCAGGCAGCTATGAGATGAGGTGCGCGTGCACACTGCTCCAGGCATCTTGCAACACAACAGTCACGAGGTGCGTGTGCACACTGCTTCCAGGGATCTTGCAGCATAAGACATAACGGGCATGATAGTTCAGTGCACGTGCACACTGCTCCAGGAGTCATGCGGCATAACACATATGGCGGGCATGATAGTTCGGTGCACGTGCACATTGCTCCAGGGGTCATGCGACATAACAGACATGGCGGGTATGATAGCTCGGTGCGCGTGCACACTGCTCCAGGGGTCATGCGACATAACAGACATGGCGGGCATGATAGTTCAGTGCGCGTGCACACTGCTCCAGGGTTCATGCGACATAACAGACATGGCGGGCATGACAATGTCTGTTATCTGCTAGGACACTTTGCATCTCTTTGAGTGTTTGTATGCAGATCACATTAGTGATGTATCATCAAATCCTTGTGATAATTATTGGAGCAGAGACAACTAGGAAGTTGCAGTGACTGTCCTGCATGGCCGCCACATAAGAACCCTGAGAGCAGGGGTGCAATGTTAGCGGTTGTTACCGGGCCCGTGAAGGTGAGGAGCCCGCTGACACCAAAGCTAACATCAACTGGATGTGTGTCCTCAGATGCACATTCAGCTAAAGTGTATACCCGCCTTGTCTGTGCGCTTCCATACACGCTGCCAGCCATTCAGAGGCCAGCAGCTGACATTGGTGTACACGTGACTGGGGGTGCAGGGCAGTGACGTCATGAGCTCCTGTCGCATGCACGCTGAAATCTGCTGCGTGACTTTAGAAGAGGATGCGGTGTTGTTGTTTTTTCTGCACATCAAAATACAGTGGCAGAATGGAGGCATGTATACCAGGATGAGGCCCAGGATAAGGGACATATACACCAGGATGAGGGATATATACAGTCGTGGCCGAAAGTGTTAGCATCCTTGAAATTGTTCTGGAAGATAAGGTATTTATCCCAGAAATTACTGCAATTACACATGTTTTGTCATACACATCTTTATTTCTTTTGTGTGTATTGGAACAACACGGCAAAAAAAGAGAGAAAAAGGCAAATTGGACATAATTTCACACAAAAACTCAAAAATGGGCTGGAGAAAATTGTTGGCAACTTTCCAAAATTGTGGGTAAACCACTTTGCTTCAAGCATGTGATGCTCATTCAAACTCACCTGTGGCAAGTAGCAGGTGTGGGCAATATGAAAATCATACCTGAAACTAGATAAAACTGAGTGATTTTTTTTTTAAGTTTTAAAACTTTTTTTTACTTTTAGACTTAGTCCCTGTATGAGACTTCAATTTCTATTTCTCTGATCACTGGTTTCATGCAACCTATAATCACTCCTCAGTGCACACATTTAAAAACAAAAGGAGCAAAAACCTTTGCTTTTTCATAGAGCCGCCAAACAAAAAGTAGAATAAAACACGATCAAAAAGTTAAATCAAAATAAAGATGTTAGCAATGAAAACGTCATCTTGTACTGCAAAAAAAAACAAGCTGCCATAAAGCTCCAACAGCGGAAAAATGAAAAAAAAGTTATTGCTCTCAGAATAGAACGATGCAAAAAAAAAATTTCTATAAAATAGTTTTTATTGTGAAAAAAAACAGCAAAACATAGAAAAAAATAAATGGGGAATCGCTGTAATCGTACTGACCCAAAGAATAAAACTGCCTTATCAATTTTACCACGGCACTAAAAGCAAAAAACAATTCCTGAATTCCTGGTGTTTTTTTCATTCTGCCTCTCAAAAATTGAAATAGAAAGCGATGAAAAAATGTAATGTGCCAAAAAATGCTACAAATAAAAAGGTCAACTTATAATAGATAGTGCACTGCGCTAAAACTGCTGCTGAACAAATAAAGGAAAGTCTGTTATCAATAATGAGTAATTGAAACAAAGTTAAAAGTGCGGCATACAAATGGGAGGGTGCGTGGAGAGTGGAGGGGGCGTGGTCTGGGTGACGTCACCTAGAACGGGGAACTTAGAATGGAAGGACGGTAGCTGCTAGGGGCCAATCGCCAATGCGTTTCGAAGGTGCACGGACCTTCTTCGTCAGGGCTGCTTGCCTTGCTGCCGTCACCCAGACCACGCCCCATCCACTCTCCGACACTGTCAGCGGCGTCCTTCGGCCGGCGCACGCCGCGTGTATCCAGACTTTGGGAGGGTAGGTGGGAGCCATTCAGGGGAGGACGCTCTCCGGTTCCCAGCCTCCCTCCATCTGGTACACTATACTCTTTTCACGTGTCGGCACGATCCTGTGTGATCCCCGATGCCTGGTCAGATTACGTCTTCCTGCTCCAGCGCCCAGGACTCTGTTACCGAAGTACCGCTTTGATTGAAGGTAGGCAGGATTTCATTTGTATGCCGCACTTTTAACTTTGTTTCAATTACTCATTATTGATAACAGACTTTCCTTTATTTGTACAGCAGCAGCTTTAGCGCAGTGCACTATTATATCTTGGAACCATTACTATTGCCAGTTATTTGCATAGTAATGGCTTGAGCACTTGTAGCTTTAGCAGTTACTGCTGGGAGCGCCGGTGTATTATGGTTATATAAAAAGGTCAACTTGTCCTGCAAAAACAAGCCCTCACATGACTATGTCAGCCATAATTTGGAAAAATGATAGCTCTCAAAATATGGTGATGCGCAATAAAAAGCATATTTTAGTGTGTGAGAGCAGCCAAACATAAAGACCCAATATAAATCTGGTATATCTGTAATCACATCGATCAGAAGAACAAAGTCGCCTAATCACTTATACCACGCAAAGAATGGCTTAAAAAAATAAATAAAAAACTAATTCTTCACCTGTTGCTGATTTGTTCATTTTGCCTCACAAAGATCGCAGTAAATCTCGGCTCACATTTATCCTGCACTCTGCGCTTAGCATTTACACTGGGGTGTCCATGTAAATCTCTGAAATACATAATTCAGATGGAACCCCTGGCGGAACATTGCCTATAATGATGCAGATGGAGACACTGTGGACGGCTTCTGACCTGTCATCCAGCGGTGTCCGTCTTTTTAGTTGTACATAAAAGCACGGTCCGCCAGTTTTGTACACTTCAGAAAAGAAGGACACAGCTGAACAGAGGCCAGATGGAGTAACTCTGCTGCCTCATTATAGTGAAAGGATCCCTTGGGGGGGTTTCATCTGATTCACTTCACTCTGATATTTAGATGGAAACCCTAAAGTAAATGCTCAGCATAAAGCACCAGATCAATATGATCCCAGAAGTTATATAAAATGTTCCCAATAAAAGCTTCAAATCAATCCACAAAAAAGTCCCCACTCAGGTCCGTCATCTGTTAACGGAAATATAGGGGGCTTCCATGTTAATGGTAGCACAAAGGCTCTGGAAAAGTGCTATGGCTCCTCACACCTAAAGAAATTAATTAACTTCTGCGCTCCAAAATCCAAATGTCCCCCTCCCTTCTGAGCCCCAGTGTGCTTAATCCACATTTAGCATCCACATGTATGGCAATTCTGTAGCACCTAATTTACAGATGTATGTCTCCAGAAGCATGGGCTGCACATAAAGTACTAGTCACTACAACGTACTGGTCACTACAATGGCAGTTTGCAATTTTCACTCAGCATCATCCACTGCTGCTTGTTTCAGGAAAACACCCATGGAGTCAAAATCATCACTACACCTGTAGATAAATTCCCAAAGGGGTATAATTTCCAAAATGTGGTCAATTGAGGGGGAATTCTGCTCTATTGGCACTTAGGGGGCTCTGTATCATGGGTACCTGGGACGTTATTCCAGGTACAACCACCAGAGGGCGAGGAAGTGAGGAGAACAGAAGCTCACCACAAGCGAGGACCTGCAGTAGCGGCGCCAACACCGTTAGGTGGCAGTAGAGAGGTAAAAAACACTGAGTCGTTGCCAGCCGAGAACGCAGTACCAGAGGGGAAGACAAAAGCAGAGTCTGAGGCAAGCCAGAAGGTCAAAAAGCTGGTCGGGAGCGCAGTATCAAAGGGGTGAGAGGGGAGCACAGTCGGGACTACGCCTAAAAGTCAGAGCCGGACAGGACCAGAAAAAGCCGACACGGAAGACAGCGGGGCAGGTCAGAGTACAAACAGAGAAGGTTAACCCCTACATGACCAGGAAGGGGAAAGAAAAGCAGAACGCAAACCCCGACCTGGATCATGACACTCTGTATATGGAGTCCGGAAACTATTCTACAATAATTTGTTCTCCAAGAGTCAAATGGCACTCCGTCCCTCCTGAGTCTCGTTGTATGGCTAAACAGTACTGTACGGCCACATATGGGGCATTGCTAAGTTCAGCAGAAATAGTGTGACACATTTTGGCACCATTGTTACCCATTTTCCAGTGTGAAAATGTAAAATTTGGGGAAAAAACTATTTTTGTGGCAAAAATGTAATTATTTTTTCTTCACTTCCCAATGGTATAAAATTCTGTGACACACCTGTGGTGTCAATATGATCACTGCGCCTCTAGATGAATTCTTGAGAGGTGTAGTTTGTAAAATGGGGTCACTTACAGGGCTGTTATGAATAGGTCACCAAGGAGGATGGCAGGAATAGGATAAGTCACCAGGAAACCAGAAAGGTTGGTAACTTAGCGGATTGCAGACCCCTAATCCGAACAACACAACTAGCAGTAGCCGTGGGTCGTACCTACGATGCCCTAGATGCCTCAGCACAGCCGGAGAACTAATTAAGCCTAAAGCAAGAAAGGTGAAATCTAAACTGCCCCGGAGTAGAACCCCAAAGAAATAGATAGCCCCCAAACATATTGTCGGTGAGACATGATGAGGCACAAACACAGGCATAAAATAGACTGAGCAAATGATGGGGCCCAAACTGTCTAGATAAGATATGAAAGGAAAGGAAAGACACTGTCTGCAATCACGCAAAAACCCTAAAAAATCCAACACGTCTGATGTACAAAAAACACTGAGGTCTCACGACCTCTCCCCCACTATATCAGCATTCTGGTGTGCACTGGCAGCAAAGCAAAAGAGACTAATATAACAGGGGACTGAACAAGCTGACACAAGCTGTAACATATGGAGTGGGGTCCAGTACTGACCCAGCAGGGAGCACGCTGAACCCTCACAGCAAAGCAGAAAGAGGCAAAACCAGATCAGATGCAAAGGATTAGCAAATGAACAACTTAACTGAAAAATGCAAGATCAGGAGGAAGACAGCAGACCTCAAAATGCACAGGAAGAAACCAATCACCAGCAGCAACTGAGGGAACCCTGCTCACTTATATCCTCCCAGTCAGTAATCCCTGACTTCCAATCATCGTCGTCAGGTGGCAGGCTTCTGTCAACCCGGCCAGCTCCACTACCCACAGTAACCACCAGAGGGAACCCCGACTCAGAAGTCAGATCAAGAGAATTCACAACACAGGGCTTTCTGCTGTTCTGGAATCCCCGGGGCTCTGCCAATGTGACATAATCTCCTCAAACCAGTGCAGAAAAATCTGCACTGTAATATGGCATTCCTCCCTTTTGAGCTGTGCATTGTGCCTCAAAGTAGTTTCCGACCACTTATGAGGTATTGATGTACTCAAGAGAAATTGCATAACAAATTGTACTATTTCTCCTATTACCCCTTTTGAAAATTGCAAACTTTGGGTCAAAGCAACATTTTAGTGGAAAAAATAGTAATATTTAATTTACTCAGGCTAATTTTATACAATGCAATAGCACATAATTCTTCTAGCTAATTATAGCGGAAAGAAACATCGAGTATTTAGGAAAAAATATGTAAACAATTTTATTGAAATATATTAAAAATATATACACAATGAACAGTTTCCCACTATGCAGGCTAACACGGGGTTAATCCAAAATAAACAGTACAGATAGTCTAAACTAGCTGAAACCATAAATTGTCAGCGTGCAAGCGTCCTAAAGT
This sequence comes from Dendrobates tinctorius, assembly GCF_039654945.1. Classification (NCBI taxonomy): domain Eukaryota; kingdom Metazoa; phylum Chordata; class Amphibia; order Anura; family Dendrobatidae; genus Dendrobates; species Dendrobates tinctorius. The sequence continues at coordinate 19,737,433 of NW_027361716.1, forward strand.
ATTCAATACTGACATATAAAATGCAGATTTTTAACTTTATAAACAGGCTCACTATATAATCAGACCAAGTTCAAAATGCAAAGAGTGCTTTTATAGTGCAAATAAGGCTGATTAATACACTGACAATAGAGTATCATGCAATCTTCCAGTGCTAGCAAAATATGCGATACAAACTGGATACTATGATTAAATGAGCCCACTACAAGTGGACAATTATATACTGCTACCAGTGCTTAAACCGTGACCCAGATAGAGACGCTTGTAATTAAACCATGCGCTGTACTTACATCTAATATATAATCAAGGATTCCCCAGGCCTGCCGCCCCAACGCGCGTTTCACCGCTTCTTCCTCAGGAGGCGTGCATAACAAATTATACTATTTCTCCTATTACCCCTTTTGAAAATTGCAAACTTTGGGTCAAAGCAACATTTTAGTGGAAAAAATAGTAATATTTAATTTACTCAGGCTAATTTTATACAAGTTTGTGAATCTCCTGAGGGTTAAAAATACTCACTACTCCACTAGATGAATTCCTTGAGAGGTGTAGTTTACAAAATGGGATTACCTGTGGGGATTTCTGCTGTTTGGCATGTCAGGTGCGCTTCAAGTTTTACATGGTATCCGCAACCTATACCATTCAAAATTGACCTCATTCGCTTTCCAGCCCTACCATGCACCCAAGCAGTCGTTTTTCAACAAATATGGGGTACCTGCGTACTTTGAAAAAATTGCACAACAAATTTTGACATCCATTATCTCCTGTTACCCTTTTGAAAATTTTAAAAAATGGGACTAAAACAATATTTTTGTTGGGAAAATATGCTTTTTAATTTTCACGGCAAAACATTGTAAAATTCTGAGAAGCCCCTGAGGGTTCAAAGTGCTCACCATACATCTAGATAAAGTCCTTGAGGGGTCTAGTGTCCAAAATGGAGTCATTTGTGGGGGGTCTCCACTGTTTAGGCACCTAAGGGGCTTTCCAAACACGACCTGACGCTGGCTATTGATTCAAGCCAATTTCGTATTCCAAAAGTCAAATTGCGTTCCTTTCCTTCCGAGTGCTGCTGTGCGCCCAAACAGTAGTTTTCCTCCACATATATGGTATTGGCGTACTCAAGAGAAATTTTACAATAAATTTTGGGGTTCATTTTTTCTTGCTACACTTGTGAAAAAAAGTGGGAGCCAAAACGACATTTTTGTTGGAAGTGTTTTTTAATTTTCACGGCTAAACATTATAAAATTTTGAGAAGCCCCTGAGGGTTTAAATTGCTCACCACACATCTAGATAAAGTCCTTAAGGGGGTCTAGTTTCCAAAATGGGGTCATTTTTGGAGGCTTTCCCCTGTTTAGGCACATCAGGTGCCCTCCAAACGCAACATGGCATCAGCTATCGATTCTAGCCAATTTCACATTCCAAACCTCAAACGGTGCTCCTTCCCTTCAGAGCACTGCTGTACCCCCAAACAGTAGTTTTCCACCACATATGAGGTATTAAACAAAAAAGCCAAGAAGCCAGCGCTGCCTATGGTCAGCACACAATGCATAAAGTGCAAATGCACATATTAGTTTCTAACTGAAATTTAAAATGAGACATTTAGCAAACAATTGATCAATTCTTTGAGCCACCCCGCCATGCCAAGGCATTCGCATATGGGGCAGTCCTACTCTACGTTTTGTATATTTGCCGTGCCATTATGGCCTCCTAAATATCTTAAAAGCAAGTACATTTGCATTTTATACAGTCTTGCTGCACAAATGTATACTCATGGTTATCAGACCATCCACTCTGGAGGTATCTCACAGGCCTCCTTCCTCTGGCTCAGACTAGTGTAGGTAGGTGTGCCGACCGGGAGTGACCCTTTTCTTCGCCGCGAACAGACTGAGACAGAGACTGTAGTGCGTCCAACAGGTCCTCTTTATTGGCCATCCTCTTGACAACCCACAGCAACATACAGCAGCTGCTCCACAAACTTCGAAGCACCACACAGCAGCTGCTCGACTCTGCACACAGGCCCGGGTACCTCCACTACCTTCTTCCTCCTGAATGACGTCCCTCACGGCTCTTTCACTGCAGCTGCCCTAGGCCTATCTACTGCAGCGCTTCGCCTGCCCAAACCCATCTGTCTTGTGGTACCCCAAGCTCTCTCTGTCTGCGGCTTCTCTTGTCAGGGCCACCCCCCTGACTGTCTCTAGTGTCAGTCCCTTCCGGAGCTTCTTCCCTCTGTCCACCTCTCTCTGTAGTCTTCTCCTCTCTTCAGCTCCTTTCACCGGACTGAACCTTCTGGAACTCTCTCTTCCTTTTATTCCCTCTCTCACTGGGAATTTCCCTCTAGAGTTCCTGTAACCCCGCCCCCATGACTGTGCGTTTTCTTAAGCCATAAGCTGATGTTCAGTCCTGCCCTCATAGCTCCCTGCTCCCATCTTGTGGCCAAACTGCAGTACTACACTCATTCTCCACTTTTCCAAGCTGTTCCACTTCTGCTAATACAAACATCCATCTAAAGTGCACCAACCACCTCTTCTCCCTACAGACAAGTTCGTACGTCAGGTCACCTTCCCTACAGTAGAAAGCACTGCAACATGTGCCAAACACATAGGCTCTATTAGGTAGTCTTAACTACTCCCAGTTACTTTTCACATGGCTAGTCAGGTGATCGTGACATCACTTCAGGTCCTCAAACACACACTCACATACAGGCTTCATCTTGGGTTTTCAGACACACACCTGTTGTGAGTTCATTTTCCCCTTCATTACTGAGGCCCGAAGAACTCCCTCTTCTGGTAAAGAAAGGTAGTGAGCCTGATTATCAAACACCTGAGGCTGATGATGATGACTGGCTGAGTGGAGTTACTGACTGGATATAAGGCTGCTGACGCCTTTCTGCCCTGCGGGTGATTTCTCCGTGGGATCCTTGGAGACCAGTCTGAATTCCTGCTCCTCTAAAGCTAAGTTTGCTGCTCGGCCTTTTGCTTTGGTGCTTTGACTTTGTTTTGCTTTGTTTTTCTGATTTCTGCCATTCCCTGCTGGGGTGTGCTGAATTCATTTAGCTCTGTCTTCTGAAAATACCTGAGTGCTGATTTAGTTTTTGAAGCCTAGCTGCTTCAGGGCCTTTTTCATATCAGCTTGTTGGCTTATGTCTTTGATAGGGTTTTGGCAGATTGCAGACAGCAGCCTTCCTGTCCTTTCCTATCTAGATAGTTTTGGGCCCCGTCTTTGCTCAGTCTATCTTTCTGTCTGTGTTAGTATTTTCATCTTGCTTCACCGTCATTATATGTTGGGGGCTGCCTATTGCTTTGGGGTCTGCTCTGGGGCAGTTTAGATTTCCCCTTTCTTTCTTTAGGCCTATGTAATTCTCCGGCTGTGATCGAGGGGTCTAGGGCATCGTAGGAACCCCCCACGGCTACTGCTAGTTGTGTTGATAGGTTCAGGGGTCTGCAATCTGATAGTTGCCAACTTCTCTGGTTTTCTGGACTTAGCTTGTATTTCTGCTTTTGCCTCCTACGGTGACTCATTCAGAACAGAATCACCCGCCATACCGCAGATTCTAGGGTACTCAATAGCAGGAAAGAATTGTGAAAAAAAAAAAAAAAAGTGTGTATATTTTTTCCTCTATATCTCTGTGGCCGTAGGGGGAATTTTTTTTTCTCTCAATGGAGATAAAGCAATTGTCTGATCGTGTGGAGCAGCTCGCTGCGGAAGTGCGGGGAATTTCCGCCTACCTTGCTCATTCACATGCTGCTGAACCAAAGATTCCTACACCTGATGTATTTTTTGGGGATCGGTATAAATTTTTGAATTTCAAAAATAATTGTAAATTATTTTTTGCCTTGAAGCCTAACTCGTCAGGGAGCTCCGCGCAGCAGGTTAAAATTGTCATCTCTTTGCTGCGTGGCGATCCCCAGGATTGGGCGTTTTCTTTGAAACCAGATGATCCTATTCTGACTAATGTGAACGCATTCTTTCAAGCTTTGGGGTTGTTGTATGACGAACCTAATGCCATTGATCAGGCTGAAAAGACCCTGCTGGCATTGAACCAGGGTCGTGATTCTGCAGAATTGTACTGTCAAAAATTCCGAAAGTGGGCAGTACTTACTACCTGGAATGATAATGCCTTGGCTGCTCTCTTTCGGAAGGGGTTATCAGAAGCCGTAAAAGATACTATGGTGGGATTTCCTGTTCCCTCTGGTCTTGACGATTCTATGTCATTAGCCATTCAGGTTGATCGGCGTTTGCGTGAACGCAAAGCTGCACGAGAGGTGTTGCCACCTGTTGAACAAATGTCTGAACCTATGCAATGTGATAGAGTTTTTTCCAGAGAGCAGCGTCAGGAGTTCAGAAGGCGTAATAAGTTGTGTTTTTTCTGTGGAGATGCCTCGCATATTATTTCTGTCCGTCCTAAATGAGAGAAACGCTTTGCACACACGTTTTCTGTTGGGGGTGTTCAACCTAAGTTTCTTCTGGCTATTACTCTGATCTGCTCCCTGTCCACATTTTCCGCCAAGGCTTTAGTGGATTCGGGAGCAGCCCTAAACCTAATGGACTTGGATTTTGCTAAACGTTGTGGATTTCCGATGACACCTCTGCAGACGCCTATCCCTTTGAGGGGGATTGATGCTACTCCTTTGGCTAAAAATAAACCCCAGTTTTGGACCCAGGTGGTAATGCGGGTCGCCCCAGACCATCAAGAAAATTGCAGATTTTTGGTGTTACATAATCTGCATGATACTATTGTTCTGGGGTTTCCCTGGTTACAGATTCATAATCCAGTTTTGGATTGGAAATCTGTGTCTGTGGTGAGTTGGGGTTGTCGGTGTGCCTTTAGTGAGGCTCCGGTGTTTTCCACCTCTCCTCAGTCGCATGATGTTCCTGATTATTTGGCGGACTTTTATGATGTATTTAGTGAGAATGAGTCTGCGTCTCTGCCTCCTCATAGGAGTTATGACTGTGCAATTGAACTGAGCCCGGGGTGTAAATTTCCCAAGGGTCGGCTCTTCAATTTATCTGTACCCGAGCATGAGGCTATGCGATCCTATATTAAGGAGGCGTTGGAGAAGGGTCATATTAGACCATCCTCGTCACCCTTAGGTGCCGGTTTTTTTTTTGTAGCCAAAAAAGGATGGATCATTAAGACCTTGTATTGATTATCGTGCCCTCAACAAAATTACTGTTAAATATCAGTATCCGTTACCCCTGATTTCTGATCCATTCTCCAGAGTTAAAGGTGCTTGCTGGTTTACCAAGCTTGACCTAAGGGGGGCGTATAATCTTATTCGCATTAAGCATGGGGATGAATGGAAGACGGCGTTTAATACTCCGGAGGGACATTTTGAGTACCTGGTGATGCCTTTTGGGCTCACTAATGCCCCTTCTGTCTTCCAGTGCTTCATGAACGATATTTTCCGAGATTTTGTCGATAAATTTTTGATTATCTATCTGGATGATATTTTGATCTTCTCCAAGGATTGGGATTCTCATGTGGAACATATTCGGACTGTGTTCCGGATCTTGAGGGGGAATTCCCTGTATGTCAAAGGATCTAAATGCCTTTTTGGAGTACAGAGGATTTCTTTTTTGGGATTTATTTTGTCCCCATCAACTATTGAAATGGACCCGGCCAAGGTACAGGCCATTCACGATTGGGTTCAGCCCACTTCTTTGAAGGCCCTCCAAAAGTTTTTGGGTTTTGCTAATTTTTATCGGAAATTTATAGCAAAATTTTCTAGTATTGTCAAGCCATTGACTGATTTGACTAAAAAGGGTGCTGATGTGTTAAATTGGTCTCCGGAGGCTGTTTCTTCCTTTCAGGAGCTGAAGCGAAGATTCACCTCCGCCCCGGTTTTGCGGCAACCTGATGTCTCACTTCCATTCCAGGTAGAGGTGGATGCTTCTGAGATTGGTGCAGGAGCTGTTTTGTCCCAAAAGGATCCTGTAACATCTAAAATGAATCCCTGTGCTTTCTTTTCCCGAAAGTTCTCTCCATCTGAACGTAACTATGATGTGGGGAATAGGGAACTGTTGGCCATGAAATGGGCATTTGAGGAGTGGAGACATTGGTTGGAGGGAGCTAAGCATCAAGTCGTGGTCCTCACTGACCACAAGAATTTGATTTACCTAGAGTCGGCTAAGCGCTTGAACCCTAGACAGGCTAGGTGGGCCTTGTTTTTTACACGTTTTGATTTTGTGGTTTCTTTTCTTCCTGGAACAAAGAATGTCAAGGCAGACGCCCTCTCTAGGAGCTTCTTTGCTGATTCTCCTGTGGTGACCAAGCCTGCTACCATCTTAGGCGAAGGGGTAGTTCTTTCTGCCATCTCGCCCGATTTGAGATGTGCTCTGGAAGAGTTCCAGGAGGACAAACCTGAGCGTTGTCCCAGTGGAAAGTTGTATGTTCCTGACCAGTGGAAGAAGAGAGTGATGTCTGAAGTTCATTGCTCTGCTTTGGCTGGTCATCCAGGTATTTTTGGTACTAGAGATCTGGTGAGTCGGTTTTTTTGGTGGCCCTCCTTGTCTCGTGATGTCAGGAATTTTGTGCAGTCCTGTGGGACGTGCTCCCGGTCTAAATCGTGTTCTCGCTCTAGTGGGTTGTTGATGCCTTTGCCTGTCCCCAAGAGGCCATGGACCCATATTTCAATGGATTTCGTCTCTGATATGCCTGTCTCTCAGAGGATGACTGTTATTTGGGTGATTTGTGATAGGTTCTCTAAGATGGTTCATCTTGTACCACTCCCTAAGTTGCCGTCTTCCTCTGAGTTGGTGCCCCTGTTTTTACAACAGGTGGTTCGTTTGCACGGGATTCCTGAGAACATCGTATCTGACAGAGGAGTCCAGTTTGTGTCTAGATTTTGGAGAACTTTCTGTTCCAGGCTGGGAATTCAGTTGTCCTTCTCCTCTGCTTTTCACCCTCAGACCAATGGGCAGACAGAGAGAACAAACCAGACCTTGGAGTCATATTTGAGATGTTTTATTTCTGCTGATCAGGATGATTGGGTTTCATTTTTGCCCTTGGCCGAATTTGCTTTAAATAATAGAGCTAGTTCTGCCACTTTGATGTCACCTTTTTTTGTAACTTTGGGTTTCATCTTCGATTTTCTTCAGGGCAGGTGGAGCCCTCTGCCTGCCCAGGTGTTGACACTGTGGTGGAGAGAATGCACCAGATCTGGGACCAAGTGGTGGATAAGTTATCTCTCTCCCAGGAAAAGGCCCAGCGGTTTTCCAACCGACATAGGACCATTGGTCCCCAGTTTAAGGTTGGTGATATGGTGTGGTTATCATCAAAAAATATTGCTATGAAGGTGGCTTCTCCTAAGTTTAAACCTAGATTTATTGGACCTTACAAGATTGTGGAGATTATTAATCCGGTCTCTTTTCGTTTGGCTCTTCCTGTCACATTTAAAATCCATAATGTGTTCCATAAATCTTTGTTGAAGAGGTTTGTTGAACCTGTTGTTCCGGGGGTGGCACCTCCAGACCCTGTATTGGTTGATGGTAACATGGAATATGAGGTAGAGAAAGTACTGGATTCCCGTCTGGCTAGACGGAGACTCCAGTATTTGGTTAAGTGGAAGGGTTATGGTCAGGAGGATAATTCCTGGGTCTCTGCCTCTGATATTCATGCCAAAAGATTGGTGCGTGCCTTTCATCGGGCTCACCCTGATCGCCCTGGCGGCGTAGTTGAGGGTTCGGTGACCCCTCCTCAAGGGGGAGGTACTGTTGTGAGTTCATTTTCCCCTTCATTACTGAGGCCCGAGGAACTCCCTCTTCTGGTAAAGAAAGGTAGTGAGCCTGATTATCAAACACCTGAGGCTGATGATGATGACTGGCTGAGTGGAGTTACTGACTGGATATAAGGCTGCCGACGCCCTTCTGCCCTGCGGGTGATTTCTCTGTGGGATCCTTGGGGACCAGTCTGAATTCCTGCTCCTCTAAAGCTAAGTTTGCTGCTCGGCCTTTTGCTTTGGTGCTTTGACTTTGTTTTGCTTTGTTTTTCTGATTTCTGCCATTCCCTGCTGGGGTGTGCTGAATTCATTTAGCTCTGTCTTCTGAAAATACCTGAGTGCTGATTTAGTTTTTGAAGCCTAGCTGCTTCAGGGCCTTTTTCATATCAGCTTGATGGCTTATGTCTTTGATAGGGTTTTGGCAGATTGCAGACAGCAGCCTTCCTGTCCTTTCCTATCTAGATAGTTTTGGGCCCCGTCTTTGCTCAGTCTATCTTTCTGTCTGTGTTAGTATTTTCATCTTGCTTCACCGTCATTATATGTTGGGGGCTGCCTATTGCTTTGGGGTCTGCTCTGGGGCAGTTTAGATTTCCCCTTTCTTTCTTTAGGCCTATGTAATTCTCCGGCTGTGATCGAGGGGTCTAGGGCATCGTAGGAACCCCCCACGGCTACTGCTAGTTGTGTTGATAGGTTCAGGGGTCTGCAATCTGATAGTTGCCAACTTCTCTGGTTTTCTGGACTTAGCTTGTATTTCTGCTTTTGTCTCCTACCTTGACTCATTCATAACACACACCCCCTTGGGTGGGTATGTAGGTGACTGGACCCACCCATCTCTCCAAGTGGAAGCCTCCCAATGTATAGCAAAAACTCTCAGCAGTAGATCTGCTGATCAAAACACGCCCAGGCTTCCATCACAGGGCTAACCACCTTTGCAATACATACCGGCCATCAATCACATGACCAGTTGCCATGCCACTATAAAATATATATATATATATATATATATATATATATATATATATATATATATATATATATACACAGCGGGTACAGAAAGAATTCAGACCCCTTAAAATGTTTCACTCCTTGTTTCATTGTAGCCATTTGGTAACTTCAAAAAAGTTCATTTTTTTCATTAACATACACTCTGCACCCCATCTTGACTGAAAAAAAAAAACAAAACTGTAGAAATGTTGGCAAATTTATTAAAAAAGAAAAACTGAAATATCACATGGTCATAAATATTCAGACCCTTTGCTTAGATACTCATATTTAAGTCATATGCTGCCCATCTCCTTGTGATCCTCCATGGGATGGTTCTACTCCTTCATTGGAATCCAGCTGTGTTTAATTCAACTGATAGGACTTGATTTGTAAAGGCACATGTGGTGCCCCAGAGGGTTCAGTCGCCACAGAGGTACTGCACCTCCTCCTGAGGTGTGGTGCCCCACCATCCAGGTAAGGTGGGAACTCCTGACCACGCTCCAACACTCGCATCCCACACAACACAGTAGTTCAGCAAAGCCACATTGCGGCTCCCAGCTTGGAGTGTAGCAGAGCACCTTTGGTGGCTCCCTGCTTGGAACACTAAACGTGCTGGGAGGTGGGTGGAGTTTAGAATACCTAAAAGAGGGGGAAGGTTTAGAATTTCAGGAGTCAGTCGGAGAGAGTCACTCAGAGAGGAGTGAGGAAAGGAGATCCCTGGAAGAGGGATTCAGGAAGGAGTGCTGCAGCTGCCTCAGTGATCTGAGCCAGCTGGCATGGGAAAGGAAAGAATGAGAAAGACATTGAACTAAAATCTGTTCTTCCATAAGAAGGAAAGAATAGTACGGAACGTAGGAGTAAAAGGGAACAGAGGACGTGGGTTAGAGGAAGAACCCTGCCTAGAAGTTCTAAGCGCAAGGCCGGGGCCCGGTCCCCGAGGTTGTATGGACACTAATGGTTCTGCAGAAGACACCAGTGGAGTAGTGGGCTGTAAATGTGTGGCGCCCCCAGGAGCATGGTCGCCACAGTGGCTTTGCCTTCCTCCAGGGGAGGGTAATGCCAGGCTTGGAGGCAATGATGGGTCTCTCTCGCAGTCAATCCATACATGCAACACAGTTCCACTCCAGGCCAGCAGGGGGAACACTGAACCAGGATTAAGGGGAGGAATGCTCTCTGAGGGCCAAGAGGAAGGAGTGGTCAGTTAGTCTGCGGAGGGTGAAGTGTGCAGACGTGAAGAGAGAAGCTGGAGGTTGAGCTAGGAAAGGAGAGCTCCCTCACAGCGAGAGCACAAGAACTGGAGCCTGGTCTCCACGGTTGTATGGATACTAATGGTCCTTCAACAGATACCAGAGGAGTAGGAGGCTGTAAATGCCCTACTCCCATCTAAGACTTGAGGCACAACAGCAGCTTGGATAGTGAGCCAAGACTCAAGAGAGAGAGGAGTCCCCGAGAGAGGTTACAGCTGTCTGCCGTGCAAGTAAGGTTCTTGGGAACATCTGACAGGAGGAACTTCAGAGTAACTTAGTACTTGGAGTACTTCATTCAAACGAGCACTAGAAGGCGACTGCACAGCCCGTCTGCTGAGACAGATTCCCTGAGTTGCTTCCACGCTAGCCTGCTCCAATACCATCTGTAATCAGGACCCTGGACTGCAGTTATCAAGTAAAGGTACAGAAATTACACCCGCGCTGTGTCTTGTCTGCTTCCTACCTTTCCGGCACTGCTACATCCCCGTGCCAACCACATCTACACTGCACTGGGACTATAGCTTCACCTGTGGGGAGCTTTTACATCCTTGCTGCACCCTACCATCAGTCCCAGCGGATCTGCATGCAGCATCGGCTTAACACCTCCCTTGCCGAGCACCACAGGTGGCGTCACAAACTATTCATCTAACTACATTCCACCATTCACATCTTCCTATTACTTGGGTGCGGGAAGAAAGAGGTGGGCTTTCCTGGGCAGAGCCTGCCGCAGAGCGCGAAGAAGCGAAGTGCCGTGCGGGAAGAGAGGACAGCGCGCAAGAGGAGGAGGAACTGAGGCCTACAGCCTGGAGCGTCGGGCCTGTGAAGCGGCCGCCGGTGAGCTCCCATAACTCCCCGGCCCTAGCTAACGTTAACTAGGGGGGGAGAGTATGTCCACGCCAAACGGCGATGCTGCGGCAGGCACCGTTGCCAACCCCGCAGCACCGCCATGAGGAGCGCCCGCCACAGCGGTCTCCATAATGCCACTGTCTATGCTCTATATACCGGGAGTGGCCTGGCTACCGCAGTACTCGGGTGTGTCGCATACCCTGAGTGAATTTAAAGAGAGACTGTGCAATTTGTTTAAAGTATACCCTCTGTCTGAAAGCCAGAAACTGAATATCCTGATTGGACAGCTAACGGGTGCAGCACAGAGAGAGGTGAAAGCCTGGCAGGACACTGATAAAGGGACTGTTGCAAAGATCCTGGCCAAGCTGAGGAGTACCTTTGACACCCGCACTGCAGCTGAAATCAATAGGAGGTTCTTTGGCTGTAAACAGAAGGCGCAGGACAGTATCAGGGATTATGCTCTCAACCTGCAGGAGGCGCTGCGAGCCGTTAAGCAAGGTTGATCCTGACAGTGTGAAGGAGGAAGATAAACTGTTAAAGGAGCAGTTCATTGAAGGACTCCTATCCAGTACCCACAGAGGACAGTTGCGTATTATAACCCTGCAAAACCCTGATCTGGACTTTGCTGATTTTAAGGACAGGGCTATTCGGGTACTGCAGGAGTCCACTGACAGCCGTCCAGCACCCCCTAGGCGCCCAGCGATCACCTACCATCAGGAAGCAACATCTTTTCCTTCCATCCCTGTGGAGGCTGATGCACAGACTCTGGATAAAGATCCAACTGAGGAGCTGCGTCTTCAGGTCCAGGAGTTGACCAAAGGGATGGCTGCACTTACGAAAACTGTGCAGTCCCTACAAGTGTCCTCCAAAGAAAAGATCCAGCTTGCTTCCAGTCCAGAGGATGTCCCATGGCTCCGGAGGAGGAGAGCCCCGCCACTTCGAGGGAGGAACAACGATCGCTATGACCAGGATGGACGTCCCATCTGTCGTCGCTGCTACAAGGCCGGTCATCTTGCAAGATATTGTCCTTTAAAAGAGCAACCCCTGGGGCAGAGGGCCAACCCCCAGGAATAGGATCCCCAGGCCCAAGGAACTGGAGAGCCAAGTATGTGGGAGGGAGACGATCCTTCCTGTGGTGATTGACGGCATCCCCATGAACGCTTTGCTGGACACTGGCTCCCAGGTGACCACTATGACGTACATTCTGTACAAGAGGTATTGGGCTGATTCAGAACTTACCTGTGGCCCCACTGATGAACTGACAGTAGTTGCTAGTAATGGTCAGTCTTTACCGCAGATAGGATGTAAAGAAATTACTGTCAAAGTGGGGCGGGTAGAGCTAAAGTCTCAAGGTCTAATAGTTGTTGATATTGATCAACGTGAATGTAATCCCATGATGACTCTTGGTACAAATGTAATTGAAAAATGTCTGTCCAAGGTTATTGTCTTGTTGCAACAGGTGGCTGAGACTGCTGGTTCCGGAGAACAACGAGTAATGCAGAAGGAGATCCGAGCCCTGATGCAAAGGCAACAGGTAGAACTCTCTGGCGGAGAGATTGGCAGCGTCAGAGTGAGTGATGCTTTTCCCATTGCAATACCCCCCGGATGTGAAATGTTGGTTTGGTGTCGGGCAGCTATAGGTCTTAGAGGGAGAGATTACCAGGCGTTGGTAGAACCAGTATACTCCGAGAGCAGGCCCACTGTCCTGACAGCCAGAGGGGTGGTTGACGTGCGAAAGGGGAGAGCACCTGCATGCCTTTTGAATTGTGGGGAAGAGGAAGCCACAATACCTCGGTACACCACAGTTGCTAAGCTGCTCACCATTAATATCAACTCTTTGCAGGCAGCAGAACCCTTGGTCTCATCCGGTCAGGTGGAGGACAATGGCTCTGTGAAGCAGCCAGATGAGTGGTGTCAGCAACTGCAGGTGGGAACTGACTCTACACCTTCATACCAGAAAAATGGGGTTTACAGAGTGACACAAGAGTATGAGCGGGTATTCAGCAAACACCCACTAGATTTTGGGCAGTAAAAAGGGGTTCAACATCATATCCCCACGGGAGACCATCCACCCATAAAGGAGAGGTACAGACCTATACCCCCAACACAATACCAGTGTGCTAAGAGTATGTTGAGGGTGATGAAGGAGGCAGGGGTCATCAGAGACAGTTGTAACCCCTGGGCGGCTCCAATAGTGTTTGTAAAGAAAAAGGATGGTACCATGAGAATGTGTGTTGATTACAGGAAAATTAACAGCATTACACATAAAGATGCCTACCCATTACCTAGAATTGAGGAATCATTGGCTGCACTTAAAACTGCTAATTAATTTTCCACCTTGGATCTCACCAGTGGGTATTGGCAGGTTCCCGTGGCAGAGGCAGACAAGGAGAAAACAGAATTTACCACTCCAGTGGTTCTCTGTGAGTTCAATTATATGCCATTTGGGCTCTGCACTGCTCCAGGAACATTTCAACGGCTGATGGAGTGCTGCCTGGGACACATGAACTTTGAGACGGTCCTGTTGTATCTGGATGATGTCATTGTTTTCTCCAAAACCTATGAAGATCATCTGGAACACCTGGCTGAAGTGTTTGAAGCTTTGTCCAATTTTGGCCTGAAGGTGAAGCCCTCAATGTGCACCTCCTGAAGCCCAAGGTGCAGTACCTCGGTCATGTGGTCAGTGCAGAAGGTGTGGCACCAGATCCTGACAAGGTCACAGTCATCCGGGACTGGCCGAAGCCCAGCAACCTTCATGAAGTACGCCAATTCCTTGGACTGGTAGGGCTACTACCGAAGATTCATCAAAGGCTTTACTAAAATAGCCACCCCTATGCAAAACCTTCTGGTGGGGCAGTCCAAGAAGACCAAACAGAAAAATTCCACCTTTGAATGGACTGAAGAGTTGGAGAGATCCTTCACTCGGCTGAAGATGGCTCTCACAGGTGACGAGGTTCTAGCCTACCCAGATTATGACAAACCCTTTGTGCTGTACACAGATGCTAGTAACATGGGACTAGGAGCAGTACTGTCGCAGGTACAGAATGAGAAAGAAAGAGTGATATCCTATGCCAGCAGGAAGCTGCGCCCCACTGAAAGGAACCCTGATAACTACAGTTTTTTCAAGCTGGAGTTCCTTGCCATAGTATGGGCTGTCACCGAAAGGTTCAAACATTACCTAGCCTCCGCCAAGTTCACTATCTTCACGGACAACAATCCGTTGACGCATTTGGACACTGCAAAACTGGGTGCACTGGAACAGCGATGGATGGCTCGGCTATCGAACTATGAGTTTACCATCAAGTACCGAGCATGGCACAAGAATGCCAAGCTGATGCGCTGTCCAGAATGCCTAACCTGCCAGATGCAGGAGAAGACCCTGAGGCTCTTGAAGAGATAGAGCTACCTCCCTTCCACCGGCCACTTGCGGCCCAGCGTGCTCAAGGAGTGAGAAACAGATGGTCTGGCTTGAAGGAGGTCACCCTGAACCCATTGCCCCATCATAATTGGGCAGAAACGCAAGATAGTGACCCTGCAGTCCGCCTGGTGAAAGAGCTGCTGACACGAGCTGACTCACGTCCAGAGTCGGATGCTCCTGAAGAAACTCAGCAGTTGTGGAAGGAGAGAGGCCGGCTGTTCATTTATGAAGGGAAGTTGTGTCGGAGGAGTATCAATGCCCGCACTCATGAGCTGGTCTGGCAGGTGATAGTCCCAAAGAGAGAGGCATCAATGGTCCTGGAAGCATACCACAATGGAGCTGGACACTTCGGATGGAAGAAGTTGGAAGTATTGCTCCGGGAGAGGTTCTACTGGGCTGGTATGAGGACAGCTATTGAGAGGTGGTGTCGGGAGTGTGGACAATGTAACCTGAGCAGAAAGGATCGAGACAGCCAGAGAGCTCCTCTACAGCCAATCATCACCAAACAGCCCCTTGAGTTGGTAGCCCTGGACCATGTGAAGCTGGTTCCAAGCCGGTCAGGCTATATCTATGCACTTACCATTGTGGACCACTACTCAAGATTCCTGGTAGTTGTGCCTGTCAAAGATCAGATAGCCAGGATGGCAGCCAGAGCATTCCAACAGCACTTCTGTAGACCACATGGATATCCTGAAAGAGTGCTAACGGATCAAGGTCCAGCTTTCGAGGCAGAAGTGTTCCACGAATTCTGTAACCTGTATGGTTGTAAGAAGATCCGGACAACGCCGTATCACCCACAGACCGATGGCATGTGTGAGAAGATGAAACAGGTAGTGATGGGCCTCCTGAAGACTTTGCTCTTGGAGGAGAGGAATCTGTGGCCAAAGAAGTTGCCCGATCTGGTAGACCTCTACAACCAAATTCCAGTGAACTCTACCAACTGTACCCCAGCCTATTTAATGAGAGCAAGACCTGTTGTGCCCCTGGTGAGTCTAAGAGTTCACAGTCAGTCTAGTATCCCTGTGTTACACAGAACCACCAGTAGTGTATCCAGTACATTACCCACTACACCAGTCTTACGCAGGTTTAAACGCAGTACACAAGGTATACCACCACTTAGATATCGCATATAGCAAAATAAATGTAAATGTTGAAATTGTGTATGTGTAAATATGTAACTGTTCTTAAGCTTTGTGCCTACAGGTAACCTGTAAGAGTTTCCTTTGAACTTTCCAGTTTTTTTTATGGACACTGAACCACAGGACTTGTGTGTGGTCAAAAAACTTTTACCATTTGCCCAGGAATGGACCACGGACATTGATGCTTGGACTTATCATCATAGGACCATTTTTGAAGCACTTGGTTTTTGTACATTTTTCATTTTTAAATCTTGTACAATTGTTATTGTCTAATTGTTTACATGTTTTTGTTCAGCCCAGGAGTGCTGACTTGCACTAGGGGGGAATGTGGTGCCCCCAGAAGTATGGTCGCCACAGTGGCTTTGCCTTCCTCCAAGGGAGGGTAATGCCAGGCTTGGAGGCAATGATGGGTCTCTCTTGCAGTCAATCCATACATGCAACACATTTCCAGTCCAGGCCAGCAGGGGGAACTCTCAACCAGGATTAAGGGGAGGAGTGCTCTCTGAGGGCCAAGAGGAAGGAGTGGTCAGTTAGTCTGCGGAGGGTGAAGTGTACAGATGTGGAGAGAGAAGCTGGAGGTTGATCTAGGAAAGGAGAGCTCCCTCGCAGCGAGAGCACAAGAACTGGAGCCTGGTCTCCATGGTTGTATGGATACTAACAGTCCTACAACAGATACCAGATGAGTAGGAGGCTGTAAATGCCCTACTCCCATCTAAGACTTGAGGCACAACAGCAGCTTGGATAGTGAGCCAGGACTCAAGAGAGAGAGGAGTCCCCGAGAGAGGCTACAGCTGTCTGCCGTGCAAGTAAGGTTCTTGGGAACATCTGACAGGAGGAACTTCAGGGTAACTTAGTACTTGGAGTACTTCATTCAAACGAGCACTAGGAAGGAGACTGCACAGCCCGTCTGCTGAGACAGATTCCCTGAGTTGCTTCCAGGCTAGCCTGCTCCAATACCATCTGTAATCAGGACCCTGGACTGCAGTTATCAAGTATAGGTACAGAAATTGCACCCCGCTGTGTGTTGTCTGCTTCCTACCTTTCCGGCACTGCTACATCCCTGTGCCAACCACATCTACACTGCCCTGGGACTATAGCTTCACCTGTGGGGAGCTTTTACATCCTTGCTGCACCCTACCATCAGTCCCAGCGGATCTGCATGCAGCGTCGGCTTAACACCTCCCTTGCCGAGCACCACAGGTGGCGTCACGAACTATTCCATTCCATTAACTACATTCCCCCCATTACTTGGGCGCCCAGGGCCACGGACCAGGTCACCGCTGCTGTGACACATTCCCCTGACACCGGCCCGGTACCGAGTACCCCACAGCCCTGGGAGGGTGACCCAAATGCACTACTCCCATCTAAGACTTGGGGGCACAACAGCAACAGTGATAGTGAGCCGGGACTCAGGAGAAAGGAGTCCCCGAAGCAGGCTACAGCTGTCTGCTGTTCAAGTAGAGTTCTTGGGAACATCTGTCAGGAGGAACTCCAGTGTAACTCAGTACTAGGAGATCTTCACACTTAAAGGCGCTATAGAGGAGACGTTCAGAAAGGCACATGTTGGCGGAGTGTTGGAAGGGAGCGTCCTATCTTGCCTGGAGGTAGACTGAGCCCCTGATCCGGAGGACACAGCACGGAGGCAGGCACCTGTGTGTACTACAAACTGTGAGTAAAGCTTTGGAACTACAAGCCTTGGTGTCCTCCATTCATTCCTGCGCCAACACCCCTGGTGCCGCTGTATCTGGGTGCCAGCTTCTACACTACCTGTGCCTCTCAGCTACCCCTACATCTACACTGCCCTGTGACTACAGCTCCACCTGTGGGGAGCTTCACCATCTTGGCTGCAACACCCCACCAGTCCCAGAGGATCTGCATGCAGCGTTGGCCTAACATCTCACTTGCCGAACACCACAGGTGGCATCACGAACTATTCATAAACTCTATTCACCCCTTTTTGCCATGGAGCCCCAGGGCCAGGGACCGGGTCACAGCTTCCGTGACAACTCCCATTGAGATCAACGGGCCCGGTACCGAGTACCCCGCCGGCCCTGGTCGGGCGCTCCACACACACCTGTCTATATACAGTAAGACCTCAAAGCTCACAGTGCATCTCAGGCCAAATGAGAATCATGAGGTCAAAGGGACTAGCCAACGATCTCAGAGACAGAATTGCAGCAAGGCACAGATCTGGCCAAGTTTACAAAAGATTTTCTGCAGTTCTCAAGGTTCCTAAGAGCACAGTGGCCTCCATATTCCTTCAATGGAAGACATTTGTGACCACCAGAAGTCTTCCTAGACCTGGCCGTCCAGCCAAACTGAGCAATCGTGGGAGAAGAGCCCCAAGATCACAGATGCAGTAGGGAGATGGGAGAAAGTTCCACAAAGTCAACTATCACTGCAGCCCTCTAACAGTCAGGCCTTTATGGCAGAGTGGCCTGACGGAAGCCTCTCCTCAGTGACAGACATATGACAGTCCGCATAGCGTTTGCTAAAAAACACATGAAGGACTCCAAGACTATGAGAAATAGGATTCTCTGGTCTGATGAGACAAAGATAGAACTTTTTGGTGATAATTCTAAGCGGTATGTGTGGAGAAAACCAGGCACTGCTCATCACCTGCCCAATACAATCCCAACAGTGAAACATGGCGGTGGCAGCATCATGCTATGGGGGTGTTATTCAGCTGCAGGGACAGGACGACTGGTTGCAATTGAAGGAATCATGAAAGTGGCTAAATACAGAGTTATCCTGGATGGAAACCTCTTCCAGAGTGCTCTGGACCTCAGACATGGCCAAAGGTTCACCTTCCAACAAGACAATGACCCTAAGCACACAATTAATATAACAAAGGAGAACAACTCTGTGACCATTCTTGACTGGCCCAGCCAGAGCCCTGACCTAAACCCAAATGAGCATCTCTGGAGGGACCTGAAAATAGCTGCCCACCAACGTTCACCATCCAATCTGAAGGAACTGGAGAGGATCTGCAAGGAAGAATGGCAGAGGATCCCCAGATCCAGGTGTGAAAAACTTGTTGCATCATTCCCAGGAAGGCGCATGGCTGTACTAGCTCAAAAGGGTGCTTCTACTCAATACTGAGCAAAGGGTCTGAATACTTATGACCATGTGATATTTCAGTTTTTCTTTTTTAATAAATTTGCAAAAATTTCTACATTTCTGTTTTTTTTCAGACAAGATGGGGCGCAGAGTGTATGTTAATGAGAAAAAAAAACTTTTTTGAATTTATCAAATGGATGCAATGCAACAAAGAGTGAAAAATTTAAAGGGGTCTGTGTGTGTGTGTGTGTGTGTGTGTGTGTGTGTATATATATATATATATATATATATATATATATATATATATAGGGAACACGTAAACAACAGAATATAACTTCAAGTAAATCAAACTTCTGTGAAATCAAACTGTCCACTTAGGAAGCAACACTGATTGACAATCAATTTCACATGCTGTTGTGCAAATGGAATGTCAGCGTAGTGTCCAGTGGCTGGAGGCACTACCAGGAGACAGGCCAGTACACCAGGAGATGTGGAGGGGACCGTAGGAGGGCAGCAACCCAGCAGCAGGACCGCTACCTCCGCCTTTGTGCAAGGAGGAACAGGAGGAGCACTGCCAGAGGCCTGCAAAATGACCTCCAGCAGGCCTCAAATGTGCATGTGTCTGCACAAATGGTTAGAAACCGACTCCATGAAGATGGTCTGAGTGCCCGATGTCCACAAATGGGGTTGTGCTAACAGCCCGACACCGTGCAGGACGCTTGGCATTTGCCACAGATCACCAGAATTGTCAAATTCGCCACTGGCACCCTGTGCTCCTCACAGATGAAAGCAGGTTCACACTGAGCACATGTGACAGACGTGACATAGTCTGGAGATGCCGTGGAGAGCGATCTGCTGCCTGCAACATCCTTCAGCATGACTGATTTGTCAGTGGGTCAGTAATGGTTTGGGGTGGCATTTCTTTGGAGGACCACACAGAGTTGGGCTGTGAGCACAACCCCCCATTTGTGGACGTTGGGCACTCAGACCATCCTCATGGAGTCGTTTTCTAACTGTTTGTGCAGACACATGCACATTTGTGGCCTGCTGGTGGTCATTTTGCAGGCCTCTGGCAGTGCTCCTCCTGTTCCTCCTTGCACAAAGGCGGAGGTAGCGGTCCTGCTGCTGGATTGCTGCCCTCCTACGGCCCCCTCCACATCTCCTGGTGTACTGGCCTGTCTTCTGGTAGTGCCTCCAGCCACTGGACACTACGCTGACATTCCATTTGCACAACAGCATGTGAAATTGATTGTCAATCAGTGTTGCTTCCTAAGTGGACAGTTTGATTTCACAGAAGTTTGATTTACTTGAAGTTATATTCTGTTGTTTACGTGTTCCCTATATATATATATATATATATATATATATATATACATATATATATATACACACACACACACACACACACACACGGTACGGAAAGTATTCAGACCCCTTTAAATTTTTCACTCTTTGTTGCATTGCATCCATTTGATAAATTCAAAAAAGTTTTTTTTTCTCATTAACGTACACTCTGCGCCCCATCTTGTCTTGGCCTCCAGCCACTGGACACTACGCTGACCAACACAGCAAACCTTCTTGCCACAGCTCGCATTGATGTGCCATCCTGCACTACCTGAGCCACTGTGTGGGTTGTAGAGTCCATCTCACAGTACCACGAGTGTGAAAGCACTGCCAACATTCAAAAGTGACCAAAACATCAGCCAGAAAGCATTGGTACTGAGATGTGGTCTGTGGTCCCCACCTGCAGAACCACTCTTATTGAAGGTGTCTTGATAATTGCTAATAATTTCCATCTGTTGTCTATTCCATTTGCACAATAGCATGTGAAATTGATTGTCAATCAGTGTTTGGTTTCACAGAAGTTTGAGTTACTTGGAGTTATATTCTGTGGTTTAAGTGTTCTCTTTATTTTTTTTTTTTGAGCAGTGTATGTATATGTACACACAGCTCTGGCAAAAATTAAGAGATCACTGCAAAATAATTTTCAGTTTGTCTGATTTTTCTCTTTATAGGTATATTTTTGAGTATAATGTAAATTGCTCTTTTATTCTATAAACTATTGGCGACAGGTCTTCGAATTTCGAAGCACTAAATTTTGCATTTATTTTCAGAAAATGAGAAACGGTCAAAATAATAAAAAATGCAGTGCTTGCAGACCTCAAACAATACTAATAAAACAAGTTCATAATCATTTAGAAACAACAATACTAATGTTTTGTCTCAGGAAGAGCTCAGAAATCAATATTTTGTGGAATAACCATGAATTTTAATCACAACTTTCATGCGTCTTGGCTGCTTTCCACCAGTCTTTCACACTGCTTTAGGTTGACCTTATGCCACTCCTGCTACAAAAATTTAAGCAGTTCTTCTTTGCTTGATGGCTTGTGACTATCTATCTTTCTCTTGATTACATTCCAGAGTTTTTCAATGGGGTATAGGTCTAGAGATTGGGCTGGCCATGACAGGGATTTTGTCTTGTTTTGATTTTCATTATGACTTGTTTCCACTTTCATTTTGGGACTCTCTCCAAATCCAGGCCTCCATTGGCTCAAAAATTTGATTTCCATTGATTATTTTTGTGTGATTATGTTGACAGCACATTGAACTTTGTACAGAACAAAGTATTCAATGAGAATATTTCATTCATTTAGATCTAGGATGTGTTATTTGAGTGCTCCCTTTATTTTTTGGAGCAGTGTATATATATATATATATATATATATATATATACACATACATATAAAGTACCAAGATGAAGGGCATATATACCAGAAAGGAGCCCAAGATGGGAGACATTACTACTAGGGATGAGCAAATAGCTCCGGATGACTCCTTATCCGAATAGCTATAGCGCTTATTGCATAGCTACCTCGGTAACCTGGATACCTGGAGCACTCCCGATAATCAGCTGTTCGGCGCCGCAGCTGCATGTGTTGCAGCTGTTTGTTGGGCTCTCCATACATGTGGTGTGACTGTCACACAGCCGCGACACATGCAGCTGCAATGCCGAACAGCTGATTATCGGGAGCGCTCCAGGTATCAGGGTTCCCGATGCAGCTATTCGGTAAGCGCTATGGCTATTCGGATAAGAACTTATCCGAAGCTATTCGCTCATCCCTAATTACTGCATAATGTGGGAGGAGGTGCAACTTTTTTGTCCTTATAGGATTTAGAATGCACAAGTGCCTGTATATCTGACCAACATGCATGGGGGGGCCAGGTCCAAATCTTGCACAAGGGCCCTTCGAACTCTAGTAATGCCACTGCCTAAGAGCAAACTTGTGGTGATGACATAGTCTGCATTAGCACTATGCAAATAGTGCAGCGTGCTGGCTCAGTGGTTAGCACTGTTGCCTTACAGCACTGGGATCCTGGGTTCAAATTCCACCAAGGATGACATCTGCACAATGCAAAGAGTTAATAAGTTCTCATTGTGTTTGTTCGGATTACTTCCAGGTAGTCTGGTCTCCTTCCACACTCCAAAGACATAGTAATAGAGAATTTAGGTTGAGAGCAACAATGGCTACAGAGATGATGATAAAACGTTGTGGAAATTAATGGTGCTTGACAAGGGAGTATTTGCCCATTTACACTGGCCAATAATCTGTTATATTCTAATGGCAACAACTCTGTATTCAAAATAATTGGGTAATTTGAATTGGTTCAGCTACTTCTACCATGTCTGTGAGTCCACATCCAATAGGCATATATGGATGAAAGTTATACACAGCAGAGCGCACGTTCACTCTATCTATACCATTATAGTCTGTGGCCCTGCGCATCCGCCCGAATACCGTTTTGTGGGGGGGGGTAATCCACGACTGGACCAACTAACGAACATGTGACCAAACGCAATGTGAAAACGCCCTAACAAACTCATTGCAGATGTTGCCCTTGGTAAACCAATGACCCCAATGCTGCAAGACTACAGTACTAATCACTGAGCCACTCTGCTGCCTGCAGTTTGTAGTGGGCCAGCTGTCATCTATTCTTATTGAAATCATTTAAACATGTCTCTATGTATTCATAATGGTTCTACAGTAATTTGACTACAATGCCATACAAGAATGCAAGTTGTCAGCCAAAAACAACAAAAAGGTTGGAAACTTTCTCTGAAGAGTATTTCCAGTCCTGTGGTCGGAGGTAAACCACTAACATTTAGTCTAGAAAAGTATTATGTAAAGCTTTACGATATAATATTTCATTGTTCAGATAGGAAATAACCTGTAGTGTTAATGTACAGCTACATCACTTAAAATAAAAGAAGTAAATCTGTGTGTATGTAAGGGACGATTTGTGGCATTTTTTTCGGCAAACACTGCAGCCAAATGTTACCTGTAAGTGATTAGAGGAGTTCACTACAATCAATACATTTTTTTCCTGCCTTAGGGTATGTTTCCACGTAGCGCATTCCTTGCGCTTTGGAAGGAGCGGAAACCCCACTCCGCCCAAAGCCCCGCCCCCTTCTGTACGCACGGTGATTCCGGATGTGTTCATTGAACACATGCGGTATCACCTCATCGTATACATAGACCGGGTTATTCACCTTGCGGAGACTGGGCGTCTCCGCAAGGTAAACAGACATGCTGCGGTCTAAAAAGACGCGCCGCATGTCCAGTTTAGCGCGTGTGTCACCCATGTATTAGGACTCATAGTGGAGAAGGGATTTCATAAAATCCCCTCCACTATGCTGTAACATCTGGACGCTGCAGATTAAACGCTGCGGCTGTACGCAGCATTCAATCCGCAGCAAATCCGGATGTAATACGGCCCGTGGACACACCCTTATGGTGCAATTTTCAGATTAGTGATGCTGTCTCTTTTGTTATTGTTTTTTTTTTTTAATACTTTTTAAAGGGGTGAGGTAAGAAAGTTATTCATTTTTAATAGGCTTTACTTGGAGGAAAGGGCCTAAGACTGCAGTTGCGGTCGAAAAGCGTTGCATCATCGCTCTGGTCTCTGTGGGTTTTTTGTCAACATGTATTAGCTACCACAACCTTAATGTTCTGCTATTTTAGAAATTTTTGCAATAAAGAATCAATTTTTTTTGTACATTTTCTTGGAAGCTGTAACTACTCATTTTTCTTTCCACTTGTATTACTTAGAAACACCTGAGTAGGATAAGATGTATCTCTTGTCCTGTGGCATACATAGAAATCACAGGGCCCACACACATATATAGTATATTCGGCAGAGTCATATCTCCCAAGTTTTATAAACCAAGAGAAGGACAAATATTATGGCTTGGACATAGTAATTTTGTCCCTATTGAACCCCTTAGTGTTCTCACCAGCAACACCCCCTTTTATGGCCTGTGGTAGACTGGCTAACTCGGCTGTTTAACGAGCTAGTCACAGGAATGCCGATCAATTAAATTTTCAGATGGTTTACTAAAACAGGTTTCATGAACCAGTGCAATGAGAAAAAACTTTGTCCAGCTCCACGATGTAGTGAAAATTATTCTTTATTCACTCAATAGAAATGAGGTTTAAAAGCCAGCATGAGTTACAAGGCATGCGATCGATCTACGCGTTTCGAGTGGCTAGGCACTCTTAATCATGATACGCAGCTTTGTCGATGGGTAGATCTTATATACTCTATCCGGTCTACACACCGGTTAAATAATTAATTAAAACAAATATAAAACAAATAGAGAAAAAACTAACAATCACAATTAAATATAACAATTTGATTCATTAAGATACAATATTATCGCCTTCAGTAGTATTTTATCTTTTTTTTATTTCTTAATTTTTATTCATTATTCTCTTGTTATTATCCATGAAAAAATGAAACAAACTTCTGAAATAGAAGATAAACATAACAGATCTCAATGTTGCAACCATTCACAACAGTAAAATTCACATAGATACAACCCTTGAGTTATAAGTGGGTTGCCCTCCCAGGGCTGTGGGGTACTCGGTAGTGGGCCGGTGTCAGGGGGATGTGTCACAGCAGTGGTGACCCGGTCCGTGGCCCTGGGCGCCCAAGCAATGGGGAGATGTAGTTAATGGTAGAATAGTTTGTGACGCCACCCGTGGTGTTTGGCAAATATGGTGTTAGGCCAACGCTGCATACAGATCCGCTGGGACTGATGGTATGTGCAGCTTAGATGGTAAAGCTCTCCACAGGTGGAGCTGTAGTCCCAGTGCAGTGTAGATGTAGCTGGCACGGGGATGTAGCAGTGCCGAAAGCATAGGGAACAGACAAGACACAGCGGTTGTAGTTTCTGTACCATTACTGAGTATATGCAGTCTAGGATCCTGATTACAGATGGTATTGGAGCAGGTTAGCCTGGAAGCAGATCAGGATTCTCTCTCTCAGCAGAAGGGCTGTGCAGTCTCCTTCCTAGCGCTTTGTAGTGTGAAGCACTCCAGTACTTAGTTACTCTGAAATGCCTCTCTTCGGATGTTCCTAGAACTTTTAGAACTTTACTTGTATGACAGACAGCTGTAGCCTCTCTCGGGGACTCCTTTCCTGAGTCCTGGCTCTCTATTCAATTGCTGTTGTGTCCCAAGTCTTTGGTGAGAGCAGGGCATTTACAGCCTCCTACTCCTCTGGTGTCTGTGGCAGGACCGTTAGTATCCGTACCTCCGTGGAGACCAGGCTCCAGTCTTTGTGCTCTAGCGGTGAGGGAGCTCTCCTCCCGGAGCTCAACCTCCTCCCCGCTCCACACGTCTGCACACGTGGACCTCCTCATACTATCTCCCTACTCCTTTCTCCTGACCCTCAGAGAGTACTCCGCTCCTCAATCCTGGTTCAGAGTTCCCCTGGTGGCCCGGAGTGGAACTGTGTTGCATTAGGTTAACTGCTGGAGAGACCCATCACTGCTTCCAAGCCTGGCATTACCCTCCCCTGGAGAAAGGCAAAGCCAGTGTGGCGACCATTCTCCTAGGGGCGCCACATTAGGACTATAGTGAGAGCTGTTTGGTTTATGCCATGAAGACTGGATATATCTATTTCTTTGGTTTGTACTGGTTCATGAAGCAATAAATCAGGATACAAATCCAGCTCAGCAGATATAGCATTCCAATATCGGAGCACGAAACCGCTGTGTCAAAGCGCACAATCCAAGGCAATGAGAAAAAACTTTGTCCAGCTCCACGATGTAGTGAAAAATATTCTTTATTCACTCAATAGAAATGAGGTTTAAAAGCCAGCATGAGTTACAAGGCATGCGATCGATCTACGCGTTTCGAGTGGCTAGGCACTCTTAATCATGATACGCAGCTTTGTCCATGGGTAGATCTTATATACTCTATCCGGTCTACACACCAGTTAAATAATTAAATAAAGCAAATATAAAACAAATAGAGAAAAAACTAACAATCACAATTAAATATAACAATTTGATTCATTAAGATACAATATTATTGCCTTCAGTAGTATTTTATCTTTTTTTTATTTCTTAATTTTTATTCATTATTCTCTTGTTATTATCCATGAAAAAATGAAGCAAACTTCTGAAATAGAAGAGAAACATAACAGATCTCAATGTTGCAACCATTCACAACAGTAAAATTCACATAGATACAATTTTTTTTTTTTTTTTTTTTCAAAATGCATGCGGTTTTCAATTACATGTCAAGTTTTTATTTCTTTTTTGTGCAATGTTAATTTTAGCACAACAGACCATTTTTTAGTGTACACATGTATACAAAGAGAAAAAAAATTTTTTTTTTAAGATTAGAAACATTTTTTCAGGGACTATTTCAATTAGCGCACCCAATGTGCACACACCATAATATATTTGTTTAAAGAGGAGATAGAAAACTCCAATTTGCACTGTTCTAAAGAATTTTTTTCAGTGTATTTGATTTTTTGTTTGTATACACAGCCAAAAAAACATTTAATTCTTTTATTCCCCATCATACACCAATCATAAAAATCCGTTCTGATACATTTATTGAAAAGTCGTTATCATAAACTTTTTTTCGTTATATTTGATTTTTATTTTATATTTTATATCTGCAACCCAAAAAAAAATAAATAAATAAAAAATAAAAAAAAAAGGGGGGGAGGGGGAGCATTCAGTGATTATATTTCCCCTTCATGCACTGAAAAAAACCGTTCTAATGCATATATAGAAAGATTATTATCATAGACTTTCCCAAATAAATGAAGTATTTCCTAAGTAACTGATCAACACAAAACTATGTCGAATATTTTAGCTTTTATGTTTTAGACATGCAGATTCGAAAAACGGCATGAAAATACAATTCTATGCACAAAAAATACCCTATGAAAAACCTAGCAAAAAACTACCATATTCCCACATATTTTAATATATATTTAATCAGAACATGAGGATTCATTATAAATGTAATAAAATAGATATTTCAAAGAGGAGAGGGTTGATAAGTGCTGGTCTAATAAAAGAGCATGGTGTCTTTTCTTTTATTCAAGCCTCGTGGCATACTAGTGTTTAATTTGAACATCCACCACGCCTCCCTATTCCTAAGCACATGTTCTAAGTCCCCACCTCTGATTCGATTGTGGACTTTCTCAATCCCATATACTTTTAATGAGTCCAGTTTTTTACTATGAGTCTCAATAAAATGTCGGGAGAGCTGCGATATGTTTCTATTCATATTAGCATTCTCTATATCGAGAATGTGCTCTCTAATCCTAGTTTTTAACGTGCGTTTTGTGCTACCCACATATTTTAGTCGGCATGAAACACATTCCATGATATAAACTACATTTTTGGTGTTGCAGTTTATGAAATCTTTGATGTCAAATAGGTTACTGTCATCAAAATCTCCAAATTTATCACACCTTTTGGTATAGGTACACATCTTGCACTGACTGGCAGCACATTTAAAAAAACCTCTCGTTTTCAACCAATTGCCCGTATGTTCTTGCCGAGTACACAGAAAACTTAGTGATAAACTATTTTTTAAGGATGGTGCTTTTCTGGAAACTATCCTTAGTCCTTTTTTATTATTTTTTCAATGTCTGGATCTTCTTATAAAATTGACAAGTTATCCTCAACTATTTGGAAAACTGATTACTAAATTGTAACACCATTGTTATAGGATTAGCAGAATTTTTGGACAGTTTATGCGAGTCTTTAAAACGAGATTTTTTTGAAACAATCTTTTCAGCCCTATCCAGACTCCATCGATCATAACCTCTTCTACCCAAACGTTGTCTAATATCAGAAACTTATTTTTTATAATCAGAGGGACAACTACAATTTCTCTTCGCACGCGTCATTTCACCCACAGGAATACCCTTAATTGTGTGCCTGGGGTGATGACTTTTTGCATGGAGAATTGTGTTCCCAGCTGTCTCCTTGCGATATGTACGAGTAATAACGGATTTGTTAGGTATGCCAGTCAGATTTAAATCCAAAAAATCAATAGTGGTCTTTTCATGTCGTGTTAGAAATCTTAGATTCAGAGAGTTGCAATTGATATACACATCAAATTTCTGTACTGTTATTATATCTGATTTCCAAATAATGATAATATCATCAATGTATCTACCGTAAAACTGTATACAATCAATGTAAGGATTGTCAAGATTGTAGATATACATTTCTTCCCACCAACTCATAACGAGATTTGCTAGGGAAGGGGAATATTTAGCTCCCATGGATACGCCATTTACTTGTATATAGTAATTCTCATTGAATATAAAATAATTGTTGGAAATCAACAAAAAAGTGACATCCAAGATAAAATCTTGGAAGTCACACGAGAAATTACTATATTTTTGTAGATGAAATCTTAATGCATTAATTGCTACTGTATGTGGAACCGATGTGTAGAGAGAAACAACATCAGTAGTTATCCATGAGAATTTAGAATCCCAGATTAAACCATCCATTGAGTTTAATACTTCTGTACTGTCTCTAATAAAACCAGGGACCCTCTGAACCAAGGGTTGTAGAAGCAAATCTAACCATTCCCCTAGTTTCTCACTCACAGATCCTATCCCTGATAAAATCGGTCTCATGGGTGGAGGAAAGCTTTTTTTATGGGTTTTTGGTAACGCATAAAGCGTTGGTGTAACTGGATTTAACACCTTTAGATAATCCCTCTCTCTCATAGTAATAAAACCAAATACAAAAGCCTTCATCAATAATCTGAAAAATACGCTCTTTTGATATTATGAGAAGGATTCTCTAAAATACGTTTGTAAATCATAGGGTCATTAAGCATATTATCAACCCAGTTCACATAATCATCCCTATTCATAAGGACAATTGATCCACCCTTATCTGAATTCTTTATTATATTTTCATTTGCCTTCAGTTCTAACAATGCTTTTTTCAGGGATGGCCTCAAGTTACTGCAGGCACAATTCACACCATGCGTTTTTTCAGATAATAGTCTAAGATCATTTTCAACAGCACTTTGAAACCTATCCATCACAGGTCTCCTTGCTTTAACCGGATAATAGTTTGGATTAGGAATACTCATGCCTTTTGCTAAAGGAGCAGCAATATCAACATTTGGCACGCTTTCATTTTGTAAAGCCTGCAAATTGATAATAGACATTTGTTCTGGAAAGGAACAATTACTATAAGTATTTTCAAAATTCACATCATTTTCCACAATAATATCAGAGTTATCTTCAAAATGCAATTTCAAGGTAATATTGCTGATAAATCTATTAACATCACATATTGTGGAGAAAAGATTAAAATTACAACTGGGAACAAAAGAAAGTCCAAATGAAAGTAACTCACGTTGATCAGCAGTTAGATTCAATGATGAAAAATTAATAACATCAAAGTCACCTAACGTGGATTCCTCAGATGATATCTTTGCGTTATTCTTGATGTTCCTATGCTTCCTTCCCTTTCTCCTTCTTTTTTTCTGGATCTGTTTCTCTTGTAATATGAGTTTTTTGACTGCCTCGTCACATCCATGTCAGAGTCTGATGTAGTTCCATTCGAAGTGTCAGCATCAGATGAACTGAAAGTCACTTGTCGGGGAGTTTGATTAGCACTGGTGTGTCGTTTAGGTCTTCATAGTATAGACCTGGGAGACTTGTTAGCATTTTCCCATCTCCCCCATTCGTATACCTGCTCTTTGGAATAATCAGATAAATCACGCTCCAGTTTTCGTTTTTTAGTATCCATAATCTTTTCCTCAGTTTTATTAATCTTGATAGTAGTATTATGCAAAAATTCCTCATAAACTTCTTTCGATAATTTATCTTGCACATTTGATTTCAAGATATCAATTTGTTTTTGTAAATCTTGCAAGAGAATTTCTTCATTTCTTATGATTAGGGAAATCAATTTCAAGGAGCAGTCCGATAGTATATTATTCCATTCTTGTACAAACCCATCAGAGTACACTGTACTAGGGACTTTTTTAACTCTAAGTCCTCTTGGAATAATGTTTTTATCTCTATAATTTCTTAACGAACTCACATTCCACCATATCAGATTTTCCTTTAGCATAAGTGCTAACAAATCCTCTAGCTCCACATTCGAGCTTGTTGAAACATGTGCAGATTCAGCGGTAAACCCAGCAAACAGTTTGGCAGCTTTATTCTGTCTAGCTTCATTTTCCATGGTCAAATAGCCAAGCAAGAAAGTCTTTTATAATGCCAGCACTTACTTTAAAACCTCTTATGAAATAGAGAAGGGAAGCCTCTGGGTGCACGGAGACACTTGAAGCAATAAATCAGGATACAAATCCAGCTCACCAGACATAGCACGAGACCGCTGTGTCAAAGTGCACAATCCAAGGCAATGAGAAAAAACTTTGTCCAGCTCCACGATGTAGTGAAAAATATTCTTTATTCACTCAATAGAAATGAGGTTTAAAAGCCAGCATGAGTTACAAAGCATGCGATCGATCTACGCGTTTCGAGTGGCTAGGCACTCTTAATCATGATACGCAGCTTTGTCCATGGGTAGATCTTATATACTCTATCCGGTCTACACACCGGTTAAATAATTAATTAAAACAAATATAAAACAAAAAGAGAAAAAACTAACAATCACAATTAAATATAACAATTTGATTCATTAAGATACAATATTATCGCCTTCAGTAGTATTTTATCTTTTTTTTATTTCTTAATTTTTATTCATTATTCTCTTGTTATTATCCATGAAAAAATGATGCATACTTCTGAAATAGAAGAGAAACATAACAGATCTCATTGTTGCAAACATTCACAACAGTAAAATTCACATAGATACAAATTTTTTATTTTTTTTTCAAAATGCATGCGGTTTTCAATTACATGTCAAGTTTTTATTTCTTTTTTGTGCAATGTTAATTTTAGCACAACAGACCATTTTTTAGTATACACATGTATACAAAGAGAAAAATAAATTTTTAAGATTAGAAAAAAATTTTCAGGGACTATTTCAATTAGCGCACCAAATGTGCACACACCATAATATATTCGTTTAAAGAGGAGATAGAAAACTCCAATTTGCACTGTTCTAAAGAATTTTTTTCAGTGTATATGATTTTTTTGTTTGTATACACAGCCAAAAAAACATTTAGTTCTTTTATTCCCCATCATACACCAATCATAAAAATCTGTTCTGATACATTTATTGAAAAGTCGTTATCATAAAATTTTTTCGTTATATTTGATTTTTATTTTTTATTTTATATCTGCAACCCAAAAAAACATGTGTATACTAAAAAATGGTCTGTTGTGCTAAAATTAACATTGCACAAAAAAGAAATAAAAACTTGACATGTAATTGAAAACCACATGCATTTTGAAAAAAAAAAATTGTATCTATGTGAATTTTACTGTTGTGAATGGTTGCAACATTGAGATCTGTTATGTTTCTCTTCTATTTCAGAAGTTTGCTTCATTTTTTCATGGATAATAACAAGAGAATAATGAATAAAAATTAAGAAATAAAAAAAAGATAAAATACTACTGAAGGCAATAATATTGTATCTTAATGAATCAAATTGTTATATTTAATTGTGATTGTTAGTTTTTTCTCTATTTGTTTTATATTTGCTTTATTTAATTATTTAACTGGTGTGTAGACCGGATAGAGTATATAAGATCTACCCATGGACAAAGCTGCGTATCATGATTAAGAGTGCCTAGCCACTCGAAACGCGTAGATCGATCGCATGCCTTGTAACTCATGCTGGCTTTTAAACCTCATTTCTATTGAGTGAATAAAGAATATTTTTCACTACATCGTGGAGCTGGACAAAGTTTTTTCTCATTGCCTTGGATTGTGCGCTTTGACACAGCGGTCTCGTGCTCCGATATTGGAATGCTATATCTGGTGAGCTGGATTTGTATCCTGATTTATTGCTTCATGAACCAGTACAAACCAAAGAAATAGATATATCCAGTCTTCATGGCATAAACCAAACAGCTCTCACTATAGTCCTAATGTGGCGCCCCTAGGAGAATGGTCGCCACACTGGCTTTGCCTTTCTCCAGGGGAGGGTAATGCCAGGCTTGGAAGCAGTGATGGGTCTCTCCAGCAGTTAACCTAATGCAACACAGTTCCACTCCGGGCCACCAGGGGAACTCTGAACCAGGATTGAGGAGCGGAGTAATCCCTGAGGGTCAGGAGAAAGGAGTAGGGAGATAGTATGAGGAGGTCCACGTGTGCAGACGTGTGGAGCGGGGAGGAGGTTGAGCTCCGGGAGGAGAGCTCCCTCACCGCTAGAGCGCAAAGACTGGAGCCTGGTCTCCACGGAGGTACGGATACTAACGGTCCTGCCACAGACACCAGAGGAGTAGAAGGCTGTAAATGCCCTGCTCTCACCAAAGACTTGGGACACAACAGCAATTGAATAGAGAGCCAGGACTCAGGAAAGGAGTCCCCGAGAGAGGCTACAGCTGTCTGTCATACAAGTAAAGTTCTAAAAGTTCTAGGAACATCCGAAGAGAGGCATTTCAGAGTAACTAAGTACTGGAGTGCTTCACACTACAAAGAGCTAGGAAGGAGACTGCACAGCCCTTTTGCTGAGAGAGAGAATCCTGATCTGCTTCCAGGCTAACCTGCTCCAATACCATCTGTAATCAGGACCCTAGACTGCATATACTCAGTAAAGGTACAGAAACTACAACCGCTGTGTCTTGTCTGTTCCCTACGCTTTCGGCACTGCTACATCCCCGTGCCAGCTACATCTACACTGCACTGGGACTACAGCTCCACCTGTGGAGAGCTTTACCATCTAAGCTGCACATACCATCAGTCCCAGCGGATCTGTATGCAGCGTTGGCCTAACACCATATTTGCCAAACACCACGGGTGGCGTCACAAACTATTCTACCATTAACTACATCTCCCCATTGCTTGGGCGCCCAGGGCCACGGACCGGGTCACCGCTGCTGTGACACATCCCCCTGACACCGGCCCGCTACCGAGTACCCCACAGCCCTGGGAGGGCAACCCACTTATAACTCAAGGGTTCGCCCACACAGGAAACAAGATTCAGATCTGTTTACCCAGAGCCCAGCTTTTGAGGTTCGCTCACCTCCAGAGTACACAGAACAATCATTAAAGAATTTGTCCACTATTTTTTCATACCCCATAAAATAATAAAGATTACACTCCGCTCCCAAGCTGGCGCCGTTCCCTCGGTATCAGCACTCGCTCTCTCGGGGATCCCGTGCTGTTATTGTGAAACGGGTTCCCAATCAGCACTTGTGTCACTGTTGCCGTCTCCTGTTGAATTGAGCATGAAGAGGAAGTCTGAGATCAGCTGCAGCCTGGACTTCCTCTTCATGTTCAATCTGTCTGAAGGCTGTGACAGTGACGCCAGCGCCTGATTGGGCGCTGGAGTCACGTGTCACAACAACCGCACAAGAGCCTAGGGACCACGTGTGCTGACAGTGTGGGTACGACGCTGGAACGGGAGGTGAGTATAAGCTTTATTTTATGTGGGTCAACATTTTGATCAAGAATGGGTTGTCCTAGTAGTGGACAACCCCTATAGGTCAAAAGGCTTCACTTTTACCTCCTGGATTTTTTCCTAAAGTGGAGATACAGTCATGGCCAAAAGTATTGACACCCCTGCAATTCTGTCAGATAATACTCAGTTTCTTACTGAAAATGATTGCAAACACAAATTCTTTGGTATTATTATCTTCATTTAATTTGTCTTAAATGAAAAAACACAAAAAGAATTGTCCTAAAGCCAAATTGGATATAATTCCACACCAAACATAAAAAAGAGGGTGGACAAAAGTATTGGCACTGTGCGAAAAATCATGTGATGCTTCTCTAATTTGTGTAATTAACAGCACCTGTAACTTACCTGTGGCACCTAACAGGTGTTGGCAATAACTAAATCACACTTGCAGCCAGTTGACATGGATTAAAGTTGACTCAACCTCTGTACTGTGTCCTTGTGTGTACCACATTGAGCATGGAGAAAAGAAAGAAGACCAAAGAACTGTCTGAGGACTTGAGAAACCAAATTGTGAGGAAGCATGAGCAATCTCAAGGCTACAAGTCCATCTCCAAAGACCTGAATGTTCCTGTGTCTACCGTGCGCAGTGTCATCAAGAAGTTTAAAGCCCATGGCACTGTGGCTAACCTCCCTAGATGTGGACGGAAAAGAAAAATTGACAAGAGATTTCAACGCAAGATTGTGCGGATGTTGGATAAAGAACCTCCACTAACATCCAAACAAGTTCAAGCTGCCCTGCAGTCCGAGGGTACAACGGTGTCAACCCGTACTATCCGTCGGCATCTGAATGAAAAGGGACTGTAAGGTAGGAGACCCAGGAAGACTCCACTTCTTACCCCGAGACATAAAAAAGCCAGGCTGGAGTTTGCCAAAACTTACCTGAAAAAGCCTAAAACATTTTGGAATAATGTTCTTTGGTCAGATGAGACAAAAGTAGAGCTTTTAGGGCAAAAGCATCAACATAGAGTTTACAGGAGAAAAAAGAAGTATTCAAAGAAAAGTACACGGTCCCTACAGTCAAACATGGCGGAGGTTCCCTGATGTTTTGGGGTTGCTTTGCTGCCTCTGGCACTGGACTGCTTGACCGTGTGCATGGCATTATGAAGTCAGAAGACTACCAACAAATTTTGCAGCATAATTTAGGGCCCAGTGTGAGAAAGCTGGGTCTACCTCAGAGGTCATGGGTCTTCCAGCAGGACAATAACCCAAAACACACTTCAAAAAGCACTAGAAAATGGTTTGAGAGAAAGCACTGGAGACTTCTAAGGTGGCCAGCAATGAGTCCAGACCTGAATCCCATAGAACACCTGTGGAGAGATCTAAAAATGGCAGTTTGGAGAAGGCACCCTTCAAATATCAGGGACCTGGAGTAGTTTGCCAAAGAAGAATGGTCTAAAATTCCAGCAGAGCATTGTAAGAAACTCATTGATGGTTACTGGAAGCGGTTGGTCGCAGTAATTTTGGCTAAAGGTTGTGCAACCAAGTATTAAGCTGAGGGTGCCAATACTTTTGTCCGGCCCATTTCTGGAGTTTTGTGTGAAATGATCAATGTTTTGCTTTTTGCTTCATTCTCTTTTGTGTTTTTTCATTTAAGACAAATTAAATGAAGATAATAATACCAAAGAATTTGTGTTTGCAATCATTTTCAGGAAGAAACTGAATA
Source organism: Dendrobates tinctorius (assembly GCF_039654945.1). Classification (NCBI taxonomy): domain Eukaryota; kingdom Metazoa; phylum Chordata; class Amphibia; order Anura; family Dendrobatidae; genus Dendrobates; species Dendrobates tinctorius. The sequence continues at coordinate 19,772,396 of NW_027361716.1, forward strand.
TTATCTGACAGAATTGCAGGGGTGTCAATACTTTTGGCCATGACTGTATAGTGAACAGCTGTCCTGCCCACCTCTTCAGCTAGACCTGGCCCTGTCATGGCTGATTAACCCCTCTCAGAACATAACATGCTGGAGCAAAACTTCCAGGCTTATATCACTGAAGCTAATAACTTCAGTGAAACATATCTCCTTCCAACACATTACCAGTGACCCTCCTACAGTCCATTATAGAGTATGATACTTCCAAAAATGCGCTCATACTTACACTGACTATGGTATCCCCACAGTGAATCCTGCCCGCTCACAGTTTTATCCCACACGCACAGTATAGAACACAATGACCACACGGTACCTCCAGCAAAGTATGATATCACCACAGTGCCGCCAACACTATAATAACACCACAGCATGATGTCCCTTATGTGCCCCCTATACTGTGATCTCCCCATAGTCCCAATCTCACACACAGTATCATAGCCTCCACACAGTATGATACTCAGTATAAGGGCCCCTATTCAGTATAAGGGTGCCCACTCACTATGATGGTCCCCACAGCTCCTCTCACTCTACAATGGTTCCCATAACTCTGAACTCAGTATGAATGTCCCCACAGCCCCTCATACAGTATTAGAGCCACCACAATCCCCCACACAGAATGAGGGTCCCTACAGTTCCCAACTCAGTATGAGGGTCCTGTTAGGCGTCAGATTCCTGGCACTGCACAGCGGGAATCCAGAGCCAGACATCCTGCAGTCTCCCATTCTTCTCTGACCGCTCGGACTCCTGCTCAGCAATCACGGCGAGCCAGGCATTCTCCTCAGACTAGTTCTGTGAGCCTGGATGTTGCTGCCACCTCCGGTGCAGCAATGGTAGTGCAACCTGCTTTGCAGGGAACCGCTCCAGAGGCTAAGTCCTCGTGCCGGGCTACTGGGCATGCCCGCAACGTGCCCTCTCAGTGGAGAGCAGGGGTCACATGTGCAGGTCCTGTGTCGGATCTGATTGGTCCTTCCCAAAGTATTGGAAGGTCCCGGAAGTGCATGGCTATAAAAGCCCCGCATGGCGGCTCGGCCATGCGCTAGTGTAGCATATTATTCTGTGTGTGTATGGTGATGGATGCATGGACTGGTGTCTGACTCATTATGAAACCCCTACCCTCTGATATTACGAGTGGTGACAGAGTGTGTATAGTCAGCTCCAGGGTTGTGGCAAGCTACACGACACTTGCTCCATGCCTACACTAGCGTCCATCGGCGCCCGGTCCTCGGCGCCGACGCTTGCGGCTTTCTCTGCCGCTGCGCTGTAGTAACAGCAGCTATTGGTGTTCGCTGCTGCGACGCCACACGCAGGCCTCTGTGACGCTAACAGGGCCCGCACCTTTTCTTTAGTGGTCGCCAAGCGACTCTGTGTTTGTACGGAGCCGCCCTTAGCGTTCGGGTGAAGTTTACCCGAGCGCAGTACCGCACCTACTAGGTGCATCTGCCATTGTTCAGCAGCGGTTTTGTCACCTACCGCACGGTGGACCCCGGGCGGCGAACGCACCTACTATTATTTATATTTGGTGCGTTCCGCCGACCCTAACATTACACTAGTGCCAGGGTCTGGCTGGCAATGGCAGACGTGCAGCAGCTGCAGCGCTACATTCGGCAGCTGGAGAGCAGGTTGGCGGCTATTGAGAGCACCAACTCAGCTGCGAATGCTGCGCTAGCTGCTGCTCAGACAGTCGCTGAGGCTGTCTCACGTGCGCCCACACTTTTGCCCTCGCCGACAATTTCTCGCCTCCCGCTCCCCGATAAGTTTTCGGGTGACAGCGCCACCTGTAGGGGATTCGTTAGCCAGTGCTCCATTCAGCTGGAGTTGCTGGCTGCACGGTTTCCTACAGAGCGGGCTAAGGTGGGGTTTATTGTCTCCTTGTTGTCTGGCCGGGCATTACAGTGGGTCACGCCATTGTGGGAACGTGATGATCCCGTAGTTCAGGGACCTGCTCAGTTCCTCGCGGCTCTGAAGCAAGTCTTCTTGGGACCACGGGTCACACACGATACGGCTCTCCAACTGTTATCCCTAACACAAGGCTCACTCTTGGTTAGCCATTATGCTGTCCGGTTTCGGACACTGGCTTCCGAATTAGAGTGGCCGGACAAAGTCTTAGTCCCGGTGTTTTGGAGAGGCCTGGCTGAGCACGTCAAGGATGCTCTAGCCACTAGGGAGATTCCCACCATTCTGGAGGAATTGATCGCCGTTTCCACCCGCATCGATCTCCGCTACACGGAGCGCGGGTTGGAACGAGCACAATCCAGACGTAGGGTTAATTTGGTCCCCACCTTTATCGTGCCGCTGGAGGACCCCGCACAAGAGCTCTCTTCCTCTGAGCCTATGGAGGTGTCTCGCACCGGCACTAAGCCGCGTCCGATGCGAAGCTCTGTGCGCTGTTATCAGTGCCGACAGTTTGGCCATTCGGCTGGCACATGTCCTCAGCGACCGAAAAGACAACCACGTCCAGTGGTCGTAGGTGGTGGTCAATCCAAAATGGGACCCTTTTCACCCAAACCGGTGTTCCGGGGTACTTTAGATAGTGGGTCCTCCACCTGGGAGGCAGAGGTCACCCTGGATACCGGGGCCGAGGGGAACTTTATGTCATCAACTTTTGCCCAGAGTCACGCTATCCCTCTGGTGTTACTCTCGCAACCTCTGTCCATTAGGGTGGTAAATGGGGCACCGTTATCGTCTCAGGTGACCCATCAGACAGTCCCACTCGGACTCTCTATTTCACCCTCACATCAGGAGACTCTGTCCCTGCTTATCATGCCCAATGGCATCGATCAGGTGCTCCTCGGAGTTCCCTGGCTTCGTTGCCACTCCCCTCACGTTGACTGGGTTTCGGGGAGGATACTGGGCTGGGACAAGGACTGTGAGGAAAGGTGTCTAAGGGGCAGTGTTCAGGTGGCTTCCACTGAAGTGCCTGCGGATCTCTCGGCGTTCCCCAGGTCCTACCACCAGTACGCGGACGTCTTCTCTAAGAAGTCTGCGTAGACGCTCCCGCCACACCGTTCCTATGATTGCCGGATCAATTTCCTGCCAGGTACAGAGCCTCCCCGAGGCTGTGTTTACCCGTTATCACTCCCTGAGACGGAGGCTATGTCTCAATATATCCGGGAGAACCTGGCTAGGGGTTTTATCAAGAAATCTGTGTCACCGGCTGGTGCAGGGTTCTTCTTCGTACAGAAGAAGAATGGAGAGTTACGTCCCTGCATTGACTACAGAGGTCTCAATGCTATCACGGTTAAAAACAAATACCCCCTACCGTTGATCGCGGAGTTATTTGACAGGATGCGGGGGGCCCGGATCTTTACTAAATTAGATCTGCGGGGGGCATACAACCTGATCCGCATTCGCGAAGGAGACGAATGGAAGACAGCTTTTAATACAAGGGATGGCCATTACGAATACCTGGTTATGCCCTTTGGCCTTTGTAATGCGCCAGCTGTCTTCCAAGATTTTGTCAACAACGTCTTCCGCGACATGCTCTCTACCTCGGTGGTGGTCTATCTGGATGATATACTCATCTTTTCGCCAGATTTGACCACCCACCGGAGAGACGTCTGCAGGGTCTTCAACCGTCTGCGGGCGAACTCGCTATTCGCCAAGCTGGAGAAGTGCCAGTTTGAGCAGGAGTCCTTGCCGTTCCTGGGCTATATCATCTCAGCCTAGGGGCTGGCCATGGATCCTGCCAAACTACAAGCGGTAATGGACTGGCAAGAACCCCATTCCCTCAAAGCGGTGCAGTGCTTTTTGGGGTTCGTGAATTACTACCGCTAGTTCATACCACACTTTTCCACACTGGTGGCTCCTTTGGTTGCTCTCACCAAGAAAGGAGCTAACCCCAATGCTTGGTCGGAACATGTCTCCAAAGCCTTCTTGGCTATAAAATCGCATTTTGCTGGCGCTCCCATATTAAATTGTCCCGATGTGGATAAGCCGTTTATCCTTGAGGTAGACGCTTCTTCCGTCGGTGCAGGAGCAGTCCTTTATCAAAAGGATGCTCAAGGTCGAAAGCATCCCTGCTTCTTCTATTCCAAGACCTTCTCACCGGCGGAGAAAAATTACTCCATCGTCGACAGGGAGCTGCTAGCCATGAAGTTGGCTTTTTCCAAGTGGAGACATCTCCTGGAAGGAGCCCGGTTCCCCTTTCAGGTATATACAGACCATAAAAACCTGGTCTACCTACAGACGGCCGAACGCCTGAATTCCCGTCAGGCCAGGTGGTCGCTCTTCTTTTCCCGATTCCGCTTCACCCTGCACTACCTCTCTGGAGAGAAGAACGTCCGTGCGGATGCTCTCTCACACTCGGTGGTCTCAGCGGAAAAAGGAGAAGCTGAGCCTCGGTTAATTCTCCTGCCGGAGAGTTTTAAGACCGTGTCTCCAGTCGCTCTCGAGTCAGTACCACCGGGCAAGACCTTGGTGCCTCCTCAGCTACGGCCAGAGGTCCTCGCCTGGGCACATGCCTCCAGGGTGGGTGGTCATTTTGGCAATAAACGGACCACCGAACTCCTGGCAAGGTCATATTGGTGGCCACATATGGCTCGAGATGTCAAGGAATACGTGCAAGCATGCGTCTCGTGTGCTCGGAACAGACCCTCTAGACAGAGGCCGTCGGGGTTGTTGTTTCCCCTGCCAGTGGCGGTTAGACCATGGGAGATGGTTGGCATGGATTTCATAGTTGGCCTGCCCAAGTCTGGTGGAAGTACGGTCATCTGGGTGGTCACCGACCATTTTTCCAAAATGGTGCATCTGGTGCCACTCGCACGCCTGCCTTCCGCTCGAGGTCTGGCCACCTTGTTCATTAAGCACGTATTCCGTTTACATGGCATGCCAGACAAAATCGTGAGTGACCGAGGTCCTCAGTTTGCGTCTCGGTTTTGGAGGGAGCTCTGCAGTTTACTTAGCATCGAGCTAAATCTATCCTCCGCCTATCATCCCGAGACAAATGGCTTGGTCGAGAGAGCCAATCAGACCTTGGTCACCTATTTATGGCATTTTGTTTCTGCCAGGCAGGATGACTGGGCATCCTTGCTACCTTGGGCTGAATTTGCGGTGGCTGAATCCACTGGTCAGACGCCCTTTCTCCTAAACTATGGTCAACATCCACGCGTCCCTGTCCCGATGCCAGTGTCCTCCACTGACTCCAGGGTGGCAGACTGGGCAGTGGAGGCCCGGGACATTTGGGATCGCACTCAGGATGCTATCCGGACATCTAAAGAAAGGATGAGGGCGTCCGCCGACACGCATCAGCGGCCTGCGCCAAGCTTCTCCCCTGGCGACATGGTATGGCTCTCGAAATATTAAACTGCGGGTCGAGTCTCCCAAGTTCGCACCGCGATACATTGGACCATTCAAGGTCCTCGAGTGACTTAGCTCGGTGGTCTACCGCCTGGCTCTTCCTCCACATTTGGCCATTTCGGACGTGTTCCATGTGTCCCTCCTCAGTCCAGTTCACATGATCCGGTTTTCTGAGTCATCTGCCGGGTCATCAGACTTATCATCTGACGAGTTTGAGATTAACGCCATCGTGGGGCGCAGGTTTGTCCGTGGCAAAAAATTTTATTTGGTGGGCTGGAAGGGTCATGGTCCTGAGGCTCGGACCTGGGAGCCGGTGGAAAACATTCATGCACCGCTCCTGATCGCAGCGAGGCTCGGGGGGGGGGGAGGTAATGTTAGGCGTCGGATTCCTGGCACTGCACAGCGGGAATCCAGAGCCAGACATCCTGTGGTCTCCCATTCTTCTCCGACCGCTCGGACTCCTGCTCAGCAATCACGGCGAGCCAGGCATTCTCCTCAGACTCGTTCTGTGAGCCTGGATGTTGCTGCCACCTCCGGTGCAGCAATGGTAGCGCAACCTGCTTTGCAGGGAACCGCTCCAGAGGCTAAGTCCTCGTGCCGTGTTACTGGGCATGCCTAAATGTGGCCATATTAGTCAGACAGGCAGATAGCAAATAGATGTGCATGAGAATAACAATAATATGAAAGCTCAAGTACCTACAAGCAGGATAACCACCTTTCTCCACGTCCCACCCGCCCCGACGCGCGTTTCGGCGTACCTTTATCAAGGGGCATGCCCATCTATTTGCTATCTGCCTGTCTGACTAATATGGCCACATTTAGGCCCTGTTGACTTTGCTCATGTCAGGTTCTCTTCAGTGCTATTATGCACATATGAATGTTGTGCTCTCTATTTTCATTATATGATGGTGTCATGTACCTGCGGTTTATCTTTAATTGCCACAGTGCATATATGATTTTTGTGCTATGATGCTGCTATACATCTGCCTTCTGTCATACCTACCCTGGGCCTCACATATGTGGTCAGAATGACCTTTACATCTTCTAGCCTCTATTTGTGCCTGTTTGTCTGTACGATTTTTATGTATTAATAAAACTCTATTTAGTTTTATTTTTGACCTCATGACTGTTTTTGCCCTCTGTCTGTGACTTTAAGTATTACAGTTGGTCCTCTTTTGTCCGCACTTGCTGTGGGTGTGTGATTTCATATCTCCTTTTTATCATTCAATTGTTTACCCACTATGATCATTGGATTTATCTTATACCCCCAAAAATGAGCAGAGAGCACATGACAGAAATGAATCACCCCTTCCGTGCCCATATACACATCACACATCCTCCATCCTATAGGCACGTCTTCCCTCTTAAAGGGATCATTGGTATGGAAATCAGAGCAAATCCCTCAGCACTCTGATACTGACCCCAGGCTTCTATTAAAGGGATCATTGGTATGGAAGTCAGGGCAAATCCCTCAGCGCTCTGATACTGACCCAAGGCTTCTATTAAAGGGATCATTGGTATGGAAGTCAGGGCAAATCCACTCAGCGCTCTGATTCTGACCCCAGGATTCTATTAAAGGGAGCTCCGGTATGGAAGGCAGGGCAAATCCACTCAGTCCTCTGGTTCTGACCCCAAGCTCTCTTAAAGGGATCCCCAGTATGGAAGTCAGGGCAATTGCCTTCAAATGCTCTGGTATGGACCCCAGGCTCTCTTAAAGGGATCTCCTGTATGGAAGTTAGGGCAAATCCCTCAGCGCTCTGAATATGACCCCAGGATTCTATTAAAGGGATCATTGGTATGCAAGTCAGGGCAAATCCACTCAGCACTCTGATTCTCACCCCAGGCTTCTATTAAAGGGATCATTTGTATGGAAGTTAGGGCAATTCCACTCACCGCTCTGGTTCTGTCCTCAGGCTGATGGGATGATGTGGGATATTAGGGGTAGTAGTCCGGTGGCTCTGGCTGACGGGATGATGTGGGATATTAGGGGTAGTAGTCCGGTGGCTCTGGCTGATGGGACGATGTGGGATATTAGGGATAGTTGTCCGGTGGCTCTGGCTGACGGGGAAGACGTGGGATATTAGGGGTAGTAGTCCGGTAGCTCTGACTGATGGGATGATGTGGGATATTAGGGGTAGTAGTCCGGTGGCTCTGGCTGATGGGATGATGTGGGATATTAGGGGTAGTAGTCCGGTGGCTCTGGCTGATGGGATGATGTGGGATATTAGGGGTAGTAGTCCGGTGGCTCTGACTGATGGGATGATGTGGGATATTAGGGGTAGTAGTCCAGTAGCTCTGACTGATGGGATGATGTAGGATATTAGGGGTAGTAGTCCAGTAGCTCTGGCTGACAGGATGATGTGGGATAATATAGTGTATGTGGCTATGCGGAGTGGGCATGGCTATACACTCAGCTTTATATATATATATATATATACATATATATATATAAATCAAGGCAGAAAAGTCCAGCAAGCGGAAACTTCAGGTGGTATAATAAAATCCAAGAATTTTTTATTGCAGATCATTTAAAAAATCCAGAGTTCAGTAACGAGATGCAGACATAATGCTGAACAGACTAAGCGTTTCGGCGGTAACAACTGTGGCCTTCTGCACGGTCTCAAACTGCTTCTGGAATACTCCGGGCTCCTCAGCTAGTAACAATAATAAATATGAAAGATAAAAGAATAAAAATAAAAAATAATAAATCTCCATCTTTTCACTTCCAATAGATTTTATGGGAAAATTGAAAATTATTGATATGCTGGCCCACGAATCTTCACAAGACTGGACCATGCCAATTGTCCATCACACAGGAGTTCAATATAAAGATAAGTCCTTGAATAAAAATGTAAACCGTAAACAATTTTTTTTTAATAATATACCATAAATGAATAAAAAATTAAAATAAAAAATAGAAAAGGGGGGAGGGGCAAAGTTCAGAAGAAATGGTTCACAAAGACAAGATTAAAATTTATTTTTACAAATTATTATAAAAAAAGGAGCAAAACTCAGATTTTCGTTAAGTCCTAATGGTGAGACTGTTTTAAGACTCCAGATCCATTTAGCTTCCAGGCGGGCTAAGGGGGTACTTATTTTACCACCCCTAATGTTAGGTTTTATCATGTCAATGCCAATTACTCGCAATAGATCAGCATTACAGTTGTGATACATTTTAAAATGTTTCGGTGTGGTTTTTAAGGTATTGTGATGTAGTGACCCCTGTGACAGCTAGGGGACGCTGTATGGGCTTCCCAAGACATGGATGCAGGCGTTTCCTTTATTGTGATGGGGAAATGGTGAGCGGCAGGATTGTAAATGGCCGATATGTATCACAAGGGTGGGTGCCTTGTGATGGAAGCTGGAACGTGTATTCATCAGCAGTGGTACTGCTGAGGGTTTGTTACTGTGTATCAGGGAAGCTTCCAGGTGACTTGGTGAGATGGGTGGGACCAGACACCTACAAACTCACCCAGGGGCATGTGTCTGAATGCCCAATGTAAAGCCTGTATGTGTGTGGCTGTGTGTGGAATAGGACCTGTAGTGAGGTCATGACCATGTGATCCATACCTCACCTGTGGGTGTGGTTATGTACCATATAATGTGCCTGAGGTCTGGTCACATGGAGAGAAAGTGTGTACCTGAATGGTTTAGGGTGCAAGGTCCTGGAGGGTCAGTGTTGGGAGATTCTGGGAGAAGGATCGGATCCCTGGAGCATGTGCTGCAACCTTGGACCTGGTGAGGTGTGTGTGTTGGACAGTCTCAGGAGGGGATGGACGTCCTGAATAGCATGCGCTGAGGCCCTGGACCTGGTGGTCGGTACGTTGGGAGACCCTGGGAGGAGAGTCGGATCCCTGAATAGCACCCGGTGAGGCCTGTGTGTTGGACGGTTCCAAAGTGGGGGCGGACATCCTGAATACCACACAGACAGGCCATGTGTGTTTGCAGAGTCAGAGACGGCACTGCATTGGGGGAGCTACTGTCCGTCTGTGGATCTGGACTGTCAGGTGGCCTAGTGAGCTCTGCAAAGGAATACGTGGATTTCGTCCGCGCTGCCCAAATGATGAAATTCCAGAGGTTAATAAAGTTTGACAGTGGTTTATTCTACGCGTTTCAAGGTTTTTTGCAACCTCTTCTTCAGGAAATACAGGTGGGATTTCCTGAACAAGAGGAGGTAAAAAACCTTGAAACGCGTAGAATAAACCACTGTCAAACTTTATTAACCTCTGGAATTTCATCATTTGGGCAGCGCAGACGAAATCCACGTATTCCTTTGCAGAGCTCTGTTTCAGATAGTCGGTGACCGACTTGTGGATCTGCAGCAGCCCTTATCTATACATGCTTTGAATACCTACTACCAGGTGAGCAGTTTTTTGTCAAACCACTTACTCTATTTGTGGGATAAGACCCTATATTGCGCTTGTGTCTCCCTCTTTCCTCACAATACTAGGTGGCCTAGTGAGCAAGACGTTGTCTGGGGCGGTGATCCCAGTTCGGCAGTTTCCCTGAGAGAGAGGACTACCAAAGAGTCGGCATCTGGAGCAGGAGCTCCTGCGATGTAACCCCGGACAGGGGGAAATAACTCTTGGTTCTTGTGAGGTTCTATGAACGTTAATGAACTGTTTGGCGTGCGGTCGCCCACGGTCACTGGACAGAGAGGTCCAGCGTGTTTAGGCACTGCAAGGAAAAGCCATAACCTATAAATGCTCTGGACTATGTGTTAAGCCCATGAAGTGTAACATGGCCTACAGCGGTTTACGATGCTTGAATAAACCAAAATGGACTGTTTATGTGAAAAAACCTGTGCCCGACCCTATTAATCTGCTGCCAAGTGAGTGTCCCCCAACACTAACAATAAGCGCTACCTTACATATGGTGGAGAATGCTAAGGGCACTTTTGTAGCCTTGTTGCTAGGGGCAACGGTCGAGGTCTACAAACTCTGTTGCTAGGGGCAACGGTCCAGGAGGCACGTGTGAGGTGTTTTGCTATGACTCGGTGGGGTCACAAAGTTTTTTTGATTTTTTTTCCTCAAGTCAACAGGCTGTAACTCGGCAGGGTTACGAAGGTTGCTGTGGATCGGCGGGTCCACAAAGACGGTGCAGCGGAAGCGTGCACAGACTTGTGCCAGGGGGAGCTGCAGTTGCAAGTTGCAGCAAGAGATTCTGCAGCAGCAGGAGCTGCAGTGACACCATCAGCTGCTTGTGAGCGGCAGCCAGAGGTGCCGGTGGTTTGTGGCTACAGCAGGACCTGTGGCAGTGCCTGTAGGAACTGGTGAGGTGCCCTAAGGACGTCAGAGGTACAGACTGTGCAACCTCTTAAAGGGCCAGTACCAGTCCCAGCAAAACATTGGGTCTGTGTGAACTTGGACCTGAGAATGCCATGGGGGAGTCCATGGAGTGAACCCCGGAGAGGGTGGTGGTGTCCCTAATTGGAGTGGTGTCACAAAAAATGAGGCGGTAACCCTAACAGGGATGATTGCCCAAAAGGGGGAGGAGTCCCAAAAGGGGGTGGTAACCCATACAGGGATGATTGCCAAAAAGGGGGAGGAATCCCAAAAGGGGGTGGTATCCCACAATGGAGTAGTTGCCCAAAAGGGGGTGAAGTCCCAAAAGGGGCGGTAATCCAAATTGGAATGGTGGCAAAAGAAGAGGCGGTGGCAAAGGTGCCATTGGACTGTAGCTGGGAGCAGCGAAGTTCCTGCTATGCAGGCCCATGCTATACTGTGGATAGCTTGGTCAGTGAACTGACACTCCAAGAAAAGGAAGAAAGGTCCAGCTCCAGAAAATTAAAATCCAGGATTTTTATTGTATCATGTTTAAAATACATTCATGGCTGCTTGTGATCAAGTAACGGTAACAAAGTTCACCGCATGGGGATATTCTCCAGGTCTCTGTACGCGTTTCGAGCACAAATGCTCTTAGACTCAGAGTAGCTGTGGAATATCAACAATTTATACAAAAAAAATAAAATCAGAAAAATAAGAGAAGAAAAAAAGAAAAAAACACAAGAACACATTAATACATAACATAATAGAAATAAATATAAAAATTCAACAGTACAGCATAAATTCCTTTTCTTTAAATTTAATCTCAGAGGAACACATGTATCAAGCATATACAGTGGGGAAAAAAAGTATTTAGTCAGTCAGCAATAGTGCAAGTTCCACCACTTAAAAAGATGAGAGGCGTCTGTAATTTACATCATAGGTAGACCTCAACTATGGGAGACAAACTGAGAAAAAAAAATCCAGAAAATCACATTGTCTGTTTTTTTTTTCATTTTATTTGCATATTATGGTGGAAAATAAGTATTTGGTCAGAAACAAAATTTCATCTCAATACTTTGTGATATATCCTTTGTTGGCAATGACAGAGGTCAAACGTTTTCTGTAAGTCTTCACAAGGTTGCCACACACTGTTGTTGGTATGTTGGCCCATTCCTCCATGCAGATCTCCTCTAGAGCAGTGATGTTTTTGGCTTTTCGCTTGGCAACACGGACTTTCAACTCCCTCCAAAGGTTTTCTATAGGGTTGAGATCTGGAGACTGGCTAGGCCACTCCAGGACCTTGAAATGCTTCTTACGAAGCCACTCCTTCGTTGCCCTGGCGGTGTGCTTTGGATCATTGTCATGTTGAAAGACCCAGCCACGTTTCATCTTCAATGCCCTTGCTGATGGAAGGAGGTTTGCACTCAAAATCTCACGATACATGGCCCCATTCATTCTTTCATGTACCCGGATCAGTCGTCCTGGCCCCTTTGCAGAGAAACAGCCCCAAAGCATGATGTTTCCACCACCATGCTTTACAGTAGGTATGGTGTTTGATGGATGCAACTCAGTATTCTTTTTCCTCCAAACACGACAAGTTGTGTTTCTACCAAACAGTTCCAGTTTGGTTTCATCAGACCATAGGACATTCTCCCAAAACTCCTCTGGATCATCCAAATGCTCTCTAGCAAACTTCAGACGGGACCGGACATGTACAGGCTTAAGCAGTGGGACACGTCTGGCACTGCAGGATCTGAGTCCATGGTGGCGTAGTGTGTTACTTATGGTAGGCCTTGTTACATTGGTCCCAACTCTCTGCAGTTCATTCACTAGGTCCCCCCGCGTGGTTCTGGGATTTTTGCTCACCGTTCTCGTGATCATTCTGACCCCACGGGGTGGGATTTTGCGTGGAGCACCAGATCGAGGGAGATTATCAGTGGTCTTGTATGTCTTCCATTTTCTAATTATTGCTCCCACAGTTGATTTCTTCACTCCAAGCTGGTTGGCTATTGCAGATTCAGTCTTCCCAGCCTGGTGCAGGGCTACAATTTTGTTTCTGGTGTCCTTTGACAGCTCTTTGGTCTTCACCATAGTGGAGTTTGGAGTCAGACTGTTTGAGGGTGTGCACAGGTGTCTTTTTATACTGATAACAAGTTTAAACAGGTGCCATTACTACAGGTAATGAGTGGAGGAAAGAGGAGACTCTTAAAGAAGAAGTTACAGGTCTGTGAGAGCCAGAAATCTTGATTGCTTGTTTCTGACCAAATACTTATTTTCCACCATAATATGCAAATAAAATGAAAAAAAAACAGACAATGTGATTTTCTGGATTTTTTTTTCTCAGTTTGTCTCCCATAGTTGAGGTCTACCTATGATGTAAATTACAGACGCCTCTCATCTTTTTAAGTGGTGGAACTTGCACTATTGCTGACTGACTAAATACTTTTTTTCCCCACTGTATATCCAATGTGCCTCTCGGTTCCTTAAAGGTTTTTCTCTGTCTCCACCTCATAAATCTCTTCTGATCCCCTCCGCTGCACAAATCTTCAAACCAGATAAATCCCTGTTATAAACAGAAGTAAAATGCTTTGACAAATAAAAGCATTCCTAGTAGTTTACCCGACATCATATAGATATTCACATATTCTCTCCTTTACCTTACAGATAGTGGATCCTGCATACTTTAAACCGCATTTAGTACATTCAGCTATATAAACCACACAGTTTGAGTTACAATTTAAAAACTCTTTGATCTTATATAACTTTACTATTAGTGGCATTAGACTATAATAAAATATATAAGATACATATGCAAACCTGCTACAGGTCTATTGTGGATAATGCATTGGGGTATAACCCTCAAGCATGCTCAGATAACACTCAGTTAACTATTAGCGCACAATCAGATGAAGATACACATGCAAAAATTCTGCAGCTCTCTTGTAAATAATACATTGGGGTGTAACCCTCAAGCATGCCCAGAACTGACACTACAGTGCCCCTCCTGGCTGGATGGAGAACGGGTGATGTGATTGTTAGACCCGGGGAGTCAGGTGCTGAGCTGAGGACCCCTCCTGGACGTTCTGTGTCACCTGAGTAGGGGACGAGAGTGAATGGCTTTGGTGAGGATGATAAAGAACCTTTGACAGCATACCTGTTATGATTGGGTCACCGAGGAGGAAAAACAAGACCAAGCAAAGCCACAGAAAACCAGAGAGGTTAGTAACTAAGCAGATTGCAGACCCCTGATCCTATCCACACAACTAGCAGTAGCCGTGGAGCGTACCTACGGTGATTCTAGATGCCTCGACACAGCCGGAGGACTAAATAAGCCTAAATCAAGAAAAGGGGAAATCTAAACTGCCCCAGAGCAGACCCTAAAGGAATAGATAGCCCCCAAACATATATTGTCGGTGAAACAAGATGAAAACACAAACACAGGTAGGAAAATAGGCTGAGCAAACGATGGGGCCCACACTAACTAGAAAGGGCAGGAAAGGGAAGATACTGTCTGCAATCACACCAAAAAACCCTGCAAAAATGTCCAACACTTCTGATAGCAAAAAGAAAACCTGAAGTCACTAGACTTCACCCACTATATCAGCACTCTGGCATATTCTGAAAACAGAGCAAAAAGAGGCCAATCTAATAAGGGACAAAAAGCAAACTGGCACAAACAGTAACATAAGAATGGAAATTCAGCACAGCCTCAGCCGGGGCCGGCTGACCACACAAAACTGAATAGACAAAACCAAATCAAATGTGAACAATAGCAAGAACACTTAGCTTGAGAATACAGGGTCTGAACTGGAAACTAAGACCTCAGGAGGCAGGAAAAATCACCAGCAGGGATAGAGGGAGTTGGCTGTCTTAAATCCAGTCAGAGACTCCAGATGTCCAATCGTTGTTGTCATGATCCATGCTGGATCAGGACTGATAAAAAGCACAGGTAACCTTTTTTTTTTCCTAAGCTGTGCTTTAGGTTGGTTTTTGCCCCGGTGGCCATTAGGATTATTGCACTGTGGTGTCGTTTGATCTAAGTTTGCCCCCGGTGGTGGTGGTGAGCATCATTGCACTCTAGTTTCTTTAGTTAAGTGCACATGATTATAATGCAGGTGTGATTGCTGGCTCTGCTATAAAAGAGTCACAGGTGTTGCAATCAGTGTTGGTGATAGTGTTCATTTCAACCATCCTTGGTGGAGGAAGGATCTAGAGAGGTCCTGGCAGCTCAGTCAGAGCCCTGGTGTGAAAGGAGTCATAGGGGATTTCCTTGTAGCTCTGACAGAGCTTGGTGGCAGCGATTCAGGAGGAGAGCTGCATGCTGGTGGTGGACTCTGTTGCCAGGAGCAAGTGCAACAGAGTAAAGCTAAGTGGTGATTCCCTGTTTGTGTTTTTCCTTAGTGTGTATTAGTACAGTGGTGGGGCCAGTGCCTGCACCACCCAGCTACCTAGCAAGGGACAGGTGTAGGGTGTGCTAGGGCAACAGGTTCCTGATCAGCGCCCGGTGCGGAACCGACATAGGGAACGTTAGGAGCGTTAGGGACACTGACTCAGGGGAGTGCAGGAGGTCTCCACGTCCCCTTTCCCTATCTCAGGGCCCACCGTTGTAACTGTTTCCCTTCCCTTTGTCTTGTTGTTTTAGTTACCGGCCTGCGAGCCGTGTCACACAGGACAGTATCACGTGCCGCGTCCTGTTGTTCTAGTTACCGGCCTGCTGGTTGGGTCACACAGGACGGGTCCACGTGACAGTCATCCTCATTATCAGGTGGAAGGTCTCTGTTAATTAGATTAGCTTCATTACCTCTTGCAACCACCAGAGGGAGCCTGGAAAGAGAACTCACGACTCCTCTGTCAATACAACCAGCTCCACCACCCTCACCAGCAACCACAGGCAGACCAGAAAGTGAATTCACAACAATACCTCTACATTGACACGACTGAGGGTTCCACGTACCATGAATTGACGGTAGTCCTGGACTTACGGTGTACTATGGTAATAGGGCGGGACTTAGAAGCCCTGTGGGATTGGTGGACGAAAGGAGAAGTGTCTGTAGAAATAATGTGTATGGGAGGTAATGGTGTGGAAAGTGTGCCCCCTAAAGTTGACAGAGCTAAGTTAGGCATGACCAAAGGAAATGGTGGACGGGCCCAACTTAGTGACATGACGGTAGCAGCCATGCCTGAAAGTATGATCAGAGAGAAGGGTACGTCGGCCCAACTTGCGGAAATGATGTCACCTGACATGTAGCAAAGGGTGACTGATAGGGATGTGGTAATTAAAAAGAGTGGAGCTGACACCTGAACAGAGGGCGACTTGAGCATTTACCATACTGTGGGGCATGACACAGGTACCGGGCGTGATTGTAATATGTTATTGCCATTAGCAACCACTAGGACTGAAGACAATGTTTGTCAGACAGAAGCACAAACCCAGTGTAATGACAGTGCTCCACAAGGTGAAGGCAGCAGGACACTGGTAGTCAAACCAGAATGTGTGACCATTGAAGAGGAGAAGCTCGCCAGTTTGACCGCTATCACCCGACAGCTAGAGGGTCAATTTGACAAACTGACCAAGGAAGTGTGCACGTAGAAAGAGCGAGTTGACAGTTTTCACCAGGTAGAAGCGCACATTCGAAACTCGGAGAGAAAGCGCGAAGAGATCTGTCAACAGCTGGTGAAGGAATGTTTAAAGGTGGTGAGTATGGAAGTCGCCAACTCTACACAGTTGGAGCGGCTGCGCCATCTAGAGTCTGAGCTCTTGGCAGTCAAGGCCCCGAGACAAACGGCCGAGCACAGAGTGGATGAGCTGGAGAAAGAAGCCTTGGAGCTCAGAGGTCACCTGACAACGTGGCAAGGTGGGAGTTGGGAATAAGACCCTAAGGGAAGATAGGGAAGTGCTCAGAGAAGCAGTGAGAGGTCTTCAGCAAGAGGAGAAGGTGGTGGTCAAAAGCTTACAGCGGCCGTGCCCAAGTGATAACACGGCAGAACTGCCAATGCCCATCTTGGAAAAGGGTCCTGAGGACTGTAAATCTCAGGAAAATTGTGAGCCAAAAGCTGAACATCTCTAGAATCCGCCCTTTTCTCACCATGGAAACAACAAAAACCCTGATCCACTCCTGCCTGGACTACTGTAACGCTCTATTAATTGGCCTCCCCCTCACTCGACTCTCCCCTCTCCAGTCCATCCTTAATGCAGCAGCCAGGGTTGTCCATCTGGCTAATCCTTTCTCGGACGAGTCCGCTCTTCGCCAGTCGTTATACTGGCTGCCCATTCGACATGAAAACACATAAAGAAAAAAAGTATATGCACACAAATAGGGATCACCACAAGGATATGATAATCAAAAAGTATCAATTTTATTAATGGACACAACAAACAGACACTTTGTTTAAAAACAATTAAAAAGTCTGAACAACCAGACACTGATAACAAAACAAAGACAATGGGTCATTTTGATAAATAGTTAAATACTATGGGTCCCAATGCCAACCATTCAGTATAATGCCAGGTATCTGCTAGTTACCATAACCTAGGGTCTATCAAATCAATTGTAATGACAATCATGACCTTGGATCAAAAAGGGACCTTGAGAAAGACACATCACTGTGTTGATACGCGTGGGTTTGGGGGTCCCATGTAACCTACCCGGTAGCTTGTTCATCCTCAGAAACCAGGTGATATCATGCTAGGGAAAGGGACTTGTTAATGTATGTTTATTTGTGTTGGCAACATGATAAGTATTCAATTTTCTATTCATGGCATATGTAGAATCTCTATGTAACCATAGTAGTTATTGATAATATGGTATTTTTGATCCAAGGTCATGATTGTCATTACAATTGATTTGATAGACCCTAGGTTATGGTAACTAGTAACTAGCAGACACCTGGCATTATACTGAATGGTTGGCCTTGGGACCCATAGTATTTAACTATTTATCAAAATGACCCATTGTCTTTGTTTTGTTATCAGTGTCTGGTTGTTCAGACTTTTTAATTGTTTTTAAACAAAGTGTCTGTTTGTTGTGTCCATTAATAAAATTGATACTTTTTGATTATCATATCCTTGTGGTGATCCCTATTTGTGTGCATATACTTTTTTTCTTTATGTGTTTTCATGTCAATCCATTTATATGCACTAGGTGATCCCACCTAAATTGACATTGTGGATGGTGCCCGTTTATTCTATATCTTGTCAGACACTGGCTGCCCATTCATTACAGGATACAATTCAAAGTACTTGTTCTCACCCACAAAGCTATCCACAGTGCGGCACCCCCCTTACATCTCCTCCCTCATTTCTGTCTATCGGCCTAACCGACCACTGCGCTCTGCAAATGACTTTCGACTAACCTCTGCCCTAATCCGTACCTCCCACTCCCAACTCCAAGACTTCTCCTGTGCTGCGCCAATCCTCTGGAATGCTCTACCCCAAGATATTAGGACCATCCACAATTTGCATAGTTTTAGGCGCTTGCTCAAAACACATTTGTTCAGAGCGGCCTATCACATTCAGTAATCAAAGTAATTTTATGCTTGTGTGTGTGTAGCCCATTCACTATCTCCATCTATCCCCCACCCCCTGAAGATAGCTGGACCATCATTGTAAATACATCATTGTAAATACAAACCTGTGCTTTGTATCTCCCCCACCTCATTGTAGATTGTAAGCTCCCACGAGCAGGGTCGTCTTATTTCGCTTTAATTATTGTATTGTTAACGTTATTACTTATGACTGTTGTGTTTGAAACTGTTCAACTGTAAAGCGCTGCTGTATATGTTGGCGCTATATAAATAAAGATTATTATTATTATTATTAACAAGACAGTCACCCGGTCGGGGCAGATGTCTTGAGGGAAGTTGCCGTGTTAAAGCAGGAGCCGTCTGTCCATGAAGGGAGTGAGGCTTTGCGCTTTAAGTGAGTGATGCAGGTACGCGATGAAGTGCGAGAAGCATGTGCCAGCGAGGATGTGCATGAGGCCTTTAAAAAGGCAGTAAAGGCCTATAGTGTGAACTGGGCACCAGAGACGGATTAGTTGGTGATACTGGCGGAAACGGAAGACACAGAGAAGAGAGTGGCTGTCCTGATGGAGTTGCACCTACAATGTCTCCGCACAAAACCGATGCTCGTGTTGCGTAATAATAAAGCCGCTCAACATATGGAGCTTGCAAGGGGAGCTCAAAGTCGGCTGGGCTTTGTGGAAGACATAATTCCGGTACCCAGAAATCTGGTGGGGAAAGTCGTTGGAAGACTTGGAAAGGTGAAGCAGAAGATGGTAAATAGATCCGGTGTGAAGAGAATGAGGATCCCACCAGTCATTGTTGTTGGCTCTGTGGAAAGCCTTAAGAACATCCAAATGCTCCTGGAATATCGAGTGACATACCTATGAGAGGTAGAGCAGCTGATCCGGAAAAAAATGCAAATTAAAGTACAGCTACAGGTGTTGGAAAGAAGAGGGTGACCGCTTCCAGCCCAAGAGATGGAGAAACGAGGGGCTTCTCTGGAAACTGGCAGTATGCGCTCTGAAGCAAAGAGGGTCAGAGGTGGTGACTCCTCTGTTAACTCAGGGCTTGGTAGCATAGGCAGGAGACCCGGTAGTGGACGTAGCGACAAAGGGTCAGACTCAGACCAGCCAGTTAGCTCAACTGGACGTGGGACTTCTGGTGATACCAACCGGGAGAGCCAGCCATGGAGAGAAAGGTTGGGTGACAGGGCGTACGGCAGAAATGTGGAGACTAACAAGGGTCTGGTAACACAGTTGGACTGTGACTTAAAGGCCAAAGCTCAAGGCCGACATAAGGACCACTGGGGGGAGGCCTAACAGATGGACTCTGAAACGTGAAAGGATAAAATCCGGTAATGTTTTGGTCAAAGAGTGGAATACAGTGACAGTGTTGGACTATGTCTCGGGAGCTGACGCTCAAAGACAACTAAGAGGGCCCTCTCGGCTGGTAGGGCAAGGTGACATGGGTGCCCGGTCTGGAGGCACCTGGTTTGTGACAATTGTTCAACCCCACAAGTTTGAACTGGGGGGTATGTGATGCAGTGACCCCTGTTACAGCTAGGGGGTGCTGTATCGGCTTCCCAGGACATGCATGCAGGTGTTTGCTTTATTGTCATGGGGAAATGGTGAGCGGCAGGATTGTAAATGGCCGATATGTATCACAAGGGTGGGTGCCTTGTGATGGAAGCTGGAACGTGTATTGATCAGCAGAGGTACTGCTGAGGGTTTGTTACTGTGTATCAGGGAAGCTTCCAGGTGACTTGGTGAGATGGGTGGGACCAGTCACCTACAAACCCACCCAGGGGCATGTGTCTGAATGCCCAATGTAAAGCCTGTATGTGTGTGGCTGTGTGTGGAATAGGACCTGTAGTGAGGTCATGACCATGTGATCCATACCTCACCTGTGGGTGTGGTTATGTACCGTATAATGTGCCTGAGGTCTGGTCACATGGAGAGAGAGTGTGTACCTGAATGATTCAGGGTGCAAGGATCGGATCCCTGGAGCACATGCTGCAACCTTGGACTTGGTGAGGCGTGAGTGTTGGATGGTCTCTGGAGGGGACAGACTTCCTGAATAGCACGCGCTGAGGCCCTGGACTTGGTGGCCGGTGTGTTGGGAGACCCTGGGAAGAGGGTTGGATCCCTGAATAGCATCCAGTGAGGCCTGTGTGTTGGACGGTTCCAAAGTGGGGACTGACATCCTGAATAGCACACAGACAGGCCACGTGTGTTTGCAGAGTCAGTGACGGCACTGCATTGGGGGAGCTACTGTCTGTCTGTGGATCTGGACTGTCAGGTGGCCTGGTGAGCAAGATGTCTGGGATGGTGATCCCAGTTCAGCAGCTTCCCTGAGAGAGAGGACTACCAAAGAGTCGACATCTGGAGCAGGAGCTCCTGCGAGGTAACCCCAGACAGGGGGAAATAACTGTTGGTGCTTGTGAGGTTCTATGAACGTTAATGAACTGTTTGGCGTGCGGTCCCCCATGGTCACTGGACAGAGAGGTCCAGTGTGTTTAGGGACTGCAAGGAAAAGCCATAACCTGTAAATGTTCTGGACTATGTGTTAAGCCTGTGAAGTGTAACATGGCCTACAGCGGTTTATGATCCTTGAATAAACCAAAATGGACTGTTTATGTGAAAAAACCTGTGCCTGACACTATTAATCTGCTGCCAAGAATTTGGCCCCCCAACACTAACAATAAGCGCTACCTTACAGTATTCAAATCCTCTATTTGCCTCACAGCGACAATTCCTAAAACCTGTTCCCGAACCCTAACTTTTAATTGTCGAGTTGTCAAACCGACATAAATCAGGGAGCACGGACAGGTAGCATAGTATACAACTGCTCTTGTTGTACACGTAATTGCATGTGTAATTTTATATGTATTTAACACATCCGAGCTAGAAAATGTTTGTGCTCGGTCAATATTCAGACAGGCCACGCATTTACCACATGGCTTACATCCCTAAGGTGGTTTGGAGTCTGATAAGAATGTGGAGGGAACTGGACCTGTAATATAATGACTCTTAACTAATTTATCTTGCAAATTTGCTGATCTTCTACAAGTCACACTAGGTTTTGGTCCGATATATTGGGATAAAATAGGGTCAGTATGTAATATAGACCAAGATTTCTCCAAATAGTTTAACATGACACTAGTCTGACCATGATATTGAGTGATAAATCTCACCGTTTTATCCGTTGTTGATGGTCATGACGAATAAAGTGCTTCATGGCATGGAGTATTTTTTGCACAATTTAAAGCCCTTTTTATGGATCTACGGCTATACCCGTGTTGCGAAAACCTGAGTTTAACATCATCAGCCTGTATTCTAAAGTTCTCCTCATTGGAACAAATCCTGCGTAAACGCAGGAATTGACCAATAGGAATGGACCTTACTAAAGCTGGAGGGTGCGCAGAGGTTGCATGTAAGTATGAATTTACCACGGTGGATTTACGGAAAAGGTCAGTTTGTATACAATTCTCCATGTCTCTTTGAACACTCACATCTAAAAAATCAATTACATCTTTATTGAAATGATAGGTAAGATGTATATTCAAGGAGTTCTGATTAAGATTTGATATGAACTCTTTGAGTGATTCTGCTGATCCCTGCCAGATCAGAAAAATGTCATCAATGTACCGCACCCAAAAGAGGACGCGATCCATTGATGACAACTGATCTGACAGGAAGAGGTCCCTCTCCCACAGCCCCAGAAACAGATTGGCATAGGCTGTTGAAAAGGAGGCACCCATAGCCATGCCCTGGAGCTGCAGGTAGAAGGACTCCTTTAAAAGAAAGAAATTGTATGATAATGTAAAGGACAGGAGTTGTTCCATAAACTGACTCATAGATGCAGATATTGTTGAAGAATTCAAATAAAACTTAGTAGCATGAATACCATCAGAATGACGTATATTTGTTTGCAATGACTCAACGTCACACGTCACAAACAATGTATCTTTACCAATGGATGGAGAAAGAAAAATGTTATGAAGAAGAAACGGAGAGTGGTGGTAATGGCAGACCGGATATAACCTCAAGAGAAATGTGCTGTCTTCCAGGTGCAAAAATTAAAGATGTGTCTGACAGGATATCAGGACTCTTCAGACCTACTGATGACTAACCATTCCTGCTACTACATGTGGGGACAAATGACACCGCAAGAAACGACCTGGAAACCATCTGCAATAACTTTGAAAACTTAGGTAAGAAAGTGAAAGAACTGGGAGCGCAGGTGGTCTTCTCTTCCATCCTCCCAGTGGATGGCCATGGAACAAGGAGGTGGAATAAGATTCTGCAGGTGAACAACTGGCTACGTCAATGGTGCCATAAACAAGGATTTGGATTTCTGGATCACGGAGTGAATTACCTATACAATGGACTACTTGCTAGAGATGGGATGCACCTTACGAAGACTGGAAAACATGTATTTGGAAGTCGCCTTGCTACACTCATCAGGAGAGCTTTAAACTAGAACAATGTGGGAAGGGAAGCAAAAGGCCAGAAAAAGCCATACACCTGACAAATGCTATTGAGAACTGTGCTATTAGAAGTGGAAAGGAAGAATAAAGACAAAAGAATCTAAATAATAAAAATATTGGAGAAAGAGAAACCAATCACAAACTAAAATGTTTCTATACTAATGCACAAAGCATGGGAGACAAACAAGGAGATTTGGAACTACTAGCGCAGGAAAAGAAATATGATGTCATTGGAATCACTGAAACTTGGTGGGATGATACACATGATTAGAATACAAGGAGAGAATGATACAACTTATTTGCTAGAAACAGACTTGATAAACGAGGAGGAGGTGTCGCATTATATGTTAGAAACGTGTATATCTGCACAGAGATTGAAGCTTCAGAGACTGGGAGTTCTGTGGAAACTGTTTGGGTAAGAATACAAGGACAGAACAATGGAAAGGACACCATTGTAGGCATTTACTACACGCCACCTGTGCAAGCTGAAGATATGGATGAACTCTTTATGCATCAAATGGCCAAGTTCTCCAAAAAATATGACATAGTTGTCATGGGAGATTTCAACTATCCTGACATTTGTTGGGAATCTCTCTCAGGCAAAACTAACAGGTCAATGAAATTCTTATCCTCTCTTGCTGACAACTTTATCTTCCAAAAGGTAGGGGAGAAAACAAGGGGATCTGCTACCTTGGATTTAATCCTTATAAACAGGGAGGAAGTGGATGAGGAGGTAAAAGTGGCTGGGACCCTAGTAGGAAGCGACCATGCTATTTTAGAATTTTGGATAACTAGAATAACTAGAGGAGGAAGACCTGTGAAGACTCAGACATCAAGGTTAGATTTCAGAAAGGCAGATTTTAAGGGATTCAGAAAGAGAATTAGAGGGATCCAATGGCTGGATATCCGAAAAGAGGGAAGAATAGGAAGCGTTTAAGGAAACCAGGATGGATGAACACAGAACTTAAGCACATGCTAAAAAGGAAGAAAGAAATGTTTATAAAATGGAAAGAGGGAGGCATATCTAAAGAAGAATATAATGCTGTCTGCAGAAATTGCAGGGCACAAATCAGATTATTAAAGCCGACAATGAACTGAGGCTTGCAAGAGATGTCAAAAGCAATAATAAAGGATTTTGGGGATATGTCAAAAGTAAAAGAAAAGTCAAGGATGCTATAGGATTTTTACAGGATGAAAATGATGAAATGGTGAGACAGGATGTTGAGAAGGCCGAACTTTTAAATTCCTATTTTGCATCTGTTTTCTCCCAGAAAGGAAATGTAACATCAACGGTTCTTCACTGTCCTATTAAGGGAATAGAAGAATCCAGGATATCTATAAACAGAAAGATAGTGAGGAAACACTTAGCTAACCTAAATGAATTTAAGTCTCCAGGTCCAGATGAATTACACCCCAGAGTTCTGAAGGAGATAGCAGAAGAAATTTTTGAATTTTCTCCATAATCTTTGAAAATTCTTGGAGAGCAGGAGAAGTCCCAGAAGACTGGAGAAGAGCAAATGTTCCTATCTTCAAAAAGGGGAAGAAGGTGGACCCAGGGAACTATAGGCCAGTGAGTTTGACTTCTATTTGCAAAGAAAAAAAACACACCGGCGCTACAAAACACACAGTCAAATGAATAAGCTGCTGGCACACCAGGCAGAAAAAGTGTGCTGTCTGCCACTGAGAAAACAAAACAACTAAACTGGAAGTGGCCGCGCTTAGACGCTGTGTGGTGGGTTTATAAAACAAACTGAAAGTGAAACTAGACAGTACTCACTATTGTGAAGACAGGCTGAAGCTGATCGTGTTGTTCTTTGAATCAGGAATGATAAAAAACTATAGACTCAAGCAAAACCAAGGAGCGTCCTCCCGTTTGCAAAAAGACACAGCTCCCCGCAAAGGAGCACGTCCCCTTGAGCGGCAGACAGCCACGGCCGATGGCGCCGCCGGACAGTAGCGTGGTGAGCAAGGGGCGTGGCCGGCGAGGGGCGTGAATGGTGGGTGGTGACGTCACCAGTCCGTACAAGACGGACATGTGCAAGGGCCAATCCTGACACGTTTCGGGGGAGCCGTCCCCCTTCCTCAAAGGTATGGATCTTGCACTACCGCCCACACTTTAAATACCCCTGCCTCCACCTAAAAAATGACGCAAACATATCCCTTTATGTGGCATAGCGCCCTCAAAATGAATATTAATAATAAAAAACAACAATAAATAAACTTTATTCAAATAGAATAATTTAAAACCCAAATACAAACTACTTAAAATCAGTTCAATAACGAATTATGCAAACCCCATACCCCCAAAAAATATATAGGTTTATAATTAAAATTCCAGCAATGATTAGTATCTAAATGGGTCACAACGCATATAATTCAATTTCATGATTAAGCCCCTTTGGCACCAAACTGTCCAGTGTGAAAATCCACCTAGACTCAACCCTCGACATACTCTTAATATAATCCCCACCCCTCGGATTTTTTCGAACCTTTTGAATACCAAAAAAGGTGGACCCCAAACTTGTCTTGCCATGTTTCTCCACAAAATGGCGAGACAGCGGGTGTCCTAAAAATCCCTTAGAAATATTGTCCAGATGTTCTTTTATTCTCTCTTTGAGTTTTCTTTTTGTACGACCAACATAAAACTTATTGCAGGGACATTTTACTATATAAATAACCCCCGTAGAATGGCATGTTAAATTGTCCTTGATCTGGAACATCTCAGTTTTTTCCATATTCCAAAAGGACGTCTGCGTGACTCTCTTGTTCTTCACACGCACACAGCATGAACAATTGCCACACGGAGTAAAACCCCCAATAATGTTGGAATGTTTCCTATTTAATTTGCTATCATTTATCAAACCCTTTTTCTGGGTGGGTGCTAACAAATTGCCAATATTTTGAGCCCTTCTATAAACAAACCTGGGCTTTTCAGATAAAAATTCACCCACCAATTTATCTTTCTTTAAAATAGGCCAATATTTCTGGATGATCTTAGTGAAAACTCTGGGATTATTGTGAAAATGAGTAATAAAGGGTAATTTGCCAATTTCTTGTTTAATATCCAGAGTAGCCAAGACCTGTTTCTCTCCATTAATCAACCTACTCCTAGAAGCCGATTTTGCTAAAAGTCTTGCCTGATCTACACTGGATGCATTATACCCTTTTTCTACAAATTGAGCTTGTAAAAAACTAGCTTCAATATCAAAATCACTATCCTTAGTACAATTGCGTCTAATGCGCATGAATTGGCTCTTTGGAATATTTGAAAGCCACAAAGGGAGGTGGCAACTGTTCATATGAATATAACTATTACAGTCCACCTCCTTATGGTAACATTTAGTAAAGATCGAGTTATTTTCCACAAAAATATTAAGATCCAGAAAATTTACATTGGTGGAACTGATATTAGAGGTAAATTCTAAACCAAACGAATTATCATTAATCTCCTTCAAAAAAGAGTCTAAACTAGTCTGGGACCCCTGCCAAATAAAGAGCACATCATCAATGAAGCGCCGCCAATACAATAATCCCTCTCTTAAATGGCCATCATTAAAAATGTTAGACTCCTCCCACCTTCCAACAAATAAATTTGCATAACTTGGGGCAAACTTTGTGCCCATAGCCGTGCCCCAAGTTTGCAAATAAAACTGATTACAATAAATAAAATAATTATGTTTTAAAATGAATCTCTTACTATCTACTATAAACAATATTTGAATAGGGTTAAAAATTTTAAATTTATGAAGGAAGTAATCAACAGCATCACACCCTTTTTCTTGGTCAATGACAGTGTACAAGGACTTAATATCCAAAGTACCCAAAAAACAATTGTGAGCCCACTTCACCAATTCCAAACTTTTGATAGTATCTCTGGTGTCCTTTAAGTAAGCCGGGAGCCTAGACACACAAGGTTGTAAATGCGTATCGACATATTCTGACAAATTTGCAGTAAGACAATTAATCCCAGAGACTATCGGTCTCCCTGGTGGATGACTGGGATTTTTATGGATCTTAGGGATGTGGTAAAAAACCGCTAGACTTGGTGTCCGATTATTAATAAAACAGAATTCTTTTTTATTTAAAATACCCAAAGCTTTACCTCTTTGGGCCAGAGCATCCAATTTTTTAACAAAGTAAAAAGTAGGATCACCAAATAATTTTCGATATGTGACATTATCACTGAGAAGTCTTAATGATTCCTCATGGTAACTTTTGCGATCTAAGACCACAATACCTCCCCCTTTATCGGCCCCTTGAATGACAATGTCATTATTATCTTGCAGGCTAACTAAGGCCCTCCTTTCTTCTCCAGAAAGATTCTGAGGAACAAATCTACGATTTCTGTTCTTCATTTTTCTAATGTCCATAGAAACCAGTGTCTCAAATGTATAAAAAGCATTGGAGTATTCACTGATGGGATTAAATGCTGAAGGATTTGCTAATGATGTATGAATATACTCACTGGGGGCCGTACCAGATGAATGGAAACCAGCCATTTGTCTTTTTAAAAAATATTTTTTAAAAGCCAAATTCCGAAGGAATTTTTTCATGCTCACATATAAGTTAAACGGAACAGGCTCTGTGGTAGGAGCAAACTTTAAGCCTTTTTGGAGGAGGGATTCTTCTTTAATAGACAAAGTGTATGAACTGAGATTAAAAATTTTTTGACTGTGACTATTTATGTTCTTTTTCTTTTTGGTGAGTTTCCTCCCTCCTCTCTTACCACGCTTGACTTTGTATTTCGGACCTGAAAAAAATTTGAATTAATTTTGGAAGTGCCACCCTTCTTAGAAAACATTGGTCCTTTATTCAGGTTCTTTAAAAGTTGAGTTTTTTTACTGTTACTCAGATTCCTAGATATCACATTTTTAGGACCCAAAAATCTTGAAAATGATCTTTGTGCTGGGATGTTATGGTTCAGAGAATTCCCCATTCTACTTCCCCCTTTGCCTCCAGGCACCTCCCCAATGGATGTCCTGGAGGTGTCCAACAGAGGGGGTGGATCTCTGCTCATGACTAGAGGAAGGCCTGCTCCACCCGGGGTATCTAGGTTTTCACCCTCTAACAATAAGGGCGAAAACCTATTACTGATAGGAATACTCGTATCCGTGGGTGTATAGACATCCAGCACTTGAGTGGTATGCCGTGAGCTAAACGGCCCCTTCCCCCTAACTATAGGAAGTTCAGGAGTATCATCCTGTAGCTGTTGACTCCTTGTGTTAATTGACATTGGGGTGCAAGATCCATACCTTTGAGGAAGGGGGACGGCTCCCCCGAAACGCGTCAGGATTGACCCTTGCACATGTCCGTCTTGTACGGACTGGTGACGTCACCACCCACCATTCACGCCCCTCGCCGGCCACGCCCCTTGCTCACCACGCTACTGTCCGGCGGCGCCATCGGCCGTGGCTGTCTGCCGCTCAAGGGGACGTGCTCCTTTGCGGGGAGCTGTGTCTTTTTGCAAACGGGAGGACGCCCGAGTTTGACTTCTATACCAGGAAAGATCTTTGAACAAATTATTAAACAACATGTATGTCAGTACCTGGACAAGAATGAAGTGATTAAACAGAGTCAGCATGGGTTTGTAGCTCATAAGTCATGTCAGACTAACTTAATTTCCTTTTATGACAGAATCACTGATTGGGTGGATCAGGGAAATGCTGTAGATATAGTATATCTTGACTTCAGCAAAGCATTTGACAAAGTATCTCACACAATCCTTATTGAAAAAATGGCTAAGTATGGAATGGACAAGGCAACTGTTAGGTGGATTCATAACTGGCTTAGTGATCGGACCCAAAGAGTGGTTGTAAATGGCTACACATCCAGTTGGAAGAATGTCTCAAGTGGGGTACCACAGGGCTCTGTCCTGGGCCCTGTATTGTTTAACATCTTTATCAACGATTTAGATGAAGGAATTGAGGGTAAACTGATTAAATTTGCTGATGACACAAAGCTAGGAGGGATAGCTAATACTAGAGAGAGAGGATTCAAAAAGATATAAATAAGCAGGTGCAGTGGGCAGCAAGTAACAGAATGGTTTTTAACAGGGAAAAATGCAAAGTACTACATCTTGGCAATAAAAATGAAAAAAGCATATACAAAATGGGAGTAATAGGGCTAAGCAACAGCACATGTGAAAAAGACTTGGGTATACTAATTGATCACAGACTGAATATGAGTCAACAGTGTGATGCAGCAGCAAAAAAGGCAAATGCAATTCTAGGATGTATAAACAGAAGCATACAGTCTAGATCATGTGAAGTCATTATTGCCCTCTACTCCTCTTTGGTCAGACCTCATCTGGAATACTGTGTCCAGTTTTGGGCGCCACATTTTAAAAAAGACATCAACAAACTGGAGCAAGTTCAGAAAAGAGCGACCAGAATGGTGACCGGTCTGCAAACCCTGTCTTATGAGGAAAGGTTGCAGGATTTGGGAGTGTTTAGCTTGCAGAAGAGAAGACTGAGAGGAGACTTAATAGCTGTCTACAAATATCTCAAGGGCTGTCACATTGGAGAAGGATCATCTTTATTCTCATTTTCATAAGGAAAGACTAGGAAGCAATGGGATGAAACTGAATGGGAGGAGCCACAGATTAGATATTAGACAGTTTTGACAGTTAGAGTGATCAATGAGTGGACCAGGCTGCCACGAGAGGTGGTGAGTTCTCCTTCAATAGAAGTCTTCAAACAGAGGCTGGACAGACATCTGTCTGAGATGATTTAGCGAATCCTGCTTTGAGCAGGGGGTTGGACCAGATGGCCCAGGAGGTCCTATCCAACTCTACGATTCTATGATTCTACGATTCTATGTAATCCATCTACTTTCTTTAAAAATTCATTTGTATCTTTTATAAAAGATGGTAAAGATTCCACCAATGGCTGCAATTTTGAATCAACAAATTTATTCACATTTTCCATATAGCTTCCACACCCTGAAATTATTGGTCTGCCTGGAGGTGTAATCTGATTTTATGGATTTTGGGTAGTAGATAAAGGGTGAGAATGGATGAAGAACTTGAAAAGCTGTAAACAATTCTTTAGCTATAAGTTCATTATCTCTGGCATTTTGAAGAATAGACTGGAGTTCAGCCTGAAATTAAGTTAACGGATTAAATGTCAGTTTTTTATAGCAAGTAGTATTTTTCAGTTGCTGAAATGCCTTTGTCTCATATAGTGTCTTGGGCCAAACCACCACATTCCCACCCTTATCCACTGGTTTGAAAACAACGTCAGGTAGCTCTTGGAGTTTCTTAAGGCTAGTCCTTTCCTCCTTGCTTAGACTGCTATTGCTGGGATAACGAGGAATTTTTTCAAAGTCCTTGCTCACAGTTTTGACAAAAACATCAATTATAGGGCAGGAGGATAGTGGTGGAAATTTCCGAGAACGTGGCCGAATTGATGGGGGGATCTTACCTTCCTCAGGTGTATTGTGCTCATATGCCAAGTCATCAAGGATTGCTAGTGCCTCCTGTTCCGCCTCTGTGGGAAACAATTTAGAAACAGTCTCATCATGAAAGTGATGTTTAAATAGCAATTTTCTTGCAAAGAGATGTAGATACTTGATCGCAGGAAAGCGATCAAAATGAGATGTGGGGCAAAACATGAAACCCTTATTTAATAAGTTATTTTCAATAGGGCAAAAGGAATGTGTACTTAAATTAATTATCTTGAAATTGCTCATATAGTTCTCAGTAGAGTATCTGGTGGAGCGTTTCATATCTTTTATCCACTAATATATCTGCTGAACAATTATAATCAATGAGTTTACAACTGGATAAACACACTAACTAGTGGATAAAAGATATACAAGTTATTATAAGTTGGCTGCCATCTGTGTATATCCCCTTTATCCCCTTTACAATATTCCCATGCCGCATGTACAATATTACTTATTCTTATTATACCTATGTGTCCGGGTTCAGGTTTGCGTTGCGGTGTCCATGGCTATATGGACTCCTGGTCCTGCCGGTAACGCATGCGCCGTTGAAGCCTGTTACCCCCTCACATCGGATTTGTGTGTGTATATCTATGGATACGGGCAGACCTGTGAGCATGCGTGGCCTGGGTCTTGGATTTTCCTGCTCCACTTGCGGAGGTATGCGATGAGCACATCCAGAATCACCGCGCACAGAAGGGGGCAGGGCTTCAGGTTATTTAATATCGGAACATTGAAATATTATATCATAAAGCTTTACATAATACTTTTCTAGACTAAATGTTAGTGGTTTACCTCCGACCACAGGACTGGAAATACTCTTCAGAGAAAGTTTCCAACCTTTTTGTTGTTTTTGGCTGACAACTTGCATTCTTGTATGGCATTGTAGTCAAATTACTGTAGAACCATTATGAATACATAGAGACATGTTTAAATGATTTCAATAAGAATAGATGACAGCTGGCCCACTACAAACTGCAGGCAGCAGAGTGGCTCAGTGATTAGTACTGTAGTCTTGCAGCATTGGGGTCATTGGTTTACCAAGGGCAACATCTGCAATGAGTTTGTTAGGGCGTTTTCACATTGCGTTTGGTCACATGTTCGTTAGTTGGTCCAGTCGTGGATTACCCCCCCACACACACAAAACGGTATTCGGGCGGATGCGCAGGACCATAAACTATAATGGTATAGATAGAGTGAACGTGCGCTCTGCTGTGTATAATTTTCATCCATATATGCCTATTGGATGTGGACTCACAGACATGGTAGAAGTAGCTGAACCAATTCAAATTACCCAATTATTTTGAATACAGAGTTGTTACCATTAGAATATAACAGATTATTGGCCAGTGTAAATGGGCAAATACTCCCTTGTCAAGCACCATTAATTTCCACAACGTTTTATCATCATCTCTGTAGCCATTGTTGCTCTCAATCTAAATTCTCTATTACTATGTCTTTGGAGTGTGGAAGGAGACCAGACTACCTGGAAGAAATCCGAACAAACACAACGAGAACTTATTAACTCTTTGCATTGTGCAGATGTCATCCTTGGTGGAATTTGAACCCAGGATCCCAGTGCTGTAAGGCAACAGTGCTAACCACTGAGCCAGCATGCTGCACTATTCGCATAGTGCTAATGCAGACTATGTCATCACCGCAAGTTTGCTCTTAGGCAGTGGCATTACTAGAGTTCGAAGGGCCCTGGTGCAAGATTTGGACCTGGCCCCCCCAAACATGTTGGTCAGATATACGGGCACTTGTGCATTCTAAATCCTATAAGGACAAAAAAGTTGCACCTCCTCCCACATTATGCAGTAATTAGGGATGAGCGAATAGCTTCGGATAAGTTCTTATCCGAATAGCCATAGCGCTTACCGAATAGCTGCATCGGGAACCCTGATACCTGGAGCGCTCCCGATAATCAGCTGTTCGGCATTGCAGCTGCATGTGTCGCGGCTCTGTGACAGTCACACCACATGTATGGAGAGCCCAACAAACAGCTGCAACACATGCAGCTGCGGCGCCGAACAGCTGATTATCGGGAGTGCTCCAGGTATCCAGGTTACCGAGGTAGCTATGCAATAAGCGCTATAGCTATTCGGATAAGGAGTCATCCGGAGCTATTCGCTCATCCCTAGTAGTAATGTCTCCCATCTTGGGCTCCTTTTTGGTATATATGTCCTTCATCCTGGTACTTTATATGTGTATATATATATATATATATATATATATATATATATACACTGCTCCAAAAAATAAAGGGAGCACTCAAATAACACATCCTAGATCTAAATGAATGAAATATTCTCATTGAATACTTTGTTCTGTACAAAGTTCAATGTGCTGTCAACATAATCACACAAAAATAATCAATGGAAATCAAATATCACATTTTTGAACCAATGGAGGCCTGGATTTTCCACCATTTATTATGCAGGATGAGCTTCTTGTAGGGTATTATACTAATAGTGATACTGTATATACTCGTGTATAAGCAGAGATTTTCAGCCCATTTTTTTGGGCTGAAAGTCCCCCTCTCGGCTTATACACGGGTCATACACCTGGGGGTCGGTGGGGGAGAGGGAGCGTGGGTGTCAGAGATCATACTTACCTGTCCTACCTGTCCAGGTAAGTATGATCTCTGACACCCACGCTCCCTCTCCCCCACCGACCCCCAGGTGTATGACCCGTGTATAAGCCGAGAGGGGGACTTTCAGCCCCAAAAAATGGTCTGAAAATCTCTGCTTATACACGAGTATATACAGTATCACTATTATTAGTATACTACCCTACAAGAAGCTCATCCCGCATAATAAATGGTGGAAAATCCAGGCCTCCATTGGTTCAAAAATGTGATATTTGATTTCCATTGATTATTTTTGTGTGATTATGTTGACAGCACATTGAACTTTGTACAGAACAAAGTATTCAATGAGAATATTTCATTCTCTGCAGCTTTGCTCGCTTCTCCACTGACTCCCTTCCTGTCTTCAGCGGTCACGTGGTGCCGCTCATTACCACTCATGAATATGTGCATATTCATGAGTGGTAATGAGCGGTACCACGTGACCGCTGAAGACAGGAAGGGATGGAAGACAGTGGAGAAGGGAAGGGAGACAGTGGAGAAGTGAGCGAGGCTGCAGAGACCGTGGTAGGATGGGTGAGTATAGCGATATTCACCTGTTCCCCGGTCCATCGCTGCTCACCGCTGTCACTGCTGCATCCTTTGTCAGTGACGTTTAGGCAGCAGGGGGCGCAGTGACGTGGTTAGTGCGTGCCGCCCCTCTGCTGGCTGAACAGTCACTGACACAAGAAGCGGCAGACTGCGGTGATGGACCCAGGAGAGGTGAGTATGGCTTTTTTTTTGCAGCATATGGGGGCATATTCTATGGAGCAGCATATGGGGGCATAGTCTATGGAGCAGCATATGGGGCATATTCTATGGGGCAGCATATGGGGGCATATTCTATGGAGCAGCATATGGGGGCATAGTCTATGGAGCAGCATATGGGGCATATTCTATGGGGCAGCATATGGGGGCATATTCTATGGAGCAGTATATGGGGGCATAGTCTATGGGGCAGCCTATGGGGGCATATTCTATGGAGCAGCATATGGGGGGCATATTCTATGGAGCAGCATATGGGGGCATATTCTATGGAGCAGCATATGGGGGGCATATTCTATGGGCAGCATATGGGGGCATAGTCTATGGAGCAGTATATGAGGGCATAGTCTATGGAGCAGTATATGGGGGCATATTCTATGGGTCAGCATATGGGGGGCATATTCTATGGAGCAGCATATGGGGGCATAGTCTATGGAGCAGTATATGAGGGCATAGTCTATGGAGCAGCATATGGGGGCATAAACTATGGAGCAGCGTATGGGGGCATAGTCTATGGATTCCACCCTCGGCTTATACATGAGTCAATAAGTTTTCCCAGTTTTTTTGTGGCAAAATTGGGGGGGGGTCGACTTATACATATATATATATATTTCCTGATAAATTTTATTATTTTTTTAGGCCTGCTGTATCCTTTATTGATTATATATATAGAATTCATTTCAATATATTCATGTATGAGCGCACACTTGTTTTTAGTGTTACCATCTATTACCACTATTTAAATAAAGGTATCTAATATACAGTCGTGGCCAAAAGTATTGACACCCCTGCAATTCTGTCAGATAATACTCAGTTTCTTCCTGAAAATGATTGCAAACACAAATTCTTTGGTATTATTATCTTCATTTAATTTGTCTTAAATGAAAAAACACAAAAAGAATTGTCATAAAGCCAAATTGGATATAATTCCACACCAAACATAAAAAAGAGGGTGGACAAAAGTATTGGCACTGTTCGAAAAATCATGTGATGCTTCTCTAATTTGTGTAATTAACAGCACCTGTAACTTACCTGTGGCACCTAACAGGTGTTGGTAATATCTAAATCACACTTGCAGCCAGTTGACATGGATTAAAGTTGACTCAATCTCTGTCCTGTGTCCTTGTGTGTACCACATTGAGCATGGAGAAAAGAAAGAAGACCAAAGAACTGGCTGAGGACTTGAGAAACCAAATTGTGAGGAAGCATAAGCAATCTCAAGGCTACAAGTCCATCTCCAAAGACCTGAATGTTCCTGTGTCTACCGTGCGCAGTGTCATCAAGAAGTTTAAAACCCATGGCACTGTGGCTAACCTCCCTAGATGTGGACGGAAAAGAAAAATTGACAAGAGATTTCAATGCAAGATGGTGCGGATATTGTATAAAGAACCTCGACTAACATCCAAACAAGTTCAAGCTGCCCTGCAGTCTGAGGGTACAACAGTGTCAACCCGAACTATCTGTCAGCGTCTGAATGAAAAGGGACTTTATGGTAGGAGACCCAGGAAGACCCCACTTCTTATCCTGAGACATAAAAAAGCCAGGCTGGAGTTTGCCAAAACTTACCTGAAAAAGCCTAATACGTTTTGGAAGAATGTTCTCTGGTCAGATGAGACAAAAGTAGAGCTTTTTGGGCAAAGGCATCAACATAGAGTTTACAGGAGAAAAAAGAAGAGGCAATCAAAGAAAAGAACACGGTCCCTACAGTCAAACATGGCGGCGGTTCCCTGATGTTTTGGGGTTGCTTTGCTGCCTCTGGCACTGGACTGCTTGACCGTGTGCATGGCATTATGAAGTCTGAAGACTACCAACAAATTTTGCAGCATAATGTAGGGCCCAGTGTGAGAAATCTGGGTCTCCCTCAGAGGTCATGGGTCTTCAAGCAGGACAATGACCCAAAACACACTACAAAAAGCACTAGAAAATGTTTTGAGAGAAAGCACTGGAGACTTCTAAGGTGGCCAGCAATGAGTCCAGACCTGAATCCCATAGAACACCTGTGGAGAGATCTAAAAATGTCAGTTTGGAGAAGGCACCCTTCAAATATCAGGGACCTGGAGCAGTTTGCCAAAGAAGAATGGTCTAAAATTCCAGCAGAGCATTGTAAGAAACTCATTGATGGTTACCGGAAGCGGTTGGTCGCAGTTATTTTGGCTAAAGGTTGTGCAACCAAGTATTAGGCTGAGGGTGCCAATACTTTTGTCTGGCCCATTTTTGGAGTTTTGTGTGAAATGATCAATGTTTTGCTTTTTGCTTCATTCTCTTTTGTGTTTTTTCATTTAAGACAAATTAAATGAAGATAATAATACCAAGGAATTTGTGCTTGCAATCATTTTCAGGAAGAAACTGAGCATTATCTGACAGAATTGCAGGGGTGTCAATACTTTTGGCCACAACTGTATAAAGCTCAATGTGGGTGTGTATGTATGTCCGGGATTGGCATCCGCACCGTCGCAGCTACAGTCACAAAATTTGGCACAGTCACACGTCTGGTCCCCGAGAGCGTCATAGGCTATGTTGTGAGGGGAAATTTTAACCCCACGTTTTCCAATTCACCAAACAATTTTCCCCTATCTACATAATGGTGAAAAAGTTAAAGGAAAAGTGTTGGAGGCAAATTGACAGCTGCCAGATGTGAACAAGGGGGACTTAAAGAATGAGAGCGATGGCGCCAAAGAGTATACGTACAGTACAGTTGCTAAGGTGGGGCCCTGACATGGGATACTCACCACACACGGGGATATGAACACACACACAAAATGCGCCACACATTACCACGTGCTTCAACACATATACCACCCTCAGCACACATTTCACCACACATACACCAACCTCGCCACATAAAAGTCGAAACACAAAAGTCGCCACTCAAAACTCGCCACGCTGTCCCAGAGCTGTTTAAAAGATGAAAAATGAGCTGTGATTGGTTGCTATCAGCAACAGTTTTCTTTGTAGACAGGTAACTGAGGCCTATTATTCTTATCATTTCTATGGTGTTATCGTCCTTCTGTAAAGCTGGAAATAACACAATTTATTACCGTGCTAACACAGACCATCCTCTGACACAGACTGCAGGGGGAGTCCAGTATCACATAGGATAGGATTAGATACACGGCTCAGTAGTCAGTACCACATAGGATAGGATTAGATACACAGCTCAGCAGTCAGTATCTCACAGGAGAGGATTAGACTCTTGGCTCAGCAGGCAGTATCACACAGGATAGGATTAGATACACAGCTCAGCAGTCAGTATCACACAGGATAGGATTAGATACGCAGCTCAGCAGTCAGTATCACACGGGATAGGATTAGATGCACGGTTTTTATGTGCAATATAAACATTATAATTTGTTATAACTAAACACAGTTGGTTACTATGCCCAGGCAACGCCAGGCTCTTCAGCTAGTATTATATATAAGCATATTTTGTGCATCTTTATTTTTATAAAAATTATTTATTACCTTTTAATTAGACCATAAGTTCGAGGTCTCTTTGGTCGGTATCAGTTTTTTCTCGAATGGACTAACATTCTCCCTTAGCAGCTAAATATATCACGGATAATATATATTTTTTTCATATATAGTATTTTATATATAATATATTATATAGGTTCCTTGAGTTTAAATTATGTTTTAAACCGTGATATATATAGATATTGCTATATTCAGGTTAGTTTGGTGTGCCGCCTAAGAAGTACCGGGTGTGTGACCGTGAACTGAATCCTGACACCCCTGCTGCATGTTTGTCAGGCCATGTTGGGCTCTGACATTGCTGTGGCCTGTGCCTTACCCTCCACAGCACCCTCTGGACTGAGGATCCTGCAGCAGACACCGGAGATTCACCGCTGCCATAAGGACACAGCTCGTCTTTGTCTTCAGGACAGCACCAGATTAACCCCGCGCTGACCGTTGTTGGCGCCAACGCTTGTTACGTGGACTCTACAGTCTGGAAGTCGTTGGATTGGATAAGTGATATCTTAAGAACTGCTACCGTTATTGCCCCTCCCTGTATTTTGCCCAAACTGCATACCCTTTATTACCTAATGCCAGCATTATCCCTGTTTAACCCCATATCTACCTGCATGGAGTACATATCTGTTAAAGTAAAATACGTTAACCCTTGCTCTGTCTCCTGTCCGTCACTGCATCCCGCAACCTGCTCACAGGAGCACAAAGGTTTATAATAACGTGTCAGAAAGAACTGGGAGATGTGACGTCCATCTGCGAGTCTGGGCTGCAGTAAGACAGCACCCCGAGCAACCCCGATACCCTTTACCCCTATGCAGGGATCTGGATTTACAGCAGAGCCCAGGAGGTAGCTGTCTGAATAAGAGCAGTGGACCAGAGCAGGATGGTCGCCAGAAAGGGGCTATAAAACAGGACCAAAAGCGTAGTCAGGAATCTAAGTCTAAACCAGGCGGGCAGCAGAGGTACAAAAACGGCAGACAGTAGCAGAGTCAAATCCAGGCCAAGGTCAGAGTCATAAACCGGGAGGGAGGCAGAGGTACAAAATCGTTAGGCAGTCGCAGCGTCAAAAACCAGGCCAAGGTCAGAGTCGTAAACCAGGAGGGTGGCAGAGGTACAAAATCATCAGGCAGGAGCAGAGTCAGAAATCCAGGCAAAGGTCAGAATCAAAGATAGCAAATAACAAACTAGCACACTGGGGAAACCAAGACTATATCTGGCGGCCTGCAAGACAGGCCCCAAGGTATTTGAAGGATCAGGCTATCCCTCACAGGTTCACAGTCTGATGATGTAATTTGGACCGCCCCCAGGACCAGGCCAGATGGTGATGCACCAACCCTTTCATGACTGACAGAGGAGCGGAGCCTGCGCCCACCAGATGCCTGTGCAGGAGCCCCTTCTCTGTTACCACCACCCACGGGGAAACCACAGCGCCTCCTAGTGGCCAAGGCAGGAACAGCCGTCCCCGAGTCTGACGGCGATGTGACCGCCCGGCGCCTCCCAGTGGTTGAGACGGAACAGCAGTCCCTGTATCTGATGGCGATGTGACAGTCCAGCACCTCCCAGTGGCCGAGGCAGGAACATCAGTCCCTGTGTCTGATGGCGACGTGACAGTACCCCCCCTTCTAAGAGAGGCCTCCGGACCCTCAAAACCTGGTTTGTTAGGGTGAAGGAGGTGAAATTTCCTGATCAACCCCTTGGCATGAATGTCACCAGCAGGGACCCAGGACCTCTCCTCCGGACCGTAGCCCTTCCAGTGCACCAGATACTGCACGGACCCTCTCACTAAGCGAGAGTCAAGGATACCCTGGACTTCGTATTCCAAGGCACCCCCGACCAAAACTGGAGGAGGAGGGGACCGGACAGGACGAATTGGGGAGTGGTACAATTTGAGGAGAGACTTGTGGAAAACATTTGGCAGTTTGAATGACTGAGGGAGTTTTAGACGAAAAGCTACTGGGTTAATCACCTCAATAATTTCGTACGGACCAATGAACCTGGGACCCAGTTTGGCAGACGGCACTTTAAACCTAATATTCCTGGTAGAAAGCCAGACTTTGTCTCAAACTCCCAGGTGCCCTTTGGATCGCCCTCTGTTAGCAGCCGAAGCTTGTCTAACCTGAGCCCCTTTCAAGTTTGTGTTCACTTCTGCCCAAATCGCCTTTAACTGATGTATAGATCTTTCTATTCCAGGGAGCTCTGACATCTTAGCAGAGAATGAGCCAAAGCGTGGGTGCAGCCCAAGATTGCAGAAGAAAGGGGTAGTCTTGATGGACCGGTACTGATTATTCAGGGCAAACTCTGCTAACGGCAGATGTTCCACCCAATTGGACTGATGCTCAGACACATAACAATGGAGATATTGTTCCAGAGCTTGGTTGGTGCGCTCGGTTTGACCATTGGTTTCAGAGTGGTAGGCAGAGGAGAAGGGCAGTTCAATGCCAATGCGTTTGCAGAACGCCCTCCAAAATTTCGAAGTGAACTGGGTACCCCTGTCGGACACAATATTCACAGGAGCGCCATGCAGTCGTACAACATGAATAATTATGAACAGTTTACTTAGGGTTTTGGAATTAGGTAGTCCAGACAGAGGAACGAAATGACACTGCTTACTGAACCTATCCACCACCACCCAGATACACGTCTTTCCTTCTGAGGGTGGGAGGTCAGTAATAAAGTCCATGGAGATGTGGGTCCATGGACCGTCAGGGGTAGCCAAGGACTGGAGCCAGCCGGCAGGGCGATTATGGGGAGACTTCGCGTGAGCATAGATTTCACAAGCCAGTACATAGTCCTTATAATCCTTTATTACAGTTGGCCACCAAAAATTCCTGGTCACCAGTCTGATGGTATTATTTATACCTGGATGCCCTGCAAGGACGGAATCATGCGATTCCTTCAGAACTTGCAGGCGGAATGTGTCTGGAACAAACAATTTTTGGGAAGGCGTAGTGTCAGGGGCTTGTTCTGTGGATCTACGGATCTCCTCCAGAAGATCCAAGGACACAGCCGAAACAAGAATCCCGTTGGCCAATATTGGAGCTGGTTCAGAGTTCGCGGCCTGTGAGGGGCAAAAACTTCGAGAGAGGGCATCAGCCCTTACATTTTTAGTACCTGGTCAAAAAGTGATCACAAAATCAAATCTCGAGAAGAACAGGGCCCACCTTGCCTGTCTAGGATTCAGTCTTTTTGCTGATTCCAAGTAGGTCGGGTTCTTGTGATCCGTGATCACGGTGATCTTATGTTTCGCACCTTCGAGGAAGTGGCGCCATTCCTCGAAGGCCCATTTTATTGCCAACAGTTCCCGATTCCCTATATCATAATTCCTCTCACTGGAAGAGAATTTTCGGGAAAAGAAGGCACATGGACGAAGTTGAGTGAGGGATGCCATGCCTTGTGATAGCACTGCTCCTACTCCAACCTCAGAGGCATCAACCTCTACAACAAAGGGGCGGTCTAGATCAGGCTGAATAAATATTGGGTTAGATGCAAAACATTCTTTTATTTTCAATAATATTTATTAATTTTTCAAGAAAATTTTCCAACAAACAAAGGAAAAGCAAGGAAAGATGGGGATAGGGGAATGGAAAAAGGGGAAGGGAAAGGAGGGTTAACAAAATAATACAGTAGATAACTCAAAGAGTAATTATACAGACAGGTATATCAGTATAATTTACAGAGTATAATAAGGTATATAAAACCTATATGAAACCTAATACTACAACGTTATACAAGGTCTCATCCTGATTACTCAAAACGGCAACATTTCAATATCATTAATATAAGTAAAGCTATTGAAGAAATAGCTTGCTCCATAATTCCCATTTCTTATTATATTATTCTAAGAAATCATTGTTTATAGCGAAACGTCTCTCCAGAGCACTATGTACCCGAAGATTATCTAAAATTTCTTCAAATTTGGGTGGATCAACCCTTTTCCAATATGCTGCAAGTGAATTTTTCACTACTAGAAAAATGTGAACTATAATAAATTTAACGAAGGGATCTAATTGTTCTAAATCTAAGGATAAAAGTACCATTTGAGGGGAAAAAATTAACTTTCCTCCTAAAAGAATATTTATATATTGAGATACTTTATTCCACAAACTCTTAATTTTCGGACATCCCCAAAATATATGATATAAATTCCCAATGGAGCCACAATCTCTCCAACAAAATTTTGAGTTATCTTTATTTATGAAAAATAACCTTGATGGGGTATAATACCATTTAACTATTAATTTATAAAAAGATTCTTGGAGTGCCATTGATATCTTTGAGGTGTAGGAATACTTAAAAGCTTTTTGCCAATGCCCCAATGAGGGTGTAATATTTAATTCAGATTAAAACATTCTTTTAAAACAGAAAATGCCTGAAGTGCCTCAGGCTTCCAATTAACCACATCCGCCCCTTTCCGGGTCAAATCCGTGAGTGGTTTAGCAATCTCCGAAAAACCTTTGATAAATTTGCGATAATAGTTCGCGAACCCTAAGAATCGCTGCAGCGCTTTAAGAGACTTGGGTTGTACCCATTCCTTAATGGGTTGGATCTTAGCAGGATCCAATGCGAAACCCTTTAGCTGAGACAATGTATCCTAGAAACTGTATCTCCTCATCCATAAAAACGCATTTCTCTAATTTGGCGATTAGAGAATGTTCTCTAAGCCTCTGGACAACAGAACAGACATGTTGGACGTGCGTCATAAGATCAGCAGAGTAGATCAGGATGTCATCCAAATAAACGACTACATATACACCACAGATATCTCTGAAGATATCGTTAACAAAATTTTGAAACACGGCAGGTGCGTTACTGGTTACTGAGCCCGAACGGCATTACGAGGTACTCAAAGTGGCCAAGGGGTGTGTTAAACGCGGTTTTCCACTCATCTCCCTTTCTTATACGGACAAGATTATATGCTCCACGGAGGTCAAGCTTAGTAAACCAACAGGCTCCCAACAGCTGATTAAAAAGATCAGGGTTGAGTGGAAGCGGATACTGGTTTTTTACAGTGATTGCGTTTAACTCACGGTAGACAATGCAAGGTCTGAGACCACCATCTTTCTTTTCCACAAAAAAGAACCCAGCTCCAACAGATGAGGTGGATGGTCTAATAAACCCATTATGTAAACTGTCTGCTATGTAGTCTTCATGGCCTGACGCTCTGGACCAGAGAGATTAAATATTCTCCCCTTTGGGAGACGAGAATCTGGTATCAAGTCTATGGGGCAATCATACTCTCTGTGAGGGGGTAATTTCTCTGATTCCACTATGGAAAAAACATCCTCATAATCTCTAAATGCATACGGTACAAAGGGAGGTTAGATTTTAACTTGGTTCACCGATAGCGATATACAGTTGTCCTGACACTGTGGGCTCCAGCACACAATATCACCAAGGTGTCAGTCTATGACCAGATTATGTGTACACAACCATGGCATACCCAAAATAACTGCAGCTGATAAATTATCAATCAGAAAAAATGACACATGTTCAGTATGTAATGTCCCCACTGACATTGCAATTTCTGCAGTAACAAACTCCACTCCACCCTGGACAATAGATGTGCCATTAATCGCAGTGGTTTTAATAGGGGCATTAAGCCTTAGCAGCGGTACACCAAGCTTCTTTGCCACCAAAAAATCCATGATGTTTCCCTCAGAACCACTATCCATATAA
The DNA here is from genome assembly GCF_039654945.1 of Dendrobates tinctorius. Classification (NCBI taxonomy): domain Eukaryota; kingdom Metazoa; phylum Chordata; class Amphibia; order Anura; family Dendrobatidae; genus Dendrobates; species Dendrobates tinctorius. The sequence goes on from NW_027361716.1 coordinate 19,814,967, forward strand.
GCCTCCAAACACAGAGACTTTTTAAGGTATGACAAAGAGATGTGTAAAAAACTTTAGCCGCATCTGCGGGCAATACCTGAGCCACTGGGCAGGCATGACCAGAACTGCCCCGGGGCTGATGTCCCAGGAGTGAAGATTTCTGTTGTCCAGCATTTTCCCTGAAGTCTACAGACTGCAGCATGCTTGTGTAGGAGGATGGGAGTGTTCCTCCAGGCTGTTCAATGAAGCAGGTAGCAGGTTCAGGGATAATGCTGTTATATATATGCGATATATATAAAAAACGATTTTTTTTTGGGCCAGATATAATGTGATGTCCGTCTGCGAGTCTGGGCTGCAGTAAGACAGCACCCCGAGCAACCCCGATACCCTTTACCCCTATTCAGGGATCTGGATTTACAGCAGAGCCCAGGAGGTAGCTGTCTGAATAAGAGCAGCGGACCAGAGCAGGACGGTCACCAGAAAGGGGTTAAAAAAGAGGACGGGCAGCAGAGGTACAAAAACGGCAGACAGTAGCAGAGTCAAATCCATGCCAAGGTCAGAGTCATAAACCGGGAGGGAGGCGGAGGTACAAAATCGTTAGGCAGTCGCAGCATCAAAAACCAGGCCAAGGTCAGAGTCGTAAACCAGGAGGGCGGCAGAGGTACAAAATCATCAGGCAGGAGCAGAGTCAGAAATCCAGGCAAAGGTCAGAATCAAAGATAGCAAATAACAAACTAGCACACTGGGGAAACCAAGACTATATCTGGCAGCCTGCGAGAAAGGCCCCAAGGTATTTGAAGGATCAGGCTATCCCTCACAGGTTCATAGTCTGATGATGTAATTTGGACCGCCCCCAGGACCAGGCCAGATGGTGATGCACCAACCCTTTCATGACTGACAGAGGAGCGGAGCCTGCGCCCACCAGATGCCTGCGCAGGAGCCCCTTCTCTGTCACCACCCACGGGGAAACCACGGCGCCTCCTAGTGGCCAAGGCAGGAACAGCCGTCCCCGAGACTGACGGCGATGTGACCGCCCGGCGCCTCCCAGTGGTTGAGACGGAACAGTAGTCCCTGTATCTGACGGCGACGTGACAGTCCGGCACCTCCCAGTAGCCGAGGCAGGAACAGCAGTCCCTGTATCTGACGGCGACGTGACAGTACGGCGCCTCCCAGTGGCCGAGTCAGGAACAGCAGTCCCTGTGTCTGACGGCGACGTGACAGGAGATGAGCCCATTCAGTACACTGATCACAGTCAGTATGAGTTTTCTTGTTTACAGTACAGCATGTAACAAACTTTCATTTGCATTGAACAAAACAGCAAAAAATCATAAGAAAAAAGTTAAAATGATCTGGTAAAACAAATGTGGCGCCCCCAGGAGTATGGTCGCCACAGTGGTCCAGGGGAGGGTAATGCCAGGCTTGGAGGCAATGATGGGTCTCTCTCGCAGTCAATCTAAGCATGCAACACAGTTCCACTCCAGGCCAGCAGGGGGAACTCTGAACCGGGATTAAGGGGAGGAGTGCTCTCTGAGGGCCAAGAGGAAGGAGTGGTCAGTTAGTTAGTCTGCGGAGGGTGAAGTGTGCAGATGTGGGGAAGGAGCGCTGAGATAGAGCTGAGAGGACGAGCTCATCTCTGGAGAGAGCGCATGACGGAGAGACCTCAGCAGCGGTATCGAGAGTCATTTGAAGTTATGCCATGACCAGTTAAAAGAAAGAAAAGAAGAACCAGATAACATCCAACCCATAGAGGACGAAGAGAAGGTCAGCACAATACTTGGGGCATTCCCTGCGAATTGGACTAAAGTAAATGATGTTATAGTGGTGCCAGTGTTGCTGTTTCCCCAATTGGTAGCACAGGAAGATTTGACTCAAGGAAATCCTGAGGATCAGGAAAATCAGGCAGCAGATGCCACACCAGCAGTGGAGCCAGAGAACCCTCGCCCTGCCAGTGGTGAACTTGTTAAGCCCCTGGTGAGTCTAAGAGTTCACAGACAATCTAGTATCCCTGTGTTACATAGAACCCAGAGTAGTGTATCCAGTACATTACCCACTACACCAGTGTTATGCAGGTCTACCCACATTACACAAGGGGTACCACCCATCAGATATCGTATTTAGGTAAATGTTGAAATAGTATGTGTATATATGTAACTGTTTTTCAAGTTTTGGGCCTACAGGTAACCTGTAAGAGTTTCCTTTGGAATCTGTTTTATGGACATTGTACCACAGGACTTGTGTGGTCAAAAACTTTCCTGTTCACCATTTGCCCAGGAATGGACCATGGACATTGATGCTTGGACTTATCATCATAGGACCATTTTTGAAGCTCTTGGTTTTTGTACATTTTCCAATTTTTAAATCTTGTACAATTAATATTGCTTAACTGTTTTTATGTGCTTCATGCTTTTGTTCAGCCCAGGAGTGCTGACTTGCACTAGGGGGGAATGTGGCGCCCCCAGGAGTATGGTCGCCACAGTGGCTTTGCCTTCCTCCAGGGGAGGGTAATGCCAGGCTTGGAGGCAATGATGGGTCTCTCTTGCAGTCAATCTAAGCATGTAACACAGTTCCGCTCCAGGCCAGCAGGGGGAACTCTGAACCAGGATTAAGGGGAGGAGTGCTCTCTGAGGGCCAAGAGGAACGAGTGGTCAGTTAGTCTGCAGAGGGTGAAGTGTGCAGACATGGAGTGGAAGCTGGAGGTTGAGCTAGGAAAGGAGAGCTCCCTCACAGTGAGCGTATGAACTGGAGCCTGGTCTCCACGGTTGTACGGATACTAACGGTCCTACAACAGATACCAGAGGAGTAGGAGGCTGTACATGCCCTACTCCCATCTAAGACTTGAGGCACAACAGCAGCTTGGATAGAGAGCCGGGACTCAAGAGAAAGAAGCCCCCGAGATAGGCTACAGATGTCTGCCGTACAAGTAAGGTTCTTGGGAACATCTTACCCGGAGGAAACCCACACAAACTCCTTGCAGATGTTGTCCTTGGTGGGATTCGAACCCAGGACCTAACCACTGAGCCACCGTGCCGCCCTTATGCATTTATATAGCACCATTTATTCCATGGCGCTTTACATGTGAAAAGTGGAAATATAAACAAGTATAACAAACATGTGTAAGACATGGGACACACACACAAGTACTTAAGGAGAGGGGACCCTGCCCGCGTGGGCTCACAGTCTGTTTAAAACAAAAAAGAACTGGAGTACAAAATCCACCAAAAGAATTGTAAAATCAAAGAAAGCTTTATTTATCTCATATATAAAAGATACCAAGATAACATTAAGACAATATCATATCATTATAGAGTGATTTGTACAGGGTTTTAAGGTGCAACAAAAAGAGTGAAGCAGCGCACAGCAAACCAATGGGATAATTCTTAATCAAATTACAATTTATAATAAGTAATTTTGTATAGTGCAACCTACATATCAAAAGGAAATGGTCACCAGTGCAGTCAGACTATGAGGCCCCAAGAAACATTAGTCATTTTAGCATAGTAGCCATAGTGACCCCATATTAACAGCACAGATGATCACAGTATTCAAAGTACCTTACCCATGGATGCTCCGCATGCCACACAGCTCGCCCCTATGTGCATTTCGCGTAGGCTTCGTCAGGGGGCTGAGGTGAGTAATGTGTAGTCAGAATGCTCGGCGATTTTGCACATTCTGTAATAGTGAAACAATTATCTTGCAGTGTAAAAAGGCTATCACACAATTGAGCAAGCAAAACGTGGAACACAAAAGTTCATTGTTCTTCCTCGGTGGTGCATTTTCCGGTGTAAATAGAACTCCGCTCAACTTTTTCATGACACCGTGAGACACTGATGCTGCGCTATGAAGCGCTGCTCTATGTCTCTGCTGGCTGGCAGACTGAGGGCTCACATCTTGCCAGCATTCAGCCTGGCAAATAGATGTAGCAGAGCTAGACTCATCAAGGGACAAATAGATTAACTTTTCTTCCAAGAGGTGAGGAGTATGGTTGTTTATTTTTTTTACTCTTTTACAGGGGACATGGGCATCGGAGGCTTATCTTCATGTCAGACAAGTGAGGGATATGGTTGTTTATTATTTTAATTCATTTACAGGGGACATGGGATTCAGTGGATTAGACATCAAGGTGAGTATAACTGTGTAGTTTTTATTTACAATATGCATATGGTGTTAGTAATGGGGGTGTTTTATAAATAACTCTCCATCACTAACCCCTGGGCTTGATGTCAGCTGCCAATATAAAACTGACATCAACCCCAATACTATTTTTTATCGGATTGCATTTGTCCGATTTCACTGCAAGTGTGGGGGTGGTTTAGAATTATCTGATTGTCTTTTGGAGAGAATTACTACCCACACTGCACTTTATAGTAGGGGAGGCTCAGGGACATAAGGGACAGCGGCCGATGAGCGTTTAACATTAGGGTGCTAACCTCTGCTGACTGGTAGGGACTCCTGTAGAAAGCAATAGGGTGTGATAGACTGCACTTTCTTCTGATGAAGGGCTCAGTGTGTTTATTGGAATACAATCCTCTCTGTATTGGATTTACACCCACTAATATTTGATGTTAATGAGAGTCTACAAATGTTTTTAACTTTGGTAATATCAAAAGTTTTATTTTAAAGGTCTATACTCTTTTCTGATTTGCAAAAATAATTATAAAAAGATTACACTATAAGGACTTTGAAGGTGGTGGTGGGAATCAGTACTTACTTCTAAAGTACCTGTCACGACTTCCGTCTCTGCCTTCTCCCCTGCGCGCTCTGGCCGACGCGCTCCTGCTTCTCAGCGCGCTCCCGCGCCTGGTCTCCGGCTCCCTCGGCGTCTGGCACTCAGCACGCAGCCTCCTGGGTAGTCTGACGCACTGGCCCCGCCCCCAAGATGGCGGCGCCCACCACTATTTATGTTCAGCGTCTCCTCAGGTAAGACGCCTGGTTATTGCATGCGGTGATGCCTGTCTTGTGCGGCGTTCACTTTGTTCTCAGGCCCCTTCTCTTCTCCTCTGTCTGCGCTGCCCGTACTACCCCTGTGCTCTCCGTCCTGTCCTCTGTTCTCCGCCCGCCGCTACACTTTGCTCCCCATGCTTCCTGGGTCTTCCTGCCTCGCTACTCTATCTGTGCCGCCTGCTCCCCCTCTCCTCACCCACCTGCCGTGTGTCTTCCCTCTAAATCTGTGTACTTCATTATACCTCTTTCATTTGCAGTTTCCAGTCCTGGTCTTCCTTCCTGGCTCACCAGTCCTGTGTATCGTTAGGCCTCCGTGTGTCTCAGTGCTCTACCCATCCGGTACCCCTGTGCCGCCTCTCCGGTATACTACCCCTGTCGCCCCTTTGGTTCCGGCTGTCGCGGTTCTACCTCCTGGGGGCCTGGCCCTAACGCTCCCTGTATAGGGGGTGGTCTTCACCTGGGCACTCGCCCTCGGGGCTCTGGAACCGTGACCCAGAGGGTCCACTCTCGGGTATGTCTGTCTTTCCCCTTTGTGCGCTAGTAACATCGCAACAGAATAACCAGGCCATGGACCCCGCTGGAGCCACGGCTGCTCAAAAAGAGTTAGTTTTTCTCCGGGAGAACCAGACGCGTATGATGTCCTTCATGAAAACTATGGACTCGCGTCTCTCCGCTCTCCAGTCTTCGGACCCTGGTAACGCCGCCCAGTTGGCTGGCTTACAACAGGAATTGGCTCAGCAGCGAGACACCCAGTCACACATCCTCAGCTACATGGCTTCGGTGGATGGTCGGTTGCTCGCTCTGCATGCGGCCGCATCTGCGCCCTCCACCGCGGGTTCCCATCCCCCTCAGCGGTTAGCCAAGCCACCCCGGTTTAGCGGTGACCCCAAATCATGTCGGGGTTTTATAAATCAGTGCCGTCTCCATTTTGAGCTGCTGCCCTAGCAATACCCTACAGACCGAGCCAAAGTGGCCTTCATCATTTCCCATCTAGAGGGGGATGCTTTGGCTTGGGTCAATCCCCTCTGGGAGCATGATGACCCAGTAGTCACCCAGCTTTCTGTTTTTCTTGAGATTTTTCGGCGGGTTTTTGATGAACCGGGCCGTTTAGCCTCCACCACTGAGGCTTTGTTTAATTTAGGCCAAGGTTCCCTAACTGTAGGCCAGTACGCTATTCAGTTTAGGACCCTTTCCTCCGACTTAGGCTGGAATAACGAGGCCCTGGTGGGCGCTTTTTGGCGAGGTCTTTCAAGCCGTATAAAGGACGAGCTTGCAGGCCGCGACACCCCAACGATTCTGGAGGATTTGAACTCCTTAGCCATTCGAATTGATCTCCGGTTTCAGGAGCGGGCCAGGGAGAGAAGGGTCTCTCGTCCATTCTCTTCTGTTCGCAGGCCACCCAGTCCTCGTCCCAGGAGCCTTTCTTAATCCCCGGCGCCCGAGCCTATGCAGGTGGACCCCATAAAGCTCTCTGACAAGCGTCGCAAGGAGAGGAGCCTCCATGGTCAATGTTTCTACTGCGGTAGTGGCTCCCATCTCATCTGAGCTTGTTCAGAGGGTCCGGAAAACTTCTCCGCCTAGGCCAGGTAACAGAGGCCTCCCTAGGTGTACGTGATACCTCTCTTCCCCTCACTTTGTCTGTCCTCTTGCATGTTGGTGGGAGGCGGGCATCCCTGGTGGCCTATGTGGACTCGGGTGCCGCCGGAAATTTTATAAGGCTAGAAGAGGTTAATAGACTTTCTGTTCCCGTAAGGGCCTTGCAAAACCCACAAATTCTCGCTTCCGTAGATGGTCGACCTCTGCTAGAGACCGTTACTCTAGTTACTCATGAAGTAGAGTTGCAGGTAGGGGCACTGCACAAGGAAAAAATTACGTTTTACGTCTTGGCAGGAATTTCTCATCCTATCCTGCTAGGGCTTCCTTGGCTGCGGCTTCACGAGCCCACCTTAGATTGGCATAGTGGCAACATCTTGCACTGGGGGGAGTCTTGTCAGACTCGGTGTCTGCTGTCGGTGCGTCCCGTAGGTGTCCCCAGTCCTTCCCTTGTTCCTCCTGGTTTGCCGTCGGTGTACCATGATTTTTTGGATGTTTTTGATAAGAAAGAAGCTGAGACTCTTCCTCCGCACCGTTCCTACGACTGCCCTATTGAATTCGTTCCTGGTACCACCCCGCCTCATGGAAGGATTTATCCTCTCTCCCCTGCAGAGACCGACGCCATGTCTGAATACATCTGAGACAACTTGGCTAGAGGCTTCATTCAGAGATCTTCGTCCCCTGCGGGAGCGGGCTTCTTTTTCGTAAAGAAGAAAGACGGATCTCTACGCCCGTGCATCGATTATCGAGGCTTGAATCAAATTACGGTGAAGAACAAATATCCCCTACCACTCATCTCTGAGCTTTTTGATCGCCTGAGGGGGGCACGGGTGTTTACGAAGCTGGATCTTCGAGGAGCCTATAATCTGGTTCGCATACGCTCCGGGGACGAGTGGAAGACGGCGTTTAACACGCGTGATGGACACTACGAGTATTTGGTTATGCCCTTTGGGTTGTGCAACGCACCTGCCGTATTCCAGGAACTCGTTAATGATGTCTTTCGGGATCTTCTTTACTCCTGTGTCGTGGTCTACCTGGACGACATTTTAGTCTTCTCACCCGATCTGGCTACCCATCGGCGAGACGTTCGCCAAGTTCTTCTACGTCTCAGAGAAAACCACCTTTTCGCCAAATTAGAGAAGTGTCTCTTTGAGCAAACTTTGTTGCCATTTCTTGGTTACATCGTCTCAAACTCAGGATTGGAGATGGATCCTGAGAAGGTCTCCGCGGTTCTTAAATGGCCACGTCCCTTCGGAGTGAAGGCAATTCAGAGGTTTTTGGGTTTTGCCAACTATTACAGGCAATTTATCCCGCATTTCTCCTCTTTGACAAAACCCATCTCAGCTCTTGTCCGCAAAGGAGCCGATCCCAGTCACTGGCCCTCTGATGCCGAGGCTGCCTTCAAAACCCTGAAGCAAGAATTCGCTAAGTCCCCAGTACTCCATTGCCCGGATGCCAGCAGGCCATTCATCCTTGAGGTTGACGCATCCTCAGTGGGAGCTGGAGCAGTTCTTCTGCAGAAATCATCTTCGGGTCGCACTCTCACCTGCGGATTCTTTTCCAAGGCTTTTTCCGCTCCCAAACGTAATTATGCTGTTGGAGATAGAGAACTCCTGGCCATAAAGATGGCTCTTGAAGAATGGTGCCATCTCCTCGAGGGTGCCCTCCATCCGTTCATCATTTTCACGGATCACAAGAACTTAGTCTACCTCCAATCTGCACAGAGGCTCAACCCTCGTCAAGCCAGATGGTCACTGTTTTTCGAAAGATTTGACTTTGAACTCCACTTCCGACCCGAGGAGAAGAACATCAAGGCGGATGCTCTTTCACGGTCATTCCTGTCTGTCGACAAGGAGGAGGGTCCAATCCATCTTATCGATCCCACCAAGATCCTTTCCGTGGCTCCATTAAGCCTGGTCTCCCCACCATCTGGTAAGACCTTTGTTCAAAGTGGAGACAGATTAAAGGTTCTTCGCTGGAGTCATTCTTCTAAATTCTCCGGACATGTCGGAGTTAAGAAGACTCTCTCATTTGTCTCCCGCCATTACTGGTGGCCTTCGCTTTGCAAGGATGTCCAAGATTTCGTCGCCTACTGTCCGTCTTGTGCCCGGAACAAGGTTCCTTGACATTCTCCTGTAGGACTCCTGCATCCGTTACCAGTACCAACCAACCCATGGACTCATATCGCCATGGATTTAATCACTGACTTGCCTCCCTCTTCTAGATGCACGGTGATATTGGTGGTCGTGGATCGGTTTTCCAAAATGGCTCATTTTGTCGCTCTGCCTGGTTTTCCTACCGCTTTGGAGTTAGCGAAGATCTTTCTGCTTCACGTTTTTCGCCTCCATGGTTTTCCCCAGCATATTGTCTCGGATCGTGGAGTCCAGTTTACATCCCGTTTTTGGCGAGCTCTCTGCGGATTACTTCAGATAACGTTGGATTTCTCCTCTGCCTATCACCCTCAGTCTAATGGACAAGTCGAGAGAGTCAACCAGGTGCTAACATCTTACCTTCGGCATTTTTCCAACACTCATCAGGACGACTGGGCCTCCCTTCTTCCTTGGGCGGAGTTCACCTACAACAATCACCCAAGTGAGGCTTCCTCCAAATCTCCCTTTTTTGTGGTTTTTGGTCAACACCCCGGCATTCCACTTCCCGTATCCCCCACCTCGGGTGTACCGGCAGCGGATTCCTTGTCTGTGGACTTCTCTCAGATTTGGAGGGAGACCAAAGTGGCTCTTGAGAATGCCAGTCTCAGAATGAAGCGGTATGCCGACAAGAGATGGCTAGACGCTCCCCCGTATTGTCCCGGGGATAAGGTTTGGTTAGCTTCTCGATATATTAGGTTAAAAATTCCCTCCTACAAGTTAGGTCCTCGTTACATTGGTCCCTTTGAGGTCTTGAGTCGCATCAACGACGTGGCCTACAAGTTGAGGCTACCCGCCTCTCTAAAGATTCCCAACACTTTCCATGTATCTCTTCTTAAACCAGCGGTGTTCAACCACTTCCATGCTGCTCCTTCCCTAGTCTCCCAGTCTTGTAGCTCAGAGAACACCTTTGAGGTACGGGATATTTTGGCTAGGAAGACTGTTAAAGGAAAGACTCTGTTTTTGATTGATTGGAAGGGTTTCGGCCCCGAGGAGAGATCTTGGGAACCTCAGGAGAATATTAATGCTCCCCGCATTATGAGATGGTTTTTCTCCAATATTAGGAGCGAGGGGCGTAAAGGGGGGGTACTGTCACGACTTCCGGCTCTGCCTTCTCCCCTGCGCGCTCTGGCCGGCGCGCTCCTGCTTCTCGGCGCGCTCCCGCGCCTGGTCTCCGGCTCCCTCAGCGTCTGGCACTCAGCGCGCAGCCTCCTGGGTAGTCTGACGCGCTGGCCCCGCCCCCAAGATGGCGGCGCCCACCGCTATTTATGTTCAGCGTCTCCTCAGGTAAGACACCTGGTTATTGCATGCGGTGACGCCTGTCTTGTGCGGCGTTCACTGTGTTCTCAGGCCCCTTCTCTTCTCCTCTGTCTGCGCTGCCCGTGCTACCCCTGTGCTCTCCGTCCTGTCCTCTGTTCTCCGCCGCTACACTTTGCTCCCCGTGCTTCCTGGGTCTTCCTGCCTCGCTACTCTATCTGTGCCGCCTGCTCCCCCTCTCTTCACCCACCTGCCGTGTGTCTTCCCTCTAAATCTGTGTACTTCATTATACCTCTTTCATTTGCAGTTTCCAGTCCTGGTCTTCCCTCCTGGCTCACCAGTCCTGTGTATCGTTAGGCCTCCGTGTGTCTCAGTGCTCTACCCATCCGGTACCCCTGTGCTGCCTCTCCGGTATACTACCCCTGTCGCCCCTTTGGTTCCGGCTGTCGCGGTTCTACCTCCTGGGGGCCTGGCCCTAACGCTCCCTGTATAGGGGGTGGTCTTCACCTAGGCACTCGCCCTGGGGGGCTCTGGAGCCGTGACCCAGAGGGTCCACTCTCGGGTACGTCTGTCTTTCCCCTTTGTGCGCTAGTAACATCGCAACAGTACCTAAAGTAACTCTAGGACAATCACCCATAAACATAACGACTCTTATTGGCACAATGTGCATGTTTACTGCCATATGGTGAGAGAGTAATGGCTTCTCCTGTGACATTGCTTTACTCCCAAGACAACAAACGTTTGTTCATGTTAGCATTCAGCACTATCAATCCTTGCTTCTTTCTGAGATAGCAGAGGCAAGGCCAACTACAGGTTTATGAAGGTATTTGGACAACAGAATTCTTCACTTTTTATTTTTCCTCCTTGTCATCCTATAGATAAAACTTTTTCACTTTTTTCACTTTTTTCTCACCAGTTCAACTATTCCACCTCCTCATACTGTATAAAGGACGTCCATTTGGCCTTTTGGCCAGTGCTGGCAAACGAAATCATAGGAAAAGTAGCTGGATGCTCGATTTAACATTTTTTTAAAATTTATTTTCACAAGTCCATTCAAAACAAATGCTTGTAAAGACAACTCAGTACTGATGCGTTTTGACTAGGGATGAGTGGACACTATCTGTCCAGTATGAACTCCAAACTTTTAAGTTCAGGTTTGTTCATCGCTAGTTTTGACAATTCAGTCTTGAACGAAATGCGTCAACAGCTATACTTTGCGGTTCTGCCGTACTTTTATTTTTAATGGATTTCTGAATAAAATTAATACATTTTGAATTGAGTTTCCAGCTTTTTTTTCACTGATAGCATTGTATGAATGATTGTTTATTATGATATGAACTATTGCTTTTATCCTTAGCATTTTGGTGACTATACAACTTTTTGATCTCTTTTTTTTCCATTTTCATTTTGAACAAAATGACAAGAAAACACAGCGATTTTTTTTTTGTATTGGCATTCACTGCATGTGATAAATGTTATATTTTTATAAAATCACACAGTTACATGCGCCAATACGAAATATGCTAATTTATTTAGATTTTATTTTCTTTATAAGAGGGGTGATTTATATTTATATATATTTTTAATTTGTTTTTTTTTACATTTTTCAACCGTGGCATCTAAGACTATACTCACACTGCTTAAATATTGGAGGAAAACTCAACCAATTAATTTCTATGGGAAATCCACTTTGCTGTTCATGTGATGAGTATAATGAGCTTTTTTTCCCTGAAAAGATTTTGAAAACACCTGGTAGAAAATAGAAAGTCACTTCTTTGAAGTAGACCTGAAAGAAACCTATCCAAACTAGTCACTGACAAACAAAAGACTGCAACCTCTTCAAAACGGGTTTGGAAATACATCAAGACAAAGAGAACTTCGAAAACTCCCCCAAAAAGCAGTTTACAAAAGCTGTTTTTATGTGGTTTTTGAATTCCTCAAAAAACTTTGTGTGAACATACTTTAAGGGGTTAAACGACTGTGATTAGCCATAGCTCCATTTTGCAACACTTAGGCTCCCATGCTAGCTGTACCGCTAGTATAGGGGTGGGGAACCTCAGGCCCGTGGGCCAATTACGGCCCTCGATAACCTTTTATCTGGCCCTTGGGCAGATTCCAGGAGAGCGGCACCTGTACTTTGATGGCCACAAGACCATTAATCGCTTCTTGCTCTGTGAGCACACGCACTCAGTGTTCACTACTGAATGCTGAGGAGTGTGCAATGAAAGATTAGGCCTTGACACCAGTGCCACCATCAGGACGCACTGTAAGTTAGCATGTGATTTGTGCGGCCCCTGAAGGATGGTATAAGTATACAAATGACCCTTGGCAGAAATAAGATTCCCCACCCCTGCACTAGTACATGCGTTGTATGGAGCAGGCCCAGCTCTTGAACCGACTCTACACATACAGTCAGTACAAAGAGGGCAAAATGGACCCTTGTGCACAGTAGACCATGGCACTTACTCGGGTTCGCCAGATGCCAGCACCAAGCACCATAGATAGAGAATGAAGCTATCAAATAATACCTCTATACAAGTAGAAAATACTACCATACTGTAACTGTACAAAACCCAGTGTACACCATTGTTACCAATAATATATATGAGGGACAAATAATATCCAGACCATAATCACCATGTAGGGACCAGATTATACCACCATACTGATCATTAACAAAACTGTACTATGACCAATAAGATCCCTACGCAGTTACCATATAGTATTAGATAGAAGCTCTATACAGGTGCTCTTCAGTCCATATGAATGAATACTGTAAGGATAAATCTCACTCACACGTGACATCTCCTCTGATTGCAGTCTTTCATTTCCCTTTTTCTTCTGTACCCAGCCCAGACCAGCATGACTACCTCACAAAGTAATAGTTCCCCCACTGATAACAGTGCGCCTTTTCATCTCCGCACAGCTATAGTGTCCCCTCTGTGCCCCCACACATTGATAGTGCCCTTTTGTGCCTCCACACAGTAATTGTGCCCGCACTCACTTATAATTCTCCCTCTGTGCCTCCATCCAAAAATTATGTCCTCTTTTATTTCCCCTTTGTCCTCTCCTGCTTCCAATTTTCAATAAAAAAATAAAGTCAAACTCCGTTAACGCTGTAGTATTGGTGCTATACACATAGTGCTAAACGGTAACCAAGGCGTTAATTATCCATTAACACAAGACAATGAGTGAAGTAGGTAATAATTGTCCTCCCCTCCGAATCCTGTCACAGTACGTTCTTGTCAGGAGTTAAGTCCTTGAAGGTAAACTCCAGCAGTACAATGTCTGCATTATTACTTAATCAGGACTGAAGTGATTAAACACAATTAAGTCCGGTTGTCACTGGGCCAGCGCTCACCGGCACAAACAATGTGCACACATAGTAGAGATGTCCTTGAGTCCATTGATTTGTCACTTTGGCCTCTTTTTTTCTATAATTATTTTTTTATTAAAAAGTCAAACTCCGAGGTGAGCTACTCTAAAGCGATAGTACTGCACAAAGTGTAGCTCAGCGGAGCGATGACACGTCACATTTCATGGATTTTCTGCTATTTCTTTGCATTTTATTTCCAATTTAAAGTAATTTATAAAGTCAACATGAAAAGGACCCCTATAGTGATGTTACTGCCTTAAAGAGGTCCTTCACTCGAAACAATCTGTTTTTGTAGGAAGTCTTCCCTAATAACCAGTTGATCTCAGGGGGTCCTGTAGACTGACAGAAAACTGATGTAATTTCCTCAGGAACCCACTGTAGTTGTAAGTGTTTAATTTACCAACACCCTCACCACAGAGGACAGGAGCATTACACCAATGTAATGAATGGGCCATCCCAGCAATTTTTGGGTGTGCTTGGTGTTCACCTCATATAAGGCATAATTACCATTAGCTGAGATCTAGTTATTGTGATAACCTCCATCTGAATACTGTAATAACTTGGTGTTGGGGCACCTGCACAAAAAACAGTCATTGAGCTCTAAATTGGATCTCCATGAGACATTATTTCATAGACAGATGAAAGATTCTCCTTGACCCAACAATTGGATGTTTGCATTGTAATGCAGAACATAAAACGTTTGTACAGAACAACAAAGACCTTTCCAAACACAAAAAAGCTCTGAGGTTTTTCCAATCCTGGACAAACCCTTCAAAACCTGGAGTTCAGTGAAATTTACTAGATCATGTACTAAAGTAGCTTATACATATTTTGGACCGATCACAAAGACACTTACAATGTGTATGTATTACATATTCTCCTTTATTATGTATATTGCTGTCCCTTATTATACAGTGCCCTCTCTTAATATGTACAGCACCGTCCCTTACATATTGGATTAAATAGAGCACTGTTTTTTATTACATACTGTCCTGTCTTGTTAGCTATATAATGCAAGGATGGCTGATGGAGCATGTGGAAGCGTCTTTTCTAATGGAGGAGCTGATGGACTGGTAGTCTGGTCACTGGCTCCTCCATCAGCAGTCATTTTATATCTACAATAACAAGATAGGGGACTATGTAATAAAAGAGGCTGCTGTGAATAACAAATAACAAGAATACACTATGTAAGAGACAGCACTGTACATAAAAGCAGAGGAAGCTGCATAATAAGGGACGGCATTATAAAAAGTGACTACACTATACACCAAGGGATGGTGCTATACATAATAAACAAGTACACTGTATACTAAGGGACTGTGTTAGACATAATAAGAGATAATAACGTCTTCCTCCACCTGCCCCTGTTCCTAAATCCATTACTAATCCCCATTCCTCCCATCCTAATCCCCCACACCCCTCATTGTACTCCTCCCCCGCCTCCCATTATTGTCCTCTCCCCCACCCCAATCATTGCCCTCTTCACCACCTCCATCACTGTTTTCTCCCCCACCACCTCCATCATTTCCTCCTTCCCACCACCCCATCATTGTCCATTCCACCACTCTATTTCCTACTCCCCCACCACCATCACTGTCCTTTCCACCACCACCATCATTGCCTTTTCCCCACCACCCCATCATTGCCCTTTCCACCACCTCCATCATTGCTTTCTCCCCCTCCAACCTCATAATTTCCCTCTCCATAACCCCCATCAGTGTCTTCTACCTCTCCATCCCATCATTGCCCTTTCCACCACCATCATTGCTTTCTCCTCACCACCTCCATCATTTCCTCCTCCCCACCACCCCCATCATTGTCCTTTCCACTGCCACCATCATTGCTTTCTCCCCCACCACCCCAATCAGTGCCCATTCCACCACCTCCATCATAGACTTCTCCATCATATCCATCATTGTCCTCTCCTCCACCTACACACACATCACCATTCACCTCTCTGCACGTTCCCCCACAGCAACACACACATCTCCTCCACCTACACACACAGCACCATTCACCTCTCCGCACGCTCCCCCGCAGCGACACACACACACATAGCAACACAGCACCTCTCACCTCTCCGCACCATCACGGTTGCCGGCAGCTTCTTCTCTCTGGCACAACCACGGCGCTGAATGATGATGTCATTCAGCCGCGCTGCTGACTGTGTGAGAGACAGGAAGTGCGGGCAGGGAGCAGGATGGATCACTGCAGCTCCACTCCGCTGCCATTCTCTCTTGCAGGCAGTGGAGCTGCAGGGATCTCTCCCTGCTCGCCGCACATGAGGGTAATCTGGCCAGGGCCCCCCAGAAGCCTCAGGGCCAGATAAACAGGCCAGATTGCCCTCATTATTAGCCATCCTGCAGGGGCGCCCCTTCTCGTCCGGGCACATGCAGTATGTCTGTCCCTGGACCTAAGGGCTTATACACACATCACTTTTTGTCCCCCATCTTCAGTCATGTTTTTTTCCAAAAGCACACTGACACATATTCACTAACTGGGTGGATCAGGGAAATGCAGTAGATACAGCATATCTCGACTTCAGCAAGTGATAAAGTATCTCATACTATCCTTTTTGAGAAAATGACAAGAATGGGACTGACAAGGATTCAGTTAGGTGGATTCATAACTGGCTCAGTGATCATACTCAAAGAGTGGTTGTTGTGAGTTCATTTTCCCCTTCATTACTGAGGCCCGAGGAACTCCCTCTTCTGGTAAAGAAAGGTAGTGAGCCTGATTATCAAACACCTGAGGCTGATGATGATGACTGGCTGAGTGGAGTTACTGACTGGATATAAGGCTGCCGACGCCCTTCTGCCCGGCGGGTGATTTCTCTGTGGGATCCTTGGAGACCAGTCTGAATTCCTGCTCCTCTAAACTAAGTTTGCTGCTCGGCCTTTTGCTTTTGTGCTTTGACTTTGTTTTGCTTTGTTTTTCTGGATTTCTGGCATTCCCTGCTGGGGTGTGCTGAATTCATTTAGCTCTGTCTTCTGAAAATACCTGAGTGCTGATTTAGTTTTTGAAGCCTAGCTGCTTCAGGGCCTTTTTCATATCAGCTTGTTGGCTTATGTCTTTGATAGGGTTTTGGCAGATTGCAGACAGCAGCCTTCCTGTCCTTTCCTATCTAGGTAGTTTTGGGCCCCGTCTTTGCTCAGTCTATCTTTCTGTCTGTGTTAGTATTTTCATCTTGCTTCACCGTCATTATATGTTGGGGGCTGTCTATTGCTTTGGGGTCTGCTTTGGGGCAGTTTAGATTTCCCCTTTCTTTCTTTAGGCCTATGTATTTCTCCGGCTGTGATCGAGGGGTCTAGGGTATCGTAGGAACCCCCCACGGCTACTGCTAGTTGTGTTGATAGGTTCAGGGGTCTGCAATCTGATAGTTGCCAACTTCTCTGGTTTTCTGGACTTAGCTTGTATTTCTGCTTTTGCCTCCTACGGTGACTCATTCATAACAGAATCACCCGCCATACCGCAGATTCTAGGGTACTCAATAGCAGGAAAGAATTGTTAAAAAAAAAAAAAAAAAGTGTGTATATTTTTTCCTCTATATCTCTGAGGCCGTAGGGGGAATTTTTTTTTCTCTCAATGGAGATAAAGCAATTGTCTGATCGTGTGGAGCAGCTCGCTGCGGAAGTGCGGGGAATTTCCGCCTACCTTGCTCATTCACATGCTGCTGAACCAAAGATTCCTACACCTGATGTATTTTTTGGGGATCGGTCTAAATTTTTGAATTTCAAAAATAATTGTAAATTATTTTTTGCCTTGAAGCCTAACTCGTCAGGGAGCTCCGCGCAGCAGGTTAAAATTGTCATCTCTTTGCTGCGTGGCGATCCCCAGGATTGGGCGTTTTCTTTGAAACCAGATGAGCCTATTCTGACTAATGTGAACGCATTCTTTCAAGCTTTGGGGTTGTTGTATGACGAACCTAATGCCATTGATCAGGCTGAAAAGACCCTGCTGGCATTGAGCCAGAGTCGTGATTCTGCAGAATTGTACTGTCAAAAATTCCGAAAGTGGGCAGTACTTACTACCTGGAATGATAATGCCTTGGCTGCTCTCTTTCGGAAGGGGTTGTCAGAAGCCGTAAAAGATACTATGGTGGGATTTCCTGTTCCCTCTGGTCTTGACGATTCTATGTCATTAGCCATTCAGGTTGATCGGCGTTTGCGCGAACGCAAAGCTGCACGAGAGGTGTTGCCACCTGTTGAACAAATGTCTGAACCTATGCAATGTGATAGAGTTTTTTCCAGAGAGCAGCGTCAGGAGTTCAGAAGGCGTAATAAGTTGTGTTTTTTCTGTGGAGATGCCTCGCATATTATTTCTGTCTGTCCTAAACGAGAGAAACGCTTTGCACACACGTTTTCTGTTGGGGGTGTTCAACCTAAGTTTCTTCTGGCTATTACTCTGATCTGCTCCCTGTCCACATTTTCCGCCAAGGCTTTTGTGGATTCGGGAGCAGCCCTAAACCTAATGGACTTGGATTTTGCTAAACGTTGTGGATTTCCGATGACACCTCTGCAGACGCCTATCCCTTTGAGGGGGATTGATGCTACTCCTTTGGCTAAAAATAAACCCCAGCTTTGGACCCAGGTGGTAATGCGGGTCGCCCCAGACCATCAAGAAAATTGCAGATTTTTGGTGTTGCATAATCTGCATGATACTATTGTTCTGGGGTTTCCCTGGTTACAGATTCATAATCCAGTTTTGGATTGGAAATCTGTGTCTGTGGTGAGTTGGGGTTGTCGGTGTGCCTTTAGTGAGGCTCCGGTGTTTTCCACCTCTCCTCAGTCGCATGATGTTCCTGATTATTTGGCGGACTTTTATGATGTATTTAGTGAGAATGAGTCTGCGTCTCTGCCTCCTCATAGGAGTTATGACTGTGCAATTGAACTGAGCCCGGGGTGTAAATTTCCCAAGGGTCGGCTCTTCAATTTATCTGTACCCGAGCACGAGGCTATGCGATCCTATATTAAGGAGGCGTTGGAGAAGGGTCATATTAGTACATCCTCGTCACCCTTAGGCGCCGGGTTTTTTTTGTAGCCAGAAAGGATGGATCATTAAGACCTTGTATTGATTATCGTGCCCTCAACAAAATTACTGTTAAATATCAGTATCCGTTACCCCTGATTTCTGATTTATTCTCCAGAGTTAAAGGTGCTTGCTGGTTTACCAAGCTTGACCTCAGGGGGGCGTATAGTCTTATTCGCATTAAGCATGGGGATGAATGGAAGACGGCGTTTAATACTCCGGAGGGACATTTTGAGTACCTGGTGATGCCTTTTGGGCTCACTAATGCCCCTTCTGTCTTCCAGTGCTTCATGAACGATATTTTCCGAGATTTTGTCGATAAATTTTTGATTATCTATTTGGATGATATTTTGATCTTCTCCAAGGATTGGGATTCTCATGTGGAACATATTTGGACTGTGTTCCGGATCTTGAGGGAGAATTCCCTGTATGTCAAAGGATCTAAATGCCTTTTTGGAGTACAGAGGATTTCTTTTTTGGGATTTATTTTGTCCCCGTCAACTATTGAAATGGACCCGGCCAAGGTACAGGCCATTCACGATTGGGTTCAGCCCACTTCTTTGAAGGCCCTCCAGAAGTTTTTGGGTTTTGCTAATTTTTATCGGAAATTTATAGCAAAATTTTCTAGTATTGCCAAGCCATTGACTGATTTGACTAAAAAGGGTGCTGATGTGTTAAATTGGTCTCCGGAGGCTGTTTCTTCCTTTCAGGAGCTGAAGCGAAGATTCACCTCCGCCCCGGTTTTGCGGCAACCTGATGTCTCACTTCCATTCCAGGTAGAGGTGGATGCTTCTGAGATTGGTTCAGGAGCTGTTTTGTCCCAAAAGGATCCTGTAACATCTAAAATGAATCCCTGTGCTTTCTTTTCCCGAAAGTTTTCTCCATCTGAACGTAACTATGATGTGGGGAATAGGGAACTGTTGGCCATGAAATGGGCATTTGAGGAGTGGAGACATTGGTTGGAGGGAGCTAAGCATCAAGTCGTGGTCCTCACTGACCACAAGAATTTGATTTACCTAGAGTCGGCTAAGCGCTTGAACCCTAGACAGGCTAGGTGGGCCTTGTTTTTTACACGTTTTGATTTTGTGGTTTCTTTTCTTCCTGGAACAAAGAATGTCAAGGCAGACGCCCTCTCTAGGAGCTTCTTTGCTGATTCTCCTGTGGTGACCAAGCCTGCTACCATCTTAGGCGAAGGGGTAGTTCTTTCTGCCATCTTGCCCGATTTGAGACGTGCTCTGGAAGAGTTCCAGGAGGACAAACCTGAGCGTTGTCCCAGTGGAAAGTTGTTTGTTCCTGACCAGTGGAAGAAGAGAGTGATGTCTGAAGTTCATTGCTCTGCTTTGGCTGGTCATCCAGGTATTTTTGGTACTAGAGATCTGGTGAGTCGGTTTTTTTGGTGGCCCTCCTTGTCTCGTGATGTCAGGAATTTTGTGCAGTCCTGTGGGACGTGCTCCCGGTTTAAATCGTGTTCTCGCTCTAATCAAATCAAATCAATCAAATCAAATTTATTATCGCCAAGTACATATTACATATATACAAGGAATTCTTTGTGGCAAAGAGGCAACATAATATATAACAACAGATGCAACAAGTAACATCTAACAAGACAGATACAGTATATAGTCTACACATGACGATTTAATTGTTGAACAGAGAGTGGATAGAAGCTGTTCATATGGCGGTTGGTGCTGCATTTGGGGACTCTGAAGCGACGTCCTGAAGGGAGTAGTTGGAATGAGGAGTGTCCCGGGTGAGAGGGATCGGATGAAATTTTCAATGCGTGGGATCGAATACTCTTATCATAAAGATCCTGGATTTTAGGCAGGGGGGAACCTATAATTCTCTCTGCTGTTCTGAAAGTCCTTTGTAAGCGGAGTTTGTCATGCGCAGTGGCTCCCCCATACCAGACTATCAGAGAGGAACAAATCACAGATCTGATGACAGCATTAAAGAATAAGATCAGCAGATTCTTAGACAAACCATATCTTTTCAGCTGACGCAGGAAGAACATCCTCTGTTGTGCTTTTCTTATAACAGCATCCACGTTTTTCCCCCATTTAAGATCATGAGAGATGATAACACCAAGGAATTTGGTCTCTGTGACCCTAAGAACCACTTCGTCATGGATGTAGATTGGAAGTATCTCATGCTGATCTTTCCTAAAATCCACAACCATCTCAGCAGTTTTTTTAGTGTTGAGTACAAGATTATTGGCTTTACACCAGTCACATATTCTTTCCACCTCACTCCGATACAAGTCTTCAGCATTTCCCCTGATGAGACCAATCAGTGTCATATCATCGGCAAATTTCAAGATTTTTACTGAGTCTGCTGAAGAGATGCAATCATTCGTATAGAGAGAAAACAGTAACGGGGACAAAACACACCCCTGAGGTGCCCCGATGTTTGTGACCGAGGTGTCCGAAGTGAATGGCCCAACTTTTACACTCTGTATCCTGGCTGTCAGGAAGTTATAAATCAACAAGCATAAGTTAAGAGGGACTCCAAGAGCTACCATTTTCTTATGAAGTAAATTCGGATCAATGGTATTGAACGCTGAGCTAAAGTCCATGAAAAGAATCCGGACATATGAGTGCAGTTCATCTGTATGATCCAAAATGTACTTCAGTGCCAGATTGACAGTGTCGTTTGCCGAACGATTCTCCTTATAGGCAAACTGAAGCGGGTCCCATAGCTTCTGCGTGAATTTTATCAGGTGGGACATCATAATTCTTTCGAAGACTTTCATAGCTACAGATGTGAGTGCTACTGGTCTATAGTCGTTCAACTCAGAGGATCCCACTTTCTTGGGGACAGGGATAATTGTGGAATTTTTCCAACACTGAGGTACAACGCACTCTTTCAGTGACACATTGTATATATTTGTCAGTATAGGGGCAAGCTGGGTAGCACATACTTTCAGACACATTGGAGATACACCATCAGGGCCAGGTGCCTTTTTGACCTTAAGTCCCTTTAGGATGCGTATCACCTCTGCCTCGGAGATCACTACTTGGGTGTTGCACAATGAATGATCTTTATATGAACATACTGAGGAGCTTAGAGATGAATAGCCACTGTGTGTAGAGCTTGCCTCAAATCTGCAGTAGAATTCATTTAACTCTGCTGCCAGACTTCTGCTGGGGTTCACTATAGTGGGGTGGCTTTTATAATTGGTGACCTCTCTTAATCCTCTCCATGCAGATCTATTATCTTTTGATGAGAACCTTTCCTCCAGAATCTTTGCATACTCGTGTTTGGCTAACTTGATCTCTTTAGATAGCGAGTTCCTAAGTTTCTTGAATTCAGTAATATCGCCTGCTTTATAAGCCTCCTCTTTTCTCTTACGGATCAACCTGACTTTATTTGTAAACCACAGCTTGTTGTTTCCCCGAAAGTGGACAGATTTGGATGGAATAAACGTGTCTTCACAAAAACGGATATATGAGGACACTGCATCAACCCATTCATCCAGACCCGAGCATGTTTCCTGGAATACCTCCCAGTCCGTGCATTCAAAGCATGCTTGTAGTTGCAATTTTGCCTCCTCAGACCATGTCTTCTTTGTATAAACTGTAGGTTTGGATGTTTTCAACCTTTGCCTGTAGGCTGGAATTAAATGAATTAGACAATGATCTGAAAAGCCCACTGCTGCTCTCCTCACTGCCCTGTAGGCCCCTTTTATGACTGTATAGCAGTGATCAAGCGTATTGTTCTCTCTCGTGAAGCAGTTTATATGTTGAGTAAATTTGGGGAGATCCAGGTTGAGTTTTCCTTTGTTAAAGTCCCCCATTACGATCACAAATGCTTCTGGAGATCCTTTCTCCCATTCTGATATTTTGCATGCTAATTCACCAATAGCAGCTTTAACAGATGCTTGGGGGGAATATATACTGCAACCAGAACCATAGATGAAAACTCTCTTGGAGAGTAAAATGGTCTACAATTGAGTGCAAGGTACTCTAGATCTGGAGAGCAACCTTTTCCCAGTATGTTAACATCACAGCACCAGCTAGTGTTGATGTAGAGACATACCCCACCCCCCCTTTGTTTACCTGAAGCTACACAATCACGGTCAGCTCTGTAGATAACAAAACCAGGTAGATCCAGACTACAATCAGGGATGGTCTCATTCAACCAGGTCTCAATAAAACAAAGAGCAGCTGAATTGGCCATATCAGATCTCATGTTACAAAGTAAGTTCAGTTCCTCCATTTTGTTAGATAAGGAACGGACATTAGCCAAGTGGAGTGAAGGAAGAGCTGTTCTGAACCCTCTCCTCCGAAGGCGTGCCAGGACTCCTCCTCTCCTACCTCTCTTGCAGTACACCTCCACAGGTTTCACAGAAGTAATGGATTTTATGTGCTCAATTGTTGAATTAGCAATCATGCTCCAAGAAGGGGAGTCCATGAGAAATTGCGGATGATTCCAGAATAATAAATCGTCCCTTGAAATCATAAGAGTAGGTTTACAGAGTGCAGTGGCCATGATTACACTCAGCTTGTAGCTATAAAGACTGAACAGTCACAGCTTAGCAAAGTTAAATGTACAACTTTCCATAAAGGGTGCTTCCAGCACTGCTGGGGGGGAGGGCATGGGTGCAACAAGACAGGGACATCAGGGGACATGCCAACAGTCAGTCCAAACCTGCCCAGCTCACCCCTTCAGCTCCACCTGGACCACAAGATCTCCAGAACATCTCCAGCACCGCACACTCCACCAGCTTTCCTATCCCGGGATCATCTGCATTCTGGAAATGGGTACAAGTTGTAGGAAAGTTGGCAGGCAGCTAGCAGCTTCACTCTCCCCCAGCTGAAACCAGGCACGGAGCTCCACGAGGACAGAAATACACCGGTCCCAGCTGGTCGCAGTCTCCACACTACTCCCAGCTCTGCCGAATCCTGTAGCCCTACAGCTCCACGTGGACCACAAGATCTCCAGAACAACTCCAGCACCGCACACTCCACCAGCTTTCCTATCCCGGGATCATCTGCATTCTGGAATTGGTTACAAGTTGTAGGAAAGTTGGCAGGCAGCCAGCAGCTTCACTCTCTCCCAGCTGAATCCAGGCACGGAGCTCCACGAGGACAGAAAGACACCAGTCCCAGCTGATCGCAGTCTCCACACTACTCCCAGCTCTGCCGAATCCTGTAGCTACGCAATGGTGAGTGCTCCAAAGGGAGAATTAACAATTAAACGGGGTAAAAAACTAAAAAAACTCAGGAGCCTCATGCCAGAGCAGCCATCTCCTCGGCGCTCCTCCTCCTCCTCCCTCTAGTGGGTTGTTGATGCCTTTGCCTGTCCCCAAGAGGCCATGGACCCATATTTCAATGGATTTCATCTCTGATATGCCTGTCTCTCAGAGGATGACTGTTATTTGGGTGATTTGTGATAGCTTCTCTAAGATGGTTCATCTTGTACCACTCCCTAAGTTGCCGTCTTCCTCTGAGTTGGTGCCCCTGTTTTTACAACAGGTGTGTGACGGACTCAGCTCCTGCTGAGCCCATTTTTTGAGTGGACCCTCTGGGTCGTGGCACCCACCCACCGAGGGCGAGCTGACCTTGTGAGAATCCACCCCCTATACAGGGAGTGTCAGGGGCAAGACCAAGGGGGTGAGCCACCACGACTGCTGGGACCAGACGGCCGGCTCAGGGGACACTAGACGAGTGTCTGACGACAAGGACGAGCAGGAAGCAAGACGAGACTAGACGTAGGTGCAAGGTATCTTCATTAGAATAACACAAGATCACATACAGAGAAAACAAGCAAAACGTGCAAGGTGCGCGCGTGGGCACGCCAAGGTCCATAACATGGTACGTGCCAGATGGCACGCCTAGGCACAGGTAATGGCATGATGGCATCGGACTCCGGACTGCTGGCAAACCGACAGGGTCCAGGGATCAGGCTGCGGACGTCAGCTCCGGACATCAGGCCGTAGTCATCTGGTTCCGGACCTCTGGCAACGGTCGGCAGGTTCCGGGCATCCGGCAGGCAAACCAGGGTTCAGGCAAGGAGGCACGACAGATATCCAAGCAGGGTGCGTGTTTAGGGAACACGCCAAGGTCCAAGGCTAGGTGCGTGTGTAGGGGACACGCCAGGGTCCAAGGCTAGGTGCGTGTGTAGGGGACACACCAGGGTTCAAGACTAGGTGCGTGTGTAGGGGACACGCCAGGGTTCAAAGCGAGGTGCGTGTGTAGGGGACACGCCAAGGTTCGCAAACGAGACAGGGTGCGTGTGTAGCCACGCCAAAGCATAGAATAAGACAGAGTGCGTGTAGAGACACGCCAAGGCACAAGGTACAAGACAGAGTGCGTGTAGAGACACGCCAAGGTACAAGACAGAGTGCGTGTAGAGACACGCCAAGGTACAAGACAGAGTGCGTGTAGAGACACGCCAAGGTACAAGACAGAGTGCGTGTAGAGACACGCCAAGGTACAAGACAGAGTGCGTGTAGAGACACGCCAAGGTACAAGACAGAGTGCGTGTAGAGACACGCCAAGGCACAAGACAGAGTGCATGTAGAGACACGCCAAGGTACAAGACAGAGTGCGTGTAGAGACACGCCAAGGCACAAGACAGAGTGCGTGTAGAGACACGCCAAGGTACAAGACAGAGTGCGTGTAGAGACACGCCAAGGCACAAGACAGAGTGCGTGTAGAGACACGCCAGGGTTCAGAGCAGGGCTGCGTGCTAGGAGCTACGCAGGGACGCACACCTCACTGGCCAATGCACACGGCTGTAACGCCAGCATGAGGCACGACTAAGGCACAGGAGGGGGCAAAGGAACCTTCGTGCTAGGAGCCACGCCAGGATCAGGGCAGGGTGCGTGCTAGGAGCCACGCCAGGGTTCAAGGCAGGGTGCGTGCTAGGAGCCACGCCAGGGTTCAAGGCAGGGTGCGTGCTAGGAGCCACGCCAGGGTTCAAGGCAGGGTGCGTGCTAGGAGCCACGCAGGGGGCACGCCACACTGGCCAGTACACACGGCTGTACACAAACACGTGGCACTTACCACGGCACAGGAGACGGCCAAGGGGAACCCACGCCGGGGTTCAATGCAAGGACAAGGCAGGGAACAAGGCAAGGAAAACAAGCAGAAACAGAGCCAGGTCAGAGCGAGGACAGAGTCTAGCAGCGGAGCGTAGGCAGAAGCCCAGAGCCGGGCCAAGGGAAGACCTTGGGACTAGACAAAGAAACGAGCACTAAGGAGAGGAGAAATGGTGCGTGTGCCAGGGAGCACTACAGAGCACCATAGGAGAGAGTGAGGCAGAGCAAGCAAAGACTGAGACCATAGGGAGGAACACAAAGCAAGGAATAGCAAGGCAGAGAACACAGGGAGGACTACAAGTCAAAGCATAGCAAAAGCAAGACATGGCAAAACAGGCGAGGCAGAGAACACAGGAAGGACTACAAGTCAAAGCATAGCTAAGGCGAGACATAGCAAAACAGACTAAGACAAAGAACAGCAGAAGGACTACAAGGCAAAGCAAGGCAAAGACAAACATGGCACGAGAGACAACACAAGACATGGCACAAGACAAGAGGCGGAATACGAGCACGGAGCGTGTGCAGAGACGCACTACAGAGCAAAGTGCAAGGGCACAGAATAGAGGGAGCAACCCCACAGACCCAGAGCCTTGCAGGGAAGCAACACAATAATCAGGCCCTGAGCATAGGAAGAGGCGGCCTGATATAGGGCATAGCACCTCCTCCTCAGGTCAGGACCAGGGGAGCACTTCCGAGATTCTAGACATGACGAGATCATAGCAGAACCAGACAGTGCAGGATCTTAGGAAACGTCACATGATCAGGGTTTCAGACATGACGAGATGATCACCGAACCAACCAGTGCAGGATCCTAGGAAGAACACATGATCCGGGATTCTAGACATGACGAGATGATTGCAGAACCAGACAGTGCAGGATCTTAAGAAATGTCACATGATCAAGGACTCCAGACATGACGAGAAGATCACAGAAGGCAGAGCAGAAACGCAGGCATCCTGTAGCTCAGACATGAGGTGAGTGTGCACACTGCTCTAAGGGACATGCAGGACAGCAGACAAAGCATGCGCATGCACATTGCTCCAGGAGTTCTTGAGACAAACAGACATGGCAGACGTGACAAGGTGGTTCGTTTGCACGGGATTCCTGAGAACATCGTATCTGACAGTGGAGTCCAGTTTGTGTCTAGATTTTGGAGAACTTTCTGTTCCAGGCTGGGAATTCAGTTGTCCTTCTTCTCTGCTTTTCACCCTCAGACCAATGGGCAGACAGAGAGAACAAACCAGACCTTGGAGTCATATTTGAGATGTTTTATTTCTGCTGATCAGGATGATTGGGTTTCATTTTTGCCCTTGGCCGAATTTGCTTTAAATAATAGAGCTAGTTCTGCCACTTTGATGTCACCTTTTTTTTGTAACTTTGGGTTTCATCCTCGATTTTCTTCAGGGCAGGTGGAGCCCTCTGCCTGCCCAGGTGTTGACACTGTGGTGGAGAGAATGCACCAGATCTGGGACCAAGTGGTGGATAAGTTATCTCTCTCCCAGGAAAAGGCCCAGCGGTTTTCCAACCGACATAGGACCATTGGTCCCCAGTTTAAGGTTGGTGATATGGTGTGGTTATCATCAAAAAATATTGCTATGAAGGTGGCTTCTCCTAAGTTTAAGCCTAGATTTGTTGGACCTTACAAGATTGTGGAGATTATTAATCCGGTCTCTTTTCGTTTGGCTCTTCCTGTCACATTTAAAATCCATAATGTGTTCCATAAATCTTTGTTGAAGAGGTTTGTTGAACCTGTTGTTCCGGGGGTGGCACCTCCAGACCCTGTATTGGTTGAAGGTAACATGGAATATGAGGTAGAGAAAGTACTGGATTCCCGTCTGGCTAGACTGAGACACCAGTATTTGGTTAAGTGGAAGGGTTATGGTCAGGAGGATAATTCCTGGGTCTCTGCCTCTGATATTCATGCCAAAAGATTGGTGCGTGCCTTTTATCGGGCTCACCCTGATCGCCCTGGTGGCGTAGTTGAGGGTTCGGTGACCCCTCCTCAAGGGGGAAGTACTGTTGTGAGTTCATTTTCCCCTTCATTACTGAGGCCCGAGGAACTCCCTCTTCTGGTAAAGAAAGGTAGTGAGCCTGATTATCAAACACCTGAGGCTGATGATGATGACTGGCTGAGTGGAGTTACTGACTGGATATAAGGCTGCCGACGCCCTTCTGCCCTGCGGGTGATTTCTCTGTGGGATCCTTGGAGACCAGTCTGAATTCCTGCTCCTCTAAAGCTAAGTTTGCTGCTCGGCCTTTTGCTTTGGTGCTTTGACTTTGTTTTGCATTGTTTTTCTGGATTTCTGCCATTCCCTGCTGGGGTGTGCTGAATTCCTTTAGCTCTGTCTTCTGAAAATACCTGAGTGCTGATTTAGTTTTTGAAGCCTAGCTGCTTCAGGGCCTTTTTCATATCAGCTTGTTGGCTTATGTCTTTGATAGGGTTTTGGCAGATTGCAGACAGCAGCCTTCCTGTCCTTTCCTATCTAGGTAGTTTTGGGCCCCGTCTTTGCTCAGTCTATCTTTCTGTCTGTGTTAGTGTTTTCATCTTGCTTCACCGTCATTATATGTTGGGGGCTGCCTATTGCTTTGGGGTCTGCTCTGGGGCAGTTTAGATTTCCCCTTTCTTTCTTTAGGCTTACTTAATTCTCCGGCTGTGATCGAGGGGTCTAGGGCATCGTAGGAACCCCCCACGGCTACTGCTAGTTGTGTTGATAGGTTCAGGGGTCTGCAATCTGATAGTTGCCAACTTCTCTGGTTTTCTGGACTTAGCTTGTATTTCTGCTTTTGCCTCCTACGGTGACTCATTCATAACAGAATCACCCGCCATACCGCAGATTCTAGGGTACTCAATAGCAGGAAAGAATTGTTAAAAAAAAAAAGTGTGTATATTTTTTCCTCTATATCTCTGAGGCCGTAGGGGGAATTTTTTTTTCTCTCAATGGAGATAAAGCAATTGTCTGATCGTGTGGAGCAGCTCGCTGCGGAAGTGCGGGGAATTTCCACCTACCTTGCTCATTCACATGCTGCTGAACCAAAGATTCCTACACCTGATGTATTTTTTGGGGATCAGTCTAAATTTTTGAATTTCAAAAATAATTGTAAATTATTTTTTGCCTTGAAGCCTAACTCGTCAGGGAGCTCCGCGCAGCAGGTTAAAATTGTCATCTCTTTGCTGCGTGGCGATCCCCAGGATTGGGCGTTTTCTTTGAAACCAGATGATCCTATTCTGACTAATGTGAACGCATTTTTTCAGGCCTTGGGGTTGTTGTATGACGAACCTAATGCCATTGATCAGGCTGAAAAGACCCTGCTGGCATTGAACCAGGGTCGTGATTCTGCAGAATTGTACTGTCAAAAATTCCGAAAGTGGGCAGTACTTACTACCTGGAATGATAATGCCTTGGCAGCCCTCTTTCGGAAGGGTTTGTCAGAAGCCGTAAAAGATACTATGGTGGGATTTCCTGTTCCCTCTGGTCTTGACGATTCTATGTCATTAGCCATTCAGGTTGATCAGCGTTTGCGCGAACGCAAAGCTGCACGAGAGGTTTTGCCACCTGTTGAACAAATGTCTGAACCTATGCAATGTGATAGAGTTTTTTACAGAGAGCAGCGCCAGGAGTTCAGAAGGCGTAATAAGTTGTGTTTTTTCTATGGAGATGCCTCGCATATTATTTCTGTCTGTCCTAAACGAGAGAAACGCTTTGCACACACATTTTCTGTTGGGGGTGTTCAACCTAAGTTTCTTCTGGCTATTACTCTGATCTGCTCCCTGTCCACATTTTCCGCCAAGGCTTTTGTGGATTCGGGAGCAGCCCTAAACCTAATGGACTTGGATTTTGCTAAACGTTGTGGATTTCCGATGACACCTCTGCAGATGCCTATCCCTTTGAGGGGAATTGATGCTACTCCTTTGGCTAAAAATAAACCTCAGTTTTGGACCCAGGTGGTAATGCAGGTCGCCCCAGACCATCAAGAAAATTGCAGATTTTTGGTGTTGCATAATCTGCATGATACTATTGTTCTGGGGTTTCCCTGGTTACAAATTCATAATCCAGTTTTGGATTGGAAATCTGTGTCTGTGGTGAGTTGGGGTTGTCGGTGTGCCTTTAGTGAGGCTCCGGTGTTTTCCACCTCTCCTCAGTCGCATGATGTTCCTGATTATTTGGCGGACTTTTATGATGTATTTAGTGAGAATGAGTCTGCGTCTCTGCCTCCTCATAGGAGTTATGACTGTGCAATTGAACTGAGCCCGGGGTGTAAATTTCCCAAGGGTCGGCTCTTCAATTTATCTGTACCCGAGCACGAGGCTATGCGATCCTATATTAAGGAGGCGTTAGAGAAGGGTCATATTAGACCATCCTCGTCACCCTTAGGTGCCGTTTTTTTTTTGTAGCCAAAAAGGATGGATCATTAAGACCTTGTATTGATTATCGTGCCCTCAACAAAATTACTGTTAAATATCAGTATCCGTTACCCCTGATTTCTGATCTATTCTCCAGAGTTAAAGGTGCTTGCTGGTTTACCAAGCTTGACCTCAGGGGGGCGTATAATCTTATTCGCATTAAGCATGGGAATGAATGGAAGACGGCGTTTAATACTCCGGAGGGACATTTTGAGTACCTGGTGATGCCTTTTGGGCTCACTAATGCCCCTTCTGTCTTCCAGTGCTTCATGAACGATATTTTCCGAGATTTTGTCGATAAATTTTTGATTATCTATCTGGATGATATTTTGATCTTCTCCAAGGATTGGGATTCTCATGTGGAACATATTCGGACTGTGTTCCGGATCTTGAGGGAGAATTCCCTGTATGTCAAAGGATCTAAATGCCTTTTTGGAGTACAGAGGATTTCTTTTTTGGGATTTATTTTGTCCCTGTCAACTATTGAAATGGACCCGGCCAAGGTACAGGCCATTTACGATTGGGTTCAGCCCACTTCTTTGAAGGCCCTCCAAAAGTTTTTGGGTTTTGCTAATTTTTATCGGAAATTTATAGCAAAATTTTCTAGTATTGCCAAGCCATTGACTGATTTGACTAAGAAAGGTGCTGATGTGTTAAATTGGTCTCCGGAGGCTGTTTCTTCCTTTCAGGAGCTGAAGCGAAGATTCACCTCCGCCCCGGTTTTGCAGCAACCTGATGTCTCACTTCCATTCCAGGTAGAGGTGGATGCTTCTGAGATTGGTGCAGGAGCTGTTTTGTCCCAAAAGGATCCTGTAACATCTAAAATGAATCCCTGTGCTTTCTTTTCCCGAACGTTCTCTCCATCTGAACGTAACTATGATGTGGGGAATAGGGAACTGTTGGCCATGAAATGGGCATTTGAGGAGTGGAGACATTGGTTGGAGGGAGCTAAGCATCAAGTCGTGGTCCTCAATGACCACAAGAATTTGATTTACCTAGAGTCGGCTAAGCGCTTGAACCCTAGACAGGCTAGGTGGGCCTTGTTTTTTACACGTTTTGATTTTGTGGTTTCTTTTCTTCCTGGAACGAAGAATGTCAAGGCAGACGCCCTCTCTAGGAGCTTCTTTGCTGATTCTCCTGTGGTGACCAAGCCTGCTACCATCTTAGACGAAGGGGTAGTTCTTTCTGCCATCTCGCCCGATTTGAGACGTACTCTGGAAGAGTTCCAGGAGGACAAACCTGAGCGTTGTCCCAGTGGAAAGTTGTATGTTCCTGACCAGTGGAAGAAGAGAGTGATGTCTGAAGTTCATTGCTCTGCTTTGGCTGGTCATCCAGGTATTTTTGGTACTAGAGATCTGGTGAGTCAGTTTTTTTGGTGGCCCTCCTTGTCTCGTGATGTCAGGAATTTTGTGCAGTCCTGTGGGACGTGCTCCCGGTCTAAATCGTGTTCTCGCTCTAGTGGGTTGTTGATGCCTTTGCCTGTCCCCAAGAGGCCATGGACCCATATTTCAATGGATTTCATCTCTGATATGCCTGTCTCTCAAAGGATGACTGTTATTTGGGTGATTTGTGATAGCTTCTCTAAGATGGTTCATCTTGTACCACTCCCTAAGTTGCCGTCTTCCTCTGAGTTGGTGCCCCTGTTTTACAACAGGTGGTTCGTTTGCACGGTATTCCTGAAAACATTGTGTCTGACAGAGGAGTCCAGTTTGTGTCTAGATTTTGGAGAACTTTCTGTTCCAGGCTGGGAATTCAGTTGTCCTTCTCCTCTGCTTTTCACCCTCAGACCAATGGGCAGACAGAGAGAACAAACCAGACCTTGGAGTCATATTTGAGATGTTTTATTTCTGCTGATCAGGATGATTGGGTTTCATTTTTGCCCTTGGCCGAATTTGCTTTAACCCCTTACCTACAATTGACGTAATATTCCGTCCATGTGTCCATGGACCTAATTACCATGGACGGAATATTACGTCATCGCGATCAGCGGCGCCCACGTGGTGAGCGCCGCTGATCGCGGCCGAGTGTTAGCTAATTATCATAGCTGACACCCGGCACAATGTGTCAGGGGCGGTCACGGACCGCCCCCGACACGTTAACCCCTTGCACACCGCGATCAAACGCGATCTCGGTGTACCGGGGGTTAAAGGGAAGCATCGGCAGGGAGGGGGCTCCCTCTGTGCTTCCCTGAGCCCCCCACGGCAGCGCAATGTGCAGCGCTGCTGCGGGGGGCTCTTTCCCTACAGGCCCCCGGATCCAAGATGGCGACGGGGGCCTGCAGGGAGCTGACTTCCTCACTGCCTGCAAAGCGCAGGCATGAGGAAGTCTGCAGCAGTGCCTGTGACAGATCGCTGATCTGTCACAGTGATCTGTGATGTGACAGATCAGCGATCTGTCACAGGACAGTGATGTCCCACCTGGGACAAGGTAATAAAGTAAAAAAAAAAAAAAAAAAAAAAAGTGTTAAAAATAATTTAAAAAAAATCGCTAAATAAATCAGTAAAAAAAAAAAAATATTCCCCAATAAATCCATTTTTTCAAAATAAAAAAAAAGAAAAACAATAAAAGTACACATATTTGGTATCGCCGCGTCCGTAATGACCTGCCCTATAAAACTGTCCCATTAGTTAACCCCTTTAGCGAACCCCTTAAAAAATAAAAATAAAAAACGAAGCAAAAAATAATGATTTATTATCATACCACCGAACAAAAAGTGCAATAACGCGCGATCAAAAAGACACATATAAATATGCATGGTACCGCTGAAAACGTCATCTTGTCCCGCAAAAAACGATCCACAGCATCATCCGCAAAAAAATAAAAAAGTTATAGCTCGCAGAATAAAGCGATACAAAAATAATTATTTTTTATATAAAATAGTTTTCATTGCAAAAAACCGACAAAACATAAAAAAACGACCTAAATGAGGTATCGCTGTAACCGTACTGACCCGAAGAATAAAACCGCTTTATCAATTTTACCGCACGCGGAACGGTGTAAATGCACCCCCCCCCAAAAGAAATTCATGAAACGCTGGTTTTTGTTCATTCTGCGTCCCAAAAATCGGAATAAAAAGCGATCAAAAAATGTCACGTGCCCGAAAATGGTACCAATAAAAACGTCAACTCGTCCCGCAAAAAATAAGACCTCACATGACTCGGTGGGTCAAAATACGGAAAAATTATAGCTCACAATATGTGGTGATGCAAAAACTATTTTTACAATAAAAAGCGTCTTTTAGCGTGCGACAGCCGCCAAACATAAAAACCGCCATAAACAGTAAATCAAACCCCCCGTTATCACCCCCTTAGTTAGGGAAAAATAATAAAACTAAAAGAAAATGTATTTATTTCCATTTTCCCGGTAGGGTTAGGGCTAGGGTTAGGGTTAGGGCTAGGGTTAAGGCTAGGGCTAGGGTTAGGGTTAGGGCTAGGGCTCAGATTAGGGTTAGGGGTGTGTTGAGGTTCGGGTTGGAGTTATAATTGGGGGTTTCCACTGTTTGGGCACATCAGGTGCTCTCCAAAGGCAACATGGCGTCTGATCTCAATTCCAGCCAATTCTGCGTTGAAAAAGTCAAATGGTGCTCCTTCCCTTCCAAGCTCTGCCATGTGCCCAAACAGTGTTTTACCCCCACATGTAGGGTATCAGCCTACTCAGGACAAATTACAAAACAACTTTTGGGGTCCAATTTCTCCTGTTACCCTTAGGAAAATAAAAAATTGGGGGCAAAAATATAATTTTGCGGAAAAAAATGTTTTTTTTATTTTCACGCCCAGGCGTTATAAACTTCTGTGAAGCACTTGGGGGTTCAAAGTGCTCTCCACACATCTAGATAAGCTCGGTGGGGGGTCTAGTTTCCAAAATGGGGTCACTTGTGGGGAGTTTCAATAGTTTAGGTACATTAGGGGCTCTCCAAACGCATATGACACCCGCATACCAATCCATCAAAGTCTGCATTCCAAAACGTCACTACTTCCCTTCCGAGCCCCGACGTGTGCCCATACAGTAGTTTTCTCCCACATATGAGGTATCAGCGTACTCAGGACAAATTGGACAACAACTTTTGGGGTCCAATTTCTCCTGTTACCCTTGGGAAAATAAAAAAAATGGGGACTAAAAGATGATGTTTGTTGAAAAAATACGATATTTTTATTTTCACGCCCGGTCGTTATAAACTTCTGTGAAGCACTGGGGGGTTCAAAGTGCTCACCACACATCTAGATAAGTTCATTAGGGGGTCTAGTTTCCAAAATGGGGTCACTTGTGGGGGGTTTCCACTGTTTAGGTACATCAGGGGCTCTCCAAACGCAACATGACACCCGCAGACCATTCCATCAAAGTCTGCATTCCAAAACGTCACCACTTCCCTTCCGAGCCCCGACGTGTGCCCATACAGTAGTTTTCTCCCACATATGAGGTATCAGCGTACTCAGGACAAATTGGACAACAACTTTTGGGGTCCAATTTCTCCTGTTACCCTTGGAAAAATAAAAAAATGGGGACTAAAAGATCATGTTTGTGGAAAAAATATGATTTTTTTATTTTCACGCCCGGACGTTATAAACTTCAGTGAAGCACTGGGGGGTTCAAAGTGCTCACCACACATCTAGATAAGTTCCTTGGGGGGTTTCCAAAATGGTGTCATTTGTGGGGGGTTTCTACTGTTTTGGTACATCAGGGGCTTTCCTAACGCGACATGGTGTCCGATCTCAATTCCAGCCAAAAACGTCAAATGGCGCTGCTTCCCTTCCGAGCTCTGCCATACGCCCAAATAGTGGTTTACCCCCACATGTGGGGTATCAGCGTACTCAGGATAAATTGCACAATATCTTTTAGGGTCCTGTTACTTTTGGAAAAATAAGAATTGAGGGTGAAAAGATCATTTTTGTGGAAAAAATATGATTTTTTAATTGTACTGCTGTACGTTATAAACTTCTGTGAAGCCCTTGGGGGTTCAAAGTTCTCACCACACATCTAGATAAGTTCCTTGGGGGGTCTAGATTCCAAAATGGTGTCATTTGTGGGGGGTTTCCACTGTTTTGGTACATCAGGGGTTTTCCAATCGCGACATGGTGTCCGATCTCAATTCTAGCCAAAAACGTCAAATGGCGCTGCTTCCCTTCCGAGCTCTGCTATGCGCCCAAATAGTCATTTACACCCACATATGGGGTATCAGCGTACTCAGGACAAATTGCACAATAACTTTTAGGGTCCTGTTACCCTTGGAAAAATAAAAATTGGGGGTGAAAAGATCATTTTTGTGGAAAAAATATGATTTTTTAATTGTACCGCTGTACGTTATAAACTTCTGTGAAGCCCTTGTGGGTTCAAAGTTCTCACCACATATCTAGATAAGTTCCTTGGGGGGTCTAGTTTCCAAAATGGGGTCACTTGGGGGGGTTTCCACTGTTTAGGTACATCAGGGGCTCGCCAAACGTGACATGGCGTCCGATCTGAATTCCAGCCAATTTTGCATTGAAAAAGTCAAACGGCGCTCCTTCCATTCTGAGCTCTGCCATGCGCCGAATCAGTGGTTCCCCCCACATATCAGGTATCAGCAGGACAAATTGCACAATAAGTCTTGCAGTCCAATTTCTCCTGTTACCCTTGGTAAAATAAAGAAAATTGAACCTGAAGTATTTTTTTTGTGAAAAAAAGTTAAATGTTCATTTTTTTTTTAATATTCAAAAAATTCCTGTGACGCACCTAAAGGGTTAATAAACTTCTTGAATGTGGTTTTAAGCACCTTAAGGGGTGCAGTTTTTAGAATGGTGTCACTTTTGGGTATTTTCTATCATATAGACCCCTCAAAGTGGCTTCAAATGTGAAGTGGTCCCTAAAAATAAAATGGTGTTGCAAAAATGAGAAATCGCTGGTCAATTTTTAACCCTTATAACTTCCTAACAAAAAAAAATTTTGGTTCCAAAACTGTGCTGATGTAAAGTAAACATGTGGGAAATGTTATGTATTAAGTTTTTTGTGTGCCGTATCGCTGTGATTTAAGGGCATAAAAATTCAAAGTTGGAAAATTGCGAAATTTTCAAAATTTTCGCCAAATTTCCGTTTTTTTCACAAATAAACGCAAGTTATTTGAATGCAATTTTACCACTAACATGAAGTACAATATGTCACGAGAAAACAATGTCAGAATCACCGGGATCCATAGAAGCGTTCCAGAGTTATGACCTCATAAAGGTACAGTGGTCAGAATTGTAAAAATTGGCCCGGTAGTTAACGTGCAAACCACCCTTGGTAGTGAAGGGGTTAAATAATAGAGCTAGTTCTGCCACTTTGATGTCACCTTTTTTTTGTAACTTTGGGTTTCATCCTCGATTTTCTTCAGGGCAGGTGGAGCCCTCTGCCTGCCCAGGTGTTGACACTGTGGTGGAGAGAATGCACCAGATCTGGGACCAAGTGGTGGATAAGTTATCTCTCTCCCAGGAAAAGGCCCAGCGGTTTTCCAACCGACATAGGACCATCGGTCCCCAGTTTAAGGTTGGTGATATGGTGTGGTTATCATCAAAAAATATTGCTATGAAGGTGGCTTCTCCTAAGTTTAAGCCTAGATTTATTGGACCTTACAAGATTGTGGAGATTATTAATCCGGTCTCTTTTCGTTTGGCTCTTCCTGTCACATTTAAAATCCATAATGTGTTCCATAAATCTTTGTTGAAGAGGTTTGTTGAACCTGTTGTTCCGGGGGTGGCACCTCCAGACCCTGTATTGGTTGAAGGTAACATGGAATATGAGGTAGAGAAAGTACTGGATTCCCGTCTGGCTAGACGGAGACTCCAGTATTTGGTTAAGTGAAAGGGTTATGGTCAGGAGGATAATTCCTGGGTCCCTGCCTCTGATATTCATGCCAAAAGATTGGTGCGTGCCTTTCAACGGGCTCACCCTGATCGCCCTGGTGGCGTAGTTGAGGGTTCGGTGACCCCTCCTCAAGGGGGAGGTACTGTTGTGAGTTCATTTTCCCCTTCATTACTGAGGCCCGAGGAACTCCCTCTTCTGGTAAAGAAAGGTAGTGAGCCTGATTATCAAACACCTGAGGCTGATGATGATGACTGGCTGAGTGGAGTTACTGACTGGATATAAGGCTGCCGACGCCCTTCTGCCCTGCGGGTGATTTCTCTGTGGGATCCTTGGAGACCAGTCTGAATTCCTGCTCCTCTAAAGCTAAGTTTGCTGCTCGGCCTTTTGCTTTGGTGCTTTGACTTTGTTTTGCTTTGTTTTTCTGGATTTCTGCCATTCCCTGCTGGGGTGTGCTGAATTCCTTTAGCTCTGTCTTCTGAAAATACCTGAGTGCTGATTTAGTTTTTGAAGCCTAGCTGCTTCAGGGCCTTTTTCATATCAGCTTGTTGGCTTATGTCTTTGATAGGGTTTTGGCAGATTGCAGACAGCAGCCTTCCTGTCCTTTCCTATCTAGGTAGTTTTGGGCCCCGTCTTTGCTCAGTCTATCTTTCTGTCTGTGTTAGTGTTTTCATCTTGCTTCACCGTCATTATATGTTGGGGGCTGCCTATTGCTTTGGGGTCTGCTCTGGGGCAGTTTAGATTTCCCCTTTCTTTCTTTAGGCTTATTTAATTCTCCGGCTGTGATCGAGGGGTCTAGGGCATCGTAGGAACCCCCCACGGCTACTGCTAGTTGTGTTGATAGGTTCAGGGGTCTGCAATCTGATAGTTGCCAACTTCTCTGGTTTTCTGGACTTAGCTTGTATTTCTGCTTTTGCCTCCTACTGTGACTCATTCATAACACGTTAGGGACCCGAAACGAAGCCGGCAACTTCAATTTATAAGCCACGTTATTAATGCGTCCCAAGACCTGGAACGGGCCGATGTACCGAGGACCCAGTTTGTAAGAAGGCAACTTCAAACTGATATACTTAGTTGACAGCCAAACTTTGTCACCAGGTTGGTAAGGTGGAAGGTCCCTGCGCCTCTTGTCTGCATGTCTTTTAATTCGGATACTGGATTTTTCAAGAGCTTCTCTGGTCTCCTTCCAGACTTGAGAAAATTCGGTGGCGAGGGCATCTGCTGCGGGAACACCAGAAGTCATAGAGAGAGGTAGTGGAACACCAGGGTTCTGACCGGAAACCACGAAGAACGGCGTTTTGGTGGTGGACTCACTGGGATGGTTGTTGTGGGCAAACTCTGCCCACGGCAGAAGAGACACCCAGTTGTCTTGATGGGCGTTAGAGAAGTGATGCAGGTAGGTTGTTAATACCTGATTGATTCGCTCAACTTGCCCATTGGACTGAGGGTGATAAGCAGAGGAGAAGTCCAGAGATATACCCATGAGCTTGCTGAGTGCCCTCCAGAAACAGGAGGTAAATTGGACTCCGCGATCGGAGACAATTCGTTGAGGGAGTCCGTGAAGCCTAAAGATTTGGTGTATGAAGACCTTGGCCAGCTCAGATGCCGTGGGTAGTCCAGGCAGAGGGATGAAATGGGCCATTTTGGAGAACCGATCGACCACTACTAAGATGGTAGTACATCCGGAAGAACGTGGAAGATCGGTGATGAAATCCATACCAATTTGTCGCCAAGGGGCTTCAGGAGGAGGCAAAGGATGGAGCAAGCCGGACGGCAGACTTCTTGGTACCTTGTTCAGAGCACAAGCTGTACATGAGGCTATAAAATCAGTCACATCTTGGCGAAGGGATGGCCACCAGTAGTAGTACGAAAGAAGACTCAGGGTTTTCTTGACCCCGACGTGACCCGCAACCTTGGAAGAATGCCCCCAATCCAGGACCTCAGCCCTCTTATTCTGAGGAACGAAGGCCTTGCCTGGCGGAATGGGAAAAAGCGTCACAGGCGCCACGGTGACAACCTTGGCAGGCTCAATGATGTGAGATGAACCTTCCTCAACCTCAGGTGACTGTAGGGACCTGGACACAGCATCTGCCTTGATGTTTCGGTTCCCAGGTCGAAAATGGAGTTTGAAGTCAAACCGGGAGAAATATAGCGACCACCTGGCTTGCCTGGAGTTGAGCCTTTGCGCGGACTGAAGATATGCCAAATTATTGTGATCCGTGAAGATTATGAATGGATGAACTGCCCCTTCCAAAAGATACCGCCACTCCTCCAGGGCCATCTTAATGGCCAGTAATTCCCGGTCCCCAATGGCATAATTGCATTCTGCGGGAGAGAACGACCTAGAGAAGAATCCACACGGTACCACTTGACCAGAAGTCGTCCGCCGAGAAAGCACCGCTCCCGCACCAGTAGAAGAGGCATCCACTTCTAGGATGAAGGGCCTATTGACCAACGGTCGATGTAAAATCGGGGCGGTAGCAAAGGACTGCTTCAAAGCAAGAAAGGCCTCTTCAGCCTCTGGAGTCCAGGCATTTGGTTTGGTCCCCTTCCTGGTCAGAGCAGAGATGGGCTTGGTTACCGAGGAGAAGAAGGGAACGAACTGTCTGTAATAGTTCACAAAACCCAGGAACCGCTGGATGGCTTTTACCCCAACCGGGCGTGGCCACTTGAGCACGGCAGCCAATTTTTCGGGATCCATCATTATTCCGGAGTCCGTGATGATATACCCTAGGAAGGGCAACGAGGACTGCTCGAACAGACACTTTTCTAGTTTGGTGTAGAGTCTGTTCTCCCATAGACGTTGCAGAACTAGCCGAACGCTTTTTCTGTGAGTGGATAAGTCGGGGGAAAAGATGAGTATGTCATCTAAGTATACCACGACAGAAGACTAGAGTTGGTCTCGAAAGATCTCATTAACGAATTCCTGGAAAACCGCCGGGGCATTACAGAGACCAAAGGGCATAACCAATACTCGTAATGGCCGTCCCGAGTATTGAAGGCCGTCTTCCATTCATCCCCGGAGCGGATTCGGATCAAGTTATAGGCTTCCCGCAGATCCAATTTGGTGAAGATCCGGGCCCCTCTCAAACGGTCAAAGAGTTCTGGGATCAGCGGCAGGGGATACCTATTCTTGACTGTGATACTGTTCAGGCCCCGGTAGTCAATACATGGCAGAAGGGATCCGTCTTTCTTCCAGACGAAAAAGAATCCTGCTCCAGCAGGGGAAGATGACTTCCGAATAAAACCCCGAGCCAAGTTCTCCTGGACATATTCAGACATGGCCGCGGTTTCTGCCGGCGATAGGGGATAAATTCTTCCCCTGGGGGGAATTGCTCCTGGCAACAGCTCAATTGGGCAGTCATAGGCACGATGCGGCGGTAGTATCTCAGCCTCCTTTTTACTGAAGACGTCGGCAAACGAGTGGTAAGCCATAGGAAGCCCAGGAAGATCGATAGGAGCCTGCTGCGGACTAGGGCGAGATACCGGCAACAGACAGCATTTATGGCAGAAGTGTCCCCAACGGTGGATCTCCCCGGAATGCCAGTCGAGAACGGGCTCGTGTAGACGAAGCCAGGGTAAGCCGAGGAGCACGGCATGAGACAAACTGGGTAACACATAAAAGGCGATTTTTTCCCGGTGAAGAGCTCCCACTTGTATCTCCACCTCAAGGGTGACCATGGTGATAGTTTCAGGTAGTGGTTTGCCATCCACGGAAGCGATGGAGCGCGGACTCTCTAACGTCACAACCGGAATTCGCAGCTGGTCCACTTCCTTGAGCCGGATGAAGTTACCAGCCGCACCCGAGTCCACATACGCCTCCACAGATCTGTGCTCCCGACCTAAAACAATTAAAGCCGAAATAGTAAGGGGCAGAGAGGAATCAGTGTCACCTAGGGAGGCCTCTCTTACCTGGCCTAGGCGGAGGCGTTTCCCGGCCGCACTGGGCACGTGCGCACAAAATGGTTAGCCCCGCCACAATAAAGGCAAAGGCCCTGTGTCCTTCTCTCCCTGCGTTCCTGCTCTGACAACCTTACATGGTCTACTTGCATGGGCTCAGGAGTGGAATTACTGGAAGACGCTGGGGAGTGGGGAATGGGCGCCTGGTATTGCCGAAAAGATCTCTTCTCCCTAACTGACTCCCGGGAGCGTTCCTGGAACCGTAAATCAATACGGGTAACTAGGGATATGAGATCTTCCAGAGTGGTAGGGGTGTCCCGGCCAGCCAGCTCATCCTTTATTTTACCCGAGAGTCCCCTCCAAAAGGCCCCAACCAAAGCCTCGTTATTCCACCACAGTTCAGAGGCCAAGGTCTGGAAGCGGATGGCATATTGACCTACGGTGAGGGAGCCTTGGCGAAGATTGAAAAGAGCCTCCGTGGTGGAGGCCACACGGCCAGGCTCATCAAATACCCTGCGGAAAGTATCCAGGAAGTTGTGGATGCTAGATACCACCAGGTCATCTCTCTCCCAGAGGGGATTTACCCAAGCTACGGCCTCTCCCTCTAAATGGGACACAATGAAAGCTACCTTGGCCCGATCCGAGGGGTATTGCTGAGGCAGGAGCTCGAAGTGCAAACGGCACTGGTTCAAAAACCCCCGACACAACTTGGGGTCGCCGCTAAACCTGGGAGGTTTCCCCAAGCGTGGTGGAGGATGGGATAGGGAATCCCGAGGTAGGGCAGAAGCGGCAGCAGAGGACTGTAGCGATTGGAGTCGGTCGTCCACGGATGCCATGTAGCTAAGAATGTGGGATTGGGCGTCACGCTGCTGCGCGAGCTCCTGCTGGAGTCCTGCTAGCAACGGGGCGTTCCCCGGATCGGTGTTTTGTAAGGCGGAAAGGCGGGTGTCCATGGACTTCATAAAAGACATTATTCTGGTCTGATCTTCATGCAAAAAGAGCAATTCTTTTTGGGTGGCCGCTGAGGCGCTAGCAGGGTCCATGGCCTGATTATGCTGTGACGTGTGCTGTGATAACAAATAGGTCACATCCGAGAGTGGACCCTCTGGATCGCGGCACTGGAGCTCCCAGGGGTGAGCGCGCCAGGTGGTGCCGACCCCTATACAGGGGCCGTTAGGGGCAGACCTTAGGAAGACAGATGCCGCGACTGCTAGAACCAAGAGGGGCGGCTCGAAGGACTGAGAGGAGGGTGCCAGACTGAGAACTGGAGTATAGGACTGGGCACTGGAGTACAGGACGGAGACACGGAGTGCAGGACGGAGACACGAAGCACAGGACTGGGCAGTGGAGTGTAGGACTGGGCACTGGAGCACAGGACGGAGGCACGGAGTACAGGAGGGAGGCACGGAGTACAGGAGGGAGGCACGGAGTACAGGACTGGGCAGAGGAGTGTAGGACTGGGCACTGGAGCACAGGACGGAGGCACGGAGTACAGGAGGGAGGCACGGAGTACAGGACTGGGCAGAGGAGTGTAGGGAGTGAGAAGGGGAGAAACCCCTAAACACCCAGGCCAGGATACCGTACGGAAGTCCACACGATAATCAGGCGTCTCCACCACGTTGGAGACGCCTGATATACCCTGTGCTGCCGGCTGATTGGGCGCCTAGGCTTCTGGGCAGGCGCTCCAGGGTTAAGAGACCTGGAGAGCGCGCGCCCGCGGCCTAAGGCGCCCGCAGGAAGCAGGCACGCGCCGGACAGGGAAGAAGGAGGAGGAGGCGGGCACCGAGCGGGGAGGCGTGCGCCGGTAAGTATAGGCGGCGGCAGGCCCCGCCGCTGCTGGGGCGGCGGCGGCTACCGCCGCCGATGTGACAGCATGTTTGTTTAGCGTTACTGGCATGATATTAGGTCAAAATATATACCTCTTTAAGACTTGGTTTCTTGTCTAAGCTATTATAGGAGTGTTGTGCATTATCTGCTGAGAGCTTTCTTTCTCATGTAGGGCATACATTTTGGTAATGTCTATCACATTGTCATGTAATATTGGATGCTTTCAGTATTTTTGCCTGTTAGTATCACTATTGCAGTAGACCACAGTCTATCTCCTTATGTATGTACATGTTTTGCATACCCCTTATGCCTCATACTGATGCACTTTGTTGTGATTCTTTGATATTTCATTTTTGGTGTATCATTTTTTGTGTATACTTTTACACGATTAGCACACTTGTATTTGTGATATCCATCGATATATCTATCTCTTTTTATCATGTTCATGTCTGCTGTATGTATTTCAATAAAGCAATTTGTATTTAATGGCATTATGCTTCCTTGATCTGTTTGGTGTATACATTAGTTGGGAAGTGCCATGTTTTTTCAGGCCCTAGTTGTGGAAATTTGTACATATTAGGCTCATTATACTGTAGGGATCAATATATGGGCTCATTATGCCTTATGGAGCATTATATGGAGACCATTCTGTATGGAAAATTATATGGGGCTCATTATACTGTATGTAGGAATACATAAGGCTCATTATACTGTAGGGAGCAATATATGGGGCTCATTATACTGCATTGAGCATTATATGGGGACCATTCTATATGGAAAATTATATGGGGCTCATTATACTATATGTAGGAATATATAGGGCTCATTATACTGTAGGGAGCAATACATGGAGCTCATTATACTGTATTGAGCATTATATAGGGCTCATTATACTGTATTCAGCATAATATGGGGCTCATTATACAGTATGGAGCAATAAATGGTGCTCATTATACTGTATAGAGCAATATATGGGTCTCATTATACTGTATGGAGGACAATATAAGAGGAAATTGACTTTTGTAAAGGGCACACTGCTGAGGACAGTTTCTACTGGCAGGGTACATTTATAAATATCCTGTTTACTTCTAATACTACAGGTACTGAAACCCTGAAACCTGTGGACCCTCGATCACCTGAATCCACTCTGCTGTATGGTATTGTAGAATTTACTATAAATATCACTCGTGTAATGTAAGAAGTGAAATCTTTGTTATTGTACTATGCTAATATTTGTTATCTGTCTATCATGAATTGTGGTATGTGTTAAAGGAGCCCACTAAGACTCTTTCGCCCGAGGCTCACGAAAACCTGGAGCCGGCCCTCACACAATGGAGGTTCATCCTCAGACAGGAGTAGCTGAATCTAAATAGGTGAAAGGAACAGTGATATTGAGACATTTAGCCATGCCAAGGCTGCACTGAGCGCCTTCATTTGCATGTTGCAATGGGTATGTTTTTAAGGGCCTGTCACACTAAGCGATATCGCTAGCAATATCGCTGTAACGTCACTGGTTTTTGTGATGTAGCAGCGATATTGCTAGCAATATCGCTATGTCTGATACTTACCTCCGACCGGCTCCCCGCTGGTTATCGCTGATCGCGCGAGAACGTCCTGGACCGTTTCTCGTCATCAGCTTCCTGTGGCGCCGACGAGCGACGCGTGGACGCGAGCGGGAGGATGTCAGGATCGCCTCATCTGACAGGTAAGTAGCGACCCCCGACCCCTGTTATGTCGCTGGTGAGATCTGTCTGTGTGGCAGCTCACTAGCGACCACTTAGCGATGCACCAGCGATCCTGACCGGGTCATATCGCTGGTCGGGAACGCTGGTGCATCGCTAAGTGTGACAGCACCTTTAGAGGATGGTTGGGGGGCAGTGGAGGAACAGATATCAAAACAAAA
Source organism: Dendrobates tinctorius (assembly GCF_039654945.1). Lineage (NCBI taxonomy): Eukaryota > Metazoa > Chordata > Amphibia > Anura > Dendrobatidae > Dendrobates > Dendrobates tinctorius. The sequence continues at coordinate 19,859,172 of NW_027361716.1, forward strand.
TGAATGATTTTTATTGTTGCTGCATTCCCTAAAAGGCTGTGTGGTTAGATTGAAGTGCAAATTTGGGGTGACAAACTCCCTTTAATAAACATAAGCACAGACTTTAATTTTTTTGATCTGTGATTGAATAACCTAAGATGTTTGAATTGTTAGATGTCAGGTGGCATCTAGGCTGTCATGTCGGCGTTCCATACCTCTGTGTAGAAAGGCCTTCTATCCGCGTACCAAACAAGACATAGAAACCATATATCGGGAACATCTTTATATGATCTATGGAAAATGTTAAAAATTTTGTATACGCCATACAGCAGTGGTTCCCAAACCCCATCCTTACGGCCCCCCAACACATCATGTTTTCAGGATTTCCTTAGTGCTGCTCAGGTGAGAGAACCTGTGGCAGCTTCTGATGCCTTAATTCTATCACGTGTAACACCGAGGAAATCCTGAAAACGTGACATGTAGGGGGCTGTGAGGAATATGTTGGTGCTTTATATGTGGGTCGCCCTCCCAGGGCTGTGGGGTACTCGGTACCGGGCCGGTCTCTCACAGGGGAATGTCACAGCAGCGGTGACCCAGTCGGTGGCCCTGGGCGCCCATGTAAAAGGGGTTAAGTAATGGAATAAAGTTTATGAGTGAATGATTTGTGACACCACCTGTGGTGTTCGACAATGAAGATGTTAAGACAACGCTGCAGACAGATCCTCTGGGACAGATGGTGTGGTGCAACAATGATGTTGTGGCCCTCCACAGGTAGGGCAGTAGTCCCAGGGCAGTGTAGGTGAAGAGATAGGTGTTGAGGAAGAGGGTGCAGTGTCTGGCACAGGGATGAAGTAGTGCTGATGGGGTTGCAGGAAGAAGGCAAGGACACAACAGGGTGCGGTTTCTTTACCTTTACTTTGCTTGGCAAATGCAGTCCCGGGTCCAGATTACAGATGGCACAGGAGCTAGCTAGCCTCGAAGCAACTTAGGAATATCTCTATGCAGATGGGTTGTGTAGTCTCCTTCCTAGTGCTTATTGTTAGGTACTTGCAGTACTGTGTTACACTGAAGTTCCACTTGCTTATTCTCTTTAGAACTCCCTCGTATGGCAGACAGCTGTAGCCTTCCTCTTCTGGCTCACACGTCGCTGTTGTGCCTCCGAGTCTTATGTGGGAATAGAGCATTTACAGCTTCCTATTCCTCCGGCTTCTGTTGCAGGACCATCAGTGTCCGTACAGCCTTGGAGACCGGGCTCCAGATCATGCGCTATAGCTGGGAATGAGCCTGAACTCTCTGCTCAATCTCCCAGCTCTTCTCCCCAGTTTTGGTTCAGAGCTCCCTCTGCTGACCTGGAAGGGAAACTGTGCTGTGTGTTCTGGTTAACTGCTAGAGAGATCATTTATTGCTTCCAAGCATGACATCACACTCCCTAGGAGGAAGGTAATGCCACTGTGGTGACCATACTCCTGGGGGCGCCACATTTGCAGCAAACAATGATAAGTACATCTTAGGCCGAATTAAAATGACAACATTTTTTCAGTGCATTTCTCCTATCTACTACTCAGAGAAAAATGGGCAGAACAGGATAATATACAGATGGCATCCAAATGCCATTTCTTTTGCTTTCTATGACTAATTCACAGCAAAGGGTGAATTATATAAGTAAATCATATCAAAATGATCAAGTCACAGATTTTCACAAAAAAATAAATGCGTTAAGATACCATTTGAAATGAATGTGCACATCTTCTGTCAGTTAACAAAACAAAACACATATGACAAAGAGGGACGTGAATGAGCCTGTAGAGTAGCCTGTATTCAGTAGGGACTTTACTCCTGTGATCCAGTAATAAACATTTACAGACTTTAGTACATCTTGGACAGACGCCGAGCCTGGATAATGACAAAATTATTGCGGATTTTGAGTAATTAAAAAGAAAGTTTTCATACAACTTCTAAAACACTGTTCAAACAAGTTGGAAATTGTGATACAGTAGTTATCCTAAAATAATACTTGTTTACTAGCACACTGTGAGACTTGTGAACATGCTGTTACCTGTGACCACCAAACAAATCCCAGACTGAATTATTTCATGTCGCCAGAATATTCGGATATTAAGTTGTCAATTAATTGTCATGAATTACTCAGTCTATTGTTTATGTGATCAATAGTCCTGAAAAATTACTTCAAGCAATGTTCATCTAAAAAGAAAGATTCACTAGTAAAACGTGACAAATTGTCTAATTCAAGTTACACTATACATAGACCAAAGCATTGGGAAAAACTTGGTAATCGATGAATTCAGTTTTTTCATTCAGTCTTATTGGCATAGCTGTATAAAGTCCAGCCCCTTACCGTAAAGTCCACTTTAAGTAACTTTTGTGAAAGACTGAGTCATTATAAAGACCTCATCGAAATTGAGCATGGTCCTGTAATAGCATGCCACCGGTGGAACAACTCAGTTCATAAAAAGTTTCGATCTTAAATATTTCATGACTACCTGTGAGTGGAGTGGAGACATGTGGAAACCGCATGGACCAGGGATCATCCTCTCCGAACGCCTGCTCTCCTTTTAAAGTGGGCATAACTCTACTCAGACAACACAGGATGAGGGTAAAATAGTGTGGCAATGCTTTATTGAATCACAAAACAGGCAGATAGCACATAGAACAGTCCCAGCAAAATACCCCAGGATGGTGCACATTAGAGTCTCACCCTTCCGCTGACTCGCCAGGATAATGGCAGCTGTTATTTCAGAGACTGCAGGGTTGGCTAGCCCACTTGTGGCATGCACAGAGAGGAGGTACCGACAAGCATAGGAAGATGACAGTCCATTGAGGTACAAGGCCAGTTGACCCAAGGGTCACAACCTGGCTTCTCTGAACATCTCTATTGAGCCAGGCGATCGCTGAATCCCAATCCTGGCTTTCTCTAAACATATCCATGGCTCAGCGATGGTCAATGGAGCAGATCTGTATTCTTCCAACCGGGGCGAATGTCCCCTAGGTGGTTTCTTGCAGAATGATATAACCGTGTCCCTCGTGATGAAGCCATGATGTATTGGCAGCATTCCTGTAGGGTCCCCTGGACGTTTGGATGTCTTTGCAGAATCTCTGGCTGCCTCTCTCTCTCTGTCTCTATACAGAGGCATCTAACCTATTTTTAAGCTTAACAAAAAACATAAAGGGTAAGATTGAAGATGAGATCAAGTAGCATTCCTTGATTATTTAATCTATTTGCATAGTTTTTCCTCCTCTGCTTTCAACGTCAACAAACTATCTGGCCTACACGATGTATAATTAGCATATCAGTAAACATCACTAGTCATCAAGGATAAGAGAACACTATGTTATATCAAATATCAGCTTACAAGTCAATATTTCAGGCTTACACAAATAAAAGTATGTTTCTTGACCAGCCAGAAAGAAATGCTTAAATTCAAAAGTCAACATATAGATAATAGTCTATTCATTCTGGCTTGCTAGAAATAGTCCTTTGATTAATTAATATACAATGCTGTGTCTCCACAACTGGTAATACTGAAAAATTTAAGTGTTTAGAAACCGAGGAACTCAGCAGCTGACCATGTAAAGTTACAGAGCAGAGTGCATAAATGTCACCAACGCTTTGCTGGCTCAATAACTGCAAAGATCCAGACAGCAATGGTATTACCATCAGTACAGAGAGTGTGCATCGGGAGCTTCATGACATGCAAGTTATACACAACCAAGCACAATGCCGAGTGTCAGATATAATGGTGTAAAGCACGCCACTATTGGACTCTGGAACAGTGGAAACATGTTCAGTGAAGTGATGTTTTATTTATCCTGCAGTCTGATAGATGAGACTGGGTTTGGAAAATACCAGAATGATACCTAGGAGGGCAAAGTAGGTAATTTCCCAGGGCCACTAGTTTTTCCAGGCAGAAACTGCACTGAGAGTGCTAGTACTACATTATCAGTGCAGTTTCTAAGTGTATAAAAATCTTTGTTGACATTATGGCTATGTGACCAAAGGTTCTTCATCCTGCTGAGTATGGAGGAACTTGAAGGAAACCTGTCATATTGGATAATAGTGTTAGAAATGTGCCTGGCCGCCTCGTTGAACGTACGGCTTACAGCCACCGTTTATAGCTATGAGTGGTTACGGTAGGCACACCTGTATGACTAAATGCCAGTGGCTCCTGGAAGGAATAAAGTTAATTTTCTCCCAGTAGCCGCACTTTCAATAAGGTGGCCGTGCATCTTCATAACGCTATTACCCTGCAGATTGACCCTATATATGCAGGTTAATAGCATTACTGATGTGACAGGTTCCCTTTATGAAGGTAGGAGTGTCAGGTCTGTGTTTTAAAGTGTGTGTAACATCCAGAGCTGATTCTAGCATTTCTGCTCACTAAGGGCAAAATTGAAATGGTGTCACCACCTTCCTCATTCAAAAAAAGCATCCATCAATAAACTGAAAATACAAATATATCAGCGTGAAGAAACTGTATTCATAAGTATATAATAAGGAGGTTGCAACAATGTACTTTGTAAATACATTTTTTATGTTCTGCACACACTGGTGCTATTAAGAAGGGTTGTCCAGTAGTGGGCAAACCATTTAATTGACATGTACCAAAACTGGTGCAAAATACTGTCCCAGAGATTTTTACTTTTTAGTAAATGATTAATTTGTCATCTCTGCCTTTTTGATCACTGTATACACAGCACTGAGTACAGGTCAGGAAGCGTTAATAATAATTTCTGCCTCTATCCCATTGATCAGTGCTGGAAGTGACCAGGAGCTGCTGGGTCTTAGCAGACACAGAGTGTAGTCAGTAGGATTAATTGCCCTGTAACTTGGGCTAACATGCCATCTCTAAGTGAAAAGGAAATAAAAAAATAATTGAATGAAAGAAAAAAATGTGAAAAATATGTACATGTATAATTTTTCTTATGGAAAATTGCAAATATGCCAGCTTAGTGCCCATACATTGTGCCCAGCTTCTGCTTCGGGAGAAATGAATCCCAAAAAAGAAATTCTCTGTACACTACAGCTGTCACGCCGTTCTGTCTGTACCTGGTTGTCAGAGTAACAATGCATGTCTTTGCTTTAACCCTTTGCTCCTTTCCCCTTAATTGAGCTGAGATACTGCTGTTACCTGTATGGAGCCTGCTCAGTTCCCTGCTTTGCTGCGTAGCCGTACATGTGGTGTTAGGTCTTTGCTCTGCTGCATGACCATCCGCATGTGCAGTCACTGGTTGCCGCTGTGAAAGCTGTCACGTGGGTTGCGAGGTCATTTGCAGCTGGTGCATGACTTTCCACTTCGGTCTGGGCATGCAGCCGTTGCCAGATGCCCTGAGCCTCAATTCCTGCACTGATTGTGCTGCAATGGTTTCTGCTTGTGCTTAGGGCGTGTGCGGCCCCACCTTCCATGCTTTAATCAGGATTAGTGTGTACTTGAAATGCTGTCCTCAGCCAATTGCTGAGGGGCAGCTCCTATATAAACTTACCCTGCCCTATGGGTGGTGCCAGAGCTACTCACAAAGCTACTGATCTTTGCCATGTGTGTTTGGTGTTCCTGGACCTCTCCTGTCTATGTTTTGGTACCCATGTCCTTGCCTTGATTCCTGTTTTGTCCTGTTCCTGCGCCTGTCCTGGAGGCGGTATATCCAGGCCTGAACCCTTGATCTTGCACCTGTCCTGTACCTGACTCTGTTTGAACTGTGTCTGCTGTGTTATGTTTCTGGAATCCCTCTGTGTCTGGAGCCTCGCACCCAGTAACTGAGTCTCTTATAACCGGTGTTTCTGCAGAGCATATACTACCCTGTGCTCTAACTACCATGCGGTGCTAGCTCCATGCAGGCCCAGCAATCCTGCCGTTCTAGCACCATCACGCTTGAGTTCCTTTTTAGGTCCGATACCCGGAGCCTGACAACCGCAGTCTGGAACCTGATGGCTGCTGCCTGGAGATTGATGACTGCAGTGGTGTCTGTAGGTCGGATGTCTGGAACCGAATGACTCCTGTTTGATGTCTGCCGGTTACTCTGATGTCCTGTTGGTGACCCTGATGACCTGCTTGTGTCCTGATACCTTGATGAGCTACCTGTGTCATGATGTCCATCCTGTGTCCTGATGTACCTTTATGTCCTGCCTGTGTCCCGATGTCCCGGCTATGTGTGCTTTGGTGATCCGTTGGTGCCTTGAGGTCCACTGGGTGGTACCCATCTGGGAGGTGTGGAATCGGGAGCCTGGCATAGTCATGTTTGGTCTATGTACTGTGTGACTTTACTTTAGTAAACTTTATGTTCTTTATACCTGAAGTTGTGCGGTGTAATCAAGTCCTACGTGTCTTCTCCTTGTTCACATGCTGCCACAGAATCCCGGTCGCTGCCTTTCCCTAGTTTGGGTAGGCTTGGGTCCCCCCTCTGTGGTATAGAGGGTCCATATTGTGTCCCCAGGGGACGCTCACCCCTCGCCGTCATGGTCAGTCGGCGTGGAGGTGCCTGCTGGGCCGCGGCCGCAGTTGTGACAACAGCAATGCCATACATGTGTATGATAACTCTACTTTAGGCTACTTTCTATAATGAGTCAGCGTTGCAAGTAGCGTAATACATAGTGATAACCTTACCTCAAAACAAAGGATGGCCCCAAAAGAACTACAATCCCGTGATGACATTGTCATGAAGGCAGAGGACAAGGGTGGCAGTATTGAGATCAGGCCAGTAGATAAATGAGAGAGACTTGTCGGCAACTAAAAATCTGTGATGCGTACCATGTACTTCTTCACAATCCGGTCTTATCCTTATCTACCAAACTAGAAAAAAATTCTATATGGTGCCTTTAATGCTGGTGTGGTGTCATCCCAATACAGCAAAGCACAGAAAGAGGAAAAAAAAAAATCCTCCAATAATGATACACAGCAAGGGAACAACAAGGTTTACCCGTACAGGCCTCCAGACAATGCACTATCAGGGTGCAGTGGACCCATATAATTAGGATGGCAACACAGGTGCAAAAAATACCAACAAAATAACCTGCTCACATCCTACCAATACATGGAGGGGGCGGTTATCTGGCATATAGATGCACACGGAACTTGTGTTTGCAAAACCAAATGGGCCCAGCTGCACCCTGAAAAAGAGTGCAAAGAAAAACACATTTAAAAAAATGTGGAGTATTAGCTGATATTTTGGCCAAAATACGTGAGCCCGTAACCTGCGTCAAAGATCTCCACGTTTACGGGTACCTAACACTAATATATACTAATACAGCAAAGCGTAAACGTGGAGATCTTTGACGCAGGTTACGGGCTCACGTATTTTGGCCAAAATATCAGCTAATACTCCACATTTTTTTAAATGTGTTTTTCTTTGCACTCTTTTTCAGGGTGCAGCTGGGCCCATTTGGTTTTGCAAACACAAGTTCCGTGTGCATCTATATGCCAGATAACCGCCCCCTCCATGTATTGGTAGGATGTGAGCAGGTTATTTTGTTGGTATTTTTTGCACCTGTGTTGCCATCCTAATTATATGGGTCCACTGCACCCTGATAGTGCATTGTCTGGAGGCCTGTACGGGTAAACCTTGTTGTTCCCTTGCTGTGTATCATGTGGTGTCATCCCCCGAAAAAAATCCTTGATGGTCTTCTTACCAAATTTCCTAAGATTCCCACCTTTTATTTTCTTCCGAAGGTCCACAAGATCCTTTCGAATCCACCTTGACGTCAGATTGTCTCGAGCATGCAACATGCCATGTAAATTTATTACTTGAAATCTATAGTCGAAATGCTGCCCTCCTATGTCAGAGACACTATGGACGCCCTTGCGAAGGCAAATGGTATGTATCTGGAACCAAACATGATGCTGGTTACGATTGATATTGATAATTGTAAACATCTGTAAATGTCTTGCTCCACGCCTCATTGACATACTTTTCTCCAGTAATTAAAACCATCCCAGCTGGTCAGTTCCTAAGAGCTCAACGTATTTGTTCGACTAATACTAGATTCAAACACTAATCTACCATTTTGAAAAAGAGATTCGAATCAAGGGGTTATAGTTGGATAAATATAAAATGTGGGTACAGGAGAGCCAAAGTAATACCATGCGATGAATTACTTTTACATTCACGAAAAAATGACAAAAAGAGTATGGATACTATTTCACATCTACCTCCAATTTCCTTTAAGAATCTAGTCGTACAATTCTAACAAGACACTGGTCCATTATCCAAACGAACAACGTGTTGACTAAGAATTTACCATCAGCACCCAGGATTGCACACCGTAGGGGTAGAAACCTGAAGGATTGCCCGGTGCATAGTCACTATGGGGCCAAAAGCACCAATCCATTTGGCACCAGGGGCCCAATATTGAGTTTCTATCCTTGCGGTAGTTGCCTTGCATGTCCTAATATGGTAAGATATATGTCCTTCCTTTCATCAGCTGGAGTACAGAAGTATCAGATCAAACACCACGTTACATCCAAAACTGCATTTGTGGTGTATTACGCCACTTGCCCCTGCAAGATATTGTGTGTCATGACTCTGGTGTTTGGTGTCCCTGGACCAGGGTACCTTCCTTGTCCCTAACCCTAGGGGGCAGCCTAGCTCGCCCCATTCCCTAGATTACTTCTGATGGTGAAGACGCCATGGCCACGTACATTGGCTTACCCCCTGAATCCGCCCTTAGTCTGTACCCTTCCCCCACCCAGGGAAGAGCAGAGTAGTAATGTACCATTATACACAAACCAGACTAACTGTCACGTCTCCGTCATATTTGGGGCCTGCTGTTCCGGTCGCAGCCACTAGGAGGCACCGGGCCGCCACTTCGCCGTCAGACTCGGGGACGGCTGTTCCTGCCTCGGCCACTGGGAGGCGCCGTGGTTCTATTACGTCGCCGTCAGACTCAGGGCCTATGGTCCCAGCTTTAGCCACTAGGAGGCGCCGGTCTGTCACGTCACCGTTGGATTCGAGGCCTGCTGTTCCGGTCACGGCCACTAGGAGGCGCCAGACCGCCACTTCACTGTCAGACTCGGGGATGGCTGTTCCTGCCTCGGCCACTGGGAGGCGCCGTGGTCCGCCCGTGAGTTATGGTGGTGACAGAGAAGTGGCTCCTGTGCAGGCATCTGGTGGGCGCAGGCTCCGCCCCTCTGTCAGTCATCAGGGGGTTACTGCAACTCCATCTGGCCTGGTCCTGGGGGCGGCCCTAATGACATCACCAGTCCAGGAACCTGTGAGGGATAACCTGATCCCTCAAATACCTTGGGACTGGTCTTGCAAGCCGCCGGATATATTCTTGGTTCCCCTGTGTGTTACTTAGTGATTGATTTCTGTTTGACTCTGACCTCAGCCTGGATTTCTGACCCCTCTTTTGCCTGACGATTCTGTACTTCTGCTACTCTCCTGGTTTGTGACCTTGGCCTGGATATTCTGACTCTGCTACTTCCTAACGATTCTGTACCTCTGCCGCCCTCCTGGTTTTTGACTCTGACCTTGGCCTGAAATTGACTCTGCTATTGCCTGCCGTTTTTGTACTTCCCTCTGACGACCGTCCTGCTCTGGCCGCTGCTCATATTCAGACAGCTACCTCCTGGGCTCTGTTGTAAATCCAGATCCCTGTAAAGGGGTAAAGGGTATCAGTGTTTCTCGGGGTGTTGCCTGGCTGCAGCCCAGAACCGCAGACGGACGTTACACTAACAAGTTAATACAAAAACCTCGCTTGCAGAAGTTAACAGGTTGCTCCAAAAGCCACGTTGTGACTTCGGAAATCAGAGTCTCATCATCTGGAAAATGCTTGGCCTTCAAAAATAACTTCATTGTTGGAAAGAGGTGGAAGAAGGTGGAAGTCCGATGGTGCGAGGTAGGGTGAATAGGGGGGATGCGGTAGAATTTCAAAGCCACAGGAGCATGCTTCCATTTGGGCAACAAGTAGACACTTTTGGTGAGCATATCACTTCTCTTGGTTTTGAAGGTCTCCCGCAATTTCTGCAGCAGTGAAGCATAGTATGCCCCAGTGATCATGGTCCCTTTGCTAGGAAATCCATCAATACTACTCACTGCTGGTTCCTAAATACTGTGACCATGACCTTGCCTGCTAAGGGCTGGGCACATGCCTTCTTTGGAGGACGTGTGTCATGATGCCTCCATTGCATTAACTGGACTTTAGTCTCAGGATCATAGTTATGGACCCAGTTTTTATCCCGTGTGATCAGTCTGTTGAAAAAGTCCTCCTGGTTTACATGGCACATCGACAATAGAGCCTGAAAGCATTTGACTTGTTCCTGCTTCTAGAAAGGTGTGAGCAGCCGGGGAACCCAGCAAGTGGATACCTTATGCATGTGAAGATGGTCTTGGATGATTTTTTCCATGGACTCCACACTAATCTTGACATTTTTGGGCTATGTGGCAAACGGTTACGCGGCAATTTTCCAAAATGGCTACCTCCATTTGCTGGATGGTGTGTTCATCAATAGCAGAGTGGAGTCACCCTGGAATTGGAGCTGTTTGTATCGAAGTCCGACCACACTTGAATTGACGATGACAATTCTTGACTACATCATATGATGGGGAATCATCGCCACAAACCTCTTTCAATTCATCGAACGTCTCCTTTGTTGTGCAGTCTTTCAAGTAAAGGAACTTGATGATTGCATGGTATTCCACTGTGTCCATTATCAAACCTTACACTACTTCAGCACTTCGAAAATCAAGACCATTATCAGTTCTGAGTTGCAAATTGGCACGTCACCTATAGAGACATATCATTACATGTGTAGTTTCAGCGTCCTGTGACAAATAGAAGTAGGTCAGGGGAAATTTTTAATGAACGCCCCTCGTATACGATACTTTTATGTGATATGTTGTGTGACATTGTGGGTGTATTGCACTATTCCCATTGCTCCCACAATGTGTGTTCTTTGCACGTTCTAAGATTGTTAAATATAACTTTTAGATTTATGCAGCTCTCAATTTGTATTGATTATTTCTTCTGTTATGGATTGTTTACAATAAACAGTCAGACTTAATATGTTGTTATGTTTTCCTTCTTTATTCTTTTCTCCTTCATGCTATTCATTGTCTCCATTAATGAAGTATACATCTGAACTTGTTACTTTACCTTTATTGTTTACAAGCACTCACAGCACTTTTCAGATTGAGTACAGAAAATTATCTCCATTACATCATCAGAGATTGTGGCTCAGTAGCTTGTGTTTGCCTGTAATGGTTATGGGATTGAGACCTGGGGAGACTCACAGAGAAAAAAAAAAGACATTTTTGCAATTGCTTACTATTGTTAATACTGTTGTAGGAATACGGTAATTATCAAAGATGGAACAAATTGAATAAAAAATGAGGATCAAGCACTAAAATAGATTAGGATCAAATAAAAAAAATGTGCAGTAAAGACCAATAAGAAAAGAAGTGAATTAAAAAAAAATTGTATTACAATAAATAATAGTGAATAAATAATAACAGCTGAATCAAAATAATGGAGCATGTTTTAACAAAAATAGTATAGTATTAGGCCCCTAATATACCAATTAGGGAGAAATAATATTGCAAAAATGCCAAAAAAGGGGCCAAGATAATATATATGTATTCTATCTAAAATTAAAAATATTTTTCATTTATTTATATACATACCTGTGGATCCAAAAATGCATATCTTAAAACCACACCTAAATATTAGATCATAGGTCCCAAAAATAATGTGAAACAAGAAATAACATGATATAGTATAAGCAACAGTGTGGAAACAAATAAAAATATATATAAAAGTACTGAAGTGCAAAAACAACTATGCGACAAAAAAATATTTAAGCACAAAGTGCTAATCATAATAAATAATATAGTCACAAGGTTCTAATATATATCAAAGTGCTAAAGTGCATAAGCAGCTATGAGATTATAGACACAAAGTGCTGCAGCTATGAGATTATAGACACAAAGTGCTGCAAAAAATAAGGCGCATGTTTGAAGGGTAATAAAAGATATCAAAGGGGCATTTTTATCTATATAATGTGCTGCCATGTCCCTACGCGCGTATGGGCGCTTACCTTCTTTGGGGGGGCGTTGTTAATGGAGAACAGGAGATTATGTATAAATAGGGCCATACACTAATCAATGAGGGATTTGTTGTGAATTCACTTTCTGGCCTATCTCTGGTTGCTGGTGAAGGTAGTGGAGATGGTTGTATTGACAGTGGGGTCACGAGTTCTCTTTCTGGGCTCCCTCTGGTGGTTACAGGAGGTAATGGAGCTGATCTAATTAACAGAGGCCTGCCACCTGATAATGAGGAGGACAATTGGACATTGGGAGTTTCTGACTGGATTTAAGACAGCCGACTCTCTCTATCCCTGCTGGTGATTTTTTACTGCCTCCTGAGGTCTTAGTTTCCAGCTCAGTCCCTGCATGCTCAAGCTAAGTGTTCTTTTGCTATTGTTCACATTTGATTTGGTTTTGTCTATTTCAGTTTTGTGAGGTCAGCCAGTCCCGGCTGGGGCTATGCTGAATTTCCATCCTTATGTTATTGTTTATGCCAGTTTGTTTTTGTCCCTTATTAGATTGGCCTCTCCTTGCTCTGTTTTCAGAATATACCAGAGTGCTGATATAGTGGGCGAAGTCTAGTGACTTCAGTTTTTTTTCTATCAGATGTGTTGGGCATTTTTTGCAGGGTTTTTTGCGTGATTGCAGACAGTGTCTTTCCTTTCCTGTCTAGTTAGTTTGGGCCCCATCGCTTGCTCAGCCTATTTTCCTACCTGCGTTTGTGCTTTCATCTTGTCTCACCGACAATATATGTTTGGGGGCTATCTATTCCTTTGGGGTCTGCACTGGGGCAGTTTAGATTTCCCCTTTCTTGCTTTAGGCTTATTTAGTTCTCCGGCTGTGTCGAGGCGTCTAGAATCATCCTAGGTACGCTCCACGGCTACTGCTAGTTGTGTGGATAGGATCAGGGGTCTGCAATCCGCTTAGTTACCAACCTCTCTGGTTTTCTGTGATTTAGCTTGGTCTTGCTTTCCTCCACGGTGACCCAATCATAACGGGGATTACAGAGATGACGTGTGCGCTGGTGTGGAGGCTGTACATGCGCGAACGATCCACAAGTCCGGTCACATCCCCCTGAGGAGTCACAATGATAACGCGAGCACATGACCGAGGAAGCACTGCCCACGTGAGTGGTACCCGGACAAGGCGCATGGAGACACCGTAATGATGCCACAGTAGATGCGAACAAAAATGACAGACATGACAGAGTCTGGAGATGCCATGGAGAGTGATCTGCTGCCTGCAACATCCTTCAGCATGATCGATTTGAAAGTGGGTCAGTAATGGTGTAGGATGGCATTTCTTTGGAGGGCCGCATGGTGTTGGGCTGTGAGCACAACCCCCATCTGTCGACGTCGGGCCCTCAGACCATCCTCATGGAGTCAGTTTCTAACCGTTTGTGCAGACACATGCACAATTGTGGCCTGCTGGAGGTCATTTTGAAGGGCTCTGGCAGTGCTCCTCCTGTTCCTCCTTGCACAAAGGCGGAGGTAGCGGTCCTGCTGCTGGGTTGTTGCCCTCCTATGGCCCCCTCCACGTCTCCTGGTGTACTGGCCTGTCTCCTGGTAGTGCCTCCAGCCTTTGGACACTACGCTGACAGACACAGCAAACCTTCTTGCCACAGATCGCATTGATGTGCTATCCTGGATGAGCTGCACTACCTGAGCCACTTGTGTGGGTTGTAGAGTTCGTCTCATGCTACCATGAGTGTGAAAGCACAATCAACATTCAAAAGTGAGCAAAACATCAGCCAGAAAGCATTGGTACTGAGATGTGGTCTGTGGTCGCCACCTGCAAAACCACTCCTTTATTGAGGGTGTCTTGATAATTTCCATCTGCTTTCTATTCCATTAGCACAACAGCATGTGAAATTGATTGTCAATCAATGTTACTTCCTCAGTGGACAGTTTGATTTCACAGAAGTTTGATTTACTTGGAGTTATATTCTGTTGTTTATGTGTTCCCTTTATTTTTTTGAGTAGTGTATGCACCTTGTGACTATATTATTTATCATTAGCACTTTGTGATGCAGTGACCCCTGTGATAGCTAGGGGGCGCTGTATGGGCTTCCCAGGACATGCATGCAGGCGTTTCCTTTATTGTACTGGGGAAATGGTGAGCGTCAGGATTGCAAATGGCCGATATGTATCAAAAGGGTGGGTGCCTTGTGGTGGAAGCTTGAACATGTGTTGATCAGCAGATAATACTGCTCAGGGGGTGTTACAGTGTGTATTGGGAAAGCTTCTAGGTGACTTGGTGAGATGGGTGGGACCAGTCACCTACAAACCCACCTAGGGGCATGTGTCTGAATGCCCAATGTAAAGCCTGTATGTGTGTGGCTGGGTGTTTGAATAGGACCTGTGATGAGGTCATAGCCATGTGATCCAATGGGCATGACTACAGACCATATAAGGTGACCAGGGTAGGTCACATGGGGGAGTGTGTACCTGCATGGTTCAGGGTGGAAGGTCCTGGAGGGTCTAGGTGTTGGAAGGTGTGCTGACTTCCTGAATAGCACCTGCTGCGACCTTGGACCTGGTGAGGCTGGTGTGTTGGGAGTCGGGACGGATCCCTGAATACCACCCGGTGAAGCGTGAGTGTAGGACGGTCTCAGGAGGGGACGGACGTCCTGAATAGCACCCGCTGAGGCCCTGGACCTGGTGAGGCCGGTGTGTTGGGAGTCCCTGGGAGTAGGGACAGATCCCTGAATAGCACCTGGACAGGCCACATGTATGAGCAGAGTCTGTGACGGCCTGCGTCTGGGGAAGCCACGGCCCGACTGTGGTTCTGGAACCGTGAGGTGGCCTAGTGAATAAGGCACTGTCTGGAACGGTGATCCCAGTGAGGCCGCTTCCATGGGAAAGAGAGGACTGACAGAGTCTGCATCCGGAGCCGGAGCTCCTGCAAGGTAACCCCGCACATGGGGATATGACTGTTGGTGCCTGTTGTGTTCTATGAACATTAAAGAACTGTACAGCGTGCGGTCGCCCACAGTAACTGGACAGTGAAGAGGTCCAGGGTGTTTAGGGACTGCAAGGAAAAGCCATATGTAGAAATGTTATGAACTATGTTTAAGCCTGTGACGTATAACATGGCTTACGGTGCGGTTTATGATGCCATAATAAACTGCTTTGGACTGTTTTAATGGAAAGTGTTCCTGTGTGACGTGAATGCGTTGCCAAGCGAGTGTCCCCCAACA
This sequence comes from Dendrobates tinctorius, assembly GCF_039654945.1. NCBI lineage: Eukaryota > Metazoa > Chordata > Amphibia > Anura > Dendrobatidae > Dendrobates > Dendrobates tinctorius. The sequence goes on from NW_027361716.1 coordinate 19,874,383, forward strand.
CTAACAATAAGCGCTACCTTACAGCTTATATATATTTTTTGTCGCACAGTTGTTTTTGCACTTCAGTACTTTGATATATATTTATATTTGTTTTCACACTGTTGTATTAATTTATACTATATCATGTTATTTTTTGTTTCACATTATTTTTGGGACCTATGTTCTAATATTTAGGTGCTGTTATAAGGTATGCATTTTTTGAGCTATATACAGTACATTGTAAGGCAGCACTTACTGCCTGGATTGGGGGACACTCGCTTGGCAACAGGATGAAGCACACAGGCATGGTTTCTCACATAAACAGACTTATTTCGGTTTATTAACCATCATAAACCGCACCATGCATACTACATTACTTTACTCCACGGAACACGACATTAAGTTGCAGTCTCTAAACATGCTGGACCATACTCCGTCCAGTTACCGTGGGTGATCGCACAGTTCATTAACTGACCCTCGTCAGTGCACACAGACCTCCATACTCTGGGTTACCTTCCAGGAGCTCTGCGCCACAAGCTAACTCCTTGTCAGTCCTAGGTTCCCAAGGAAGCTGACTAACTGGGATCACTGTCCTGGAGCTCCGATCCTCACGCTAACTTGTTTCCACAGGTCAAACCCGACATTACAGACCCTCAGAGGGATGGTAGCTTCCCCAACACAGTAGCTGTCACAGGCTCTGCAGGTCCATGGCCTCACCCCGTGCGCTTCAGGAATCCGGTCCTACTCTCAGGCCTTCCAACACAGAGGCCATTCAGGACCTTACAACTCTGATCATCATGTGATCCAAACCATGATCACATTATGTAGCTGAATCCACCCTCATAGGTGGGAGGTGTGGGTGGTTAGCCAGTCCCACCCAGCTCTCCAGCTAACCCTGTAAGCCCCCTTGATAAACATAGCTCATAGAGCTACTAATCCCAGAGCAACATTACTGGCTTACAGCGCAGAGGACCCCCTCCTCTGCGACACATACCTGCCATTTACAACAATGCCGGTCACTGTCTCACATACCCCCCCTCTGTTCAAACTTGTGGGTTGAACACTTGTTCATACACCGGGGATCTCAAGACAGGTCACACACGTTACCTTGCCCTACCAGTCAAGAGAACCATCTCAGTCGGTTTCGAGGTCATTCATAATCACCCCTTATTAGAACTCCCCCACTCCCAGCGGTCAGTATGTAGGCCTTGAGCTTTGGCCCTTGAGTCACCGACTGTCTGTGTCACCAGACCCTTTTTAGTCTCCACATTTCTCCAGTATGCCCCTTCACCCAACCTTTCTCTCCATGACCGTCTCCAGTGGCCGTGAGCCTTACTTACAGTCGAACCTACTGTCAGATCTGGGTCTGGCCCATCTAACACATTAAAGGGACTACTGTCCATGTCTCTCAGCCTCGTACTGAGAGAAATGCCACTTGCAGATTCTCAGCCTCCTTGTCTGCTGTACGTCTTTGGCTGTCAGCCACTCCATTATTTGGAGGGGCCCTTCTGTTCCCTTTACCTTGGGTTGAAGGCGGCCGTCATCTTACATCCTGCAGCTGTTTATTAATCTGCAGCCTGTCCAGTTTTAGCTGCTCTATCTTCCTTAGGTATGTCACCCGATATTCCAGGAGCATTCGGATATTCTTAAGGCTCTCCACTGAGCCGACAATGACGAATTGGACCATCCCTTCTTCACCAACTACCTGAACTTTGTCTTCTGCTGGAATCCTCACTCTCGCCACACCAGATCTATTCACGATTTCCTGCATTACTTTTCCAAGTCTCCCAATGACTTTCCTCATCAGATTTCTGGGCACTTGAACGATATCTTCCACAAAGCCAAGCCAACTTTGAGCTTCCCTCGCATGCTCCAGATGTTAAGCGGCTTCCTTGTTGCTCAAAAGGATCATCTGTTTTATGCAGAGGCATTGTAGGTACATGTCCCTTAGAATAGCCACCCGCTTCACTGTGACTTCCCTAGTCGACAGTATGACCAACTGCTTCCCGCACATCCTGGGGTACCTCTACCACGCACTTGAAGAGTGAAGTCTTATTCTCTTCATGGACGGATGGTTCCTGCTTTGCCTCGGATATTACCATCCCATCATCTGCTACGACTGGGTGATTGTCTTGGTCAGCTCTTAGCACAAACTCTTCTTGAGCTTTACACTCTTCCAGACCCCTCACTAAGATGGCATTTGCAGCTTTGCCTTGTTACCTCTGGCACTGACGCTGTAAGTCTGCGACCACCAACTCCTTCTCTTGCAGAAGTCCTCATAATGCTTCTCTGAGCGCCTTCATATCTTCCCATATGGCTTTTTTCACGGTTTGACATGTTGACAGATGACCTCTGAGCTCAGAGACTTCTTTCTCCAGCTCATCCACTTTGCGCTTGTCTCAGGACCCTTTCTTGTTTGACATGCTCTTTCACTGTCTCTTTAAGCAGCTCTATTTCGTGATCCTGTTCTATTTTGGCTAGCATGTGTTGCACCATCGCTTCTTTAATTATATTTTCAGATGGGCCATCTTTCCCACCCACACTCTGCTGCTTCAGAGTTCTACCTGTTCCTTCATCAACAGGTTCCACTTTCTCTGTGGTCTTCTGTTTATCACCTTCGACCGCCTCTAGGGTCTCTGCTGGGCTCTCTGAAGAATCACTGTTCTTTTTCCCAGACTCCAAAACTGCATTTTTCTCCATTTTCTGTTCTCTCAGACGCTGTATTTCGGCCTGTAAGGCCGGAGTCACACTGGCGAGGAATACGGGAGAGTGAGAGGCGCAAAAAGCACGCATTAGACACGGACAAATGATTATCTATGGGGTCACTCACACCAGGCGTATATTTCTCATCCGTATCCTACGCTCCGTGCCACTCGCAGCATGCTGCGATTGTCAGCGTACTACGCCCGTAGGTACGCCAATGCAAGTCTATGGGTGCGCAAAAAATACGGATTACACACGGAACACACGTGTGACCTGCGAGCAATACGCAGGTCTTTTGGCTGGTGAACAGGAAATGGGCCAATCCATCATCAGGAAGCCTAGACATGCAAATGAGCTAAAAAACCTCTCCAAACATCCAGGAAGTCAGTCTCCACGGAGTACAGCAGCAGCATGGCGTCCACATATATTAATGTAGAGATGCTCATTGTACTGGTGCAGGAGCGTCCAGAAATATGGGACCCACGCGATGCAAACTATGCTAACCGCACAAGAAAGGAGGCGTCATGGAGACGCATCTGTCGCCAGATGTACCGTGACTTTGGTGACAGACCACGTGATGAGCAGCATAAAATTCGTAAGTGCAACCATAAAAACATCATTATCCTTAGCGCGCGCTATAAAATGAATCTAGAATCAGCACCCCCCCTTCCTGTGCATGTACTTTTCTTAGCCTCATCAGGCCGTTACATTTGGATGTGACACGTGGCTTCACACAGCCATAATTTGGGGTTAGGCCACAAGCTCCTCATCCTCCTAGCCAAAAAAATTAGTTTAAGTGGAGCTAATGAGACCATGTGTATCGGCCCAATTACATATGCCACCATGGGTAGAACGCACACCCCAGAAGGCCCCATGCCTAGACTACTGTTCGAAAATATGACCTCTCAAATATGTGATTTTGACAATCTTTCCTGTCACATTGCAGTGGAAGATGTGATGAAACGGTGGAGAAGCATCCGGGACCAGTACCGCCGGGAACGCCAGCAGCGGTCCAGGAGTGGGGATGCTGGACATGTCAAACGCAAATATACAGTGGGGAAAAAAAGTATTTAGTCAGTCAGCAATAGTGCAAGTTCCACCACTTAAAAAGATGAGAGGCGTCTGTAATTTACATCATAGGTAGACCTCAACTATGGGAGACAAACTGAGAAAAAAAAATCCAGAAAATCACAATGTCTGTTTTTTTTTCATTTTATTTGCATATTATGGTGGAAAATAAGTATTTGGTCAGAAACAAAATTTCATCTCAATACTTTGTGATATATCCTTTGTTGGCAATGACAGAGGTCAAACGTTTTCTGTAAGTCTTCACAAGGTTGCCACACACTGTTGTTGGTATGTTGGCCCATTCCTCCATGCAGATCTCCTCTAGAGCAGTGATGTTTTTGGCTTTTCGCTTGGCAACACGGACTTTCAACTCCCTCCAAAGGTTTTCTATAGGGTTGAGATCTGGAGACTGGCTAGGCCACTCCAGGACCTTGAAATGCTTCTTACGAAGCCACTCCTTCGTTGCCCTGGCGGTGTGCTTTGGATCATTGTCATGTTGAAAGACCCAGCCACGTTTCATCTTCAATGCCCTTGCTGATGGAAGGTTTGCACTCAAAATCTCACGATACATGGCCCCATTCATTCTTTCATGTACCCGGATCAGTCGTCCTGGCCCCTTTGCAGAGAAACAGCCCCAAAGCATGATGTTTCCACCACCATGCTTTACAGTAGGTATGGTGTTTGATGGATGCAACTCAGTATTCTTCTTCCTCCAAACACGACAAGTTGTGTTTCTACCAAACAGTTCCAGTTTGGTTTCATCAGACCATAGGACATTCTCCCAAAACTCCTCTGGATCATCCAAATGCTCTCTAGCAAACTTCAGACGGGCCCGGACATGTACAGGCTTAAGCAGTGGGACACGTCTGGCACTGCAGGATCTGAGTCCATGGTGGCGTAGTGTGTTACTTATGGTAGGCCTTGTTACATTGGTCCCAGCTCTCTGCAGTTCATTCACTAGGTCCCCCCGCGTGGTTCTGGGATTTTTGCTCACCGTTCTTGTGATCATTCTGACCCCACGGGGTGGGATTTTGCGTGGAGCACCAGATCGAGGGAGATTATCAGTGGTCTTGTATGTCTTCCATTTTCTAATTATTGCTCCCACAGTTGATTTCTTCACTCCAAGCTGGTTGGCTATTGCAGATTCAGTCTTCCCAGCCTGGTGCAGGGCTACAATTTTGTTTCTGGTGTCCTTTGACAGCTCTTTGGTCTTCACCATAGTGGAGTTTGGAGTCAGACTGTTTGAGGATGTGCACAGGTGTCTTTTTATACTGATAACAAGTTTAAACAGGTGCCATTACTACAGGTAATGAGTGGAGGAAAGAGGAGATTCTTAAAGAAGAAGTTACAGGTCTGTGAGAGCCAGAAATCTTGATTGCTTGTTTCTGACCAAATACTTATTTTCCACCATAATATGCAAATAAAATGAAAACAAAAGAGACAATGTGATTTTCTGGATTTTTTTTCTCAGTTTGTCTCCCATAGTTGAGGTCTACCTATGATGTAAATTACAGATGCCTCTCATCTTTTTAAGTGGTGGAACTTGCACTATTGCTGACTGACTAAATACTTTTTTTCCCCACTGTATGTACTATGACCGGCTGAACTTCCTCGCCCCAATTCTGGATCTGAGACCGTAAGTACATACCTCACACCACATGACACAAAAACATTACACAAATACTTTACAGGGACAAAAATATTGATGTATTTTTGCCTCTGTTCTATTTCATAACAGAACTCAATCCAACCTTACGGATCGAGGAACGGCCTCAGAGGCAGAGCCAATTATAGATCCTGTAGGGGATGAGGTGGCTGGCCCATCTTCTCCCCCTACAAGGATGGCTGAAGAGGAGGCATCACAAGACCACACAATGGCTGGCCTACACACCACACCACCAGGACGGTCTGCTGCTGCCACCTCACCCATCCTGGAAGAGCCGGGCAACTTGAGCAGCAGCCCAACTGCCCCGATCAGGTCCTCCCCACAGGCTGCTCTAGCATCACGGTGAACAAGAAGAAGGCGCCAGGTCAACATTCAAGAGAGCAGGACCAATGTGGACACAGGGGTGCTGAATTATTTGTCCAGAGTCACTACAGATGATGGTGAGGAGGCCTATGCACGTAGCCTCACCCTTTATCTCCGTGCCCTTACCCGTGAGGTCAGGCTCCGTATTAGGGGTTGTATTCAGATCCTGCTTGATGCAAGCACCCCCCCAATACCCCATATGAGGTTTTTGAATTTCTGGAGAGGTGGCAGCTCTCACCACGAAATTGAATGCGCATGAGACCATCCACACAGATGCTTGCTCAAGCAGGGTCTGAACAGCCCCTAATACGTGGGCCAACACCTCAAGCCCTTCCTCCCCCTACCCATCCTTCTATTCCACAGCCCCAAATGTCTTCCTCAAGCCAACCCCACCAATATGGCCACTTGTACCCACCCAGTGTTGGAGGCTGGTCCCAACCTGGTTGGGGACGATCTGGCTATGTTGGTGGGTATGAGCCACGGGCCTACCATAGCCAACAAGAAGCCCCTCACCATCATCATTACTCTGGCCAGTATCCCCAACAGGCCGAGGAGGCTGGCCAATTACAGCATCATGGGCAACAGTATGGCCCCACACAGGGCGATGTTAGCCACAATGTCCAGCAGCACCCACAGGCTGGTCATCGACGTTCCCCTTTCCCTACATATGAGGATTTATGATTCTAATGTTTGGAGATGTCCAGTGAGATGTAACTGGTGCTCCTAATGTAAAACTAAAAACAGGTGTTCTCCTTCACCAACATTTAGAACATAATTTAACACTCACATTTTTAAACAATGTTTTCCAAACATATGAAACAATCCATCATGACAGGCAACGCTACCTCACGCCTTTCACACAGATATTACGTGTGTATAAAAGAGAATATTTAAATGCGCTATACTGTAAAATGAAAGGATGAAAATACACTACTCACTTGCTAACGCCTAGGAAAGGCGTGCTCGCCTTAGTTAAGTAGTCACCTTTTTTGTTAGCAATCTCTAGTCAAAAAATTAGAGGCGACCAGCATACAGAATATCACGCTCTCTCTATGTCTTAACAAGTGAGTTTTGTATTTTGATCCTTTCCAGTATAGCATGCTTAAATATTGTCTGTTCTACAGACAGGTAATATCTGTGTGAAAGATGTGAGGTAGCCTTGCCTGTCATGGTGGAATCTTTCTATGATTGGATAACATTATGAGGAAATGTGAGTGTTATCTTGTTGCCTTTATTTTGGTGATGGAGCTCACCTTTTGTTGCCAAATCAAGGTTAATCTAGGCATGCAGCAATGTTGTTATTGCCTAATGTTTGTTGCTGTTTTGTTCTGTTATGTTAATTTAACACCAAGTTAAAGAAGGCACAAAGGGTCATTTTGGCCATTGCCAAATTTGTGTTATGGCAATATTATGTTTGCCTTTAAGCAAACCAAAAAAAAAAATAGGCAAAACTAAAAATTTGTCTACTCTAGTTAACGTCTCTGTGTGAATTTCACAATCCCTCACAACATACTTACAGACACCAACCAATGCAATGAAACACTCATAGAATCATAAAGGCTTGAGTAATATATATTTAGACACACTTAAAGAAACAAATTATAACATAGACACAGCATTCTCTTGCCAAGAAGTAGCCCCCTCAGGTGAGATAAAGTAATTCGTGAAAATATCACGCACTTTGAGGCCAGAGAGCGGTCTACGTTGAGGGTTGATAGGTGGTCTCACCCTGCGCACATTGTCCGGCCTACGCACAACACCATCAGAGGAGGAACAATCATGTATCCTGGTGAAGTTATGCAGAACAACACAGGCTTTCACAACTTCATTCACATTTTGCTCACTCAACTGAATGGCAGACTGGAGTACCCGCCATTTGGCACAAAGAATCCCAAAGGAACACTCCACCAGTCGCCTAGCACGTGATAGGCGCAAGTTAAAAATTCTGCGCCTGTGGTCAAGGTTGCGCCAGGGATATGGCCTCATTACATTGCGTGATAAGTGAAAGGCCTCATCTGCCACAAGGACATAAGGGACTGATTGTTCGGGGTAGCCTGGTAGCTGGCGTGGTGGTGGTAGATCCAACTGGTTGGTGCGTAGCCGCCGAGCCATTATGGAAGTATTGAAGACTCTAGAGTCTCCCGTCCTTCCATAGGCCCCAATGTCGACAATTATAAACTTGTATTGAGGGTCTGCCAGAGCCAACAATACAACAGAAAAGTATTGTTTATAATTGAAGAATTGGGAGCCTGAGTTCGGCGGCTTACGCACCCTGATATGTTTGCCATCCAGGGCCCCAATACAATTTGGAAACTGGCAGTGCTCCTCAAACTCCCTTGAAATCCTTAACCAGTCTTCCATCCTGGGCTCGGGCATGACCACTTGATGGAGTCTTGTCCAGATTTGTGCACATGTAGACCTCACACTGCCTGAAATGGTGGACTTTCCAATGAGAAACTCATGGTGGAGGGCGGCATAAGACAAGCCAGTGGACAGGAAGCTGTAGAACAACAGAGAGTACAGCTTAGAATGGCTTAAGTAAAAAAAATCATTTACATGCCGACCAAACTTGGTAGGAAAGGAGAGAGAACAACACACACATATTTGGTGGCACAATGACTAAGTGATATGCAGGACATATTAGATGTAACATTCTGGTGTGTCAGGTGAAACATATTTTGAGTAAGATGAGGGCATTAAACTTTGTCCAAGAAGGCCAAAAAATATAAATTAACACACACATTATGACCATAGAGAATGTGGTTGTGTAGTACATACCGTATTGTGAGAAGTCGCTCCTCTGCAGATATGGCTTTGCGCATCCTTGTGTCCTGAAAGGTGATCCCAGGGCGCACTGTCTCCAAGAGGCGATCAAATGTGGAAATGCTCATACGAGAGTACTGGTAAAATTTCTCCGGATGCTCCCGCAGAGAATAATAGAGGAAAATGACCTCTTGTGAGTCGTTGCCTCAAAAGTGGATGTACCCACATGCGTCTCCTCCTCCGCGGATCCACTATCACAGGATATGGTTGCCCAAAGCGCCATGACAAAAGCCAGGTAAAGAGAACCTGCTCAGTTGTATTGAATCGCAGACCCTCTGCCATGCTGCACAAAGAACACCAACACACCTCGTGAAAGCAAGGTGACAAATGTACAGAATGTAGGCAGCCACCTGTTTCTGAGTGTCTAAATAGGGTGCAGGCTAATGATTTAAATTGTTTGCAGGCCTCAAAACCGTTAAATGTCCATTTTGCAAGGCTGCGAGAAAATCTCGCCATACGGATTGCATACGGATGCCACACGGATTACATACGGATGCACACATGCGCAAAATACGCGACCTCACCTTGCTTACGGATGACCTACGGAGCACTATTTAGTGGTCATTCATCCGTATTACGCATGTAAACTACGGAGCGTATTTTGCGCAGGTTAGTGTGACTCCGGCCTAAATCTGTCATTTTTTCCTTCTCTCCGAGCTGAGCCTTGACTGCCTAGAGCTTGGACTCCAGGTGATGTACCTGATCCAACTGAACGGAGTTGGCAGCTTCCATACGTGACACCTTCAAAATCTCATTTGTCAGCTATTGACAGACTGCATCACGCTCTTTCTCCAAGCTTTGGACATGCTCTTCTACCTGGCGGAAACTGTCGGCTTGCTCTTTCCATGTGCATATTTCCTTTGTCAGCTTGTTGATTTGATCCTCTAGTTGTCGGGTGACAGCGGTCAAATTGGACAGCTTCTCCTGCAGGCTATTTTGTCCTTGCGTTGTTCTCTAACTGCGATTTTAGCTGCTGGATTCCTACCACCACCCTTGGTCAGTTTTATGTTTCTCACGTTATAGACTACCTCAGTGCTGGGTTTTGTCAGTGGTAAAGTGACCTCTTTATCAAGGATATTAACTTTGTTGGCACCTGTCCCTGTCTCTTCTTTATCTTCTCAGAGGGTGCAATTTGTTCAGCCTCTTTGCGCCCTTTATGTCTCCAGTGATGGGAGGAAGACTTGAGATTTATACCCATGTCAGCCATACTGCACTCTTTTCCGCTTGCATCACGGTCTGATTGGGAGTCACCACCACCCGATCGGTCATCCTGTAACCAGCAGTTCCCACTTCTAACGGTCATACTTTCTGGTATGGCTGCCACTGTCATGTTCATATTTGCGTTTGAATCCGCAGCGTATCATCAGCATTCTCAATTGCATGCAAAAACGCATGTTTACGCATGTTTATGCAGTGTTTTTATCTGCATCATCTTACGCATGACGGCAAAAAAAGCAGCGTTTACATGCATGTGTATCTGTTCTTGCATGTGTTTGTGTTTTTTATGCGCAAGCGTTAGAAATTTCCAATTTTTTCCTGTAGCTTTTCCTTGACATCAGACACCCAGTTGGCGTGTCTCATGGGATTTCTATATACAGTATATAGACACACTGCACTGAGGAAATCCTCCTCTTTGGCTGCTGTATCTAGCTGCAAGATGAATCTTGACCTTGCCAGCTTCCTAGAAGATCTGGATTTAAAATTGAAGTTGGCCGCTGCCTTTTCTTTTACTTGTCAAGAACACAGAAGAGAAAGACTGAGAAGACGTTGTCATCGCTATTGGCAACACTCCATCCTTGAACTCCGAGAGAGCCGTGGAGCCTACCACTCTATGTACACCGAGCTGCAGCAAAACCTGGAGAAATTTTTTGACTACACGAGGATGTCGCAACAGAGCTTCCATGACTTGCTGCTACGTGTCCAAGGATCCATTGCCAGGCAGGACACACAGCTCCGTCGAGCAATTCCTGCTAAGAAACATCTCTTGGTCACCCTGAGGTACGTAGTGTGGAAAAAGAATCTCCTGTTACAAATAACCCTAACCCTACACTATCCCTAACCCTAAGAAGTGTTCTGAATTTTGTTTTTCATTTTCTTTTTCGCAGATTACTGGCTACTGGGGTGACATTGTCCTCCTTACATTTCCAATTCCGGACTGGAGTATCCACCCTTTCTGGGCTTATTGTAGACACTTGTCGTGCTTTAGTTGGCATTCTGCGGCAAGAATTTCTCCCCCAACCCACAAGTGATCTCTGGATTGAAAATGCTTCCAAATTCCAGGAAATTAGCAATTTTCCTAACTGTGTGGGGGCTGTGGACAGCAAACACATTAGGGTTATGAAACCATCTGGAAGTGGAACAGAGTACTTCAATTATAAAAAATATTTTTCCATTGTTCTAATGGCTATTGCTGATGCCGATTATAGATTCGTTGCCATGGACATTGGCTCATTTGGACAAGGCAATGACTCTCAGACGTTCAAAAACTCAGACATGGGCCAATGTCAGTATGGGAATGATTTTAATTTTCCGCGGCCACGACCTCTGCCCAACACTGATGGACCGCCAATGCCTTTTGTTGTTGGTGATGAGGCGTTCCAAATGTGTGCCAACCTCATTAAACCATACTCAAGTCGGAACTTAAATCACACAAAAAAAATGTTCAACTACAGCAGACTGACAAGGGCATGAAGAACCGTGGAGTGTGCATTTGGATTGCTGGTATCGAAATGGCGCATTTTGTGCACATCCATTAATCTAAAAATTGACACTATTGATGAGGTTGTGAAAGCATGTGTATTTCTGCACAACTACATCATGGTAAAAGAGCGACCAAGCTTACAACCTGAGGAACCCATTGTATTGCATGATTACCAATTTCACCCTATGAGAACCACAGTGGAAGTTACTCAGATGAGGTATAAGTTTGCCGCTTACTTTGTTTCAGATAATGGATGTGTGGCATGGCAAGACGAAATGATTTAAAACGCTAAGTTAAATTTCCTGTTATGTTTTGTACCTGTTAAGTTTAAAACATACCTGTAATGTTAAACATTACATACCTGTTATGCTTAAATGTACCTGTGATGTTAAAATGTACATGTAATGTAAAAATTTACCCTTAATGTTTTCTGAGTTAAATATAAACTACCTTCCCTCAAAAATAAAGTGTGTTTGTGCCATACCTTACCTCAAAAATAAAGTGTGTTTGTGTCGGTGGCGGCGCATAAAGATATAAAAAAAAAACCACAAGATATAGTGCTAACAAAATGAAAATAAAATTTGTAACACTTTTACAAACAACTTTTCTTTTAAACACTTTTACAACAAAAAAAAAGGTTAAGGTTGGGGTGATTTTTTTCTTCGGGGTTTACGTGAGGGTGAAATGGGGAGGACCTTGGGAGTGTGGAGCTATGAGGATTGGGTGGTAGTTGATCAGGAAGGGGTTACATGGGAAGGGTCTACAGGGGAAGGGGCAACAAATTGAAGGATTGGATCAGGGATGACTTTGGAGACTTTGGGGATAGATGACAAAGTGGAATCATGGGAATTGATAGACAAACTGGAAGGAACAGAGACACAAGGGAAGGTAGTGACAAATTGGTAGGTGAGGGCAGAGGCGGTGAGTTCAAGCTGGGCAGATTTTTTTTGGCTCCTGGTTTTTGGTCCTGATGCCAAGATTTTTTTTTTTGGACCTTGCTTTTCTTGGCCGAGTGGGAGTGCTGGGCGCTGTAGCAGTCATCTGGCATGGTGCTGGACTGGGCCGCATTGTGGATACTGCTGGCTGCAGGTGTGTTGTAGAGGGCAGGGGTGCTGGAATGGGAAGGGGTGCTGACTGGGCAGGGATGGTGAACTGGACAGCATTGTGGATACTGCTGGCTGCATGGATACTGGACTCTAGAGCATGGTGGATGCTGCCGGCTGCAGGGTTGATACACTTGGCAGCGTGGTGAACTGGAGGTGATGGTGGTGGCAGATAGTTCGGTGCTGTAGGAACAGGATAGTAGATTGGCTGCTGGTAGTATTCTCCGGCCGGTTGATTGTAGGATTGTGACTTCTGCTGGGACTGCTGCTGCTGTAATGCGTGGCTGTAAGCAACCTGGCTGGCCTGCTTGACGGTCAGCTGGAGTTGAGGCGTAAGGTTTTCCGACACGCTCCGCTCAATTGCAGAAAACAAAATGTTGCGCCAGTTTATTAAGCTCGACTTTCAGGCGGTCAAGGAGATTGTTGACTTCCTTGAACCCACTCTTCACTCTGTCAGCAATCAACCTAACCCCATCCTAGAAGACGGAGCTTAATTGCAGAAACTCGGGCATGCCTGACCTCTCCCAGGCCCTCTGCCGCTGAAAAGAAGACCCAGCAAGAGCAGAGGCAGAGGGCTGGGAGAGGGAGAGGGAAAACCTTGATAGACTGGCTGCCTCTTCCCCAGGCTGTGAAGACTGAAAAGTTGCTCCATCGCTGGTGGATGACTGGGACTGTTCTGTTTAGTGGCTGGTAGATGAGGGGTCGCTTCCACCGAGGATGATCTCGGTTGTGTGGTGCTGCATCAGGTTCTGTGTGGAAAAGAGAAAAACATTAGTGCAAAAATCAAGGTTGTGTTGTGCTGCTCCAGGTTCTGTGTGTGGAAAAAAATTAAACATTAGTAAAAAGAAAAAAAAAATTCTATACTTGCGTTCACTGAGCAAGCGCAGGTCTCAGAAAGGCAAGGTTCCAGTGGTATTTGTACTTCCGGAACCTTTGAATGGCACCACTTCGAACCCAAAGCTCCTCTCTCATGTCCTTGTTGAAGCGGTCCTTCATCGAGCGCCAATGGATTTTGACTTGCTTCACTGTGAAGGGGGAAAAAAAAATTAGAAAACAATGCATATCCATTCACAGGTTCACTGCTGTTTCAGACCACATTGCAATACTTACCAAAATCTGTTCTGGCACGCTCCAAACCAGGCAGCAGCGATGTTGCTACTTCTTCGTTGAATCACCGCACTGTCGGAGTGCTGACGGTCACGGGTGTCCCACAACTGTACTCGCTCTTGCACAAGATGGATGAGTTGTTCGTTATCTATATCCAGTGTGGCTTCTTCCCGCTGTGAAACCTATAGATAAAATAGAAAAAAAAAGAATTTTAAGTAAAACTGAAAAAAAAATTGTATTACAACTCTGATGAAAGAAATACTTTACACCCTGTCTTTCCTCCTGAGACACATGAGCCCGACGACCCTGGGAAGAATCCTCTCCACTGGACTACTCCTTCTCTTCATCACTTCCAGGTAGGTACCTGTAAAGAAATTACTGTATATACTCGCGTATAAGCCGAGATTTTCAGCCCATTTTTTTGGGCTGAAAGTCCCCCTCTCGGCTTATACGCGAGTCATATACCGGGGGTTGGCCGGGGAGCGGGGGTTTCAGAGATCATACTCACCCACTCTTGGCGCAGTCTCTGCAGCCCTCCTGCTTGTTCCATGCTCTCGGCGCCCCTGCTCTTCCTGCTTTAGCGGTCACGTGGTACCGCTTATTAAACTCATGAATACATGAGTTTAATGAGCGGTACCACGTGACCGCTGAAAGCAGGAAGAACAGCGTGGCGCCGAGAATATGGAACAAGCAGGGGAGCTGCAGAGACCTGTGCCAGGAGGGTGTGAGTATGACGGGGAGCCATATTCACCTGTCCCTTGTTCCACCACTGCGCGTCGCTCTGCTGTCTTGCATCCTCTGGTAGTGACATTCAGGTCAGAGGGCGCGATGACGTAGTACACGCCCTCTGCCTGAACAGTCACTGCAGAGCCGGCAACGCTGATGAGCCGCGGCAGCGATGGGGGTATTTTTTTTTTTTATTGAGGCAGCAGCAGCAAAATAATTGGATTACCTTACACTACCTGTGCAATTGGGGCCACTCACTGTGCAGTATTATAAGGGGCCACTCACTGTGCAGTGTTATACGGGGCCACTCACTGTGCAGTATTATAAGGGGCCACTCACTGTGCAGCATTATAAAGGGCCACTCACTTTGCAGTATTATAAGGGGCCACTCACTGTGCAGTATTATAAGGGGCCACTCACTGTGCAGCATTATATGGGGCCACTCACTGTGCAGCATTATAAGGGGCCACTCACTGTACAGCATTATAAGAGGCCACTCACTGTGCAGCAATATTAGGGGCCATTCACTGTGAAGCATTATAAGGGGCAACTCAGTGTGCAGCATTATAAGGGGCCACTCACTGTGCAGCATTATAAGGGGCCACTCACTGTACAGCATTATGAGGGGCCACTCGCTGTGCAGCAATATTAGGGCCTCACTGTGCAGCATTATAAGGGGCCACCAATCACTGTGCAGCATTATTTGAGGCATATGTTATTATGGAGCATGTTATGGGGCCACCATTATTCACTGTGCAGCATTATATGGGGCATACGGTATGCTATTATGGAGCATGTAATGGGGCCACCATTATTCACTGTGCAGCATTATTTGAAGCATATTTTTGTATGGAGCATCTTATGGAACCCATCATGAACTTTATGGAGCATTAGATGGGCTGATCGTGAACTTTATGGACCATCTTATGGGGCTCATCATGAACTTTATGGACCATCTTATGGGGCCCATCATGAACTTTATGGAGCATCTTATGGGGCACATCATGAACTTTATGGAGCATTATATGGGCCCATCATGAACTTTATGGAGCATTATATGAGGCGTATTTTGTATGGAGTATTTTATGGGGCACATCATGAACTTTATGGAGCATTATATGGGCCCATCATGAACATTATGGAGCATTATATGAGGCGTATTTTGTATGGAGCATCTTATGGGGCACATCATGAACTTTATGGAGCATTATATGGGGCTTATGATTCAATATGGAGCCGCCTTGCTTTGCCCAAGCATTGCTGAGTATACGTACTGGTATATCTCTGGTCTTGGATATACAGTACGTACTGTATTTTGAGAATTTACCATAATTGCTATGGTATGGATTTCTTTTTTAAAGTCTTTTTTTTATCCCTATAGAAATGGATCCCAGTACTTCTAATCCTGGACCAAAACAAAAACGCAGGTCATATGAAGCTGCTTTCAAACTTAAGGTTGTGTCAAGAGCAGAAGAAAGCAATAACAGTATTGCAAGTAGGGAATTTTGTGTTAACGAAAAGCAAGTGAGGGTTTGGCGGAAAATGAAAGCAGACTTGGGAAAGACTCCAAAGGCAAAAAAAGCTCAACATGGTTCAAAGGTGTCATATGAGGCTCTAGAGACTGAATTGCATCATCATAAAACAAAGAAGGATCCATAAGTATGACCTGGGAGATATTGGAGATATTGGAAATATGGATGAAACACCTATGACTTTTGATCTTCCCAGCAACAGAACTGTGGCAAATATGGGAGACAAAACTATTTTACTCAGGACCACAGGAAATGAAAAAAATCATTTCACAGTCGTTCTTTCATGTTTGGCTAAAGGAACTAAGCTGCGGTCTGTCATTATTTTTAAAAGAAAGTCCTTGCCTAAAAAGGTGAAATTCCCACCACGAATTACAGCGCATGCTTATATTAAAGGCTGGATGGATGAAGATGGAACCAAACAATGGCTGGAAGAAATTTGGAATGGACGACCAGGAGCAGCCTTAAAGAAAAAACCATCATTGCTAGTTTGGGATATGTTCAGAGTCCAAACATCTGATGAGATAAAAAAATTAGCAACGTCTTCTCAAGTTACTTTGGCGGTTATTCCAGGTGGACTTACATCTGTATTACAGCCCCTAGATGTGTGTTTAAATAAACCTTTCAAAGACCGTGTGCAGAGGATGTGGCATGAATGGATGTCATCTGATCAAGCCCGACTGACAAAACTTGGAAATCTGATGAAGCCGGACATAGAATTAATAGCAAAGTGGGTTCGTGATGCATGGGACGAGATTCCAGAGGACATGGTGCAACGCGCCTTCAAGAAATGTGGCATTAGTAATGCTATGGATGGCAGTGAAGACAGCGCTTTGTATGAAGATGAAAGCAGTGACGGTAATGACCAACTCAGTGATGATGACAATGCCTATGCTGATAACCTCTTACCAGCTGAAGCTGAAGCTCTGTTTGAACATACAGATGATGAATCCAGTGACTTTGAAGGATTTTAACTCTTGTGTTTCAGATTGGTTGCTGATTGAGCTGAGGTTTTTGTACTTTTAACGTTATTGTTGTTACCATATTGTTTTTGTTGCCCCTCTTTTCCACTTACAGGGCTTGTTTAATGTTTTTCTTTTAAATATTCAAAAACATTTAACCTACTGATGTCTCAATTAATTTTACTTTTATTGGTATCTATTTTTATTTTTGAAATTTACCAGTAGCTTCGGCATTTCCCACCCTAGGCTTATGCGCGAGTCAATAAGTTTTCCCAGTTTTCTGTGACAAAATTAGGGGGGTCGGCTTATACACGGGTCGGCTTATACACAAGTATATACGGTAAATGATTTAACAGGTGGAGTTTTGCCAGTCAATACACACCAATCAGTATAGCAAATGTGATTACATAATCTTTGTCCGGTCCACCCTGGGAAGAAGTCTGTGCTTCACTTGAGGACATTTTGAAGAGCAGGGAGCAGTCAAGTGAAACACTACAGAAAAGAAGAGAAGAAAAATTAAACTTGTAAAGATCCAAAAACAATGTAGAAAAAAAAACAAAAGGACAACAATACTTACATTACAGGCAGTAGTCAAACACTACAGCAGTCAGCACAGGCCAGGGACAGATGGCAGCAACAGGAGCCAACCACAGCACCAGGGGACAACCAGTAGAAAACTGCTGCACCAGAAGACAATCACTGCACCAGAGAATCGGACAGTCTACAAGGAACAGAAAAAGCATTCAGAGAGACAGATATTTCCAAAGCTTCTATACTTACATATGTAACACCCCTTTATGGCTACCACTATACCCTGGGTGTTATGGGGGGTCTCACCTCTTCTGTACGCAGTGCCTCCACCCAAATCTTGATTGGAGCTCTGTCTCTGGGCTGCAGAAGGACAGTTATCTTCTGCCAGGGGCTGATTTGGGAAACCCCTGCCACAGCTCGGTACACACTCAGGAAGCAGGAGTAAAACAGTTTAACAGATTTATTGCTATGAAGCAGAATTAAAATGGATTTACAGGAATAAACATACAATGCGATTTACTGTGCTCTATAAAAGTCATATACCCATCACAGACTAATTAAACCCCAACCCTGCAAATATAACGTGGCCAATTCCCCCTCTTTTGCATTTACTCAGTCAGACCGTTGGGGCCCAGTTGCCGTGGATGTTGGCGCACAAAGGAAGGTTGGCGCGCAAAGTAGAAAACGTAGGTGCACTTAAATGAATGTTGCTGTCAATAGTCTCGGTTGCAGCGTATTCACTGTAAGTCGCGCTGATAGAATCACAAGTCTCAACAGAACACTCACTGTGTCTCCAACAATCGGAGGATTCTTTAGACTCCAGCTGAGGGCTGCAGGATTTAGACCTTTATCCGATGGGAGTACTGGCAGGACTCTCTGGATCTTTGCTCTCTCCCGCAACACTGGTATCTCCGCGGGGTCCCCCACACTCTGCAAATTAGGGGAATCAAGATCCACACCGCTCTGTTTCTCATAACCAGCAGCAGCCATGTTTTCTCTCCTCTCACCATTTGCTTTCACTTTCTCTCCAGCCTCCTCCCCCAAGTCCCTCCTCCTCCCTTCTTCTATCATCTCACTGGAACAAGGATCCCTGGGAGTTGTAGTCTTCTGCCACTCAGGAGAAAAACTATTAGTGTCTGTAGGTCCCTGTTTAAAAGCCACTGCAAAACTCTTCTTAGAGTCTGTAAACTCCAGCATGCCGGTACATGCTCTGACAGTTCCCTGTGCATGTGTTACAATCTCCCCCTGGTGAGTCATTGAAAGTGTCCCATCAAGATGAGGACTCACCACCTGAAACATGAAAGGGGGTTAGAGCATCCTGACTAACATCAAATTTACATGCACACAAACCACCACCTGGACACATGGGAGATACCGAGTAAAAGGGCCAAACAGAATTGAAATTAGAGGGTATCAGCCTAGGGACCTCAGTGGTATGTCCCATTCTATCATAGGTCAACATCATGGGGGCCTAACGTCCCGCTTGGGACGACTGTGTACCGAGGGGGCCCCCTCCTCAACCCCTGACTCTTGTCTCTCCAAACGGGCTCCTCCAGATGGATCTCTTCATTCAATAAATGTCCTTCTTCTGGACTCTCCTCCAATTGTGGACAGAGCGCCTTAGCCTCCTGACAAATGTCCTTTGTTCGTGTTTCCACTTCAGGAGTCTGGTTTTCAAGGCCCGAGCCTGTGGGGCATGGGTCCTCGGTCCATCTGTAGCTCCATTGACCGTCAGCTTCCCATTCATCTCCAGACTCGCTGCCACTTCCTCCGGAGGCAACCCCAAGCTGGGGTGGAGGTTCACCCCTACGATTTCTCCTATTGCACAGAGGGCTGGTACGACCTCCTTGAAGTTGCAATGGTGGTAAAGGGATGTTCTTTCCCACAGGCAACACATGGTGTCGATGATAGGTTTTGACAGCTCCGCCCCCTTTCACAGACTTTACTCTGGGGGCCCGGACATCAGGCTGCTTCTCCATCACCACATAAGGGTCAGGACACCACCGGGAGCATGATTTACAGTATTCTTCTATATCTGCTTCCATCCAAGGCCAGTAAAATCGGTCAGCCACAAGACCCGTGGTTTAATCGATGCCAAGATGTCCATGATCACCATGCAGGGACTTCATGATTATCCTCCGAAATCAGGTGGGTAACACCAGCTGTCTACAAACTCCTCCCTTCTGGCGCTTTGTCTCCCGGTATAGTAGTCCATTTCTTACTACTAGCGACTCTAGCTGCCGAGTCAGTAGAACAGACTCCTCTATTCTCAAGGCATTCTTCTCGGGCCTCAAGCCTCTCATAACCCACCATCGGACTACCCCAACTAACCGATCCTCCTGCTGCGCCTTTCTAACTTGATTGCGAGTCAGTTGAAGAGAATCTGGGGTCACATTTGTCACTTGGCATTGCATAGAGAGGGCATTAGTTTGATGTCCATGGCACCGAGTCTTCACCTCCGAGGCGGGGACCCTATCCATCCACCCAGTCTGTTTGGACGAATGTGAAGAGTTCCTTGAGCTCCACCTCTTCCGATACTGACGAGCCATATGGTCTGGACTCCCAGAAAGCACCCTTTTGATCTCATACTCTTTACTCTACAGAGGTCATCATTCTCACTCCCTGAAACCAGGGTTTGCTTCTCGGCTACCTCCACAGCACTTTGTAGCCACTGTATTGTCTTGGCCTGGGCACTTAACAATTGTGTAATCTGCTACCCCTGTTTCTCGATGACTGTCAGCAGTTCCATCTCTCGGCAGTCGGCTGCTGGCTTCAGGGCAACAGTAGTCACCCGAGGGGATGTCTTCTCACTTGCTGCCAAAATAAACTCCTCCTTGCGAACTTCCTTAAGCAGCTCATCAATAGAACCAGGAATCTTCTTTCTATCACAAGACCTCATCCGCTGGGCAAATGGATCATGCGTGAGAGAGCTCCTCTGAGTACCTGTTCCAGATGATACTGATCAACTTCTTTAGGGCTGACTCCACCTTTAGATACTATTCTATGAACCAGCTTGTCTAACCGGTAGAGATAGTCAGACATCTTCTCATCTGGCAGTTGGTAGGTGGTACGGAGTTTATAAAGAAGATCAGTAGCATCTTCAGGGGATCCAAAAGCATCTTCTAAAGCACTCATATAATTTTGATAAGTTGCTTGTGGCCTGTTCCGCCAATCAGTCTGCACCACTTCCATAGCAGAACCCCTCAAACTCTCTACTATTCTCTGCTTCTTTACTGCATCCGTGCACTGCCACTCTTCTAAGCACAGCAAAGTGACATCCCTCCAAGTATCATATCCCTCTTCTCCAGCAGGGGTGGGGAGGGCACCCGAGAAAATTCTTAGAAGACGGTAATTCCCCTCTGGCTGCATCTTTGCAAACTGACTGACTAATTGTCTCATAGCCATCATAAGCACATCTGCAGGGGCCGCTGTCTCTTCCTGACTGACTCTAAATGAAGTAGAGGGCGAACCTTCACTAGTCTTTCTAGACTGAAGGGTTGATTCCTGTTGCCAGGTCTCCACTTCAGACTCAATAGGCCAAGTGATCCTCCATTGTCGACCATACTCTGGGGACACAGCTATCATGGATGGGAAATATTCTTTCCTCAAGTTCTGCTCAGTTGAGGTCAGGACTGTGGGTAACTGTCCCTTTTTTTCCTCCCGGCGGTCGACCACTTTAGGGTGGGCAAGTTCAGTGAGTCGGTTAACTATTTTCAGAATTTCCTCATCAGACGCATCACGAAGCTCACCACTCACTGTAAAGATTTGTTTAGCTGTAACATCCATCTCTCCGCACCACAAATACGCTTCTCGCTCTGTTAAAGTCTCCATAGTAAATACTCCTGTGTTTGTTCTGAAATCTCAGCAGTGCCTCCACTGTAACACCCCTTTATGGCTACCACTGTACCCTGGGTGTTATGGGGGGGTCTCACCTCTTCTGTACGCAGTACCTCAACCCGAATCTTGATTGGAGCTCTGTTTCTGGGCTGCAGGAGGACAGTTATCTTCTGCCAAGGGCTGATTCGGGAAACCCCTGCCACAGCTTGGTACACACTCAGGAAGCAGGAGTAAAACAGTTTAACAGATTTATTGCTATGAAGCAGAATTAAAATGGATTCACAGGAATAAACATACAATGCGATTTACTGTGCTCTATAAAAGTCATATACCCATCACAGACTAATTAAACCCCAACCTTGCAAATATAACGTGGCCAATTCCCCCTCTTTTGCATTTACTCAGTCTGACCGTTGGGGCCCAGTTGCCGCGGATGTTGGCGCACAAAGGAAGGTTGGCGCACAAAGTAGAAAACGTAGGTGCACTTAAATGAATGTTGCTGTCAATAGTCTCAGTTTCAGTGTACTCACTGAAAGTCGCGCTGATAGAATCACAAGTCTCAGCAGAACACTCACTGTGTCTCCAACAATCGGAGGATTCTTTAGACTCCAGCTGAGGGCTGCAGGATTTAGACCTTTATCCGATGGGAGTACTGGCAGGACTCTCTGGATCTTTGCTCTCTCCAGCAACACTGGTATCTCCGCGGGGTCCCCCACACTCTGCAACTTAGGGGAATCAAGATCCACACCGCTCTGTTTCTCATAACCAGCAGCAGCAGCCATGTTTTCTCTCCTCTCACCATT
The DNA here is from genome assembly GCF_039654945.1 of Dendrobates tinctorius. Taxonomy (NCBI): domain Eukaryota; kingdom Metazoa; phylum Chordata; class Amphibia; order Anura; family Dendrobatidae; genus Dendrobates; species Dendrobates tinctorius. The sequence continues at coordinate 19,896,284 of NW_027361716.1, forward strand.
TGCTTTCACTTTCTCTCCAGCCTCCTCCCCCAAGTCCCTCCTCCTCCCTTCTTCTATCATCTCACTGGAACAAGGATCCCTGGGAGTTGTAGTCTTCTGCCACTCAGGAGAAAAACGATTAGTGTCTGTAGGTCCCTGTTTAACAGCCACTGCAAAACTCTTCTTAGAGTCTTAAACTCCAGCATGCCGCTAGATGCTCTGACAGTTCCCTGTCCATGTGTTACACATAGACAGTGTTGTCCTCACCATGACAGAAAGCAGCACCAGGAAACGAACTGGAGAAACCTGCTGCACCAGGAGCGAACCAGAAGCCAACCACTGTACCAGGCCAGTAGACATATCTAAAAGTAAACATAAAAAAATTAGTACAAATTAAAAAAGGCAGTGAGAGACAGACATTTTCTAACAATAGATGCAAAAAGGAGATGAATCCAGCGAACCAAGTTTGAAGTACATAAAAAATCTTTTTCTTTATTTCAAACGTAGATTAAAAATATTTATCCATAGCAGCATATTATAAATATAGGCAGAGATGGGAAAAATTACTGCTGTAAAGCGCATGGCAAGACGCGTTTCGGCTAAACCTTTATCATTGCCATAATACACATTGCTATTTTTCTGGGATATAAGAAGGAAAAGATCCTAAGGTAGGTGGTGCTATAGTTGATTAAGCGTTAATAGATCACACTTGTGAGCATCCACCTATAAGATTAACTATTTAAAAACAAGTGTTAACCCTAACTGAAGCTAATACGCTAGCAGTAATTTTTCCAAATATTTTACAAATATTTTACAATACATGACATAACAGAATATATATACAGAGATTTTTTTCATGCTATCCTCCACAATACTTCCATAATATAATTTTTACTCAAAAAAATATATATATTTATGAGCTTAAGACAGAGCAGGTTATAATTGTTAACATAAGAATCATAATTTTAGGATTTTTAATATATTCTAATTAAATCTTGTCTATTATTTAAGCCTATTGGCATCCTAGTTTCCAAAGTAAAAATCCAAGCAGATTCTCTGTTAAGTAGTTTACGTTTTCTATCGCCCCCTCTGGTAGACCGTGTTACTAACTCTATTGCTTTAAACCTGAAGCTATCAAAATTGCCAGAATGATATTGTGAAAAATGCCTGGAGACCGCTGATGGATTGAAGCTGGAGGGGTTAATAGCATCAGAGATGTGTCTTCTAATTCTTTTCCTCAGTTTTCCCGTTGTGCAACCTATATACTGTTTATAACATAATGTACAGTCAATCAAATATACTACATAGGTGGAATTACAGTTCAAAAAACTGTTAATAGAATATTCTTTGTTGCTATGGAATGAGGAAAATTTGTTGATTTTATGTGCATATTGACAACAAGTACATCTCTTATTTCCACATTTAAAAAACCCCTTTAAATTCAGCCAAATACAGACTAGGCGATAGTTTATCCTGCAAAGTAGGTGCTTTTTTTGCTACATAAGTGATTTGGTTTTCTGCAATAATTTGTTTTAGTTTTGGATCCTGGCTTAACACAGGAATATATTTCTTTATAATAGAAACTATGTTGTTATACTGGAGACTATATGGAGTAGAGAAATTTTTTTGTAATTATTTGGAGATTGTGATTTTTTTGTTGTTTTTTTGTTTATTATTAAATCCTTTCTATCAATATCCTTAACTATTTTGGTTGCTCTCTGTAACATCCAATTTGGATATCCTCTATTTTTTAGTCTCATATTAACTAATTCCTGTGCATTTTTATATGTTTTTGGATCAGTCGAATTTCGTTTATACCTTTATAAGCTCTCCTATGGGGATATTTTTTATCACATGTTGAGGATGGCAAGAATCAGCTGCCAATAATGTATTTTTGGCAGTGCTTTTGCAGTAGGGGCTAATAAAGATTTTTTTCGTTGTCATTTTCATCTAGACCTGCTGTTAAAGTGACATCTAGAAAATTCACTGAATTTTTATTCCAAAAATGTGTAAAGGCTAAATTGAAATCATTCACATTAATGCTGTTTATAAAACTGGAGGCTTCCTCCTGTGTTCCTTTCCATATAATGACTAAGTCATCTATATAACGCCCTGTCCACACCAGGCTTTTAGAAAAAAGATTGGATAATGAAACCACATCACTTGTAATCCAGGAGTATTGATCCTCCCATACACAATTTTCCATCATGGTAACTAAAGCTTTGGTATCTCTGATTGATCAATACTCCTGGATTACAAGCGATGTGGTTTCATTATATCCATCGATCCCTCATGGTTTGGCTATAGATTCCTTAATTTATCACTTAGAAACATTTAGCAATTATGCTATAGAAATCAAGGATTTTTTGGTAATGGCAGTAAGGTTTTTACTTAGTCACAACTATTTTTCTTTTAACAGCAGATTTTTTCTGCAGAAGACTGGAGTCAGCATGGGGGCCAAGTTCTCCCCGTCTCTGGCAAATCTAGTTATGGCCAGATGGGAGGAATTGGTCCTATATGCTGACTCCAATCTTTTTTCTAAAAGCCTGGTGTGGACAGGGCGTTATATAGATGACTTAGTAATTATATGGAAAGGAACACAGGAGGAAGCCTCCAGTTTTATAAACAGCATTAATGTGAATGATTTCAATTTAGCCTTTACACATTTTTGGAATAAAAATTCAGTGAATTTTCTAGATGTCACATTAACAGCAGGTCTAGATGAAAATGACAACAAAAACATCTTTATTAGCCCCTATCGCAAAAGCACTGCCAAAAATACATTACTGGCAGCTGATTCTTGCCATCCTCAACATGTGCTAAAAAATATCCCCATAGGAGAGCTTATAAGGTATAAACGAAATTCAACTGATCCAAAAACATATAAAAATGCACAGGAATTAGTTAATATGAGACTAAAAAATAGAGGATATCCAAATTGGATGTTACAGAGAGAGCAACCAAAATAGTTAAGGATATTGATAGAAAGGATTTAATAATAAACAAAAAAACAACAAAAAAATCACAATCTCCAAATAATAAAAAAAAATTTCTCTACTCCATATAGTCTCCAGTATAACAACATAGTTTCTATTATAAAGAAATATATTCCTGTGTTAAGCCAGGATCCAAAACTAAAACAAAATATTGCAGAAAACCAAATCACTTATGTAGCAAAAAAAGCACCTACTTTGCAGGATAAACTATTGCCTAGTCTGTATTTGAATTCTTCGCTGGAAACCAGTGACACCTGGCTGAATTTAAAGGGGTTTTTTAAATGTGGAAATAAGAGATGTACTTGTTGTCAATATGCACATAAAATCGACAAATTTTCCTCATTCCATAGCAACAAAGAATATCCTATCAACAGTTTTTTGAACTGTAATTCCACCTACGTAGCATATTTGATTGACTGTACATTATGTTGTAAACAGTATATAGGTTGCACAACGGGAAAACTGAGGAAAACAATTAGAAGACACATCTCTGATGCTATTAACCCCTCCAGCTTCAATCCATCAGCGGTCTCCAGGCATTTTTCACAATATCATTCTGGCAATTTTGATAGCTTCAGGTTTAAAGCAATAGAGTTAGTAACACGGTCTACCAGAGGGGGCGATAGAAAACGTAAACTACTTAACAGAGAATCTGCTTGGATTTTTACTTTGGAAACTAGGATGCCAATAGGCTTAAATAATAGACAAGATTTAATTAGAATATAGTAAAAATCCTAAAATTATGATTCTTATGTTAACAATTATAACCTGCTCTGTCTTAAGCTCATAAATATATATTTTTTTTGAGTAAAAATTATATTATGGAAGTATTGTGGAGGATAACATGAAAAAAATCTCTGTATATATATTCTGTTATGTTATGTATTGTAAAATATTTGTAAAATATTTGGAAAAATTGCTGCTAGCGTATTAGCTTTTGTTAGGGTTAACACTTGTTTTTAAATAGTTAATCTTATAGGTGGATGCTCACAAGTGTGATCTATTAACGCTTAATCAACTATAGCACCACCTACCTTAGGATCTTTTCCTTCTTATATCCCAGAAAAATAGCAATGTGTATTATGGCAATGATAAAGGTTTAGCCGAAACGAGTCTTGCCGTGCGCTTTACAGCAGTAATTTTTCCCATCTCTGCCTATATTTATAATATGCTGTTATGGATAAATATTTTTAATCTACGTTTGAAATAAAGAAAAAGATTTTTTATGTACTTCAAACTTGGCTCGCTGGATTCATCTCCTTTTCGCATCTATTGTTGGCAAGAGCTCTTGTCATTTATCCGCTGCTAAGAGCCTATACAGTATAGCAGCTTATCGTTTGAACCAACTGGGTAAGCTGGCATTTTTTCTTTTTTATTAGACATTTTCGAAGGTTCTATACTTACATAGCCAGTGTTGTGATATCGTCCAGAGTCCAGAGCGCTATGGCCTTGCCGTGTCCACACTTCCTTTTATAGAGCTCTCAATTTCACAGGTCTGTGACTAAAAAGCTGTTTTATTATTTTTATCTAACTTCCATGTATTTTGGTGCGCTGAAAACGAAAAAAAATTGAAAAAAATCCTGGACGTCAGGATTTGCCACAAAATGCAAAATTCTCTTGAAATTTAGTAAATTTTTCTCAATTTTTTTTTTTTTAATCTTAGGGTTTTGAAAGTCAAAATTACTACCGTATATACTCGAGTATAAGTAGACCCGAGTATAAGCCGACCCCCCCCCCCTAATTTTGCCACAAAAAACTGGGAAAACTTATTGACTCATGTATAAGCCGAGGGTGCACAGTGAGTGGCCTCAGTTATCTGCAGTGTGTGGCCCCAGTTATGATGCACAGTGACTGGCCCCAGTTATGATGCACAGTGAGTGGCCCCAGTTATGATGCACAGTGAGTGGCCCCAGTTATCTGCACAGTGAGTGGCCCCAGTTATGCACAGTGAGTGGCCCCAGCTTTTCTGCACAGTGAGTGGCCCCAGCTTTTCTGCACAGTGAGTGGCCCCAGCTTTTCTGCACAGTGAGTGGCCCCAGTTATCTGCACAGTGAGTGGCCCCATCATGTTGCTGCTGCCGCTGCCTCCCTTACAAAAAAAACAAAAACCTGTATGCTCACCTCAGTCGCTGCCCCCTGCTCATCAGCGTTGCGCTCTGTAGTGACTGTGCAGGCAGAGAGCGCGATAGCGCCCTCTGACCTGAATGTCACTGCAGAGGACGCAAGACAGCAGAGCGCAGGGACAGGTGACTATGCATGCCTCCCTCCCCCCCCCGCGTTCATACTCACGGGTCCTGGCGCTTGTCTCTGCAGCTCCCCTGCTTGTTGTTCCATGTTATTGGCGCTGCTCTCTTCCTGGTTCAGCGGTCACGTGGTACCCGCTCATTAAATATGCGCATATTTAATGAGCGGGTACCATTTGACAGCTGAAGCAGGAAGAGAGCAGCGCCGACAACATGGAACAAGCAGGGGAGCTGCAGAGAAGGGTGAGTATGATCTGACACCCCCGCTCCCCTCCCCCGCCGATCCCCCCCAGTATATGACTTGTGTATAAGCCGAGAGGGGGACTTTCAGCCCAAAAAAATGGGCTGAAAATCTCGGCTTATACACGAGTATACGGTATTAATTAATTCACATCAATGCATTGAAGACATACAATGCCAAAAAAATATAACTTTCAAAGAAAAGAACTTGCAGAGTGAGCTAATGAAACCAGCATCAACATGTTGCAAGCTGAACAAGCGGGCTCTAACATGCCCGGGCTTGTTTCAATTGTTTTATCTTGGTTCTCGCCTGTTCACACTTTTTAATCTCAGTTCGTGTTAGCTCGTCATATTCAACAGTTTCCCAAAATTAGCATTATGGCTCTGCGGAAGTGTATTAATTGGCCTGACAGTTTCTGTTACATTTGTGGTGAATATACAGTGTTGAAGCAACAGCTGAATATTACAGACTTTGTGAAAAAAGTATACTTCGCATATTTCGTACTAAAGCTTGGAGATCAAGGTAAAGCTTGGGCGCCTAATAAAGTGTGCAAACGGTGTGTTTAGGACCTCCGAAATTGGTTCAAGGGTAAGAAAAAAGCTTTCCGTTATGGGATTCCTATGGTATGGCGAGAGCAAAAGAACCATAGTGACGATTGTTACTTTTGTTCATGCGATGTGAAAGGGTATAATTCAGAATGGAAGCATTCCATTTCATACACCAATATTCACTCAGCAATTCGCCCCATCCCCCATGGCACAGATATACCAGTACCCAAGGCCCCTGCTACCTTGGAAGAGATAACTAGCTCCGATGAAGGTGGAGTCATACCTGAACCAGATGATGAATCAAGTTCTGACTTTGAAGATGATACAAGACCAAAATTGTTTTCCCAGGAGATGAATGATTTGGTAAGAGACTTGAATCTTCCCAAAGATGCCGCTGAGTTACTCGGATCAAGGCTCAAAAGCAAGAATTTATTGTTGCCAGGAGTGTCTTTTTCATGGTTCAGACATCGTGAAGACGAGTTCGTTCCTTACTTTGCCCAGGAAGAAAAGTTGGTTTATTGCATCGATGTCGAAGGTTTGATGTGTCAATTCAAAATCCAATATGATTCAGCGCAATGGCGTCTTTTTATAGATTCTTCAAAAAGAAGTCTCAAAGTAGTTTTACTCCACAATGGCGTTTTTTTTGCTTTCATCCCTGTAGGTCATTCCGTACACCTCAAGGAAACCTACGAGAACTTGGAATTGGTTCTTCGTAAACTTAAATATGAAGACCACGGTTGGCAAGTGTGCGGGGATTTGAAAGTCTTATGCATGCTGCTCGGGCAACAAGCTGGGTATACCAAATACCTTTGTTTTCTGTGTCTATGGGACAGTCGAGACCGACAAAATCACTGGACCAAGAAGAATTGGCAGCCGAGGGTGCTCTCAGTTGGTGAAAAAAATGTCCTCTGAGAAACTTTGGTTCCTCCCCATAAAGTTCTTCTACCACCTCTCCACATCAAATTGGGATTGATGAAGCAATTTGTAAAATCACTTCCAAAAGATGGAGAATGCTTCAAATACTTGGTCACCAAGTTTCCAGGCCTCTCGGAGGCAAAATTGAAGGAAGGTGTGTTGTGTTGTGTCGGACCAGACATTAGAAGGCTTATAGCTGATCAAGAGTTTATCAATACCATGACGCATCCTCAAAAAGAAGGGTGGATTGCATTTAAAGAGGTCGTAGAGAAATTTTTAGGCAATAACAAAGACCCTGACTACAAAAAAATCATCGGACGAATGCTGAAAGCATTTCAAGCTTTAGCTTGCCTGATGAGTTTGAAAGTGCATTTCCTCTATTCCCACCTTGACAACTTTCCTGAAAATTTGGGAGCTGTGAGTGAAGAGCAAGGTGAACGATTCCACCAGGACATTAAAGAGATGGAAAGAAGATACCAGGGAAGATGGAGCATTACAATGATGTCAGACTACTGTTGGACGCTTCAGAGAAACATTACAGATGCTACTCACAAGCGTAAATGTACCAAGAGAAGCCTCACAGGGAAGAATCAATTTTAGTGTGCGTTAGTGAGTTCATTGCAGTTAAAAAAATGATTTTCATGAAACATTTGTAATAAAAAATTAATTTTATGAGGCTATTTTCATTTATTTTGAGGTATTTTCTTATTTAACATAGTTACTTAAATTGTCAGAAAACGTGATGTCCTATGACAAAACGGAGGTCATTTTCGGATTCAGCGCACTCAAAGACATAAAGATTACGTGGAATAACCAAAACAGCTCTTGAACAAAAATTTTTTGCAGACCATCAGGTGGATGAATCACTTCCTGGATCAACTCATTTAAAAAACGCATGCGTATAGAAGCATGTGCTTACGTATGTCCTTGCATACGCATGCGTTCCCATAGACAGTAATGCGCATATTTGACAGATTTTTTCCGCTTCCAAAAGTCCAACATGATGCGTTCGCCGGAACCCGCCGCATATCGAAAAGCAACGCATGCGGACGCTGACGCATGCGAACTGATGCAAACGCATGCGCCTGCATCCATCATGTTAAAGATAGGGAAACATGACGCATACCGATTGCTGCGGATTACACGGTGCGCAAACAGACGCTAATGTGAAAGCAGCCTAAGTTGGGCCTGTCCACCATTTTCCTTGGTAATGCCTAACTTAGGACTGTCAACTCTAGGGGGCGCATTCTCAACATCATTACCTTGGACACACATTAACTCTACAGACACTGTTTCCTTTATCCACCAGTCCCACAGGGCTTCCAAGTCCCGACCTATTACCATAGTATACAGAAAGTCCGGGACTAGCGTCACTTCGTAGTACGTGGACATCTCAGTCGCATCAATGTAGAGGTAGACTGTCAAAGGTCTTTTATCGTCCCCACTGGAGCCATTCACTCTCGGCCCCGTCCCAGGCAACCCAGAATGTTGAGGAGGGGTCCTCAGCAAAGACACTCCACTCCCCGGGTCTATCAGTCCCATCACCCATTCTTAATCCATCCAGAAGGGGCACTGTCATGTCAGTTCATTGACCAAGCTATCCACAGCATAGCATGGACCTGCTTAGCAGGAACTTCACTGCCCCCAGCTACAGTCCAAAGGCTCATTTGCTGGCCCCCTTTTGGGACTCCACCCCCATTTGGGTCACCGCCCCCTTTCGGAACTCCACCCCTTTTGGGCAACCATCCCTGCTTGGGTCACCATCCCCTTTTTGGACAACACCCCTTTTAGGGACACCACCCCTCTCTGGGGTACACCCCGTGGACAGGCACTCTCAAGTCCCAGTTCACACAGTACACTATTATTTCTCTGGGCTTGCACTGGCCCTTTAAGAGTTTGTACGATCTGGACCTCCGATGTCCTCTTACACCTCACCAGCTCCTGATGGCACTGCCACAGCTCCTACTGCAGCCACTGACTCTCTTGGCACCTCCGGCTGCCAGTCACACGCCGCTGCTGCTGCTCCTGCAGCCGCTCTGCCAGGGTCTGTCCAGCTTTGCAAAGCTCCGCACGGCTCTGTACAGCGAGGCTATGCACTGCTCTGCCCAGCTCTACACCGCTCTGCACGTCTCCGCAAAGCTCTGCAAAGCTCCAAGTGGCTCTGCACACCTTCAGATGGTCATTCAGGACCTTACAACTCTGAAAATCATGTGACCCAAACCATGGTCACATTATGTAGCTGAAACCACCCCCATAGAGTGTGGGAGGTATGTGTGGTTAGTCAGTCCCGCCCAGCTCTCCAGTTAACCCTGTAAGCCCCCCTTTATAAACACATATTGTAGAACTAGAGGTCCCAGAGTAACATTACTGGCTTACAGCGCAGAGGACCCCCCTCCTCTGTGACACTTACCGGCCATTTACAACAATGCCGGTCACTGTCTCTCAATATGTATATAAATAAATGAAAAATATATTTTTACATTTTTTATAGTATACACATATATTATTTTGGGCTCTTTTGGGGCATTTTTGCAATATTATTTCTCCCTAATGGGTATATTAGGGGAAAAATACTATTTTTGTTAAAACATGCTCCATTATTTTGATTCAGCTGCTATTATTAATTATTCACTATTATTTATTGTAATAAAAATCTTTTTTAATTCACTACTTTTCTTATTGGTCTTTATTGCAAATTTTTTTTTATTTGATCCTGTTATAGGAATAAGAAAACCTTTTTCTTCACATCAGTCTACAGGGACAATAGAAATACATTGCTATATCTATAATGCATCTCTGTGGACATGTATAACCTGCTTCTGGGTTATGAGATAGAGGTCAAGATGACCAAATTTTCCTTACTACATTATTATAAACTGTGGCTGAATTCAGGACGGTTGGAAGATATGCCGTAGGTTATTCACTTATTCCTTAGTTCCATAAAAAGCAGCGCTGAGGAATAAGGGTACGCGCCCATGGTCAGTAAATGCTGCGGGATGGACGCTGCGTACATCTGCAGTGTCCAATCCGCAGCAGCCAGATGTTACAGCATAGTGGATGGGATTTCAAGAAATCCCATCTCCACTATGCATGCATTGGCACCTTTGGCTTCCCTGCAGAGACGGACATGCGGATGTCTTTCCAGACCACAGCATGTCTATTTATCTTGCGGAGACGCTCAGTCTCCGCAAGATAAAATTACAATGTATTGGACGCGGTGATTCCGTATGGTTCAATGAACACAAGCGGAATCACCTGCATTCAAAAGCCAGCAGCCCAACTCCAGTCCTCCAGAACCACCAACGGCCTTTCCTGGGCAGCCGCGGGCTGCTGTTTTTTAGGCTGGGGGGGGCAAGATCAACAGCCCCCAGCTGTTAGTTTTGCCGGGTTGGTTCACAAACAGAGGGGGACCCCACGTCGGTTTTTTTTTCATTCATTCTCTGCTGCTCGCTGTTGCCGGCAGAGCAGGAGAGAAGAATGACAGCCGAGTTCAGCACCAGCCGTCTGGGAACAGCGGCTTATAAAAGCGCTTCTTCCCCGGCGGCCGTCCGTGAACATGGAGGACAGTGTGAACTGTTCTCCGTGTGCCGTATTAAGCACGTTTTGCGGACCGTGCGCTCCTATAAACACTGACATGTCTCCGTGTTTTTCACACGGACCGTATGTCCGGGAAAACACGCTCACATGTGCAGAGACACATTCATTTGAATGGGTCTACGTATGTCAGAGTCACCGGTACGTGACAAAACTGTGACTACACGTACCGGAGCCACTGACGTGTGAAACCGGCCTTAAACTCAGTGTGGGCAAACCCTAAGGGTAGGTGAACACATGTACAAACCACAACGTTTTTCAGGAAGAAAGTCTCCTCAAGAATGGACGGTTCTGCTTCAGATCTGGCCAAAAGACGCTCAAAAGACTGAACATGTGTAAAGGTAAAACACTGACCACATACCGTACGTGTGAACGTGGCCTAGGGACAGTTTGGGAGGAGTAATAACGAGGCTGAAGTTGGTTTCTTATTCGGCAATTCTTTCTGTTCTGTTTTTATAGGTTTAACAACAAAAAATCATCATCACAATAATTACATACAATGCAGCGAGGAGCCCTGATGTGAATACACCTAAAAACAGCTACAAAAACTATAAAACACACAAAAATGGGCACCGAAGGGCGTTAATGAAAGGGTTAAATGACTATGGACCACTGATATCACACTGCAGACATATAGAACCCAGGTCCCTCCAGCCTGGCCCAAATGGGAAGTTTCTGCTGGAAGCCCCCGTGTGCGCAGCCCCTCACACTACACCGGACCACACACAGTTAATAGGTTTCTTTGTTTTTTATCTCAAGCAATTTTCACAGCCCGCACGGCCCCATAATAACTCCATGTTCCCAGCACCTCTGTGTTAGTAGCCATAGTTACGGCAGGGCACTGACTTCACTGACTTCGGTACGACACGGTGCCAGCTCTCAGCCAGGATGCGGATGACACCGCGCTGTGACCGGGAGCCCAGGAATTCGCACACGTGCGCCGCACACACTGTATTGACATGTGACGTCACCGGGCCCGCCCCCAGGTGGTAGAAGAGATGCGGACGCTCCGCCTCCCGCCTAGTCTGGCTGCTCTGCTGGGACGGGATGGCCACGGTACGGGAGAAAGCGCAGGCGCTGAGCCTGTGTACATCCTACAGCCCGGCACAGAGACCGCCAGGTACGGCTGTGTGTGGCTATATACTGTGTGACTAGATACTGTGTGAGGAGCCTATATACTGTGTGACTATATACTGTGTGACTATATACTGTGTGAGGAGCCTATATACTGTGTGACTATATACTGTGTGACTATATACTGTGTGACTATATACTGTGTGAGGAGCTGCTGTGTGTGGTGACTATATACTGGGTGAGGAGCCTATATATTGGGGGCTGGCCTGCTGGGTGTAGGTGCCTATGTGTTGGGGGGGGGGGGGGGGGGGCTGGCCTGCTGGGTGTAGGTGCCTATGTGTTGGGGGGGGGGGGGGGGGCTGGCCTGCTGGGTGTAGGTGCCTATGTGTCGGGGGGGGGGGGGGGGGGCTGGCCTGCTGGGTGTAGGTGCCTATGTGTTGGGGGGGGGGGGGGCTGGCCTGCTGGGTGTAGGTGCCTATGTGTTGGGGGGGGGGGGGGGTGCTGGCCTGCTGGGTGTAGGTGCCTATGTGTTGGGGGGGGGGGGGGGGGGTTCTGGCCTGCTGGGTGTAGGTGCCTATGTGTTGGGGGGGGGGGGGGGGGGTGCTGGCCTGCTGGGTGTAGGTGCCTATGTGTTGGGGGGGGGGGGGGGTGCTGGCCTGCTGGGTGTAGGTGCCTATGTGTTGGGGGGGGGGGGGGGGGGGCTGGCCTGCTGGGTGTAGGTGCCTATGTGTTGGGGGGGGCTGCCCTGCTGTCTCGCTTCCTTCTTGGGCAGGACGGTCTCCAGTGTGATGCGCCGCTCCAGTATATCCCGCGGGCAGCGTCCTTCCCGGCAGCCGCCTGTAGCTGTGCCCCGCGCCGTCTCTGCGCTGTCCCGCCGCCGTTTGTGCGCTCGGAGGATCGCGGTGTCAGGCGGCCCGGTGCGGGGAGCTGTGCCGGCTGCAGGTGTGATGCCTCAGCCCTGGAATGTGGCTGGAGCCGCGTACAGTCGGTGCTCGCCTCCGGTGTGCTGTGCCGTCCTGGGCTCACCTCCGTACAGGACGTTCTGTGCGCTGTGTCGCTGGGATTCTTTCCATATGGTACAAGTCGCTGCGGCTCTGCGACTCCCATATATACTGACAAAGGCAGATGGGTGAGACAAGCCTTGTCTGCAAGGTGTGACTGTGCACGGAGTCGCTGGGTAGTTGAGATCCACAGCCGGCCGACTTGTAATGCGGTTCTGGCCACACAGGGTAAGGCTGTGTGCACACGCTGCGGATTTTGCTGCGGTTCCGCAGCGGTTTTGGCCGCTGCGGACCCGCAGCAGTTTTTGCTGCGGTGTACAGTACCATGATTCCCTATGGGAATCAAAAACCGCAGTGCAGACGGTGCGGAATCTTCTGCGCGGATTATCTGCGGTTTTCAATCCGCAGAAAGAATTGACATGTCAATTCTTTCTGCGGATTCTCCTGCGGTTTGCCATCTCCTCCATTGAGGAGATGAAAAACCGCAGGGCAAAACCGCAGAGCAATCCGCAGGTAAAACCGCAGGTCTTTTGACCTGCGGATTTTAAAAAATCCGCGCGGATGAATCCGCACATAATCCGCAGCGTGTGCACACAGCCTAAAGCCAGTGACCGCTGTGGAACGTGTGCCGCTCTCCAGTGTCCTGTCCTACAAGATCATGGTGGCAGAGGCCCACAAGCTCCTTCTATGCCTGCCTCCCTCTCTGCTGGTGGAGAGTAGGGGGCTACTGCAGGCAACTAGAGACATCTGGAGGGGAGGGGGTATATGTAGTTCTGTACTTGGTAGTTAAAGGTACTGTCACACTTAGCGATGTACCAGCGATCCCAACCAGCGATATGACGCGGTCAGGATCGCTGGTACATCGCTAAGTGGTCGCTAGTGAGCTGCCACGCAGGCAGATCTCACTAGCGACATTGCTGGGGACGGGGGTCGCTACTTACCTGTCACACCAGGCGATCCTGCGTCCTCCCGCCCGGCTCCACGCGTCGCTTGTCCTCACAGCAGGAAGCGCTGCAGGAAGCTGACGACGAGAAACAGTCCAGCCTGTTCTCGCACGATCAGCGATAACCAGCAGGGGAGCGGGTTGTATGTAAGTATCACACACAGCGATATCGCTAGCAATATCACCATAACGTCACAAGTTATAGCGATATTGCTAGCGATATCTTAGTGTGACATGCCCTTTAGAAGCGTTTATCCCACTTCTGCCGATCCCAGAGAAGTCCTTAATGTTGGCTATTTGTTATCGATGCTGTGGAGTAATAGAACTGGTGTTGTTCTCTGGGATCCTAGCACAGACATGGGAGTCGGGGCTGTTACATTGCGTCCACGGCAGAACAGTGTGGGTGGGTCGCCTTCCCAGGGCTATTGGGTACTCGGTACCAGGCCGGTATCAGCGGGATGTGTCACAGTAGCAGTGACCCAGACCATGGCCCTGGGCGTCCAATTAATAGGGGATGTTGTGAATAGTGGAATGTAGTTAAATGAATAGTTCATGACGCCACCTGTGGTGTTCGGCAAGGGAGGTGTTAAGCCGACTCTGCAGACAGATCCTCTGGGACAGATGGTGTGGTGCAGCAATGATGTTATAGCCCTCCACAGGCAGGGCTGTTGTCCCAGGGCAGAGTAGGTGTAGTGACACTTAGATGTCAGTGGCGTAACTACCGGGGTAGCAGCCGAAGCGGTTGCTTTGGGGCCCGGCCCATATAGTGGCCCGGGTCCCCGACTCTGATCGGCGCTACCCGGTAGTGCAATGAAGTGCAGCGGCGCTCCAGCAGGTGCTGTGGCCAACGGTGCCTTGGGGGGCCCACCGGCCCCCAGCGCCGACGCCCCCCCCCCCCCCCCCCCCCGCGCCATCGCAATGATGGAGGAGAGCGTTAGCTGACGCTCCCCCCTCCCATCATTCCCCGCTCTGCCTGTGACACAGCGGGTGCGCGATGTCATCGCGCTCTCACTGAGTGCCAGCCAGGCAGAGGAGCAGGAGACAGGAGCTGGGAGCAGTGCAGGCACGAGAAGGTGAGGATGGTTTTTTTTTCTTGTTTTTTTTTAATTAATATATTGTGTGCTGGACTGTGGGGCAATTCTCTGCAGGGGGGTGCTATGTATACCATGTGGGGCTGGACGCTATGTATACCATGTGGTGCTGGGCCAGCAACTTTAAATATAAAATTATCAATGCTTAACTAATTTGATTGTATTGACGGAGTTACAGGATTAGGAATAATTGTTACATTATTTCTAATTCTGTTACTCAATGTGACTCTAGTATGCATTATCGGTAAGGGGGTGTGTCTTTGAGGGGGCCCCGTTTAAAAGTTTGCTATGGGGCCCAATCAGTTCTAGTTACACCCCTGTTAGATGGTGTAGTGTCCGGCGCAGGGAACGTAGCAGTGCCAGGCGGACGGATGCAGGAAGGAATGGAGGACACCAGGGCATGTAGTTCCAAAGCTTTACTCGCGGTCTGTAGTGCCCGCTTCTGTGCCGTGTCCTCCGGGTCAGGGACTCGGTCAACCTCCAGGAAAGATGGAATGCTCCCTTCCACGCTCCGCCAACTTATGTGCCTTTTCTGAACGTCTCCTCTATAGCGCCTTTAAGTGTGAAGATCTCCGAGTACTGAGTTACACTGGAGTTCCTCCTGACAGATGTTCCCAAGAACTCTACTTGTACGGCAGACAGCTGTAGCCTGCTTCGGGGACTCTCTACTCCTGAGTCCCGGCTCTCTATCTGTGTTGCTGTTGTGCCCTCAAGTCTTAGATGGGAGTAGTGCGTTTACAGCCCACTACTCCACCGGTGTCTGCTGTAGAACCATTAGTGTCCATACAACCTCGGGGACCGGGCCCCAGCCTTGCGCTTAGAACTTCTAGGCAGGGTTCTTCCTCTAACCCACGTCCTCTGTGTTCCCTTTTACTCCTACATTCTGTACTTGTCTTTCTCTCCTATGGAGGCTCAGGCTTCAGTTCAATGTCTTTCTCCTTCTTTCCTTTCCCGTGCCTGCTGGCTCAGGTCACTGAGGCAGCTGCAGCACTCATTCCTCCATCCCTCTTCCAGGGATCCCCACTCCTCTCCGAGTGGCTTCCTGTCTCTCAGCCTCACTCACTGACTGAACGACTGACCTATAATCCTAAACCATCCCGCTCTTTTATGTATTCTCAACTCCACCCACCTCCCAGCACATTTAGTGTTTCAAGCAGGGAACCGCCAAAGGTGCTCTGCCTCTCTAAGGCTACTTTCACACATCAGGTTTTCGGCGTCAGGCGCGATCCGGCGTCATGCCGGAACGCCGGATCCGGCAAATGTTTAGTAAAACCGGATGTGACGGATCCGGTTTTCTGCCGGATCCGTCTTTTTCTTGACAGACAAAACCGGATCCGTCTCATCCGGTTCATCCGTTTTTCGACGGATTACGCCGGATCCGGTTTTTAAAATTGACCTTTGTGGCCTTCCGAACGGGATTGGCTACTGGAAAACTATATATAGAGTGTTCCTACAACCCTTCTTTGACAGGTTGTCGAGGAGAAAGTGCAGGTTGGAGAGAAGAGCAAGTTACTGGTGAAGATGGATGTTGTCATTGGAAATATTTTGAAGAATTTGGCGGATTTTATAGCGGAGGCGAATCGTTTGAGGGTGATTGTTCTGGAGAAGGAGAGAGCGAGACAGCAGCGCATCAGGCATCGTAGACGACGTTTGTGGATCCACCCCATCACAGCCAAGAGAATGACGCGTGGGGTCTATTCTACACTCTGCATGGACCTTCAACGAAACCCGGATAAATTTTTTGGATATGTTAGGATGAAAATGGAGAATTTTGATTACTTGGTGGAGCGCATTGCACACCTCATAAGAAAAGCGGACACCTATTGCCGCTTCTGTTTCACCCGCAGAGCGTCTGATGGTGACTTTAAGGTAAGCCACATTTATTGGATGTGATCGCATCAGAGCACACTTTCACTGCAATCTTGTTGGTGGTAGTTTGTATCTCCAAGTGTTATAGCTCAGTTTTGGTATGTAATGCTGTGATTTAAAACTAATTTATTGTTTTTTAATTCCCCACAGATTTCTTGCAACTGGAGAATCCCTTTCGTCACTGCATTTCCAGTACAGACTCTGGATTTCCACCATATCTGGAATTGTGAAGTACACATGCCGTGCACTGTGGGACTCCTTAGCTGAAGAGTTTTTACCAGAGCCCACAACAGAGAGGTGGATTGAAATTGCTGACAAGTTTCAACAGATATGTCAGTTTCCAAACTGCTTGGGCGCTGTGGACGGGAAACATATCCGCATTGTAAAGCCAGCTGGATCGGGATCGGAATATTTCAATTACAAGAAATATTTTTCAATTGTCCTCATGGCCATCGCTGACGCGGAATACAAATTTATTGCGGTTGATATTGGGGCCTATGGCCGCTCCAATGACTCTCAAGTTTTCAAACTGTCTGCCATGGGGCGTAAACTGTATGGAAACACCTTCCAGTTCCCACCACCTAGACCGCTGCCGCAAACATCTGGTCCACCTATGCCATTTGTCTGTGTAGGGGATGAAGCCTTCCAGCTGTCAGAACACCTTTTGAAACCGTACTCTAGCAGAGGATTGACAAGACCAAAACGCATTTTTAATTACCGCCTCACAAGAGCAAGAAGAATGGTTGAATGTACCTTTGGCATTCTGACAGCCAAATGGCGGGTCCTATTGACTGCGATCAACCTCAAGACAGAAACTGTGGACGAGGTGATCAAAGCGTGCGTGGTACTCCACAATTTTGTTATCTGCAAGGAACCCATTTCCATTGAGGACACCTCTGAAGAAACCACCTTGCAAGATTACCAGGACATTACCACTAGAAGTTCTGTGACGGTTTCAGTAATGAGGGACAATTTTGCACTATACTTTGTCACCTCAAGGCAGAGTACACTTGCAGGATGACAGAGTGTGAAAGATTTGTGCCCTAACCAAACTTGTGTACCTTCTGTACCAACAGTATATACCTTTGCCAACCAAAGTTGGCTATCTTGTCATGGTCTCTATTTTTAGCTTTAGGCCACAGGTGTGTACCTGGTTGTGTTTTATGCAAAGTATTTCACCTTTTAACAAAAGTTGTGTACATTGTTAGGAAATCACCAACAATAAACACAACTTTTTAGGTGAAATACTTTGCTTCAAACACAACCAGGAACACAACTGTGGCAAAAAGCTAAAATTTACCCACAGTTATATACCTAGTTTTGAATACCATTTCACCTTTTAAATACCCTGTATTTAACCTTTTTCGCCGCAGAAAGAAATGACAGACAACCAGTGTAAAATAATTTAACTTTTATTGAAAAATGTTTTCCAGGACGTCCACCTGACAGCACTATGGAGGACGTCCTCCTCCTTCTTACAGGGACCGGAAAGCACACGAGAGGTTAAAAGGCCATGTCCCACCCCCTTTCCCTCAGTGTTTTTCCTGTTCCTGCACGGAGGGACACGTGAGAGCTTACCGGAGGGGCCCAGGGGATCGTGCGGCCGGTCCAATCCTTCCCCTGTCAAGAGGTCCCGGGGACGAAACTTCCCGGTGGGGAGTCCCTCGGCTCCAAAGGCCAGGAGCAGGACGACGCTCCTGGAGGGAGCCGTTCCTCCCGGTGGGGGGGCTCTCGGCTCCAGGACGGGTCGGCTCCCCGCAGGCGGCTGGCCATGCGGGCACCGACAGAAGTGGGCGCAATCGGCCGCGACGCCGAGTATCCGCAGGTCGACGCCGACGGCTGGGCAGTGGAGGCCGGAGCGCCATAGCAGGAATGGAGGCGGCTCCCTGCACGCGCCGAGCGCGGTCGCGCGCAGATGCCCGGCAGGAAGTGGAGGCGCGGCTTACCAGCGTCACATCCGGTGACGTCAGACGCCGGTTTCAAATCCAGGGCGCGCGCGCTCCTGGACCAAAGCGTTCTCCAGAGTCGTCACAGGTCGTTCCAGGCTGTGTGACTGCATCGGACGCCACGGGATGGAAGGCAACACTGCATCTGGTGGAGGGGTAAGTGCGCATAGCGCAGACCACCCTCCCCACCCGTCCCCACAGCCCAGGATAAGGGAAGAGATTCAGGCCTCTACAACCCGGCGTCGATCCCCCAGCCCTGGGCCAGGTCGCAAGCGTCCGAGGTGGGAACCAGTCCCAGTATCAGAGGCGAGCCCTAGCGAGGAATCCCATTTCCGGGACTCAGATCAGGAGGAAGAAGGCGAGATCCTGGGGGATAGTCAGGAGCAGAACAGAAAGTACCTATTCAGACTGGAGGATACGG
This sequence comes from Dendrobates tinctorius, assembly GCF_039654945.1. NCBI lineage: Eukaryota > Metazoa > Chordata > Amphibia > Anura > Dendrobatidae > Dendrobates > Dendrobates tinctorius. The sequence continues at coordinate 19,915,144 of NW_027361716.1, forward strand.
ACGAGCTGGTACACACGGTCAGAAATACCATGCAGATGAAAGAAGTCCCTAAGCCACAGTCCAGACAGGACTTAATGTTTGGAGGACTGGTGTCCCGCAAACAGGTGGTGTTCCCTGTGAGCGAGCACATCAAAGCAATGATCCTGGAGGAGTGGAAAGAAGCAGAGCGTCGGTTGACACTCTCCCGAAACTTTAAAAATAGACTGCCCTTCGATCCCGAGGAAACTCGGGCGTGGGAAGAAGTCCCTAAGATCGACGTCCCGGTCGCCAAGGTTACTAAGAAGTCGGCTATCCCAGCCGAGGACTCATCCGGTCTTCGAGACCCGATGGATAGAAAGGCGGACGTCTTGTTAAAAAGAGCATGGGAGACGTCGGCGGCCCTGATTAGAGCCAACATAGCAGCCACCTCGGTGGCTAGGTCTATGTTCCTATGGTTGGGGCAGTTGGAAGAACACCTAACCAACAAGACCCCGAGGTCAGAGATACTAGCATCTCTTCCTCTCTTGAAATCAGCCACGGCGTTCCTGTCGGATACGTCGGCAGAATCAGTTAGGTTTGCGGCCAGAAACAGCTCCCTCTCTAATGCGGCCCGGAGAGCAGTCTGGCTTAGATCCTGGTCGGGGGATAACTTTGCCTTAGAAGGGTTATGTGCCATCCCTTTCTCGGGTCTGAGGGTGTTTGGTCCAGCCCTGGATAATATCCTTGAGCTGGTGTCCGATAAGAATAAGGGATTCCCGGAAGAAAAGCCCAGGCGGTCCCAGTCCTTTCGGAGAGGCTCCTTCTTCAGAGGACAGTCAGAGTTTAGGGGCCGGGCGAGGTCTAATAGAAGTTCCTACAAAGGCTCCTTCAGCCAAAGTGGAAGGAACAGAGGTCCCCCATTTGCATCGACATCTAGATCGAGGAGACAATGACGCCATAGGCATTGGGGGGAGACTTCGCCACTTTGCAGCAAACTGGTCACGAGTCACCAACAATCAGTGGGTCCTCAGAACCATCAGAGAAGGTTACAGGATAGAGCTCTATTCTCCTCCCCCCGACAGATATATTGCCCCCACTGTCGTCCAGGAGGACTCCGCAATGTGGTCGGATCTTCAGGACATGTTAGACTCAGGGGTCATAATACCAGTTTCACCGTCAGAAAGAGGGAAAGGGCACTACTCTTCCCTGTTTGCAATCACAAAGAAATCCGGCGAGGCCCGCACCATCATAAACCTGAAGCCACTAAATGCTTGGGTCAGATACAGGAGGTTCCGGATGGAATCGATCCGATCCACAATTCCTCTGATAGACAGGGACGCAGTTATGTGCACCCTAGACCTAAAAAAGGCATACTATCAGGTTCCTATTCATCCCTCATCCCAAGGCCTACTAAGGTTCGCGATCAGTTCACCAGCCCGGACCTGCCATTTCCAGTTCCAGGGTCTTCCATTCGGGCTGGCCTCAGCTCCCAGGATCTTTACAAAGCTGGTGGTAGAGGTGGTGGCCTACCTGAGAGATCAGGGTATTGTGATTGTGCCGTACCTGGACGACTTCTTACTGGTGGCAAGATCCAAAGAAGCGCTCATCCGAGACAGGATCCGAACAACTACTGTGATGGAGTTCCTGGGCTGGGTGATCAACTGGGAGAAGTCGGACCTCACACCAGACACCAGAAAGGTATTCCTGGGAGTCCTCCTAGACTCAGCCGACAGAATATCCTGGCTACCCGAGCAGAAGCAGAAGTCCATTCAGGCCAGAACCAGAGGCCTGTTGAAGCGTCAATGCTCCATAAGGGAAGCAATGGAGGTCCTGGGCCTCATGACGGCCTGCATCCAGTGTGTCCGTTGGGCCCAATTCCACTCGCGGTTGTTACAAAGAGATTCTCGCGAGGTGGGACAGGAGTCAGGCGTCGCTAGACAAACCCCTAAGGCTCTCAGGACGAGTAAAGGAGTCCCTTCGCTGGTGGTTACAGGCCAGGAACCTTCAGGTGGGCGTGCATTGGACAACCTCTCCATACGTGGTAGTCACCACAGACGCAAGTGCGTGGGGATGGGGAGCCCACATAGAAGGGAAGATCTTCCAGGGGAAGTGGCCAGCAGGCATCAAGGCCAGATCCTCCAATTTCAAGGAACTCTTCGCGGTCTGGGAAGCGTTGCGGAGAAACCGGTCGGTACTAAAGAGTCGTCATGTTCGCATTTTATCCGACAATACAACGACAGTGGCATTCCTGAAACACCAAGGAGGAACCAGACATCAACCACTACAGGCACTGGCGGAAAAGATATTCACGTGGGCAGAACGGACAGTTCGATCCGTGACCGCGGTACATCTAGAGGGTTCCCAAAACGAAGTGGCAGACTACCTGAGCAGACAACAGATCCACCCGACAGAGTGGGAATTGAACGTAGAGATCTTCGACCAGCTTTGTCAGCGCTGGGGGAACCCCAGTATAGATCTCTTCGCAAGCCGGAAGAACTCGAAGGTTCCCAGATTCTACTCCCTAAATCCGATGGATCATCCAGAGGGCGTAGACGCCCTGAGTCAGACTTGGGGAGAATCCCTCTCATGCATTCCCACCACTGGCCCTCATACCGGCAGTGCTCAGAAAGATACGCGAGGACCACGCAAGAGTGATATTGATAGTGCCATACTGGCCGAGGAGAAGCTGGTTTTCCCTTCTGGGAGCCATGGCAGTAGAAGATCCAGTCGAGCTGCCCTTGTGGGAGAACATCATCCACCAGGGCCCGATCCACCACCCGGACCCAGCAAGACTCCATTTATCGGCTTGGATCCTGAGAGGGACATCCTGAAGGCAAAAGGATTGTCGGAGCAGGTCATTTCCACCCTACAGGCCAGCAGGAAGCCGGTGACGTTGGCAATTTATCGGAAGATATGGAAGAGATTCTGTCTGGAGGGTGGCAGGTCCGAGCTCGTGGCAGGTACCCCTGATCTCCCTAACATACTAGGGTTCCTGCAGGCAGGTTTTAATAAAGGCCTCAAGCCCAGCACTCTAAAAGTCCAGGTTTCAGCTTTGAGCGCCCTCTTCGATTATCAGTTAGCTGCACATCCCTGGGTGATAAGGTTTATAAAAGCCACACAGCGCCTGCGCCCCACGATTAGGCAGCTCACCTTGCCATGGGACCTGGGCCTGGTACTTCGGTTCCTCTGCTCGGACACTTTCGCCCTTAGTGAGAAGATAGCCATCCCTGCTCTCACTCGTAAAACGGCCTTTCTAGTAGCCATTACCACGGCCAAAAGAATAGGGGAGATCCAGGCCCTATCCACTAAGGATCCATACCTCCAGATACGAGAGGATAGTATAATCCTAAGGTTAGACCCGGCATTTACCCCGAAGGTAGCCTCTACAAGAAATCTGAACCAGGAGGTAGTGTTACCCTCTTTCTGCGATAATCCCCGAAATGAGAAGGAGCGGCGGCTCCACTCGCTAGACGTGAGGCGCGCAGTTATAGAATACCTAGAGGCCACCAATAGTTGGCGTGTCGACCCGAACCTGTTCGTTCTCTTTGGAGGTAGGAATAAAGGGAAGAAGGCCTCTAAGGCGTCCATCGCGCGTTGGATTACCTCAGTAATCTCGGACGCCTACCAGGCTGAAGGCGCCAGCCCGCCTGATTCCTTGAAAGCCCACTCTACGAGGGTGGTATCGGCCTCATGGGCCGAGCGGGCGGGGGCGTCAGTTGATCAAATTTGTCGAGCGGCAACCTGGGCTAGTCTTAATACATTCTGCAAACACTACAAACTAGATGTGTTAGCTGGCCAACAAACCGCATTTGGGAGAAAAGTTCTCCAAGCAGTAATCCCACCCTGAGGAGGTGCTTTGGTACTCTCCATAGTGCTGTCAGGTGGACGTCCTGGAAAATAGGTATTAGACCTACCGGTAATGATGTTTCCAGGAGTCCATCCTGACAGCACGGGTAGTTCCCTCCCTGTTATGTTTTACTATGTTGTATTATGTTATGTCATATGCTGTAATATGATTGTTTCATTAAACCGTTACTAGCATCATCCACCTTGTGGTACTTGTCAAATCACTGAGGGAAAGGGGGTGGGACATGGCCTTTTAACCTCTCGTGTGCTTTCCTGTCCCTGTAAGGAGGAGGAGGACGTCCTCCATAGTGCTGTCAGGATGGACTCCTGGAAACATCATTACCGGTAGGTCTAATACCTATTTTTTTTTAAACTTTTTTAAAATTTTAATAAACTTGTTTAATAAAGCTTTGAAACCATAAAACTGGTCATTTTTATTTAAATACACACATTATAAATCTGTGTAGTGTGTGGTGGAAATACTGCTGTAGGGGCTGCGGGACACTTCGACACTGGGAGTGTGGAGAGAGGACTGGGATCGTGGTGGGGAAGGAACAGTTAGAGGTGAAGGTGTGGAAAAAACTACAGAATGGGTGGACATGTGGGAAGCAGAAGAGGTGGTGGGTGGTGGAGTGGAGGGTTGGGCAGGGACTGTAGGAGCAGATGTTGATGGCAAGTTGTATGGGGCAGGTTGCTGGTATGGGGCAGGTTGCTGGTGCTGGGGAGGTTGCTGGTGCTGGGGAGGTTGCTGGTATGTAATAGGAGGGAGAGGATGGAAAGTGGCTGGAGGGGGTGTAGATGTAATAGGAGGGGGAGGATGGAAAGTGGCTGGAGGGGGTGCAGGTGGAGGAACTACTGTGGTGGGAGGAGGAGGTTGGGAGGTAACTTGCTGGAGAGCAGCGTGGCATGAATGCATTACATGCATCTGCTGGGCAGGAGAGAGCGTTTCCATGCGCTCCACAACAGACCTGAAAAAGGTGTGGTTTGGCGAAGATCTTGCTTCTGAATGCATGGTTTGCAGAAGTGTCTTCACCTCCAGAATGCTGGAGTTGATCTGCTGAAAGCCTGCGGAGATTTGCTCTGACAAGACTTTTAGACAGTTCTGGAAAGATGCATTCAGATGCAAGAACTCTGGTGCATAAGTCTTTTCCTGACCCCTCTGCCGCTGCCGCCCAGTACCCGCAGGTGTACTAGAGGTGGCAGGGGCAGAAGGGTGGGGTAAAGGGAAAGCGATCTCCTCACCAGCAGCTTCATGTAATGTAGGCGGCCACGATGCTCCTGTGCTGGTGGATGGGACAGATGGGTCGAATGTGTGGGAAGGCTGGGAAGGTGCAGATGTACCGGGGCGGTCGAAGTGTCCCTCGGTGCCGGTCTCCTCAGGGATCGCCTCAGAAGGGTCCAATCGTGCAGGCTCCCGAGTGCTGCTCACCGTGCTGTGGAATAAAGAGAAAAAACAATTAAAATAGTGACATGGTATGGCCCTGGCTGAAAAAAAAGTTACATCTAAACATTTTTTTGTCACATGTGGTGTGTAATATTTACCTTCTGGTGAGCATTGTCTCCCGGAGGAACGACAGGGCTCGTGCGTACTTGTACTTGCTCCTGCGTCCTCCAGATCCACTCGGGGCCCGCATCTCTTTATTGAACTCCTTCTTGAAACGATCCCTCACAGACCGCCACCGCTTCACAATTCTCTCCCCTGAAACGAGAAAGGACAAAGTGGTTAGTATACAACATCAGTGTTTCCCAAACTCCAGTCCTCATGGTCCCCAGGGGTCATGTTTTCAGGATTTCCAAAGTAAATAGAAATCCTGAACACATGATCCGTTGGGACCACGAGGACTGGAGTTCGGGAAACACTGGTTTAAATCAAGCAACCGGTACTGTATATACTTACGCTCTTTAATCTGGGCCCGAGCTTCGGGGTCCTCCCAGCGGTCCACAAGGAGCGAACAGATTTCCTCCCAGAGTCGTCGGGTAACGATCAGGTCAGCGTGGCGGCGGTCAGCCATATTCCAGAGTGGCTCCCTTTCTCTGACGAGATCGATGAGGCGGTCCACTTCAATCCCTCCATCCTCACCGTCAGAGTCGGGAGCACGCTGTGAAGGCTGTTAAAGAAAAAGACAAAAATAACATAATTAGCCTCCACAAAAGAAATGAAATAAAAAGTGCAAAAAAACAAAGCAAAAATATTTATACTTACACGCTGGTGACCGCCGCGTTGCTGTCGCCGACGACCCTGGGAGGCACTGCTAGGACCTCTTGGCCGAGCACCAGATTGGGAAGACTAGAGAAGAAAACAAAAAATGTTATGTCTTTGGATGTAGGCATTTGTTTGCTGTGTGTGGTCTGCAGAACATTGTTTTCTATGTGTTGTGTGTAGTGTGATGTTGTGTTTCTGCGTTTGATGCAAAAAACTTACCAATTGTGAGCCCACTCCAGGTGTCTGTCCACCCCTTCCTTCTTCTTCTGGGAGCTCCTCTTCATCTTGTGATTCCTGTTTTGAAATAAAAGGCAATGAATACACATATATTACAGAGATGATGGATTTTGGAAATAAAAACTTACCGTCAAACGCTGACGATGCGAGGGAGGGCTCCCAGAAGATGTGCTGTCTTCCTCATGGCCAGACTCCATGGCTGTGGGTGGTGTTTCTGCTGCTGCCATTGCTGCTGCTGCTGCATCTATTGGGCGGCTGTTGAATAAAGAGAAACAAAGGGCCAATGAATATCTTGATATTCCATAGCCCTAGTTTGGAGGAATGGGGGATTTGATAATTACCGTCTCTCATCTGCTGCTGGACTCCCCTCCCGTTCAGCATGCTGCTCCATTTGGGGTGGTGCTGATGGTGCTGCTGCAGATGTCTGCTGCCTTCTCCTGCTCCTGGTTCTTGGCTTGGGTGGCATGTTGGGTGTGGCTGAGGGTCCCATTGTCTTGCTTTTATATATGTCCTGTGGGCAGAGCTACTGAGCATGCTCAGACCAAAGAAACCGGATCCGGCTGTCGCCGGATCCGGCGCATTGCGGCGCTCATAGGCTTTCATTGTATGAAAAAGCCGGACACGCCGGATCCGGCGTGTCCGGCTTTTTCGCCGGAGACAAAAAACGTTACAGTAGCCGTTTTTTCCAGACGCCGGATTGCGTCACACTGCCGGATCCGGCGAAAATCGGATGAAACGCATGGCCATCCGGCTCTAATGCAAGTCAATGGGGGGGAAACCGGATCCGGCATTGCATTTCGCCGGATCCGTTTTTAGTCAAAAGCGCCGGATCGCGCCTGACGCCGAAAACCTGATGTGTGAAAGAGGCCTAAGCAAGGAGCCACAATGTGGTTTTGCTGAAGTACTCTATTGTGTGGGGTGCGAGTGTTGGAGTGTGGTCAGGAGCCTCCAACTTACCTGGATGGTGGGGCACCACACCTTTGGAGAAGGTGCAGTACCTCTGTGGTGACTGAGCCTCAGGGGCGCCACATGGGCTAATCAGAGACCCAGCAACTCTTAGTGTCTACAGAAATGTGTAAGTTGTGCTTATAGTCAGGTGTAAAACTGCTACGTGTAAAGTAACATAACTGATCCTTTATGCCTGAAGAATTCACCAATGTAGTTTACTTGCTGAGGTGCATAGATAAAAGGACACTGATCGCGAGGTATTTATTGTATGATCTGAATGTGACCTTTCTGTGAAGTCCAATGTGCTCTTTTGTTTTCTTTTTTTATAATGTATGCAGTTTACTGTAACAGCCCAGCACTCAGTCCTCTGATCTCTGCTCTACAGTGAGGATACACCATGGGCATTAAAGGGACATGAAGACTAACTTCACACTGGGTGTTTCTGCTGCATTTTTTTCTGCTGCATTTTTTTCTGCTGCATTTTTTTCTGCTGCAAACCCTGATTTCTTGGCAGGAGAGAGGCTGCAGCAAAAAACTCATGTTTTGTTGTGGTTATTTCATGTGTTTTTTGGGCTAACTTTTGTTTTTTCATGCTAATAAAGTTTAATGCCCCCAGAGGGGAAAAATAATTCCTGTAGAACCTTACCTGTGGATCATGATCAGACTGGAAAAATCGCATGATGGATGAAAAGCCGGCAATTCGGCATCCGTGTACAGTAAAATCACAGCAGGACCCAACAGGATAGAATATATGGATTACATACAGTATATACATAGAATATATAGCTGTCGGTGACATGCACAATTAGTACATTGTGCCGCTTGCTGTACATGTACTTAATTATTAAAAGATTATTTTTCAGAAAAGGCATGGGCTCCTGAGTAATTTTCTTAACCAGGGAAAGCTGACTGCTGGGGGCAGATGTTTATACCTTGGGAAGGGGGTTAATACCACTGGAGGATCCCAGGCTATTAATATTGTCTCACAGCTGTATACTTAGTCTTTACTGGCTATTAAAATGGGGGACCCCCCAAAAAAAATGTAGGGTCCCCCTATAATTACCAGCAAAGTCTAGGCAGACAGCTATGGGCTAATAATTGCATAGGAAGGGGCCCTAGATATTCATAGAATCATAGAATGGTAGAGTTGGAAGGGACCTCCTGGGCCATCAGGGCCAACCCCCTGCTCAAAGCAGGATTCGCTAAATCATCCCAGACAGATGTCTGTCCAGCCTCTGTTTGAAGACGTCTATTGAAGGAGAACTCGCCACCTCTTGTGGCAGCCTGTTCCACTCACTGATCACTGTCAAAGGTTTTTCTAATATCTAATCTGTGTTTCATTCCATTGCTTCTAGTCTTTCCTTGTGCAAATGAGAATAAAGATGATTCTTCTACAATGTGACAGCCCTTGAGATATTTGTAGACAGCTATTAAGTTTCCTCTGTCTTCTCTTCTGCAAGCTAAACATTCCCAAATCCTGCAACCTTTCCTCATAAGACAGGGTTTGCAGACCGGTCACCATTCTGGTCGCTCTTTTCTGAACTTGCTCCAGTTTGTTGTTTTTTTGGGTTTTTTTTTTTTAAATGTGGCGCCCAAAACTGGACACAGTATTCCAGATGCGGTCTGACCAAAGAGTAGAGGGCAATAATGACTTCACATGATCTAGACTGTATGCTTATGTTAATGTTAATACATCCTAGAATTGCATTTGCCTTTTTTGCTGCTGCATCACACTGTTGACTCATATTCAGTCTGTGATCAATTGGTATACCCAAGTCTTTCACATGTGCTGTTGCTTAGCCCTATTACTCCCATTTTGTATATGCTTTTTTCATTTTAAATGCCTAGATGTAGTACTTGCATTTTTCCCTGTTAAAAAACAGTCTGTTAGTTGCCCACTGCTCCAGTTTACTTATCTTTTTGAATCTTCTCTAGTATTAGCTATCCCTCCTAGCTTTGTGTCATCAGCAAATTTAATCAGTTCACCCTCCATTCCTTCATCTAAATCATTGATAAAGATGTTGAACAATACAGGGCCCAGGACAGAGCCCTGTGGTACCCCACTTGAGACATTCTTCCAACTGGATGTGCAGCCATTTACGACCACTCTTTGGGTCCGATCACTAAGCCAGTTATGAATCCTCCTAACAGTTGCCTTGTCCATTCCATACTTAGCCATTTTTTCAATAAAGATTGTGTGAGATACTTTGTCAAATGCTTTGCTGAAGTCAAGATATACTATATCTACAGCATTTCCCTGATCCACCCAATCAGTGATTCTGACATGACTTATTAGTTACAAACCCATGCTGACTCTGTTTAATCACTTCATTCTTATCCAGGTACTTGCATACATGTTTAATAATTTGTTCAAAGATCTTTCCTATAGAAGTCAAACTCACTGGCCTATAGTTCCCTGGGTCCACCTTCCCTTTTTTTTTTTTTTTGAAGATATGAACAACATTTGATCTTAAGTCTTATGGGACTTCTCCTGTTCTCCAAGAATTTTCAAAGATTATAGAGAGGGGTTCAAAAATTTCTTCTGCTATCTCCTTCAGAACTCTGGGGTGTAATTCATCTGGACCTGGAGACTTGAATTCATTTAGGTTAGCTAAGTGTTTCCTTACTAACTTTCTGTTTATAGATATCCTGGATTCTTCTATTCCCTTAATAGGACATTGAAGAACTGTTGATATTACATTTCCTTTCTGAGAGAAAACAGATGCAAAATAGAAATTTAAAAGTTTGGCCATCTCAACATCCAGGCTAAAAACATCAGCTCTCATTTGCCCCAGAGGTTAGTATTAGAGAAGCTTCAATATGCCCCCATTACTAACCCCATAGAGATATTGTATAACAGGGGTCCTCAAACTTTTTAAACAGGGGGCTAGATCACGGTTCCTCAGACCATTGGAGGGCTGGAATATAGTTTTAAAAAAAAATTATGAATAAATTCCTGTGCACACTGCACATCTTATTTAGAAGTAATAAAACAAAAATAGGAACAAGTACAATATTAAAAATTAAGTTAAATCAAACTTGCCTTTTTTTTTTTTTTTTTTTTTTTTTTGGGGTTCTTTGAATATCCTACACTTCGAGTCAATTTTTTTTTCCCTTGATATCATTGTTTCCTAGGGATTCAAAATTGCTATTAGTAAAATACCAACATATATTCATCGCTACAAAAACACTAGACCAGCAATAAAATTGCACACAGAGACATAGACTGCAGTGCCCATATTGGTGGAACTCCACTTTTACCTCAGGCTCAGACTGGTGTGGTGCAGGAATCCCCAATAGGCAGCCCATGTCTCCAATAGGACCTGGTGTTAAAAAATAAGTGTCCCCTGCTGCTCTGAAGAGGCGCCCGCTCATCAGTCTTCCTACACAGGCGGCGTGACGTCATCAGGCCGCGTGATGACAATCACGCCGTCTGTGTGCACTGTGCTCTGCTGCATACGGAGGGCTGCATAACTCCTTTCCTCGTCCCACCCGCGATTACAGGGCCTGCCGGCATTGAACTGTAGTGCAGTTCATGAGTTCAATGTCGGCCTGGCGGGGGCCGGATAAAAGTCCTTGGCGGGCCGCATGTGGCCCGCGGGCCGTAGTTTGAGGACCCCTGTTGTATAAAAACACACCCAGAATAGTCATTTAATTGAATGACAAACTCCTTTAATCTTAATTAACCATACTTGCGTCATTGCCCATTTTAAGTGACACCGTTTTCCCTGTGAGAATTAAAATGGCAATATTCCTCACCATTCTGCTGAGCAGATGATCCACTTGTCCCACGACAGGTCTAGCTCTGCTACCTCTAGATGGCAAGTTGCATGATGTGACCGTACAGCCTGACATCCAGCTGAGACTGGGCAGCATCTGCTACTGCTGCTCAGTGACTTGCGTGTCTGTGAGGTCACAGCCTGCTGTCCTTGACTTTTCTGCAGCAAAAACACTGCAAAAAAACATGCCTGCAATTTTTCACCACCCAAAGACGTGCTCTGTCCAAAAGACGCAGCAAAGCACAAAATGCTGGTGACAAGAAACCAAGCTGTATGCATGAGATTTCTGAAACCTCCTACATAGCTGGTACTGTCAAATGCAGCTGACAATTGGCATAAAAAAGTAGCAAAAACGCCCAGTGTGAACCTAGCCTAAAGGAAGACACTTTGCATCACTATCGGGAAGGTAGTACTCCTAGTTAGAAAGCATAGAAGGGGGAGGCCAATCTGGAGCAATGACCCAGGCAGCTGCCATATGACAGGTTTATGATGCAGTAAGCTGCTTCTTACCCTTTAATGTTGCAACCTAAGATCATGTTTGTTTGTTTTTTTTATTCTAAACTGTATATACAAGTGATTTCTACAAAATCATGTTTTTAGGTGACCCACTTAAGTCAAGCGATGTGGCGATCATGTCAAATGGTTACGGAGCCGTCTCTCCCATGCAAACTTTGACGAAAATGGGTGTCACTTCTCCGTTTCATAGTGTAAGGTTCATGGACTTTTTTCTAACTCTCCTGGTGCATGGCGGCTGGAAGAAGCACCAAACTTGTTACCGGGCTCATGCCTCTAAGGTTATGTTCACCTTGTAGTGCTTGGCAGAGAGCACTTTTATCAGGGGAATTGTTAAAATCCCTGAAAGTAGTCTGTATTCTGATGGCAGCCCTGACATGCCCCAACTGAGCCAATGAAATTGGAGACGCTGGACACTCTGTCCTCCATTATGTCATTATTTTTTTTTTCTCTTCGCCGTGACAGCATCCACTGAGAGGGGATCTGCCCCCAGGAACAGGAAACCTACAGAGATAAATGGGGCGGCTCCCTCAGTTTGGTTTCCTGTTCCTGGAAGGAACCCGCAGAGAAGAGTGCCTGGCCTGGTTGCCACCCACTTGCATTATATGAGCAGCAGGGGCCCCAGAGCTGGAAGCGGCAACGGGCTGATCAGAATATGGATTCCCCCCCCCCCAGCTGGTAATGTGGGTGAGGCTGTGGCAAAATGGGCCTGGCTCACCTTAATATGGCATGGAGCCGATACCAGGATTCCTCCTGCAGGGGTGGCACGCATTACAGAGCGCAGCAGCTATGGATGCCCGTTCCCCCACTAACACAGCGAGGCAAGGGGAAGTCTGGGTCCCTGAGCTCACACGGACGCAAGAATGCCAGGAGCGCTTAAGGGGAGAACGACATACCTGACACGTCAGTGTATGTCTGTCCTCCGGTGATGCAGGTGTTTGGGAATTGCCCGGTGGAGGAAGAAGCTGGCGTTCCTGCACTGGGCTGAGCAACCTGGAAGTGCAGGGAGGACTTCCGGGGCACGAGGAGGCGGAGGACCGCAGTATCGCGTCAACACCAATCGTGCATGTGTGCTGGGCATGAAGAGGGGAAAAAAAATGTGTAGGAAAATGAGCGAAACCCAGGAGCTGCATAAAAGCACCGGCCAGAGGCACACCGGTGCGCAGCCATGTCGTCTAACGACCCGGTTTCACTCCAGTTAGTGCAACCAGAGCAATCCTCTCATGACTGTGCCAGGAGAAGTGGCAGGAGTGGCAGCACAAGGAGTGGAAGCTCCAGGAGAAATACTAGTGGATGCCCCAGGCAGAGCGAGTCCACGGAGAAGCAGAAGGAGAAAAAAACCATCCCTCGCCTCAGCCCGAGTCGCAAACCCCGCAGCTGGTACTGTGCTGATGAAATTCACAGGTGAGTGTTTAGTCAAGCCTTGGGCTGATGGCGGCTTTTTTTTTTTTTTCTCGATTCGCACCCCTTAGGCCAAAAGGACCGAGAAGGCCAAAAACAGGGAATGTGCCTTATGCTCCCAACCCCTCCCAGACGGTCACCCTAAGAGGTTATGCCAGCCCTGTATTGAACAAACACTACAGGAGGAATCTTCAGGGGGAAAAAAGAGGATATCCATACAATAATTAGGGAGGAGCTGCGGGCCTTAGGTGGTTCCAGTAGTCTGGGGGGGGCACTCGGTCACCAGGGAGATAGCTTCACCAGAGTCGAGATCACCTTCAGAGATGGGGGAACTGAACTCGGATAGATGGCTCTCAAGAATATCAGATGAGGAGCAAGTTTGCTTTCCCACAGACAGCGTCAGCAATTTGGTGGTCAGTTCAGAATACCATGGGGTTACCCGACACTAAAGAGCCTAATACCCCACAGGAGATAATGTTCGTGGGTATCTCCCAGAGAAAGGTCTGGGCCTTCCCAGTAGTTCCAGCAATTAAAGAGCTGGTGAAAAGGGAGTGGGAGAAACGGGGGCAAAGAACCCTTCTCCCCTTACCATCTAAATGAAAATACCCGTATGACGAGCTAACGTCCTGGTCCAAAGCCCCCAAAGTAGACGTGGCAGTGGCCTCCACTTCTCACCGTTCTTCCCTACCAGTGGAAGACTCGGCTGTTACCCGATCCCTTAGATCGCAAGGCAGATGCCTTCCTCAAGTGGTCTTGGGAGGCATGCATGGCGGCCCTCAAGCCAGCCATATCAGCTAAATGCACAGCAAGGTCCATGATATGGTTAAATGATCTGAAGGAAAACATAAAAAAATGGAGCATCTAGAGACAAGCTCCTCTCCTCTATTCCCTTGATTAGAGGTGGAGCGGCCTTCCTTTCTGACGCCTCAGCCAATTCCCTCCGATTATCTGCTAGAGGGGCAGGACTGGCCAATGCGGGCCTTATGGTTAAAGGGGTGGAGAGGCGATATGCAGACAAAGACCAAGCTCTGCGCTATACCCTGTCAGGGTAAGTACCTGTTCGGCAGAGAACTAGACGAGATCCTGACGAAAGCGGGGGAGAGGAAGAAGGGGTTCCCTAACCTGTACTGTTATGAATGGGTCACCAAGGAGGAAAAAACAAAACAAGCTAAGTCACAGAAAACCAGAGAGGTTGGTAACTATGCAGATTGCAGATCCCTGATCCTAACCACACAACTAGCAGCAGCTGTGGAGCGTTCCTATGATGAACCTAGATGCTTTGGCACAGCCGGAGGACTAAATAAGCCTAAAGCAAGAAAAGAGGAAAACTAACTGCCCCAGAGCAGACCCCAAAGGAATAGATAGCCCCCACACATGTATTGACAGTGAAACAAGATGAAAACACAAACACAGGCAGGAAAATAGGCTGAGCAAACTATGGGGCCCAAACTAACTAGAAAGGGCAGGAAAGGAAAGACACTGTCTGCAATCTGCCAAAAGCCCTACAAAAATGTCCAACACTTCTGATGACAAAATTAACCCTGAAGTCACTAGACTTCTCCCACTATATCAGCACTCTGAAATATTCTGAGACAGAGCAAAAAGAGGCCAGTCTAATAAGGGCCAAAAAGCAAATTGGCAAATGCAGATAAATAAGAGTGGAAATTCAGCACAGCCCCAGCCGGGGCTGGCTGACCACACAAAAAACTGAATAGACCAACAAAATCAAGTCTGAACATTAGCAGAAAAACTTAGCTTGAGCTGACTGGAACAGAGCTGAGAACCAAGACCTGTATAGCCAGAAGGAATCACCAGCACCAGAATAGGCTGTCTTAAATCCAGTGTGAGATTCCTGAGGTCCAATCGTTATCCTCATTGTCAGGTGGCAGATCTCTACTGATTAAATCAGCCTCACTACCTCCTGTTACCACCAGAGGGAGCCTGGAAGGAGAACTCACAACTGCTAGACCAGAAAATGAACTCGCAACACTGTATGTTCCCTTTAACAGGAGAGCCTTCAAGAAGCCTCCATTTGGTAGGAAAGATTTCAAATCCCAGGCCGCTGGGGCAATAAGGACCCCAAGCAGAAAGGTAGCCTATTCGGAAAACGTCCATTCAAATCTGGAGACAGGTTCCGGTAGGGCCAATCCACCGGTAGGTGGCAGACTGTTGCAGTTCAGCCACCAGTGGGGGAAAATTACATCTAACCCCTGGGCCGTTAATATCGTTAAATCAGGCCTAAGATTAGAATTTGTTTGGTACCCGCTGGACTCCTTTGTATTGATTTCTTGGAAGTCCCCAGTGCAGCAAGAGGCTTTGGAAGCGGAGATTACAGCGCTCCTGTCTAAGCATGTTCTGGTAGATGTTCCAAGGCACGAAAGGGGAATTGGATTTTATTCTCCCCTGTTTCTAGTCCTGAAGCCAGATGGCTCCTTTAGGACAATAATTAATTTAGAAAAGCTTAATATGTTTTTAAGGCTGTGCACTTTCAAAATGGAATCAATACGCTCAGCAATAAAACTCTTGTTCCCTAGCTGCTTTATGGCAGTCTTGGACCTAAAGGATGCTTATTACCATCTCCCTATATGCAGCGAGCACCAGAAATTCCTACAGGTAGCAGTCTGGTTAGAAGGCTGGATACAACATCTTCAGCTTACGGCGATGCCGTTCGGACTATCCATGGCGCGCCCCGCGTGTTTACCAAGCTAATGCTAGAGGTGATGTTGCAGGTAAGGCTGAAAGACACGTTAATAGTCCTGTATTTGGATGACCTTATAGTAGGGAATTCTGTTTCTCAATGCAAGAGCAGGATGTATATCTCATCCCTGCAGACGCTAGGCTGGCTAATCAACTGGGGGAAATCCAGATTGAAACCAGTAACCTGTCAGACGTTTCTGGGCCTGCAAATACTCTAAGTCAGAAATGCTTTTTACCAGAAACAAAAGCAAGGGTCATAGTTAGCAAGATATGCATGGCAAGTGACAATCCCACGATGTCCTTGAGAGAGGGTATGTCCTTGTTGGGGTCCTTAATATCATGTATTCCGGCAGTACAGTGGGCCCAATTTCATTCCAGAAAGTTACAATGGGCCGTTTTGCAAGAAGTGGATAGACTGCAGGAGTGGTTGGAAGGGAGAATGTCCCTGTGACCAGAGGTAATCTGTTCCTTAGAATGGTGGTCAAACCCAAACAAACTAGCGGGAGTGGGTTCCTTGGTGGGTTGTCCCCTCTAAAATAGTCACCACGGATGCTAGCCCCTCGAGGTGGGGGGCCCACCTAGGGGAAGATATCATACAGGGCCGATGGTCCGAGATGGAAGCGGTAGGTTCGTCTAATATGAAGGAACTTGCTGCGATATATTATGCTGTGTCCAAATTTCTCCCGCAGGTAAGAGGAACCCACATGAGGGTCCAGTCGGACAATACCGCTGCAGTAGTATACATAAACCGGCAAGGAGGTACGCAATCAGGTCCGCTCATGTCTATCACAGAAAGGATCTTGGGAGATGGCCAAATTACACCTCCACTCCCTGTCTGCACTCCACATCAAAGGAGTGGACAATTCCAGGGCAGCCTTTCTCAGCTGCTAGACGTCACATCAGGGGGAGTGGGTCCTCAGACAGCATATCTTCGAGATGATAGCGGCAAAATGGGGCAGACCAGAAATAGATCTGTTCGCAACAAGGGCCAACAGGCGGGTAGAAAGGTTCGCTTCTCTATACAGAGCAGACGATCCAGACGTGTTCGAAGCCCTCCAAATACCCTGGACGTTCCTGCAGGACAACGCCTTCCCTCCGATGTTGCCAACAGTGGTGAGGAAAATAAGGGGCGAGAGTCATCTTGATTGCCCCGTTTTGGCCCAAGAGGCTGTGGTTCTCATGGCTGAGGGCCATGTCAATATCCGATCCATGGATCCTACCACTACATCGGGATCTTCTCACAGGGTCCCTGTTACCATCCCTGAGTCAAAGCCCTGCACCTAGCGGTATGGAATCTGAGAGGGAGCTATTGAAACTGAGGATTCTCAAATAGTTTAATTGACACCCTTCTACAAAGCAGAAAAGAATCCACAACAAAAATTTACGCTAAAGTATGGAAGATTTTTATTCTTTCACCCAGCAAGGCTTTCCAGCGAAGTACCTATTACGGCTATTCTAGAATCCCTGCAGAAGGGCTGGGAGTTGAGGCTCTCGGCACACTAAAGGTCCATGTATCGGCTCTAGGAGCCTTATATAACCTCAACGTGGCAGGCAACAAATGGGTGGCCAGATTTATTACCGTCTGTCAGAGCGAACCCGGTTCACATTCCTCAGTTGCTAACATGGGACCTTAGCTTGGTCTTAGATGCCTTCACACAGGCCCCATTTGAGCCCATACACTGTGTGTCAATAAAATGCCTTTCATTGAAGACTGCTCTACTGGTAGCTTTAGTTTCAGCAAGAAGAGGAAGTGATCTCCAAGCCCTGTCGGTAAATCCCCTTTTCCTGTCAGTAGTCCAGGACCGGCTTGTGTTAAAGACAGACCCATTGTACCTTCCCAAACAAGCTACTAGGTTTCATAGATCCCAGGAGATCTGCCTACCCTCCTTCTATGACAACCCAACAACACCAGAGATTAAATATCACAGCTTGGACGTGAAGAGGGCAGTGCTAGCCTACCTAGATAGGACCAGTCCCTGGAGGCAGAGTAGGTCTCTTTTTGTCTCCTTCCAGGGTAACAAGAATGGGTTGGGAGTTACAAGAAGCACGCTGTCTAGGTGGATTAGAGATGCAATCTCGATGGCATATTCGGCAAAGGGAGGAGACCCTCCACAGGGCATAAAGGCGCATTCTACTCGAGCCATGTCTTCCTCGTGGGCCGAGAGGGCAAATGTCCCAATTGAACTAATATGTAAGACTGCAACCTGGTCTTCATCTACCTTCTATAGTCACTGTAGACTAGATTTGTCCTCCTGAGGATTTGGCCTTTGGCAGATCTGTACTTGGCACGGTGCGCCCTCCCAGGTGATTGTCTCTGAAAATCTCTGTGGGTGCTGTTGTGGCAAAGAGAAAAAACCAGATTAATTACCGGTAATACTCTTTTGTAGAGTCCATGACAGCACCTGCTCACTTCCCCCCCCTTAATGTATAGATTTACACCCTGGTTTTCCTTGGTGGTGGAGAATGATTAGGGATTAATCTGTAGATAGGTGTAGCAGATGTAGGAATATGTTAGAGATGAATGGCTTATCTGGCATATTGACTAAGACATGTATGGCGGTTCTTCCACTGTTCTCTGTAATCCAAACTGAGGGAGCGAGGGGGGCTGCCCCATTTATCTCTGTAGGTTTCCTGTTTCTGGGGGCAGATCCCTCTCTGTGGGTGCTGTCGTGGACTCTACAAAAGAGTATTACAGTAAGTAATCCTTTTTTTTTTTTTTTTTTTTTTTTTTCCCAGACTGGTGCAAAGAGTTTACTTGTTTGGAAAATAAATATTTCCAGGGTGACCTCTGTCCACAGTGCAGTTGGGGTTTTGGCTAGGATAGTTTGCAGACTCCAAGAAACACTCTTATTTGTAAGTATTGTAAAGTCACTTGCAACTTTGATGTTGGGCCATGAAGCAAAAAAAGTTGTAATACTTTTTTTTTTTTTTTTTTTTCCCCCTTCCCTGGACTTGTGACATGTTGCTGTGTAACCCAAAGCTGTCCACACTAGGAAATTTGGATTGCTAAAAGGACAGAGTTAATCACTTGTGTTGTCATGAAAAGATGCACGTGACAATAGAAAATTGTGCAAGGGTGCATTTATGCTGCATAACTGGGAACAAGCCCTTCTAGGGACACTTGTAGTAATTGTGCGGTGTAAACAGGCTGTCTATCATTAGCTAAATGCTCATATGACCGGTGGAATGAGCTCTAGTCATTGTTCTCGGCAGCTCATTGTCTGGTGTAACCTGGGCCTGTGCTACCCAGAAAAATGGCAGCCTATGCACAGAACGATGCATATAACTAATCGTGTGCATACTATCTGGTCTGCCTGTCTAAAGCTATTACACAACAAATTCTGTGTATTTCTATCGGTAATTTACTGCAACAGATCACATAATGTAAATGGGGTGAAGTTTGTCAGTAACATAATCTAGTTTATTTTTCTTCCTCCTTATCTGGTGCTGAAACTTTCATGCTGAATTGCAAATCTTCATCCAATCCTTGGAAGTCCAGATCTGGTATTTTTCTATGTAGTGGTGTTGCTCAGGATGGCTACCTTCAGACTGACCGTGAGCGGTCCTGAAAATTGCAGTCTGAATCCCCAAATGTATGTCTACGGGTGGGGGCCTTTGTGCTACATCTGTACAATCTTGTCAGGTCAGCTGGTCATTGTCCTTTGACTCTTGTCAGTTCACCATTGATAAACTAGAAGTTCTAGTGTCTGAGACTTCACCAAATTTCTTACAGGAAGAACTAAGGATCTCCTAGAATGGGCTGTACTAGTCCAGTCTTATCCTTGAGGCGTTGTGCCAGGAGTCTGGCAGATTCTTGTACCACCTATGCTGATATAACTTCATGGTTATGGAGGCCTCAGGTCAGACAGGTCTTCTCACTCCCAGATGTGATGTGCACTGTTGTATTGTCTGTCCTTGCATATCACTAGGGCTGTATTTGTAGTAGCTATTTAACTTGCATAGCATGTAAAGACTGAACATGCAATCTGGGAAGGTACCTGTGGGAATAGAAATGTATACCCTTCATTCACCACAAGGAGATAGCCCTGAAGTTCTCACCTATCCTGACATGACTAATAATAATTAGTGCCATTTATTCTATGGCGCTTTACATGTGAAAAGGGAAAATATAGACAAGTACAATAAACATGTGCAAGACAAGGGGCACACAAGTACAGAAGGAGAGGACCCTGCCCACAAGGGCTCAGTCTACAGGGATGGGTGAGGATACAGTAGGAGAGGGTAGAGCAGGTCGTGCGGTGGTTCATTCAAAACACACAAAAAGACCACATACGACCATAAGTCCCATTAAAAATAACTTTTAATTATATTATCACGATATATATCAAAAATATCTTTAAATATAAAAATATTAAATCAGGTATCAATGTGTATATGTATGTATGTGTGTGTGTATGTGTATATGTGTGTATGTATGTGTGTGTGTATGTATGTATATATATATATATATATATATTATATATACACTGTATATGTATAAAAATAAGGGCAGTACCATCAGGTGAGTAACATCCATATCACATACTAGTGCAAATCATTATATCCAATGAAAATATGTGCAATAGAAGCCTCAATGTACAATAAAGTGCATATAAAAATCCCGAAACGTGCGTTGGGGCAGGGTGTCCTATTCCAGGTGACCAGGAGCAGTTCAAGCAGTATTCACTGTAAGTTAACACTGTCATCTCAGGTTATTTCACTTTAATTTGCACTGCTTTATTTGATATATTCACACACGCCCTTTATAAGGACATTTTCGTTGTCCCCCCTCTTATGTGGATAGATACACTGACACCTAGTGTAAGGTTAAAAACCACAACTACATTGTTTGCACTGTGAAGTTTTGTTAATGCATTTATTGATCTTTTTATATGCACTTTATTATACATTGAGGCTTCTATTGCACATATTTTCATTGGATATAATTATGATTTGCACTAGTATGTTATATGGATGTTACTCACCTGATGGTACTGCCCTTATTTTTAGATGCTGACCTGGAGCACAGGCATCACTGCAAAACTGAAAATAAAGATTAAACAACAAGATGGATTTCATCACCAGGTATCATTGTAATCAGTATTATGGCGCTGACCTGACACGGTCTGTAGGTTACTGTGCACAATCCTGCTGACTGCTTCCCTTAAATCTGTCCTCTGCAGGGTTTCCCATGGGGGTCCTGAGACTTTAGTCTTGCTTTCTCCAGTCACTTTCTATTAACAGCTGCAATCTCTAATCTCTGATTTATTGCCTGAAATACATACTGTTCTTTGCAGAAAGGGGAACTTGACTGTCATTTCTCCTAGTAAAAATGACAATGGGTAAAATATAGATCGGCCTTTATTAAAGTGCAGAAGTAAAGCTGATAACATTCCATGTCTTTAGGGACCGGTGTGGAGTTATGGCAATGGCAGTACTTCCATGTTGTATGCATGCACGTATGACATTGGATCTTTACCACTGTACAGAATATGAAGAACAGAAGTCAGCGTGGAGCTCCTTACAGTCCATATAAAGCTCCTCTGATCTGATGTCTCAGAAGCTGCACTCGGATTTGGCAATAAAACTTCTCAATTGTAACAACCTTGAGTGCTAATCCAGGTCCATATATATCCCAAACAGGGTCACCTTGACCTGGTGGAATGGCTGTTTTCTTTGATCCAAATTATGTAAAGTACCTTATGTTTTCATGCAGTATTGATGCTTGCTGCAGGGTACCTGCTCACTTTGTAGAAAAAAACCTAAGATAAAAACAGCCTTCTGCCCACTACCGACAAAGTTAGAAGGAAACCGGACTGGCTGTAGACTGTAATGCGATATATTGAGTGGTCTTGGCCCCTTCCAAATATGCCAACAAAAATTCAGATTGAAAGGCCATCACAACCTGTTCTAGCAATTGTCTGGATCCCCATTATTACATCTTATGTGCAGGATCAGAAGTTGGTAGAACTCTAATTGCACCTGGAGTCTCTGGAAATAGGTTCTCTATAAGCCTAATACCTGAACCGGCCACTAAATTCCTTCCTGGAGTGACCAAATAAAGGTAAAAATGGAAAGTGTGGTAGGTTGGTGGTGATTCTCACTGGTGACAAATTCGCAGCACCTGAAGTCTTGTATGTTTCCTGCACCTAACTGGCCATCAACTACAAACCGCAATGGATCCCTGCAGTCTCCAACATGATGATTTTTTTTTTTTTTGCCTTTAGGTCCAAACTTGAGTAACAAGCCTTTCAGAGCCACATACATTTGGAGTAGCATCATCCACGCTCTTCAGACACAGGTAGAAGTGAAGAAGAGGCGGCACCACCTGAAGTCTCACCCGGACTGCTTTATCGGCTCAGATGCTGTGGATGTTGTATTCTCTCATCTAGTACAGCATAAATATTTTGGGGATGCAGAGATCTCCCGCTCCAAAGTGGTTCGTGTGTGCCAGGCTCTCATGGACTGTAAAGTGTTTGAGTCGGTGCTGACAACTTGTATGTTTGGGAAGGAGAAGAAGCGTTTGGTGTTTGAGGACAGCAGCTGCAGCCTGTACAGGTTTCTCAATGTGCCGAGTCATCCCACAGGAATGATTGAGAAGGGCAATGGGCACTGTACTCCGCAGAGATGCACAGGAAGGTAAGCAATGTTCTGTTCTCCTTTTATACATCGGAGTTGGTCTAAAATTCTTTATTCCCCCCCCCCCCTTCCTTCCTTCCTTATCCCCCCAGTGCCAGCCATGTAGGGTCAATGTTTGCAACTGGGTTGAGTCTTTTTAGGAGCATTGATAATGCCAGGAGTAAATGCAGATGGTCTGCTTTCACACTATTCCATACAATCATATTATGGGTTTGTTGATTTACTTATGTTTTAGCACTTTAAATTTCCATATTTAAAAATCCATTGTTAGAATTAAAGGTGTATTTAGTCAATTAATAAGCTGAGTGCACATTATCCTGTGAATGTCCTACCATGAACCAATGTACACTTCCTAATTAAACGGAAGGGTTACTTCTGCAGAAGTCCATAGCAATGAAGTGGCTGCAATTTGTCTGCAGTAATGTTCAACCTCTGGCAGCTGCTCCAAAGCCAGTCTGTATAGCGGAGAGATGCCTGCCTTAAAACTAACTTTATTCTTTGCTTATATAGGGGTTTTCACTGAATAATCCATATTGCGTGCCAGAAAAAGTACTAGATCACTAGGTAAACTATATGTATGGTCTAGATAGACATTTGATATAAGAGGCCAACAAATTACTATTTATCTGTTATTTGGAACAGACTGCGGAATAACCCTATTAAGACAATGTTGTCTCCCTACTGCAGAGCTTGGGACCCTTAAACCTACACTTATGGTGCTTCCGCTAACAGTTGACTCTCCCTGTTAAGCCCTATTAGGTCATAAAGTGAAACGGGGAGGACAGTGTAAATCCAACAGACAGGCAAATGAAGTACTGTATAATCGGGTTTGGAATAGATCTCAAATATTGGAAATAGTGGGTTCACATAGTAGAAGCAACAAGGCACTCTCTCAAATAATATGAAGTAGGTGCACAAGTAGGATTTCCAGCCCACGTAGTAGTATAAAGGAACTTGGCACTCAAATGGCAAATGGAGTAAATCTTTTGTTTTATTTGCATCCAGACTATGCGTGTTAAACGTTTTCGATCCGATAATGGATCTTCATCAGAACTTCTCCATTTCAGCGGTTACATCGCAAGTTTTCTGGCGTCCTCCACTTCAGCGGTCATACCGCAATCTATTTGGGCCAGAGGAAGCAGCGCCACAAAATAAGTGACTTGGGTTGCTATACCAAACGCATTGCGTCCCCTTATATATACCAAAATATAGGAAAGATGTAATTCACGCACCAGGCATAATTATCGCTCTTCACTTTTTGGTTGGCACCTAGATACCGGAAGTCCACAGGATCACTTGCACCTGAAATTTGTTCTCAAGATACTATTTGGCAAGACTTATACTGCTTGACATAGTTTAACTTTTTTGAAATGTGTATCTCTCCTATGCATTGTAAGATTTGACACTTTCTCTATTATACTGTGATACTCAATAATATAGATTCATTTCTATTTTTGTATATATGTTCTTATAGAGAAGTTCTGATGAAGATCCATTATCAGATCAAAAACGTTTAAGACGCATAGTCTGGATGCCAATAAAACAGATTTACTCCATTTGCCATTTGAGTGCCAATTTCTTTTATTGGAAATAGTGAGGACTGTCACAAGAGTATAGTTTCATCCAATTGCATTTAGAATTGTGAAAATATTTCAAAAGACCCCAGTAGGAGACACCAAGGGGGAACTTCTTGCCCCAATCAATGGGTGCGACAATTGGTCCAAACCAAGGTAAAGATCAAGTTCTCCTCCAGACCTCCACAAATATTGAGTAACCTGTCATCTCATCTTAGTGTCCAGACTACAAAAGTTCTCTCTGCTGGGGTGGTATCCCCAGTACTGAAAACAGTGCAGAACAGGACATTGTTCCCATGTGTTCCTAATTAAAAAAAAAAACAAACAAAAAAAAACAAATGGAACATACAGGATAATAAATTTGAAACCTCTGAATATGCACAAAGTACAGGAGGTTCAAGATGGAATCGTTAAACACCATTCAATTGGTAGGACAAGGCTTTTGTAATGGCAATGTGGCACCCATGAGGGTCCAGTTGCTACAGAGGTACTGCACCTCACCCAGAGGTGTGGTATCCCACAACCAGGTAAGGTGAATGCACCTGACCAGTAGTGTAGCAGAGCACCCTTTATGGCTCCCTGCTTGGAACACTAAGAGTGCTGGTAGGTGGGCAGAGCATAGCTAAGAGCGGGAGCAGGATAGAAAGTGAGATCAGATCCCTCTGAGGGAGGGAAAGCAGTAGGATGTGTCTGCAGCAGATCTACTGCTTAGAGGCTGCTGGATGGATTGGATTACAAGGGAAGCTCCGTAGGAAAGAAGGTTCTTCTGGGACACGGCTGGACAAACTCCCCGTGGGTCCCTTATCCACGCTGACTACAGGTCAGGTGGAGGGAGAAACTACTCGCAAAGGGAATGGCCCCTAGCCTAGATTGCATTCTTCAGGGTGCCACTAGCAAGCCAACAGCTTTGGTTGCTTTATGGACCATCGCCCCTACCACAGTTAGTCCGACTGGAAAGGCGGCTATATAGAGTCCCAAACGGTGAGGCGTTGTCTGAACAGGATTCGCAGCTGCTGGCCCAGAATGATAACTGAAGTGGAAAGGAGTTTAAGCAGCATATTGTTTGGAGACAGCCAGGAAAGGCACACACTGACAGGGAGAGCTGGAAAGGTGCATTTCATCTTATCTGGAAGTTGACTGAGCCCCTCACCTGGAGAACGCAGCACTGAAGCGGGCATCTGTGTGTACAGCAGAACTATGAGTAAAACCCATTGAACTACCCGCCAGTGTGTCCTCCACATCCTTTCTGCGCCACTCGTCCAGCACTGCTACATCTTCCTCTCTACACTACCTCACCATCTACAAACTCATCTCTACTGCCCTGGGACTACAGCTCTACCTGTGGAGAGCTCAACATCATTGCTGCACCACATCTGTCCCAGAGAAGCAACACTGCAGCTCTGGGCAATCTGACCAGAAACCATAGGTGGCATCACGAATCACTACATAAACTTTATCCCCATTCAACTCAGCCCCTTTTGCATGACCTCCTGAGGCCTTGGACCGGGTCACTGCCACTGTGACCTCTCCCATTGAAGTTAATGGGCCTGGCGCCGAGTATCCCACAGCCTCTGGGGTGTGTTAGCAACCATCATGGACCTCTGGGATGCTTACGATCACACTCCACTCACCCAACAAATCAAATATATCTGAGGTTTGCAGTAGCTCAGGGACTGCAAATGCGTCACTATCAATTCAGTGTCCTCCTGTTCGGCATTTCTTCGGCACCACTGGTGTTCACCAAAATAATGGCAGAGGTGATGGCGTCCATCCAGAACAAAAATCTGTATCATGCCTTACCTAAATGACCTGCTGCTCATAGACCAATCAAACTGTTCTCAAATGCCACATAAGAAGTTCTGTTGTCTTACATATTTGAGATGGTTAACAATCAAAAATCACCAGGAGAATCTTCTTGGGAATAATGTTAGGCTCTCAAGACCAGATGTCTCAGCTGCTAAAGGAGAAATAAATCCTGATCAGGTCCAAGATAATAGCCTTACAGGATCGAAGAAAAATATCCCTCAGGTCAGCATTGTCAGCACTAGGGTCCATGACTTCTGGCATTCCAGCGGTAGCTCAGGCCCACACAAGACATTTGTAATGCCACATTCTAACCTCCTGGGATGGTGCCCAAGGGTCCCTCTGCAAAAGTATTCACTTAACAGGCAGTGTAAGGCTATGTGCACACGTTGCAGATTGATCTGCAGATTTTTCCGCGTGGATTTGGTAAAATCAAAAGTCCTGTGGTTTATCTGCGGATTAGCCTGCGGTTTTACATCTCATAAGGATAAGGTGTGAAACCGCTGCGGATTCCACACAACTGACATGCGGCGGATTGTAATCCGCTGCAAAACCGCATGGAAAAATCCGCAGCATGTGCACAGCGGTTTTTGTTTTGCATAGGCTAACATGGTACTGGAAACCGCTGGAGGTCCGCAGGGCCAAATCCGCTGCGGATCCGCAGCAGAATCTGCAATGTGTGCACATAGCCTTAGTCTCCCTCAGTTGGTGTCTCAACCTGAAGAACTTGAGCAGGGGAGTAGCCTGGGATCAGAATCAACGGTCCCCACAGACCAGTGGAAGAGGATGGGGAGTGATGATCTCCCATGCCACATTCCAGGGGGATATGGTCCCAAGATATCAGTCTTTTCTCTTAAAATTTCCAGGAGTTGAAGGAAGTACTAAAAGCTGCAGTGGACTTGGTGAAAAGGGATCCATATAAAAGCATATTCAGGCAATATGACCAGTGGCTCATCTGCAGCACCAAGCGAGCACAAGACTCTAAAGCCTGAAGGAAATTTCAGGCTATGTGCCCACGGTGCGTGTTAAAACGCACACCAAAAACCGGACTCCTTCCCAGAAATCGCGTGGCTTTTTTGCCGCGATTTTTGTGTGCGATATTCAAGCACTTTCCAAGCGATTTGAAGCATCGCTTGGAAAGTGACAGGTTGGTCACACTCGTCAAACAGTGTTTGACAAGTGTGACCAGGTTTTTACTATTGAGGCCGCCTATGCGGCATCAATAGTAAAAGAATGTTAAAATGCTAAAAAAAAATAAAAAAATCGGGGTATATTTACCTTCCGGCGTCCCGCGCTGCATTCCCGGGCCACAGCGTTCCCGGTAATGCCTTGCGAGACCTGTGATGTAGTCTCGCGTTACTATAGCGATCTCGCGAGACCACGTCATCACTGGACCGTGCCGCAAGGCATTACTGGGAACGCTTAGGCCGGGAATGCAGCGCGGGACGTCGGAAGGTAAATATACCCCAATTTTTTTACAGGGGTATGGTGCCCAGGGCCTGGAGGACAGTCTCCTCTCCTCCACACCGTGGGTACCAACCGCACATGAGACGCTTAACTTCCCGCATGGTGGGCATAGCCACATGCAGGAAGTAAGCGATTCTCATGCATTCCTATGGGTGCGGAATCGCGGCAATTCTTTGCGATTCCGCACAAAAGATTGAGCATGCTGCGATTCCACCGCGGAAAAAAGCGCAGCATTAGCACAGCATGTGCGGAATGCCATAGGAATGCATGGGGGGGCGTTCTGTACACTATTTTTAACCGTTTTTGCACCGAAAATCGCGGCAAAAACGCTTAAAAATCGCTACGTGGGCACACAGCCTCAAGCAGGATTTTAGCTTGGGAAGAATGACACATGCTCTTCCTGTCTGCATTCCATCTAAAAGGTCTACCAATGTTCAAGCAGACTTCCTCAGTAAGAAGACTATACACCCAGGAGAATGGAGCCTAGATGGTGGCGTATTTCAGGTGTTAACAGAAAATCGGGTGTCCCAGAAGTGACCTGTTTGCTGTTCATTTAAATACAAAAGCGGTCAAAAACTTTTCTAGACCCAAACACATGCATAGCGGTGGATGCTTTTTCTCACTGCTGGAACTTCAAGTTGGCGTATGCCGTCCCTCAGATTCCTCTCCTAGCAAATATGTTGCAGAAAATCAGGAGGGACAAAACGAGATCGCTGTGGTGTCACAGAATGGGCGATCTCGCTGTGACGGGGCCTTTACAGCTTGCAGCCTGGCTTGTGATTCAATCTTAAAGGCTAGAGGTCTCTTGGATAAGGTGGTAAAGACTTTCATAGAAGCAGGAAACCAGTAACCAAGTTCAGTCTGTAAAAAGATATGGAAAACCTTCATGTCCTGGTGCAGTTCTAACCCACTAACTATTTTACATCTGAATGAAGTGCAAATCCATTTATATTTTTTTTTTTTTTTTTTTTAACAGAGCAGACTGGAGAGAGCTCTGAAGACCAGCACATTGAATGTCCAGGTTCAGCCCTCAGCTCATACTTTGGTCAATATAGCTGACCATCGGCGGATGAGATTTGACTGCAGCATCTTGTCTATGACTTGGAGTTCCTGATTTGGTCCCAGCCTGGGACCTGAATGATTCTCAAAGGCCTCACAATACTTCTGTTTGAGCCTATAGAGATTATAGATATAAATGGTCTTGGAAAGCTGCTTTCCTGGTGGCCATCACAACAGCAAAAAGTGAGTGAACTACAGGTCCTCTAAGAGAATCCTACTTAAGAGACTTAAGGACAGAATTATTTTCCTTCTAGAGCCATCCTTTTTACCAAAGGTAGCATCAGCGTTCCATAGATCTCAAGAAACCATACTGCCTTTGTCAGATCCCATCCAATAGTAAAAGGGAATTTCATACCCTGGACATGTGAAGAACAGTCCTTCACTATTTCAAAGGTCATGACCCTGGAAGAAGTACCAGAATATCTTGATACAACACTTTGGTGGGAAAGAGATTTGAAAAGCACAGTTGCAAATTGGATTAAGAAGGCTATATGTGGAGCTTACGAAAACCAAAAGTTGGTACCTCCAGATAAGTCTACAGCACACTCCACCAGAGCTGTATCAGTCTCATGGCCTGATAGAGGCACTTTCCCTATCGAGCAGAGCTGCCACCTGATCCTTGGTCCATACCTTTTCAAAACATTACAGACTAGATTTAATGTCCAATACTGATTTGGCCTTTGAAGGAAAGTTCTCCAAGCCATTGTCCCTCCCTAAGAATGATTGTTTGGCATTCCTCCTATGGTGCTGTTGTGGAGGATAACTAGAGAAAACAATTAGACTTGCCCATAACTTGACTTCCAGGAACCCTCCATGACAGTAGGGGTAATCTGACCCACTTGTTTCATTTGGGTGATTTCCGTAAATAAATACGGAAGCATTCATACCCATGTAGTCCTTGCATATAAGTCTTATGGGTCTGACAATTGTGGGCAGCACATAGATTCCATCAGTGTGAAGTATTTTTTGCACTAGGAAATCACTGGCAAAGACGTGCAGAGAATCTTTTGTTCTTGTGAGGGAAAAGTCTGAGTCCTAAACCAGTATAGTGACTTGACTTGTTTGCTCTATGGAGTCCATGGCTGATCTGATGGCCTTTCCGATGGCCTTTCCAGGGATTAATGTAGCCTGCTCTACAACGTCTGGCCACTTGACACCCTTTCAGTGGCAGTGAAAATACAGTGGGGGGGGGGGGGGGGGGGGAACCTTCTTTACAAGAACAGCAGTCAGACACTTTTAGTAATTGAGGTTTGTGCAAATGTCAGAAGGAATCTTGGTCCACTCCTCTTTGCAGATCATCTCTAAATCATTAAGATTAAGGCTGTCACTTGGCAACTCAGAGCTTCAACTCCCTTCATAAGTTTTCTATGGGATTAAGGTCAGTCCATGACCTTGATGTGCTTCTTTCTGGGCCACTCATTTGTTGCCTAGGCTGTATATTTTGGGTCATTGTCAAGCTGGAAGACCCAGCCACAACCCATTTTTTTTTTTTTTTTTTTTTTTTTTTTTTTTTTTTATGTCCTGGCAGAGGGAAGGAGGTTGTCACTCAGGCTCCATCCATTCTCCCATTGATGCGGTGTTACTAGTCCTGTGCCCTTAGCAGAGAAACACTCCCAAACATAATGTTTTCACCTCTATGCTTGACAGTGGGGATGGTGTTTTGTGTCACAGGTAGCATTTCTCTTCCTCCAAACACTGCAAGTTTGCGTTAATGCCAAAGAGCTCCATTTTTGTCTCTACTGACTACAGCACCTTCTCCCTATCACTCACAGAATCATCCAGGGGTTTATTGGCAAACTTCAGACGGGCCTGCACATGTGCCTTCTTGAGCAGGGGGACCTTGTGGGCACTGCAGGATTTTAAACCTTTATGGTGTAATGCGTTACCAGTGGTTTTCTTGGTGACTGTGGTCCCAGCTGCCTTGAGATCATTAAATTCTCCCCTGTAGTTTGAGTCTTCTCTCACCTTCCTAATGATCAAGGATGGCCCACGAGGTGAGACTTTGCATGGTGTCCCATATCGATGTCGACTGACATTAGTTTGTATTTCTTACATTTTTCTTAATATTGCACCAACAGTTGTCTCCTTCTCACCCAGCGTTTTACTTATGGTTTTGTAGCCCATTCCAGCTTTGTGCAGGTCCATGATCTTGTCCCTGACATCCTTTATAAAGCTCTTTGGTCTTGCCCATGTTGTAGAGGTTAGAGTCTGACTGATTATTTGAGTCTGTGGACAGGAGTCTTTTATAAAGGTGATTATGTAAGACAGCTGTCTTTAATGCAGGTAATGAGTTGATTAGGGGCATCTAACTGGTCTGTAGGGGCCAGAACTCTTAATGGTTGGTAGGGGAGCAAATATTTCTCAGTGCAAAATGCAAATAATTTTATATAATTTGTACAATAATTTTTCTGGATTTTATTTTTGAGAATCTGTCTCAATGTTAAAAATAACCTACCTTTAAAATTTTAGACTTTTCATGTCTGTCAGTGGGTAAACTTAGAAAATCAGCAAGGGATCAAACCATTATTTCCCCACTGTATGCCTATTGCCTAAACTTTCCCTCTAAATTTGGCAATCAGTTTTTTTTTTTTTTTTTTCCTTATGGACTCAACATGTTCCCCAAAATCAGATAAGCAGATGTACTTAAAAACCTGACACATGATTGGGGCCCTAGTCTAGCTGGAGACGGCACTGGTATCTGCTTCTGACATTTTTGCGATCCAGTCCAGGCAGTTTTACTGGTCTTTTTTTCTGCAGCCCTGAAGTTTGTTGTTCAACTATAGACTAGATAATACTAGGTAGTCTCTATAGTAACCAGCAACATCTTCCAGTCCTGACTATTGTCTGCAGCTTCTATGGTTTGTGAGTGTTTGTCATAATGAAGCCTTGTCTGACTAGTGCTTAATAAACATGGACGACGTCATTGTGTAAATGTTCATGTAAATACCAAGCAATTTGGTATTTACATGAACATGAAAAACTGGCTGCCCAATTGCCCTCTGGGCTTAACTATGTGGATTTTCTACTCTAGGAATGGGTCTAATATTGACATGAAATGAAGGTGCAACTACCACAGATGGCTAAGCATAATCCCCCACTCCAGAGATCCTACACTCGCTGCTCCAGTAGATGTGAATTCTCTAGCAGGTGGTAGATGTTGCAGAACCGTTTACTAGTGAAAACCCATCCATGCTTTCACAAAGTCTTGTAATCTCTTCACCTTATTGGAAAAATTATAATTATTGCAAAAAAGGATAAACCATGGGCTAACAGTTAGGTCATGTGTTCCTGTGGTGCCTCTGGAAAGAGCAACTTATTTGGTCCCATCTTAACTACTGTGTGGCAAGAACTGGCCCAAGGGTTATTTAAAAGGACATGTAAGTGAAAGCTGCCACCCAAGACAGAAGGATCTGTGCTAAAGGCTCACTAATGATGACTTTTAGGCTTTGGGGCTTCCTATCTACATGCCCCACTGCATATCGACCATTAAGAGGATTCTTTGGGGGGGGGGGAATCACAGTAACTGCCTTACTAGGTTGGCAATTATGAGTAGTGCAAATGCAGCATCTTGTTTCATTCATCCCATCCCCAAAAAGTTCTTGTACCACTATTTTAAGGATCTCAAACAAACAAGGAGTAAGTAAAGACATTTGTTTTGGGTTGCCTTTCAATGCAATGTTAGGAAACTAGAGTCCTTTAATGCTGAGAATCCAGGTAAGTCATATGGCACTTTAGTAGATGCCTACATCCTGTACTGGTATACATAATGTGATCTTGCTACGTTTTGTATAGTAACTGGCAGTATATCCCTTGCAGACATGTACAGACCAACTTCCAGGCCTCTCCCCTCCAGTCACAGAACCTAGAAGATCTTTGGGATAACCTCAGTTTGACTCCTGCTGACCCGGAACAGATGAATCTCCCTATAGACCTACCTCCCAAAGGTGAGCCTCAAAGTTCTACAATGTACCACTGCAGTCTGCCAATTCTTTGCAATACAGGAAGGATAACCTGTGGGAAGGTGGGCACCCCTTAGCCACCTTCCAAATTGCTTACCAAAGTTAAAATTCCCCTATAGTGCAACATTACGCAGTATATTGTTCAAAAGCCATAGTCTGGGCATGTAATGTACAGACATGTCTATTCCTTGTAGCTTTTCTTGCTAAAGAGGAGTAAACCAATGGTGAGTGTCCCCTTATGACAAATTGTTCTTGAGTGTTTTTTTTTTTTTTTTATCCTCATACTCCTTTTGACTACTTGCCCAATCATAGTTATTGGTTCATCTGAACATTAGGTACTTGAGAATTGCATCAAATTGTCAGCCTGTGTCAGAGTAACCAAGCTCCTCTGACTGAGCCAATCAGTAAGCCATCATTTACAACTTCAATCCCCTTCATGGACTCTGATCAGAGTGCTGCTCAACAGTTAATGGTGTGCTCATCTTAATAAAGAATTTAAAGATCCTTGAATATTTGCCCCGAAGGGAAATCTGGTGCCAGCCTGGTAACAAAAGTCTATTGAAGGACAGTTTACAGCATTGTTCGCATCTCGTTGTCACATTCATTATAAAGTATGACAACCTCAGAAGCCAGTGAATGGGTTTCTTATATTGTAATCTCCATTTTCATTTACTTAAGAATGGCTTTTGGCTTAAAATTGTAAAAGGAAATCCATGTAACAATGGTGTTAATTGTCAACAAACTGTAAATGGACACTGGATCCTCACTATCTGTTCTGTTCTAAAAATCTATAAATATTCTGGATTAGCTGTTCTTTCATGTGGTTTGTCCATTCCAATGCTGCTATGGAATAGGAGATTAGGAAGTACTAGAATTAAAGGTCCATTTACATGGAACGTCTGGTACAATACGGTTGCGGATTGGTTAGCTTTTATCAATTTGGCAGTCATTTGCTTGCTCTTATCTTGCCGTGCAAATGTCCCTTAAAGGTTGGAACTTTTTTGTGATGAGATCTTATCTAGAACCTTGCTTGTTGGCCTCATCAGAGTTGATCTTTCATTACATCATGCAACACCTCTAATGTGGCTTTCACATTTACTGTAGATGATTTGGTACAGATTTTTATCATGTAGTTGTCATTTAAATATAGGCTGAGGAGGAATTCTAGTGCCACCTGTGGAAATGGCAATCTGAAGTGAAGATCTGCCCTTTAGGTCTTATTTTAAGGCCCTTTAATCAGAAAATCCACTTGCAGACATGGGTTGTGATGTTAGCCCATCAGTATAAAGTAGTTTTGGTTTGGTGAGGTCTTTGAAAGGAAGCACAAGACAAAGTTTTTTTTTATGGTGAGTGCCAAGGCAGAATACAGAAATTTTGAAGTAATGTAATGCTCTTCTGTAGAATTAAATGTGATGGCTGTAGTCCTCGTCCTCTTTATAAAGTGATTATTTAAATTCCCAGAGAACTGCAAGTTTTTTTGCCAACTTGGTGCTCTCCAAAAGTAAAAACATTGCCCCTTTTAAACTGGGTCAAGTAAAGGCACAGGTTGCGGTCTCCTTTTGAAAGGGAGGAAGCTCCCACACACTTGATACTCAGTTTAGACACTGTTCATGAATAAAGCCAGATGGTACAACTCATATCCTGAGTCCTGTTGGAAGATGCATGGAACCCTTGAGGTTATGGTGAACTGCTTTTCTAATTCTACCCCTTTCTTTAGTTCTCTGTGAGGTCTGGCAGGAACAGACAATTCGTCGGCTGCTTCAGCTGGTAGATCTCCCAGTGTTGGATTCACTTTTGGAAAATGCCCCTGCAGCAGAGAGACCAGAGCCATCGAAGATTGAGCATCTGCTCATAACCAGTCAGTACCTGGACCGGGAGATTCTCAAAGCATTCAGTAACTCTCAGTAAGTGACAATGTGAACATCTGTAATCCTATAGAATACTGCTATAACTATTCGTTTACTAATACAAACTAATCTTGTTGTAGGGCAGATGAATGGGTTTCTGCTGCTGTGGATTGCTTGGAGTTCCTCCCTGATCAAATAGTGGTGGAACTGAGCAGAAATCTTCCGGAGCATCAGGACAAGGATGGAGCATGGAAACTACTGCTCTTTGAGACCTTAAGCAAGTACTACAGCCAGAACCGGGTACCCTTGGTTACTAACCCATTCTTCGACATTCACACAGGCATTGCTGAGCTCTTGGGTGAGGTTTTATTCTTTACTTGTCTAATACCATGCAACCTGTTCTGGTTGGACAGTAAGGGTTCCCCTTTGCTGACAACTCCTGGCATAACTGTTGAAGTTTAGTAAGGCTGGACTGGACCGCAGGCCTCTAAAAGGGTGGCCAGCATGACAGGGTTGAGGGGACCTATAGGGAACTGTATGGGAATAGGGTGGCACAGATGGGGTTAGTGGATGTGAAGGACTTTAGGGCGGGGGTCAGAGCTGAGTGGTGTAGGTGGGGGGGGGGGGGGGGATAGGTGGTGCCAGAGCAGGGTACTATAAATAAGGGGATCATCTTACAAGGGGCAACCATTTTATGTGCCCCTACTTCAGCACAAAAGCTCCCACCCACCCGTCCCCGTTAATAATGACGAGGAGGTTTTTAAATCGAGCATGGAAATACAGTTGAGGAGAGTATGAGGTTTTCCTTTTAGTGTATAAGCTAGGGTGTGTTTACTTTTCTGTATTTTTGTCTGTTACGGCAGCTTGGTGTGGAAGGAAGGTCCTCGAAGTTGGTGATATCAGTAAATGGTGGCTTGGAGGGAGGGGGGATCTCAATAGGTCCTGGACTCCCTTCCTTGATAAACATTATAAATGTTTAATTTGTTATGTTAATAATAAAAGGCTGCTGTGGTCAATTTATCCAAAAAGGAGTCAGCTTGTTAATCTGCATCGGGGATTGGTAATCGGGGGGGTAAATTGGTTGGTTAGCCCTGGTGGTGAGCAGGGAATCCCATAAGTATCACATACCCAATTGTCATGCTAGGGTGACAGCCCCTACCATACACCATACATATTACACATTATACATGTTAACAAGAAGGGGGTGACAAGCTATTGCCAGACACTTATTTCTCCATTGTAGACTCAGTGGTTCTGGCTGTGACTCCCAATAAGCCTAATCTCTGTCCCAAAGTAAAATCGTAACCGAGCCTCACATAATCATGTCTTGTGTAAAAGAGGTTCTGTCCACCGTGGCCTGGGTGAATATGCTACTTCTGCACCCCCTTAGCCACAGTTAGTGTACCAATGGGTTCACATTGCTTCCCTTTATCTTGAGACCAGTGGGAAGTGTTCGTCCTGCACTGTCAGAACAGTGATACAATAAAAAATATAGTGCCTGGGCTCTGGTCGGGCACCTCGAAGCACTGTTGGGGAGATCACTGTTTAGTCTTCAGTCACTTTAATGAAGTTACCTTTAAATATTTTGTTACATGGCTAAAGATCTGTAATTGTCATTTAAGGTATGTAGGGAGCTGATGTAAGGAATGACTTCAGGTGAATCACTAGTAATCATGCAATATGTGAGCAAGTATTTTTGGTGTAACAACTTTTAATGCTTGTTTATACCATTCACCTGATGGAAAACACCGGTTTGTTTAAATGATCTAGGGCAGAAGAGACTAAAAGCGCAGCTCCCAGGAACATGGTACTGACTAGTTGCCCATAGTCTGCTGCTTAGACCACCAGTGTATAAAAGTTCACCTTAAGGTCCTGCGTTAGTAACTCAAGAAGTCTGAGTGTCACTGCATGGCAGGGTCGTTAATTCTTTCTTCATGTGACAAATCTGAGACTTGTTTTTGTGGATTCCTTTAATGTTCTGTAGGAGTGAGCTTCCAGGTATCGAACATCCCACAACGGTTGTTTTGGTTCACCAGCATTGCTGACACACCATGTGGCCTTTGCTACCATATACATCTATGAGCAGCATATTCGTCAGGGCTGCAAAATGCTTGGTCTGTAGATAACCAGTTTTGAAATGGCCTATTTTGCCCTCATCCTGAGTACATTTTTTGGGGGGATTTTAAGACCTCTAAACTTGTGGGTTTTTTTTTTTTTTCTCTAGCAGCTTCAGCCCCTCACCCTTTTCCCACACTGCCCTTATAAAGGGCCTGTCACACTAAGATATCGCTAGCAATATCGCTATAACTAGTGACGTTATAGCGATATTGCTAGCGATATCTGTGTCTGATACTTACCAGCGACCCGCTCCCCCGCTGGTTATTGCTGATCGCGCGAGAACGTTCAGGACTGTTTCTCGTCGTCTGCTTCCTGTGGCGCTTCCTGCTGTGAAGACGAGCGACGCGTGGAGCCGGGCGGGAGGACGCAGGATCGCCTGGTGTGACAGGTAAGTAGCGAACCCCGTCCCCAGCGATGTCGCTAGTGAGATCTTCCTGTGTGGCAGCTCACTAGCGACTACTTAGCGATGTACCAGCGATCCTGACCGCGTCATATCGCTGGTCGGGATCGCTGGTACATCGCTAAGTGTGACAGTACCTTAACACTGTCTATTACTGATTTCCACTGTGATTGGGTCAGGAGGTGGATTCACTGATATCTCTGCTTCACGGTTGTGTAGAGTGATAGAGAAGGCAAACATATCCCTGTTCATCTCCACTGTGGTGGAGTCTGGCTGTGTCTGACAGCTGTACAATCACCTGCAAACTTCTTGCTTTGCATTGACCTTTTAAAATGTCTGTGCAGAGTATAGTGTGAGCTGCAGGAACTTTTAGTCTCTGGGAGGTCCACAAGCGGTTAAAAACCTAAACTGGACATCTACATTTTCCAGAATAAACTATATAATTTTCCCAAATAGGTATCATAAATTCATAAAGAACTCCATTATTCAACTAGCACAAAAACCTTAATAAACACATCATGATTATGTCATATTGAGCTACAATTACGGTACATCCACATACACGAAATAATCATGATGTGTTGTATAACATTGGTAAACTAATTTTTTTTTTTTTTTTTTTTGTGCAATTTAGGTGTAATGTCACCAGAATTAAATGTCTAGCTGGCTCCTAAATTTATATTCCTCAATTTCCTGCTTTGTGTTACTCTGAATTGATACGACTTTAACCCCTTTCTGTCATGTGACGTACTATCCCGTCCATGTGCCCTGGGACTTAATTTCCAGGGACGGGAAAGTACGTCACAGCGATCAGCGGCGCCCAAGCGGTGAGCGCCGCTGATCGTGGCCGTGTCAGCTGATTATCACAGCTGACACCCGGCACAGTGTCAGGGGCGGTCACGGACCGCCCTACACATTAACCCCTTGCACACCGCGATCAAACACTATCGCAGTGTACCGGGAGTTAAAAGGAAGCATCAGCAGGGAGGGGGCTCCCTCTGTGCTTTCCTGAGCCCCCCACAGCAGCGCAATGTGCAGCGCTGCTGCGGGGTGCTCCATCCCTGCAGGTCCCAGAATCCAAGATGGTGACGGGGTCCTTCGGGGGCCTGCAGAGAGCTGGCTTCCTCATGCCTGCAAAACGCAGGCAAGGAGGAAGCCTTGTGCAGTGCCTGTGACAGATCGCTGATCTGTGATGTTGACAGATCAGCAATCTGTCACAGGACAGTGATGTCCCACCTGGGACATTGTAATAAAGTTAAGTGTAAAAATTTAAAAAAATCGCTAAATAAAAAATTCCCTTTATAAATTCATTTTTTGGAAATAAAAAAACAATAACTACACATTTGATATCACCGCGTCCGTAACAACCCGCCCTATAAAACTGTCCCATTAATTAACCCTTTAAAAAATGAAGCAAAAATAACGATTTATGATCATACCGCCGAACAAAAAGTGCAATAACGCGCGATCAAAAAGACGCATATAAGTATGCACGGTACTGCTGAAAACATTATCTTGTCCCGCAAAAAACGAACCGCCACACGGCAT
Organism: Dendrobates tinctorius; assembly: GCF_039654945.1. Lineage (NCBI taxonomy): Eukaryota > Metazoa > Chordata > Amphibia > Anura > Dendrobatidae > Dendrobates > Dendrobates tinctorius. The sequence continues at coordinate 19,953,140 of NW_027361716.1, forward strand.
CATCAGCGAAAAAACACCAAGGTTACTTACCGGTAGCCTGTTTTTCCAGAGCCCTTGACTGCACCTGAGGGGATCCGCCCAGTCAGGACAGGAACACTACTGAAGATAAAAGGGCGGTACCTCTCCCTCTCTTCAGTTGGTTTACAGAGCATGAGAGGCCCCCCGGGTTAGTACACATGGTAAAACTATCACCACATATCTAACTAAAAAAAACAAAAAAAAAAACACCCAAACTATAGTGCACACTAAAAGGAGTGGAAAAAAAAAAGCGGGGGGAATATACAGGTGCCATCATGGTCTCCGGAAAAACCGGCTACCGGTAAGTAACCTTGGTGTTTTCCCGTCTCCCATGACTGCACACATGAGAGACTTTTGTAGAATAAGACACCTTAGGGAGGGACCACCGCTTGCAGCACCTTTCTACCAAAGGTTAGGTCAGTAGAGGAAGACAGATCAAGTCAGTAGTGTTAAAAAAAAAAAAAATAAAAAAAAAAAAAAAAAAAAAAAAAAAGTGGAAGGTGAGGACCAAGTAGCGGCTTTACAAACTTGTTCAATCGATACCTCAGCCTTCTCTGCCCAGGAGGTAGCCATGGCTCTGGTGGAGTGAGCCTTGATGCCTTCTGGAACCGGAGCGCCACTTGCAGAGTAGGATAACATAATGGTCTCCCTGATCCATCTGGCAATGGTACTCTACCCGTGCCCTTTTCTACTACCCTAAAAGGCAACAAAAAGGGACTGATCTTTCCTCCACTGACTAGTTACTGACATATGTTGTACTATGGCTCTTCTTACATTTAATGTATGGAACTTTTGCTCCCCAGGGTTTCTAGGATTATTACAGAAAGATGGCAGGAGATTTCCTGAGTCCTATGAAACTTTTGGACTACCTTGGGGAGATAGGCCAGGTCTGGTCTTAGAACCACTCGGTCATCCAAGATCTGTGTAGATGGAGGACATATAGATAGAGCTTGTAGGTCGCTGACTCTTCGGGCTGATGTTAAGGAAACCAGTAAGACCATTTTAAGTGTAAGTAGCTTTGGTGACAGCTCTAGTAGTGGTTCAAAGGGGTCTTTGGTTAAGGCCTCTAAGACTAGGTTGAGGTCCCAGGGTGGTATCTTTGGGATAATGACCGGCCTTGACCGGCCACAGGACTTTATGAATCGGGACACCTATTGGCTGCTAAGTTGCAGTTATATAGGGCCCCCAAAGCTGAGACTTGAACTTTGAGTGTGTTAGTGGCTAACCCCAGTTGTAGCCCTGACTGTAAGAACTCTAGGATAGGTCCCACTGGTGCTACATCCCCCAAGGGTTCCCCCAGGAAGTCTAGGAACTCTTTCCATGTTCTACTGTAGATTTGGGATGTTATAGGTTTCCTACTTTTCAACAGGGTGGAGACTAACCCTGGAGAGAATCCCTGGCGACTCAGTAGCACCCTCTCAAATTCCAGGCTGCTAGATGGAAGCCCTTCACCTGAGTGGACCACTGGTCCCTGGGAAAGCAGGTCTGGAATCTCCAGTAGTATCCATGGATCTGTCAGACAGGAGCCTCAGAAGGGAGAACCAAGGCCTTCTCGGCCAAAACGGAGCTATAAGAATTATTCTCACTCGATCCTCCCTGATTTTCCTGACCACTACTGGGATCATTGTTATCGGGGGAAATGCATAGGCCAGGATGAACTTCCAGGGTATTTGTAGGGCATCTACTGCGAAGGGGTTTTCATTTGGATTTAGTGAGCAGAACTTCCTGATCTTCCGGTTGTGTGCGGTAGCGAACAGGTCTATTTCTGGTTTGCCCCAGGCCTGAACTATTTGTTGGAAGACTTGGGGGTTTAGGGACCATTCCCCTTGTCTTAGATGCCTGCGACTCAGGAAGTCTGCCTGTATATTTTCTGCCCCTTTTATGTGTAGTGCTGTGATGGATAACAGATGTTGTTCTGCTAGCTGGAAGAGTAGATCCTATATTTGCATGAGGCCCCAAGATCTCGTTCCCCCCCCCCCCCCCCGGTGATTGATGTAGGCTACTACTGCCTGATTGTCCGTCATGACCCGGGTGTGGCGGCCCTGAAGTAAGGGAAGGAAATGTTTCACGGCTTTTTCCACTGCCCATAGTTCTTTTACATTTGAACCGTGATCCCTTTCTAGCAAGGACCAGGTCCCCTGTATTGAGTGGGATCTCAGGTGTGCTCCTCATCCTGTGGCACTCGCGTCTGTTGTAATGAAGTCCTCGACTTGTTTTTGCCATGGGACACCGGCTGTTAGATTCTTTTCTACAGTCCACCAGAGCAGGGAATCTCTTACAGCCACTGAGACGGTTTGCCTTCTAAGTGCCCTTTTAATTGTTTCTGTGCTGACAGAACTTCCCACTGTAGTTGCCTTAAGTGGTACTGCGCCCATGCTACTGCGGGTATGCATGATGTCAGTGAGCCTAAAAGGGACATTGCGTTCCTCAGTGTCATATTTGGCCTTTGTATTGCTGTGCGAGCTAGGCCTCTTATTTTGGTCACTTTGCTCTCTGGTAGGAGGCAGAGCGTTGTTGCTCTGAGTCCAGTATCAACCCTAGGAAGGATTGCTCTTTTACTGGGGTTATTCTTGGGATGTTTACTATCCATCCTAGTCCTACTGGAATTGCTATCACTTCCTTCACTTGATGTGTGCAGTGGGACTCCGACCTCTCTATTATCAGAAAGTCGTCTAGGTATGGGACAATCACTATGTCCCTGGAACGCAGAAAAGACATTACTTCGGCCATCACTTTGGTGAATACTCTGGGGGCTGTAGACAGGCCAAACGGAAGGGCTGCGTATTGGTAGTGTTTCACCTGCCCCTGGACACAGAGCGCTAATCTCAAATATTTTTGATACTCCTGATGAATTGGGATGTGATAGTAGGCATCTTTTAAGTCTAATCACTGCCATGAGGCAATGCTGGAACAGGATCTTTGTGGCTGTGTTGATTGACTCCATTTTGAAGGAGCAATTGTCTACCCACTGAGTCTCCTCAGGTTGACAATAGGTCTCCAAGAGCCGTCTGGTTTTTGTATTAAGAGGGGGGAGTAGAACCCCCTTCCTTCTTGCACTGGGACTTCCTGTAGGACTTGTTTTTTTTCACTAGTCCCAAGACTTCTGTCTCCAGGGCCAGCTGTTGCTCTTGGGCTTTCCTTCTGGGTGTCATTATGAAGGTATGCCTGGGCGGACAGATGAATTTTATTCTTAAGCCGTCCTTGATTATATTTAGGACCCATGTACTGGGGGAGATTTGCCCAGGCGGAAAGTAAGAGAAAGCCTTCCCCCTACCTCTGGCCCAATGTCATTGGGGAGATTTTTTGGAGGAAGTGGAGGGCCCTTTAAACATGTAGCACGATCCTCTTCTTTCTTTAAAGTCCCAGCTTTTTCTATCTCCCAGGGGACGACCCCTGTTAAATCTCCTCCTCCGAAAGGGCTGCTTTTTAGGTTCTCCCGGGATTCGTGGAAAGCTTTTCCTATCCCCCGCATGTTCCAAAATCTCCTAGTTTTTTCCCAAAGAGGAATTGGCCATCGCATGGAATGGAACATAACCTATGCTTTGATGGTAAATCTTCGGGACACCCTTTAAGCCACAGGGCTCGTCTTGCCGCATTTGACAGACTTGCTGCTCTAGCTGTCAATCTTGCGGAGTCTGCAGAGGAATCTGCTAGGAAAGCCGCTGCTCCGTGCACCAGTGTCGAATTAGACAGAATTTCGACCCTAGGAACTCTATCCCTGATCTGGTCTTCTATTTGTTGCAGCCAGACCATGAGGGCACGAGCAGTACAGGTACCAGCTATCGCTGGCTTCAATCCACCTGCTGAAGCTTCCCATATGTGCTTTAGGAAACCGTCTGCTTTTTTATCAAGCGGGTCTTTCAGCACGCAAGAGTCTTCTATAATGGTAGGGATACCTTTTTTGAGGATCTGGCTACGGCCCCATCAATTTTAGGGACTTTTTTCCCAGGTTTCTGAATCTATCTGCTCAAAAGGATACCTCCTTTTTCTTTGTGGAAGGTAAGCCCCCTGACCTCTGTTTTTTTTCCATTCCCTGTCAATTAGTGCTTTTATTTTATCATTTACAGGGAAGGAACGTTTTCGCTTTTCCTCCAGTCCTCCAAACATTACATCCTCTAATGATTTGGGAGCCTTTTCCTCTTTAAGGCCCATTGTAGCCCTAATAGCTTTGACCAGCTTTTCTACGTCCTCTGTTGGAAAACATGGATGGCCGCCTATATCTGTCTGAGGAGGATTCTGAGGACTGAGTAGAGGAAGAGGAGGTGGAGGGGGACAAGGATCTATCCCGCCCCTTCTGCCTTGGTGAGGCCTCTGAATCAGGGCTCCTTCTACGGTTTCTTTTCTTTCTTTTTGAGGGCTGCCTTTAGGGAGCCTTTCACCTCCTGCTGATTTAACGCCTTAAGGCTAGTCACCAAATCAGGGGTCTCCTCCTGTATAGTTTTGTTTACATTCAGCGCAGAGGTCTTTCTGCCACTGATCTGCCAGCGGGTTTTTACATAGGGCGCATTCTCTATTTTTGGTCTTGCTGCTGGCCTTCCTCGACCCCTAGTGATCAAACAGAGAAAATGGAACCCTGTTACCATAAGGGTGACATTCGCGTAGATCACTCACCACCGCTGTCAATCAGGGGTACCGATCTCGGAGGCTCCTCAGATACTCGTTACGATTCTCCTGGATGTCTCAGAGTCATGCCGATTGCGTTTGCTGCTCCCACCACTCGAGCGACTGCTCCTGGTATGCTGGCGGCTCGGCCTGGCATCTGGTGAGAGGTCTTGCTGCTGACGCTGCTGTCATCGCTGCTGCTGACGCTGCTTGTCTTGCCCAACTTCCATCTTGAAGCCTTGGGCATGAGTGCGTCTTCTGTGGTCATCCCCCCTTATGTAAGGGGGATCCACTGCGCACTCCGCCTCCTCCGGTACCCTCCTCCCTGTCTTCAGCACACGGGTCCCTGTCAGGATAGGAAACCCAACTGAAGCGAGGGAGAGATACCGCCCTGTTATCTTCAGTAGGGTTTCCTGTCCAGACTGGGCGGATCCCCGCTCTCATGTGTGCCGTCATGGGAGACAGGATAATAAGTTATAGCTCGCAGAATAAAGCAATGCAAAAATTTTTTTATATAAAATTGTTTTCATTGCATAACATTGCCAAAACGTAAAACCTAAATGAGGTATCGCTGTAACCGTACTGACCCGAAGAATAAAAGGGCTTTATGAATTTTACCGCACGCGGAACGGTGTAAACGCACCCCCCCAAAAGAAATTCATGAAATGCTGATTTTTGTTCATTCTGCGTCCCAAAAATTAGAATAAAAAGCGATCAAAAGATGTCACGTGCCCGAACATGATACCAATAAAAGCGTCAACTCGTCCTGAAAAAATAAGACCTCACATGACTCAGTGGGTCAAAATATGGAAAAATTATAGCTCTCAATGTGGTGATGCAAAAACTATTTTTACAATAAAAAGCGTCTTTTAGCGTGTGACAGCTGCCAAACATAAAAACCGCCATAAACAGTAAATCAAACCCCCCGTTATCGCCCCCTCAGTTTTGGAAAAAAATAAAATAAAAAAATGTATTTCCATTTTCCCATTAGGGTTAGGGGTGTGTTAGGGTTGGAGTTATAATTGGGGGGGGGGGTTTCCACTGTTTGGGCACATCAGGTGCTCTCCAAATGCAACATGGTGTCTGATCTCAATTCCAGCCAATTCTGTGTTGAAAAAGTCAAATGGTGCTCTTTCCCTTCCAAGCTCTGCCATGTGCCCAAACAGTGTTTTACCCCCACATATAGGGTATCAGCGTACTCAGGACAAATTGCAAAACAACTTTTGGGGTCCAATTTCTCCTGTTACCCTTAGGAAAATAAAAAATTGGGCAAAAATATAATTTTTGTGGAAAAATTTTTTATCACGCTCAGGCGTTACTGTGAAGCACTTGGGGGTTCAAAGTGCTCCCCACACATCTAGATAAGTTCCGTGGGGGGTCTAGTTTCCAAAATGGGGTCACTTGTGGGGAGTTTCAATAGTTTAGGTACATCAGGGCCTCTCCAAACGCACATGACACCCACAGACCATTCCATCAAAGTCTGCATTCCAAAACGTCACTACTTCCCTTCTGAGCCCCGACGTGTCCCCATAAAGTAGTTTTTCCCTTCCCCATGACAGCACCGCAGACATGAGATGGTATCCGCCCCCAGGAACAGGAAACCTGTAGCAGAGATAAAAGGGGGCGGTGCCTCTGTTTGGTTTCCAGTTCCTGCAGGTGCCTGTGGCAGGTCTCATACCTCCAGGGGCATCCCCCTCTGAAGTCCAGTCTGGAGGCCGAGGTCCGTATGGGGGGAAGGCAGCTGGGCGCGGTGGTGCGCGCCTGTAATCCCAGCAAGCTGTCGGTGCCGTACTCATTCCCCCCCCTGGACTCTCCGGCGGCCGCTCCTGTCGGGAGGCTGGGCCGGGAGAAGGCGTGTCCATCACGACGCTGGCGCTGACTGAATGGGGGACGTCTTCCAGTCGCACTGGAAGTAACTTCACATGCCGGTGGTAGCCGGTGTGCTGGACACTTCCAGGAGGGAGTTGATCCAGGAGCACGCACACCGCTCCTCCATTATAATGAAACAAGGCGCGGGATGGCGGCCACTGGCCATTCTAGGCTGAGCGTGGACCCCGCAACCGAAGTGCGCACCAGAGGAAGGCCCGGAGGCTACCATAGTACCCGGGTTTGGGTGAGTGCCTTTGTAAGGCAAAAATGTGTGGATAATGATGCCCTGTGTCATGTGAAGTCTAGGCTGAGTGCATTCGTCAGGTGGTACTTGAAGCTGGGCGGGGACCAGAATGGGAGACCAGCTGGAAATCGACAGGTCATGGATAATGCTTAAAAAAAAAAAAAAAAAAAAAGTGCAAGCAATAAAGCATGTGCGTTATGCAGAAAAACCCTCCCTAAAACATACGATAAGTGACTCTGTTGCTCGTGTATTAAGAAACATCCCTGAGATTTCAGTGCCGAAATCTCCATCTGCGCTTGCGCGGCAGCCATTTTCCAGGAAGCAAGCCACTGCGCAGGCATGGATGGAACGGCAGAGCCCCCCACGCAGCATGGGACAGAGCCCGGTGGCGGTGGCAGGCACCGGGGGACCCAGCACGGCAGCAGCAGAACCCGAGGGACCTAGTGGGCGGCAGCACCCAGGGGACAGTGGCTGGCAGCACCATAAGCAATAAGACGCCTGGATTATAAGAAGCACCACCATTTTATTAAACGTTTTTTCCTATTTTTCTCCTCAAAATTTGGGGTGCGTCTTATAATCCGGAGTTTCTTATAAAGCGAAAAATACGGTAAATGTAAATACCCATTTGATGAAGAATTATGGGGAAAAAGCTCCTACACTGGATACTGCTATCACCAGTACTTCCAGAGGGATAGCCCTGCCATTTGAAGACATGGGTGCCTTAAAAGATCCCCTTGAATGGAAGAAAAAGCTGATGCTTTTCTAAAATCTGCTTGTGAGGCGCCAGCATGGTCATTTAAACCTGGGTTACCCACCACTTGCACAGCACATGATATTTTCAAATGGTGAGAGAAACTCTGAAAAAAAAATTAAATATATATAATTTTTTATAATTTTTATATATTCTCTCCAAAGTAAGGCCTGGTAGAAGCCATACCTTCCCTACAGAAAACAGGATTCCTGGCAGATGCCACGGTTGACTCCGTCCAACGTGCTGCCGTGCATGCGCCCTTTAAAATTCGGATCGCAGAGCACTATGTGGGAAAAAAAAAAAATTGGGCCGCAGATTTCCAGTCGAAGGTCAAGCGCCGTGCAGTCCCATGAAAGGGACAATACCTCTTCAGGGAAGGTGTCATGCAAAATTTTGGGGAAAGCATCAAAGAAAAAATAAAATTACCTGCCTCAAACTGGATAACCAAGCTGTTATCAGAAGGTCTGTGCAGCTCCCTGCCGCAATGAATAAAAATTACGCATGTGGCCAAAAAGAACCAGGCCATGCTAGAGAAGGAGGCTCAGCTCCTCATACAAAAGTAAATACTGATAAAAGTACCACACCACCAAATAGGAAAGGGATTCTACAGCACCCTGTTCCTCACGCCAAAGCCGGATAGTCCATTAAGAACAATATTCAACATTAGAGCATTGAACCAATATATCCGTGCGGAGAGCTTCAAAATGGAAACTTTTTAAAATTGGCGAGCACCCTAAGTGGTAAGGTTACTTGACCCGGGGCTGCTACATGGCAGTAATAGATCTAGCCAATGCTTACTACCATGTACCAATATGGGGCGAACATCAGCAATACCTAAGGTTGGTAGTGGAGATTGCTCAGGTCTCCACTCACCTTCAATATCAATGCCTTCCCTTTGGGTTGTCATTGGCCCCTCGCATATTCACAAAGATCATCTCAGAGATGACGTCCTTTGTGAGAAAAGAAAAACATACTGCTAGTAGCCTATTTGTACGATGTCCTCATCGTGGGGAACAACAAGGAAATTGTGGAGAGGCAGTCACAAAAGTATTTGACATATTAACCAGGTTAGGCTGGATGGTAAACCTTAAAATCAGGTTCGTTCGGGTCCAGACACAAGAATTCCTCGGAATTCAATTAGATTCAGTCAAACAACAATGTGTCCTCCCAGACAGGAAGATTTGGATCATTCATCAAAAATGCAACAAATACAACCTGGTCAGGCCATATCGGTAAGAGGGGCAATGTCACTTCTAGGTCCCTTAACAGTGATAAACCCGGCGGTCCAGTGATCGCAAAGCCACACAAGAAAATTACAGTGGCAGATCTTGGCCGAGCAGGGAAAATACCCTTGCAATTTGAATCGGGAGATAATCTTGTCGCCACAAGTTCAGAACTCGTTAAAATGGTGGCTGAGCACTGAAAAACCTAAGCAGGCCAGTACCCTGGTCTGTTCAGAACCCAGTGGTGCTAACCATGGGCACAAGTCCGTTAGGTTGGGGGAGCACAACTAGCAGACCGGATTCTACAGGGCCAATGGGAACCCTTCGATAAAGACAGCATCCTCCAGTTTGAAAGAACTGGCAGCTGTAAAGGGGCATTTCTTCAGGAAAAGAAGAAATCCAAGGCAAACATGTTGCAATTTTATCCGACAATGTATGGCCATAGCCTACATAAACCAACAAGGGGGTACACGGTCAACATTTCTGATGGCAGAAGCCAAAAAAATTATTCATGTGGGCAGAAAACAATCTTCTGTCCCTGACTGGGACACATTTGAAAGGGACAGACAATCTTCTGGCCGACTTCTTAAGCCGGCATGTATTACACCAGGGGGAGTGGTCCCTAAATCTGGAGATATTTGGGAGAGTCTGTGCCGTCTGTGGCACACCAGAAGTGAATCTGTTTGCCACAAGAAGGAATCGGAAAGTAAACAGGTTCTACTCTCTCTAAACCCAAGAGAACACCCAGAAGGGGTGGATGCACTGCTACACCGCTGGGAATTTCGCCTAGCTTATGCATTTCCCCCAATTCTGTTAATTCCAATATTCCTGGAAAAGATTTGAGAAGACAAGGCGCGAGTCATCCTTATTGCGCCCTTCTGACTCAGGCGCATGTCTATCTCTGACCCATGGATCCTCCCAGATATCATGAATCTACTTCATGGCACAGTACTACAGACTCCATCTCACCGCATGGCACTTGAGAGGGGATTCCTTTTAGCAAAGGGATCCTCAGGCCCTTGGTGACCACCCTGCTCGCTAGCAGGAAAAACATAACCTCAATCAAGTACCAAAAAACTTGGGAAAAGATCCTGGAGTTCTCAGGCTGGCAGTTATCCAAAACGAGCCAGGAAGTTCAATTAAGAGGCCCTTTTTTGGAGGGATTCCAGGATTAGAAAGAGGGTTGTCCACGAGCACCCTAAGGCTGTGTTCACACACAGCGTTTTTTTTAGCGGTTTTTACCGCGGTTTTCGCTATAAAACCACTAAAAATAAGCTGCAGTCATTTCTATGCATTTTGCACTTTTTGTGCACATTGATGTGTTTTTTACCACGAAAAAACCGCATCGCGGTAAAAAACGCAGCATGCTCATTAATTTTGCGGATTTTCCCTGTTTTAGGCCTCTTCCACGCGGTTTTAAACCGCTGTGGAAAAAAAACGCATCAAAACCACGCAAAAAACGCAAGCGGAAAAATAGGTGCGGTTTCTGGGAAGGGATTCAGGTTTTTGAGCAGAAAACTTCTGCAACGTGTGCACTTAGCCTAAAAGTGCAAGTATCTGCCCTGGGTGCATTGTTTTGACCAAAAACTTGCCGATTACCCTTGGGTCTGTAGGTTCATTTGAGCCTCCTTCACAACCAGACCCTCAAATTACTGACTAAGGTAGATCCCTGTGATCTAAATTTAGTATTAAATGCCCTAACATCAACTCCTCCTTTTGAGCCTATTACTTCCACTTCGGTAAAGGCATTAACGTTGAAAACTGTACTCCTGGTGCCCTGACTTCAGTTCGACCTAGCTGCAAACTATCTCTGTAAATCCCCCATACGCTACCTTTCTGGATGAGAGTAATCATAACTGACCCAGCCTTCCTCCCGGAGGTCAGTTCCAAAGTTCACAGGGTCCAGGAAATAATTTTGCCCTTGTTTTATGCCAACCCAAAATCCCAGGGAAAGCAAACCTTTCATTGCTCGATGTTAGACATTGCCTACTCCAATATATAGAGGTTGCAAAATTATGGCGATAGTCTTCTGCCCTTTTTTGTCTCCTTCCAGGGGACAAATAAGGTGAAAGGAAAAAGAGGCTTCAAAATCAAACATTGCACGATGGCTACGTATAGCTATTTCACTGTCTTACTCTTCCTCAGGTCAGACTCCCCCACTGGGTGTAACGGCTCAGAGTGAGCCGTGACAAGGGTCACAGCCACATCCTGAGCTGAAAGGGCAAATGCATCTGTAGAACAGATTTGCAAAGCAGCAGTATGGTCTTCACAATCCACTTTTTCCGTCACTATAGGCTAGATCTAGGGCTCTGAATCTTGCCTTTGGGAAAAGGTGTTATCTGCTGTTGTCCTACCCTAGGAGTCTCTGCTATCTTTCATCTCATGTCTGCAGTGCTGTCATGGGGAAGGGAAAAAATAATTACTTACCGGTAATTTGACTTTCAAGAGCCATGACAGCACCGCATTGATTCCCGCCCTATCTTGGTGAGGGTTGTGTGATGCACAAATATATGTATATAGGAGAGAAATATATATATAAATGTATCAAAAGAAGGTGGTAAGAGTGACTAAATCAAATAACAATACATGTCAACTAATAAGGCGGTTACCTTGCATACTCTGAAACAAACTGAGGAGAGAGGTGCCGCCCCCTTTTATCTCTGCTACAGGTTTCCTGTTCCTGGGGGCGGATACCATCTCTCATGTCTGCGGTGCTGTCATGGCTCTGGAAAATCAAATTACCGGTAAGTAATTATCATTTTTCTCCCACATATGAGGTATCAGCGTACTCGGGACAAATTGGATAACAACTTTTGGGGTCCAATTTCTCCTGTAAACCTTGGGAAAATAAAAAAATTGGTGACTAAAAGATCAGGTTTGTGGAAAAAACACGATTTTTTTTTTTATTTTCAAGCCAGGGCGTTATAAACTTCTGTGAAGCACTGGGGGGTTCAAAGTGCTCACCACACATCTAGATAAGTTCCTTGGGTCTAGTTTCCAAAATGGTGTCATTTGTGGGGAGTTTCCACTGTTTTTGTACATCAGGGGTTTTCCAATCGCGACATGGTGTCCGATCTCAATTCCAGCCAAAAAGTCAAATGGCGCTGCTTCCCTTCTGAGCTCTGCCATGCACCCAAATAGTCGTTGACACCCACATATGGGGTATCGGTGTACTCGGGACAAATTGCACAATAACTTTTAGGGTCCTGTTACCCTTGGGGAAAATAAAAATTGGGGGTGAAAAGATCATTTTTGTGGAAAAAATGATTTTTTAATTGTACCGCTGTACGTTATAAACTTCTGTGAAGCCCTTGTTGGTTCAAAGTTCTCACCACATATCTAGATAAGTTCCTTGGGGGGTCTAGTTTCCAAAATGGGGTCACTTGTGGGGGGTTTCCACTGTTTAGGTACATCAGGAGCTCTCCAAACGTGACATGGCGTCCGATCTGAATTCTAGCCAACTTTGCAAAAGGCGCTCCTTCCCTTCTGTGCTCTGCCATGTGCCAAAACAGTGGTTCCCCCTCACATATTAGGTTATCAGTGTACTCAGGACAAACTGCACAATAACTTTTGCAGTCCAACTTCTCCTGTTACCCTTGGTAAAATAAAAAAAATTGAACCTGAAGTGTTTGTTTTTTTTTTTTTTTGTGAAAAAAAGTTAAATGTTCATTTTTTTTTTTTTAAATATTCAAAAAATTCCTGTGAAGCACCTGAAGGGTTAATAAACTTCTTGAATGTGGTTTTGAGCACCTTAAGGGGTGCAGTTTTTAGAATGGTGTCACTTTTGGGTATTTTCTATCATATAGACCCCTCAAAGTGGCTTCAAATGTGATGTGGTCTGTAAAAATAAAATGGTGTTATAAAAATGAGAAATCGCTGGTCAACTTTTAACCCTTATAACTTCCTAAGGAAAAAAAAAATTTTGGTTCCAAAATTGTGCTGATGTAAAGTAAACATGTGGGAAATGTTAAGTGTTTTGTGTGCCGTATCTCTGTGATTTAAGGGCATAAAAATTCAAAGTTGGAAAATTGCAAAATTTTCACCTAATTTCCGTTTTTGTTTTTTTTTTTCACAAACGCAAGTTATATGAAAATTTTACCACTAACATGAAGTACAATGTCACGAGAAAACAATGTCAGAATCACCAGGATCCATGGAAGCGTTCCAGAGTTATGACCTCATAAAGGGACAGTGGTCAGAATTGTAAAAATTGGCCCGGTCATGAACGTGCAAACCACCCTTGGGGGTGAAGGGGTTAATAATTTTTTTGAGTATAATAAACTTGAATTTTTTATGAATATACTCTGGCCTCTTCCTGTGATTTTTCACATTCAAGTTTTTTTTTGTGCTATTTTTCCAGAATAACTAGTACGCGCTTGTGACAGTTGCAATACATGATCAGGCTTTTTGGCCTTATTGGGTTTTCAGTAATTTACAATACTGTATACACCGTAGTCACTGCTGATGGACTTTGTATAATCATGACCCAACCAAATGTATGAATATGTATTTACGTTCTATTTATATTTGTAGTGAATGGTAAGACTGAACCAGCATTGGAAGCCACACAGTTGTGCTTGAAGCTCTTGGACTCCCAAAGTCGTGAAGAATTTCGCCGCCTCCTATATTTCATGGCAGTTGCTGCAGAACCGTCGGAGTTCAGACTCCATGAAGAGGTAAAGCGGAGTATGAGGAATGCAGAGGATTACAAATGGATACATCGCTGATCAATTTTCAGTGATCTGATTTCTAAGGTGCCCTTACCTCTAGCAGTAGATCTGCCACTGTCTGAATCACAATGCCTTCCCAGCTTAGACTTTTAGGTCCTATCAATCAATGAAACCCACAGCTATCGGGTGTGGCATTTGTGAATATGGCAAACATCTGATGGGAACGCCCCTTCTTTGTGAATGTTTAGCAAGTGAATCAACACTGAATTTTGAACAGTATTCTAGATTAAAGTAAAACTGTTTTCTTAAATCTGATTTTAAAAGGGACCTAAAGGCTGTTAATAGAAAATGTTACCTTCTGGCTGCCACAAGGAGCATATGGCAAATGGTTTTATTCTCATTTAAAGGGGTTGTCCTGTGTGCTACTTGATCAATTCTGGACCTGCAGTGAAACTAAGTTTATATTCTCCACCTTGCTGCAGCGCTGTTCCCAAAGTGACAGGACTCGTGGCGCCTGCAGCTGAGGAGTAGGCACTCGTCAGCTGTTGCCTTTACTACTGTCAGAGCAGGTGTCCACAATCTTTATGTACTACAGTGACTGTCAGCGCTTTGGATTCTGTACTAGACAATGAAATTTGCCTCCAACAGCGGTAATGATGAGCGAACATGCCGTCATAAGGCATTAGCCGCGCTTGCTTGTGGTGCCAAGTGTCTTCGGCGTGTTCGAAAAATGTTCAAGTCCCCATGGCTGCATGTGTCACAGCTTTTAGATAGGCAATCCCTGCATGTGTTGCAGCTAACAGCCATGATTCATGCATCTGCGAGGACTCTATCATATTTTTCAAGCATGCTCGGATAATGCCTTGAGAGCAGGTTCGCTCATTAAACGGCGGTGCTGAAATCACTCAAATGGCACTGCTGGAGGATGGGTGTACACAATGTTTTAATTCAGGTCCTGAGTTGACTTTGCTTTGGGTAGTCTAGTAATGGACAGCCCCTTCAATATCACAGTAGACTCTTCAGCTTGCGCTAGTGGCAGTTGTATGCATCTAAAATGGCATGGGGAGGAAAAACTAAAACTGCACTCAAATGAAATACTATAACAAAATAAATGCTTCAATATTTTACATGGGTAGTAATGTACAAGCCCTGGTAATAGCTGGGATCCCAGCATCACACTTCATCTTTGAAGTCCTTGACCCTATGTAGAACTGGTGTCAGGCAGCCAAATATTGTCCCACCTGTCTTCCGTAATCACCTGTGAGTGGTTTGTGATGACTAATAGACTGCTCTTGCGTTGCTGTATTTCTGGAATGTGGACGAGCTCTGCAGTGACAGGTCGTGTAGCACGTTGCATAGCACGCTTGCTTGGTCACTCAAATATGCAAGTAATGCATTTTCCAAATGTTGTCCCTGGGGGCGGTTATGTTGCCATTCATAACAAATCATGTGCTTTTACTTGAATTTTAGAGCGATAACAGAATGACTGTGAAAAGGAAGTTTTCTAAAGCTGTCGTAGATAACAAAAATCTATCCAAAGGGAAGTGTGATCTTCTGGTGCTCTTTCTCTTGGATCATCATAAAGATGTATTTAAGGTATGTAGAGAGATTTGTGTTGGGTGAATAAAATGGATTGTCACTTTTCCTTATCTTAGTCTTTTGATAGGCTACCTGGTCCGTAAGGAACAACTCTGGGTCAAATTGTAGGGGTCTATCCTTTTATTTCCCCATGTATAACCTCATGGTGTAGTCATCCCTAGCAGTCTGTAGGTCATGGGTCTTAATACATCAGCCAAAACAGTTTCCTATGTTAAAGCGAACCTGTCAGCAGGATTTGTAAAGAAAACTACAATTGTCATGTTGGCATTGTTATACTGATTAAAATGATAACTGGGTGATATCCATCTTATGGTTGTTTAATCTTTGCAGTTTCAGTTAGGAGATGCTCCTGCTTTGGGGCGGACTGTGGGCGAGGCTTTCTCGGGCTGCCTCATTGTTACCTAAATGACATTTTACTGAAGCTTGAGTGACCTGCCTCCTATTTTAAATATTGCAGATAACAATGTGGCCTTTGGGGGCATTGCCACCAGCAAAATGTTACTGGCGCATGCGCAGTAGCATCTATAGCTGACAGATGGATGCTGCAGCGCATGTGCCACCACCATTCTGCTGGAGCAAAAAAGTTGGCACAAGTGACATGCGCAGTAGCATCTATTGGCAAACTATGCTCTCCAACTGTACAAGCACTGCAATATGAGCATTGACTCTTATTTGCTGGAGATCTAGAACTTGAGAGATCTTACCCCCATAGGAGTTGCACTGAAGTCAATAGAAAGGGCTGCTAAGACTTTGCGCTTTGTAATTCTCTTCTACTTGTTTTTCTATAGAAGCGTTTGAATGTTTCTAGTAAGGAGCTCATCGTTGTGATGGCTACAGCATTCTCTCCTTCTCCCTAGATTCCTGGGTCCTTGCACAAGATGGTTAGTGATAAACTTGCAGCCATACAACAAGGAAGTGACCCTGACAAAGACACTGGTAAATTTTATTAAATATATCCAAGCATTTTGGTAATGTTACAAGTTTAAGTGTGCTTTTCTTCATGTTTTCTTAACCCTTTAACAACTGCTGATACACCTTTTCTTGGCAGCAGTTAAGGGTACTTATTCCTCAGCGCTGCGTTTAACAGAGCTGAAAAATAAGGGTTTTGTACACCTAGCATTGGCAATTCTCTAACGTCTCGGCTACTAGGGTTAGCCGAGACCCTCAAACATGATCAGGGCTGGTTTCGAGGGTGTGAGGTAGCGCTGTCATTCAAGTAGGGGATACTCGCTCAGCAGCCACAAAATCAGATCCGGCACAGATTTTCCATAAACTCATAACAGTCCATGCGGTTTATTCAGCAGCATAAACCCATAGAAGCAACATAAAGTTCATATACCAGCATAGCATCCTTGACAGAGTTCAGCTCTGTAATCCCTGTGGTCACACAGGTTAAACATACAAAGGCTTTCTAGCCTCAATTATCTCACGCACGTCAGGGTCACTCATGGTTCCTTTAGCATACTGCAGACATCCATTCCCTCCAGGGAACTCCCAGGCACGTGCAGCCATTAACACAGCGTTCACTTGCTGTCAGAAGGTAGCCCCATCTCACTCAGACGGGACCTTCCACACTGGACCAACCAGGTCCCAGCTTCACCCCCATGTGACCTACCCTGGCCACATTATATGGTCCATAGCCACGCCCACCGGGTCACATGACTGACCTCATCACAGGTCCTTCACACACACATTTTACAATAGCGTTATTAAACACACTCCCTGGGTTTGTAGGTAACTAGTCCCTGACACATTGAACCAGCACCTCAGCAGTATCACTGCTGATTAACACACACATCTCCATCTCAAGGCCACCCACCTTGAGATACATAACTGTCATTCAGTATCTTGCCATTCATCCACTCTCCTGGGACATCCATACAGCACCCCCTAGTGGACAGTGGTCACTACACCACAAGGGGTTCCAATTTTAGGTTGGTGTCACTTTGGGGTATTTTTCTATCATATAGGGCTCTCTGTAACTTTGAATGTGGTGTGGTCCCTAATAAAAAAGTGACTTTTTTCTGTTGTAAAAATTAATTGCTGGTCAACTTTCAACCCTTCTTACAAAAATATTTTAAAAATTGTCCTTATGTAAAGTAGTCACATAGGAAATGTTTCTGAACGATTTTGTGACATTACTGATTTAAAGGCACAAAAATTAAGTTTGAAAATTGCAAAATGATAGATATTTTCAGAATTTCTTTCCATAAACGCAAGTCATATCACAGAAATGTTACCACTATCATGAAATACAATGTCGCCAAAAAACAGTCTCTTAACCAGTGGGATCCGTTGAAGCTTTCTAGCACTATAACCTCATAAAGTGACTGGTCAGAATTGTAAAAATTGGCTTTGTCACTAAGTCTCAAATGAATGTTCCTAGTAATGCTTGTATCTCATCGTGCAGCATGAACAGGGTCTCCAATTACTTGATTTTTTTTCTGGATGGCTTATCAAAAATTCCCTGACAGGCTATTCTCAGACATGTTGGAAAAACATACCGTATTTTTCAGATTATAAGATGTACTCTTTTCCACCAAATTTGGGGATAAAATAGGGGTGTGTCTTCTAATGCGTATATATACCTTGACCGATACTGGTGCTACAGGCTGGGATGAGGGGTGTCCGGCGCTGCTGCAGTGTCTACAGTGCTGCCAAGGCTCTGATGACACTTTGTGAAAGGCCAGAGCTCCTGCCAGTTCCATGGCTTCCTGTGCAGTGGACTCTGGGATAATGGCCGCCGGGGGGGCGGTGCATGTGCAGATGGAGACTTCAGCACCAAGATCTCAATAGATGAGATCTCGGTGCTGAAATCTCCTCTCCCGTCATCTTGGTGCCAAGATCTCAATCTGCGCATGTGCCGCCCCCAGCAGCCATTTTCCCAGAGTCCGCCGCACAGGAAGCCATTGAACTGCCGGGGCTTTGACCTTTCACAAAATGTCGGTAGAGCCCCAGCAGCACCCGAGACACCCACAGCAGCACTGCGGGCAACATCACATGGCACCTCTGCAGCACCGGGCAGCAGCACCAGAAAAAAGCAGTGGCGTTCTGAACATCAGAACACCCACTCATCCCACCCTGTGGAAAACTGTCATCAGAGGGAATTTTATAAAATTGCTTAAATCATTGTTCTTGGCATCATTGGTCTGGTGTAATTGAGACTTTTTCCATTCTACATGACGGCACCACGAGAGGGGATCCGCCCCAATGAGGACAGGAAACCTTCAAGATAAAAAGGGGCGGCTCCTCTCTCCGCATCAGTTGGTTTCCTGTCCTCGATGGGAAACCCTCAAGATGAAAACCTCTTGAAGATTCTGGAAGAAAAAAGGATGCCTTGGTCGGGTGATTACTGGCAGGCACCGGTCTGCTACACCCGTCACCAGGTACCGGTAGTCGCCTCGGGATGCCGACATACCCCATAGAAGTCCACGGAGGCCACCTTTGTGCTCCCTCTCTGCTCCCTCTCTGCTCCCTCTCTGTTGACGTGTGGTGGCCATGCAGCCCGTGAGGCACATCGGTGCACGGGCAGAGGTAAGACTCCTCGGAGGACCCTCTTGGAATCCCTCCTTGTTGAGCCCAGGACGCCGGTCACCATTGGGGCCATAAAGAAGAAGCAGTACCTGCAGGAATCAGTTTTGGCCAGCGGTGTGATCGCTCCCTCCAGGTAAAACCCAGCACAGGTATGGAGGAGGTGGAGGTGACCGGGCGTCTTGGTAGCCAGTGGTGGTGCAGCGTTATCGCCCCCTCCGGGCAGGTAGGGAGGGGGCGGTGGTGCCGGGGGAGGTCAGAGTCATGGTGGCCGGGCGACAGAAGAACGCCGGGGGGCGCGCACCGGAAGTGACACGGGCGCGCACCGGAACTGACGCGCCCGATAGTGGCAGGACAGAGACGCGCACCAGGAACTGGCCGGAAAGGCTCCCCGAGTGTAGAAAGGGAGCGCGCACCTGAGGGAAAGGCTGGCGTGCTCCGGGGTATGCACGGGGAGGAGATCAGCACACACCAGTAGTGGTTACTGGGGGTGCAAACAAGTCGGATGTAGTGCGCAGGTGACCGGCATGTGCAGGATCAACCAGGTGATCAGTTAATTAAAAAAAAAAAAATGGGGTAATGCTGTCAGAAGTGCTGGCAGGGGTCACCAACATTCTAGGTTGAATGTGACTCTTCTCATCTGAAAGCAGCAGCAGCTAACTTGTTAAGATTGAGAGCCTTTTTTGCCAGAGCACTTACAGCCCCGCTAGGAGGTGCAGGAGTGGCGGTCTCGCTCAGATGAGAGGAGCCAGACGCGCCATAACTACAGTGGAAGCCGCTCGGACAGCGTACGGGAGGATCGTCATGGTGTTAACAAGGGGGGTCCACAGTCCCTATGGGAGTCATGTGTACAGACCAGTCAGCCTCCAGATCCGGTACCCGTCCTGTGAAGCGTCCGAGTGGTGAGTGAGCTTCGAGAAAGTCCAGTACAATAATGTCTGTTCTCTTTCTCTCTCTTGTCTCCTCTCTCCCCTCTTCTTACATACATTGGTGGGGTAGAGCATTGGAGGTCCCTGAAAAGGGGGTAAATTAAATTCTAGGAATAAGGAATATTCCTTATGTAAAAAAAAAGAGAAAAGTCCCTTAGGAATAAGGGGTTGTGTCAGACCTGTACTGTTAGAACAGTAGAGGAAGAGACACCCGCTCTGCTGAGAGCTGGAGATCCCTGATTGTAAGAAGTCTACAATCAGGAAGGGCTTTGCAGTCAACAAACATGGATAGCAAAGCAATGGATAGACCAGCCCTTCATTGGTCTCTCAGGAAGACCATAGGAGAGCTCTGTTAAAACTCGCTACTGAGAAAGTAGCTCAGATGGAAAAGATACATTCCTAAAAGAGGATACAGTACGGACAAGCTTATTAAAGCAGTCCAACCTACCATGGGGCTTGTAGATGCGAAAGCCAAGAACTCATGTTCGACAAGCTTGCTATAAGGAAAACGTAGAGCCTTCCCTATTAACTAACAGTTGCAAGGACTCATTAAAAGGGAATGGGAAAAACCAGTGAGGAGGTTCCAGATAATCAAATCCCTGTAAAGGAAGTGCCCTTTGGAGGAAGAGACAGCCTCATCCTGGGATGAGGCTTCAAAATTGACGTAGCGATCTCAAAGGTTGCCAGAAAGTCCTTCCCGCTCCTTAAGGATTTAGGTTCCCTGAAAGAACTTCCAACAGAAAGACAGTTGTCTTAAAACAGCCTTGGGCGGCCACTGGTGTGGTTAGATCCCTTAAGAACCTGGAGGATCAGCTAGAGCAAAGAATCCTCAGGGAGACTATCCTAGAGGCAACACCGGCCATAAGAGCAGCAGCAGTATTCCTAGCTGAGACTTCAGCAGGATTCAGCAAGGCTAGCAGGAAAATTAGCAGCTTTGGCTAATGTGCGACGCCGTTCAGGATGGCTTAAATGCTGGCTGGGGGACACACAGGCAAAGAGTATAAGGATCGAGACAAACGATCCAAAGGTGGGAGAGGCTTTTACTTTAGCATGCCCTCCAAAGACACCAAAAAAAAAAAAACTCCCCAGATAGATTCCTGGAGGACAATCATAATTCTGGAAAGACCTCAATAGGTATCTAATAATCCCGTCTTCCAAGATGGAGACGATAAGGCCAGCAGTAGAACTCCTCCTTCCTCAAATGTGTTATAACAATTCCGAGACCTCAAGAATACTTATCACCAGATCCGGCAGTAAGGCCATATATGTCTCAGAGTGACAGTCCAGATGGGTCTCAGTAGCGTCACTTCCAATACAGGGCCCTGCCCTGTCGAGTAGTGATAGCCCTCAAGTTTTTCACAAGGCTAATCGCAAAAATCACAGCGCACCTCAGAGGGAAAGATACTCTGGTGATACCCTATCGGGACAACGTCTTAATAGGGGGAAGAGATCTTCCTTACCGTCAGGATCAAGTCAGAATAGTGATGAAAACACTATAGATGCTAGGATGGCAGCTGGACCTCAAAAAAAAAAAAAATGGAACCAGCAATGATCTAGAAATTCTTGAGGTTAACAGTGGACTCGGTGGAGCAGGAGTATCACCTCCCAGAGGAAGACGAGGGAAAAAAAAGCAGAAATAGTTCTGAGAAGGACCATGTTGATGTTGGGGTCCCTCACCTCTGACATACCAGCAGTGAAATGGCCTAGTTCCACACAAGGGAACGGTAAGGGTGTGTGATACAGAACAACCGGGAACTTCAGGAACGGTTAGAGCAAAAGCTCACCCTCCTGGACTCTGTACTCCAGTCACTCAGGTGGTGGTTACAGATAGTCCTCCCCGGGAGGAGTACCCTGCGCGCGCGCGCGCGCACACACACACACACACACACACACACACACACACACACACACACACACACACACACACACACACACACACACACACACACACACACACACACACACACACACACACACACACACACTCTCCAAGGTGGTCACAATGGGCGCTAGTCCTTGGGGATGGGGTGCCAACCTAGGCCACCGGCCCTTCTTGGATGAGCGTGACTGCTTCCAAAAGTAAACACATTAGGGCTCCAGGATCCCTGGGCCCAGGAGCAAAGAAATCTATCCTCAAACAATTGAGAACTAACAATCGAAAAAAGTCAAAGGAGTTGTTACCACACTTAAAGAGGGCACCACGTGAGAGTCCTATCAGACAACCAAGCGGTGGTTGCATATGTAAACCACCAGGGAGACACCCGTCCTCAGTCCTTGATGCAGATAGTCACCGGCCCTTTTTAGGCTGAAGGTGACTGCTATTGTCAAAGGGCCTCCACTAAGCAGCTTGAGACCAGATCATGACTCTGGCAGAACACCAGTCCCTCTCATTACCGGCCCTGCATATCCGAAGTATAGACAACCTGAAGGCAGACAGTCTGAGCAGGAACCACTTGAGGCAAGAAGAAGGGTACCTAAAAGAATCCATTTCTCAATGGATAGTGCACATTTGGGAAAACCCAGTATTGATCTCTCCACCTCAAAAAAGCCAACAGGAAGGTTCAGAAATTCTGCGCCCTAAGTCCAGCAGACAGACGATGGACAGTAGACACCTTCAGGATAATGTGGACATCAGGTCTCCTGTACGCCTTCCCTCCAATATGCCTCATACCAGTGGTTTTGAGGAAGATCAGGGAGGTCAGAGCCATAGTGTTCATAATAGCTCCCTTTTTGGCCAAAAAGAGTGATATCAGTAACAGAGGTCTAGGACCTTCCAACACAGCGTCCCTTCAATCACCCTCAGAGATCCAGGCTGCAGTTGACAACCTGAAATTTAGAAGGTCGCTACTAGAGGAAAAGGGATTCTCAGCAGCGTTAATATCCACCTTACTCAGTAGCAGAAAACTAGTGACTACAAAAATTTTTAAGAGGATATGTAAAAAAAAAAAAAAAAAAAAAAAAAAAAAAATTCTTATCTCCTCAGACCCAATACGGGAAGGGAAAGTCCCGATAGGGGCAATACTGGAATTTCTGCAAAAAGGTTTAGGATTGGGGTTAGCTGTCAGTACCCTCAAAGTACACGTCTCGGCCCTGGCAGCCTTATTCAACTGCGACCAGGCAAACAATAGGTGGGTGGCCAGGTTTATCCAGGCCTGTACTAAAGCTGACTCTGTCACATCCTCTACTCCTCCTACTCCTCCTTGGGATCTGAATTTACTCCTGTCATCTCGGACAGAGTCTGTTTGAACCATCAAAACACAACATTAGCTAAGGATTCTAACATTAAACAGCCTTATTAATGGCACGCACGTCGGCCAGTAGGTTGAGCATTCACTCGCATTATCCATAAGACCCTCCCTACACTCAGGCCATAGACGATAGAGTTGTGTTAAAATTAGATCCAGCATACCTTCCCAAGGTGATGTCAAAATATCATAGGGCTCAGGAGATAATCTTATCTATTTTGTCATGATACTAACTACCAGAAGGAGGAGAGGCTTCATTGCCTAGATATGAGGAGATGTCTCCTGCAGTATTTAGAGGTAACGAGTCCTTGGAGAATACAGAGGTCCTTATTTGTCTCATTCCAAGGGGCAAGGAAGAGCCTTAAAAGCCTCTAAACAGACTATAGCTAGATGAGTGAAAAAGGCCATTATGCTAACATATAGCAGTGTAGGCAGGGCTATTCCAGAAGGTATAAAGCCCACTCCACGAGGGCCATGATGACGCCCGGGATGGAGAGAGCAGACGCTCCCATAGACCAAACCTGTGAGGCGGACTCTTGGTCCGCTCCGGCATTATAGGTTAAACCTATTTGCTACCTCTGATCTCACATTTGGGAGAAGAGTGTTACAAGCAGTGATCCCTCCCTAAGAGAATACAAATCTCTAACTCTCTCGTGGTGCCGTCATGTAGAATGGAAAAACACGGGTATTGCATACCTGGTAATGTGTTTTTTCATGAGACATGACGGCACCCTTATATTCCCGCCCTATTGATCACGTCATTAGTTGGGTGCATTATTAGTATTATACACTCCCTTGGTGTCGGAAATTTAGCAGTATTAAAGTTGTATTATTTATGTGTACACTAACCTGCGCAATTCCTCTCGTGCTCTGTAAAACAACTGATGCGGAGAGAGGAGCCGCCCCTTTTTATCTTGAAGGTTTCCTGTCCTCATTGGGGCGGATCCCCTCTCGTGGTGCCATCATGTCTCATGAAAAAACACATTACCAGGTATGTAATACCCGTGTCTTGCTGCCAAGCATGATTGCCCGCCTATGCGCACTGAGAAATCTGTTCAGTGCGCATCTTTGGGAGATCTGCTGGTGTACAGGATGGTAAATGACCACGTAACTATAATTAGTTACCGATTTGGTGCCTTTGGTCAGTTTGTGTAAACTGCCATATGCTTCCTGTCACTTCACGAACAGTTTCCAGCAGGCTGCTTCTCAGAGGCAGGATTGCCAGGACTGACGCAGGATCCACCAATCACAATTGGCCATTCAGTTGATCCTGCTTGCCTCCATCACAATAACATTTGCACTTGCTCATTAGACACTTCACTAGGAAAGATCAGTTTCCTGGGAAATGAAAAATTAAACGAAAACAAAATTCCCAGTAGTCAGTGTGAAAACTGCAAGTTTTGTATATTTTAATATGGATTGCTTACAACTAGTGTGTTCGTTGGGGGGGGGGGTGGTCACATGAAATTGTACTTGCCTATGCAGTTTCTGGTAACCCCATGGGAATGTTTGTGATTGCAGAAAGTCCATGTTTGCTTTATCAGAACCATGATCCAAGCATTATTGCAATTCAAATGTGGTGGGGGGTTTTTCCACCTTCAATAAAATGTAATAAAAATCAGAAATGTTAATTTTTTTTTTTATAAATCTAAGCTCTGCAGCCTTCAAAGGGTCCCTAGTATCCTCAATCTACCGAACAGCAGCAATATGGATTCCACAATTCCAATTAATGAGCGGATTATGATTTGCAGATATCTGGTACTGCGGAGCAAAACGCTTAGTATAGGCCATTGTGGAGACTGGCTCCTGAGGACCCCTACTCAGACATTACTAATGGGCTAGTTAAAACTTTTATAAACCAGGCAACCCCTTTTAAAGTATTGTAGTTGCCCTTTTAAATGAAATCATACAGTTAATACATAGGATAGCTGACTTTATTATACTGTAGTCATGAATCTGTTGGTGATCTTCAATGAGTTGTGCCTCCTTTAACTTCCAGGTTACAGTTTTTGCCAGAGAGTGGATAAAAGCGAGTTTGACCAAGCCACACAGAAAACAACACAGACTGAGCTTTGGACTTTACTTAAAACGATCTATGAGGACACAAAACTCTCCCCCAAAGAGAAGAAACGGCTGTTGGGTCAGTTCTATAAAAGTCATCCAGAGATTTTCATCCAGTTCTTTGGTGATAAAGTGAGCACTGTGTATACGTAAAAAAAAACTAATGTAAGTAATGTAAAGTGTTAATATTGTATATGTTTCTAACAGTTTTTTTGTGTTAATAAAAATGTTTACTTTTCTATTCTCTTGGCGTGCTGTGACTCTTCATTTATTACAAATGATCAATATGGAATTGTTTTCCATTTCGTCCCTCCGGACAGCACCATGGAGGAAGTCCTCCCTTGACCTATAGCGGGACAGGATCACAGAGGTTAAAAGGTCCCTCCCCCTCCAGTGTTTTTGCTGTCCCAAAGGGGACGGTCGTAGGAGAGGTTGCTCCAGGAGGAGTGTAGAAGGTGAACGTTTGACAGGGCCCAGGGGGATCGGATGGCTGGGCCAAACCTTCCCCCTGTCAAGCAGCCCGGGGCTGAAACCCTCCTAGGGGGGTCCCTCAGCCACAGAGACCAGGGTGCGGACGAGGCTCGTGGGTAGAGCCGCTTCCTCCCACAGTGGAGGCTCTCGGCTCTGACGCTGGCCTGCAAGCCACTGTTACTTACGGAAATCAGGTGGAGAAGAAGGCGTCGCTCCTCCGGTGATGACAGAGCAGGTCGGCGTGCGTTCCACTGTAGAACGCGGTTGTGCAGAACGAGACAGGCAACAGGCGAGTTTCCTGGATCTCGTGGGGCACAGGAGAAGAAATCATTGGCAGTAATGCAGCATGCCTGACGGGACGCCGCTTCCCTCCATGGTGGGCACTTGGCGTTACCAGCTCCCCCTGTTTTCTAGCAGGTATGGAGCCAGCACAGGTAAGGTGCACGGTGGAATGCTGTTGATGGCCTAGGCCTCTGGACGGATGCCAGTCTCATGCATTTGTGCCGAAAGCTGCTCAGGTGATGAGGTATTTGTTCACATATATGCAGCTAAGCCTTGGACCTCTAGGCTATAATAAGGCCATATGTCCAGGTTACATCTCATGGTTTGACTTAACTACTCCATCCATAGGAGAACACAGGGGGTTAATGCAGCACAGTGTCTCCATGAAGGCCCTCCAGCTGCAGCTCGGTAATTAGCTCCTTTGGGTGGGGTCAGTCTGACAAATGAGAAGTTCCGTTCAGAGTGGCAGCTCATGGCCCTAGCCGTAGAGACAGAGGGAAAGGAAAAGGAAAATCACACCACTCAACAGGATTGAGAGAAACGGCTGGGTCTACGGATTATATTGAGCCTCTATGCTTCAGATTGTATTATACCGCTTCTATGCTTTATATTGTGGGCCTCTGTGCATCATATTGCATCAGACTGCCTCTATGCCTTACGTTGAGTGTTTCTCTGCACCATATGGCCTCTATGCAATATATTGGGTGCCTCTATGCTTCATATCGCATTAGAGTGCTTCTATGTTTTATATTGAGGGCATCTGTGCGGCATATTGCATCATACTGCCTCTACGCATTACATTGAGTGTCTCTGTGCACCATATTGCTTCTATGCATTATATTGGGTGCCTCTGCTTCATATCGCATTAGAGTGCTTCTATGTTTTATATTGAGGGCCTCTGTGCATCATATTGCATCAGGGTGCCTCTATGCATGGTACTGAGTATCTCTATGCATCAGGTTGTTTCTATGCATTGACTGCCTCTATGCTTCATATTGCATTATAGTGCTTTTATGCTTTATATGGGAGTCTCTGTGCATATCATTTCATCATAGCATCACATTGAGTATCTCTATGCATCATATTGCCTCTATGCGCTATATTGAGTGCCTCTACACTTATTGCATTATAGTGCTTCTATGCTTTATATTGAGTACCTCTATGGATCATATTGCTTCAGGATGCCTCTGCATCGTTTTACATCATAGTGCATCATATTGCATCCATAGTGCCGGGGGCATCAGATGGCATCATAATGCCTCTGTACATATTACATCATAGTGCCTCTATGCATTATATGGAGTGCATCACGTTGCACCAGATTGCATCATAGTACCTCTGTCATAGTGCCTTTGTGCATCATATTGCATCATAATACCTATGCACGTCATATTGCATCATAGTGCCTTTAGGCATTATATTGAGTACATCAGGTTGCACCATATGGCATAGGGCTTCATAGTGCCTCTGCATATTGAACCATAGTACTCCTCAGTAACTCGACATCATATTGCATCAGTGTTTCACAGCAACGCTGCATCATATCGCGTTATAGTGCATCATATTGCCTTTAGGCATCATATTGCTTCATAGGCCTCTGTGCACATTGCAGAATACTGCTTCACAGTGCCCCACATCATATTGCATCATAGGCCTCGGTGTATATTGCATCATACTGCTTCACAATGCCCCTCATCATATTGCTTCATATTGCATCATATTGCAACATAGTACCTTTAAGCATCATATTGCATCAGTGTTTCAGAGTGCCTTCGTGCATCATATTGCATCATAGCGCTTCATAGGTGCCTTTTTGCTTCATATGGCATAGTGCTTCATAGCGTCTCTATACATCATATTGCGTCATAATGCTTCGGTGCATCATAGTGCTTTGGTGCCCCTGTGCTTCAGGGTGTATCATTAGTGTTTTATAGTGCTTCATGGTACTTCGGGCGTTGTGGCTTTTTGCCGCTGGCTGTGGGCCTCTGGCTTAGACCATCTGACTTGGGCCTTGTTGTGTGGCCGCACCCTGTATTGTTGGCCTACCACTTCACGTTTTGTCTCAGGCCCAGAGTCCTTCAGTTTGGACCCAGATCCAACTTTTGTTGCTTCCATTCTTGGCATCCGAGCTTAGCCAAAAAAAAAAAAACCTATGCTTGAATTGGCCTAGAAAAATAGCATTCCTTCCGTCTGGAACAGAACTCTCAAGGAGCTACTGCCTTGAGTGCTAAGGGCAAGTCTTTCATAATTAGGTTTAAAAGGAGACATACATCTTTGGGTTCATCCTACAAATGACATACTACTGTCCTGGGAGCAGTAAATCCCATGAGGTGGAAGGAAAGAATCTTTCCCAGCTCCACATACGGCAATCAGACTAGTTGTCTTGATCAACATCCAGTAGACAGATTTTTGTCACATAAGTCTGTTGTATTATGTTTACCAGGGACTGCATCATTGCCTTTGTAAAAACAAAAGAGAACATTCAGCTCACCCCCGAAATATAATTCCAAGCACAAGAAGGAGCACTGCTTCCTCACTGCTGCACAGCCTCCAAGGCAATAGGGAAAATAGAAGTGGATCCAGCCCACTCACGAGGCTTATTTAAAAATTAAATTGGATGATCCTTAAATTAAAAATGACAAAACAGACATCTCAGATGGCAAAGCAATGACAGGGGGTGGTGTGTAATGAGACCATATGTGTTTCGAGCAACACTGCTCTTGAACACTGTTTTTTTTCAATACCTTGTGGCGAAACAGCAGCACTGCGTCAGGTGGCAGAGGATACCACACACTGTCCTTACAGCAGTCAAGGCTCCGGAGATAAAGAATCTGTAACCTGGACACTTAGAGTTGAGAACCCATAGTCCCATTGTCTCAGTAGGTAATCCCCCTCTGTGATGGGGAGAAAACTACTCTCTAGCTATTGTGTATTGTTACACCCACTATGGCAGTCTGGGTGTATAAATATCAGAGAAAATTTGCCTTTTAGGCTATGCGTGTGTGTGTGTGTGTGTGTGTGTATATATAGATAAGTTGACTTATGTCTGGACGAATGACTCTTATAGAGGCAGTTCGAAATAATCTCTCGTATCACAACCCCACCACCACTTTCATCGATTCCAGAGTCCAGACTCCGTATCTAACATACTGTAGGTAAAACAGGCGTGATCCACGTTTCCCTTTCAGTGCTTCTAATAAGAAGCCCTATGTTGGTAATGGCAGGAGATATTACCTGCCAGATAGCATATTTCCTTAGCTTCAATAATCAACCCTTACTTGGGGGTTTTGACATCAAAGTGTTCGGAATAGACATGATCTCCTGGATGAGTAGTGTATGTGTATCCCAATGCTCTGCCCATTATCCATGTACTAACTGTTATTGGTTTGATCTTCCCGCAGTCCAGGGTCTCTTGCAGGTTTCCTTTTACTTTGGTAAGCTGATCTCTAACCAGGGTTTAACCTTAGCCCAGGAGGACCAAAGAAGGAACAGCCTTTTGTCGTTAACCACATGCAGCGGATTACTGGTCTGTACAGTCTTCATGGTGTTGTGGCTGCGGCTATCGCCATACTTTGCAGGGCAATAAGGTTTTTAAACCTATTCTGTGGCTGCGGTGTTTTTTAAGTATCTATCACAACAACTATAATTCACAGCTGTTCGTTATTGGTATTGGGGTACGGCAGGTGTGTTTCACTCTGTTTCTGCTGCATACCTTTACCACATTCATACTGAAATTGGCCATTATAGACATAGATCACGCGCACTACGGTGTTTATCTTTTTATTTGCGCTTTTCTTTAGACATCTATATTTCTTTGATCTTGCAGATCATATCTATATCTGGCCTGGTTCTTGCCTGGGACTTTGGTCCTTGGGTTTCTGTACCCACCCTGGGATCTTTCCTTTGGTATTCTCCATGGTGCTGTCCGGAGGGACGAAATGGAAAAAGGGAATTGGACCTACTGGTAATTCTGTTTCCAGTAGTCCCTCAGGACAGCACCCTTAATTCCCTCCCTTATGTTTGTATTTAGGCTTGCACAGGATCAATCTTCCGGCGGATCGTTCGTCAGGTCGCCATGGCTCCAGACTAAGATGAAGCTGTTAAATGGTTTCTTATAGATGAATTTGTAAGGGTGCGTTTGGACCATTTCCATCCATCCTCAGTGGTACTTTGAAAAAACACTGGAGGGTGGAGGGGGGAGGGACCTTTTAACCTCTGTGATCCTATCCCGCTATAGGTCAAGGGAGGACTTCCTCCATGGTGCTGTCCTGAGGGACTACTGGAAACAATTACCGGTAGGTCTAATTCCCTTTTTTAACAGGTCTGGGAGTTATCACCTTTATAAACACTACCTCAACACTTGAATACAATATGTATGTAATAATGGGGAAATGTTCCCACAGTATGACTAGTGGGGGGGGGGGGGGGGATACATCATGGTGATCTTGCAGGCACAGGAGCTGTGCACGCTCAACCACTGCCATGAACTCTGCTTTCAGGGAACCTGTCAGGTTTTCCATGTATAAAGTACAGCCCTTTTTCCCAGTATACTGGAATGCTGCATGCATGTCCCAAATTCCCTATGCAAGGCACATAAAACTGGTCTTCTCTGTTCTAGATCTGGTGCCTCATTTCTTACAGTCGTGGTTCTCCTTTCCTGCTTCGTGTGGATGATACGTCAATAATCCATTTTCTCCCATTATGCTACTGTGCAGGTGCATGTCTTTGCTCTGCCAAGGGCAAAGTACTGCAGTGCTGGTGTTCTGGCTTTCCTTACAGGTCACTGTCATTATTTGACCTTTCACTGTACATGTGTACTACAGTGCAAGAGGAGTACTCCTGCACAGGAGCATGGGGGCACTGTGGATGACAGATGTGCCTTCCTCCTTCCCTGCATCATGTGGATGACAATCGCAAGAGATGAGGTGCTTGATGGAGACCAGAGCTGCACCATCTGATTATAATGGCTCTTATCACCCAGGAAGGCACCACTTGAGAATAAGTGTGGTGCCTCTCCACCAGATCAGTTAATTTCCTGTCCTTGGAGAGGGAACCAACAAACTGCTTGTCCAGGGGAATGATCATCTTGGGACATGAAGACTTGCCATGGCCCAGTCACCTGGGTAGTGGTATGGCACTGCTGTGGCTAGAGCAGGTGGGTCATGAAGGCACCATGGATGGCAGTTCCCAGGGGAAATCAGCTGGTGAGTGGACAGTGTCAGCATGGTAAACTGCTTGCCACCGCATTGTCTTGGGCCTGTGCATACGCATGTCTGTGAAGGCTAACCCCAATGAGCATGCCGGTGACTTCAGGAGCAATGGAAGTGATAGATCCACTTCCAGGGTATGCCAGGAGAGGTGCTAAATGCAAATTACAGCACTGTGTTGGTGGGGCATTGACTGCCAGATAAAAACTGCAGTCAGCCCAGCAGAGGAGCGGCTCGGTGACGGCCTGTGAAGACCCTCCTCAGTAGTGGCACCAGGAAGCTGGATTGTGCCAGCAGGCTGGATGAGTCCAAAGGAGGTAATTTGGAAGAGATGATTCCTCAGTCTGGTACCTAAACAGCTCCTGAGTAATAATTTTACCTCTGAATTTTCACCTTGTAATTGGGATTTCTTGTCATTTTCCTTGTTAGGGAAAACCTAGGAAATGTGACAAAAGGCAGGTTCAGGGAAGGTTCACTATGCAAGGTTACCAAATGCAGGGGGTCAACCGCCATTTTAAACTGGATGGGCCTGCCCTAGTCAGATTGCAGCTGATGTGCACTTTGAGGTGGGCCGTGTACCAACCTGGGACTCTAGCTGGGGATCACTTGTTGTGTTGAGAGGTTGGCTTGTATAGAAAAGACTATAGGAGGGGTGAACTTCCTGGAAAAAAAAATCTCCCCATCAAAAGGGAGAGGGTTTCTTGCTCTAAATCTAATAGAGCAAATATTCCCTTGAGGATGATTCCTCACTTTATGGGTCAAGGCTCCTAAAATGGATATGGTCATTTCAAAGGAATCAACATGAACTGTTAGATCTTCCATATTGTCAAAAAGTTAAAAGGCCTCCTTGATGGGGAGGGTGGATAGTCTCTAGAAGAGCTTGGGAGTCCTTTAAAACCATCTATTTTGAAACATGTATAGCCAGTTCCAAGATAATATGGCTGGACTGGTTAAAATGCCGATTATCCCAGTAAGGTGTGAAACAGCTGTAGTCCAGAAGATCTTCTGGTCACTTAAACTCCAGCAGAGGCTGGCAGCAGTCTTGCCTGTTGCTTGGCAGACTGTGCGGTTAACAACTAATTCAGTGGCTCTTTTATAATGTGGCTTGTCAAGCTCTATTGTTATGAGTTCATTTTCCCCTTCACCATTGAGGTCTGATGAACTCCCTCTTCTGGTGAAGGAAGGTAGTGAGGCTGATTACCAAGCACCTAAGCTGGTAGAGGATGACTGGGTGATGGGAATTTCTGACTGGATATAAGGCAGCCGACGCCCTTCTGCCTCGCTGGTGTTTTCTCTGAGGGATTCTAGGAGACCAGTCTGATTCCTGCTCCTCAAAAGCGAAGTTTTCTGCTTGGTCTCTTGCAATTGTTTTGGTTTTATTTTGCCTTGCTTTTATGGATTCTGCCATTCCCTGCTGGGGTGAGCTGAATTCCTTTTTGTCTTTTTGCTCTGTCTTCAGAAAATACCTGAGTACTGACAGGCTTTTTGAAGCCTAGTGTCTTCAGGGCCTTTTTTCCTGTCAGTCTGTTGGCTCTTGTTTTGATAGGGTTTTTGGTGGATTCCAGACAGCAGCTTTTCTATCCTGTCCTATCTAGTTAGCTTGGGCCCCATCATTTGCTCAGTCTATCTTTCTATCTGTGTTAGTGTTTTTTTTTTTTTCTTCACCGTCATTATGTTGGGGGCTGCCTATTGCTTTGGGGTCTGCTCTGGGGCAGTTTAGATTTCCCTTTCTGTCTTTAGGCTACAGTTGTGGCCAAAAGTATTGACACCCCTGCAATTCTGTCAGATAATCCTCAGTTTCTTCCTGAAAATGATTGCAAAGACAAATTATTTATTATCTTCATTTAATTTGTCTTAAATGAAAAAACACAAAAAATTGTCCTAAAGCCAAATTGGATATAATTCCACACCAAACATAAGAGGGTGGACAAAAGTATTGGCACTGTTTGAAAAATCATGTGATGCTTCTCTAATTTGTGTAATTAACAGCACCTGTAACTTACCTGTGGCACCTAACAGGTGTTGGCAATAACTAAATCACACTTGCTCGTTGCCGCCAGAAGCTTGTTCGTGTGTTGGGTGACGCCTGAAGACATTGTGCCGGCCATTGCTGGAACTATAACCCCCACGAGACTGCATGCGGCTGAGGAACATAGGAGTCACGATAAGTTTCATAACAAGACTGTTGTGTTTATATTACAATTTCATTTGTTAAATACCTGTTGTCTCCCTGCGAGGAGTTTTCCATATTGATATAATTAAATTGCATAATTGTTAACCCTTGCTCTGCATTCCCTGCGTTACTGCATCCCGGGACCTGCTTACATTTCCACAATCAGTGATGGTTTGAGGAGCCATGTCATCTGCTGGTGTAAGTCCACTGTGTTTTATCAAGACCAAAATCAGCATAGCCGTCTACCAGGAAATTTTAGAACACTTCATGCTTCTGGGTCACCCTCCCAGGGCCGTGGGGTACCCGGTACCGGGCCGGTGTCAGGGGAGTGTCACAGCAGCGGTGACCCGGTCCTTGGCCCTGGGCGCCCAAGTCAATGGCGGGGATGTGAATGGTGGAATGGAATGGAATAGTTCGTGACACCACCTGTGGTGCTCGGCAAGGGAGATGTTAAGCTGACGCTGCAGACAGATCCTCTGGGACAGATGGTGTGGTGCAGCAGTGATAGTATAGCCCTCCACAGGCAGGGCTGATGTCCCAGGGCAGTGTAGTTGTAGTGGTTGTGGAAAGGTGCAGGCAGTGTAAAAGATGGTACCCAGATGTAGCAGTGCTAAGTGGGTTGGCGCAAGAATGAATAGAGGACACCGAGGCTTGCAGTTCCAAAGCTTTACTCAGTCTGCGGTACACAAGGGTGCCTGCCTCCGGGCCGTGTTCTCCGGGTCAGAGACTCAGCTAACCTCCAGGCCAGATGGAAAGCTCCTCTCCAACACTCAGCCAACATATACCTTTCCTGAACGACTCCTCTATTGCACCTTAAAGTGTGAAGATCTCCAGTACTGTGGTACTCTGGAGTTCCTCCTGTCAGATGTTCCCAAGAACTCTACTCGTATGGCAGACAGCTGTAGCCTGCTTCGGGGACTCCCTTCTCCTGAGTCCGGCTCTCTATCCGTGTTGCTGTTGTGCCCCAAGTCTTAGATGGGAGTAGTGCATTTACAGCCAACTACTCCACCAGTGTCTGCTGCAGAACCATAAGTGTCCATACAACCTCGGGGACCGGGCCCCAGCCTTGCGCTGAGAACCTATAGGCAGGGTTCCTCTTCCAACCCACGTCTCCTCTGTTCTCCTCCTTCGTTCCGTACTGATCCTTCTCTCTCCTATCGAAGCTTAGGTTGCAGTTCTACGTCTTTCTCCTTTCCCTTTCCCGTGCCAGTTGGCTCAGGTCACTGAGGCAGCTGCAGCACTCCTTCCTCCATCCCTTCTTCCAGGGATCCCCACTCCTCCCGAGTGGCTTCCTTCCTCACTGACCTTCTGTCAGACTGAACCCCCAATCCTACACTTTCCCACTTTTATGTATCTAAACTCCACCCACCTCCCAGCACATCCATTGTTCCAAGCAGGGAACCACCGCAGTGAAGGCCTGGCAGAGCATCAAAAAGGAGGAAACACAACGTCTGGTGATGTCGATGAGTTCAAGACTTCAGGCAGTCATTGCCAACAAAGGGTTTTCAACCAAGTACTAGAAATGAACATTTTATTTACAATTCTTTAATCTGTCCAATTACTGTTGGTCCCTTTTAAAAACAGGGTGGCACATGTTAAGGAGCTGAAACTCCTAAACCCTTCATCCAATTTTAATGTGGATACCCTCAAATGAAAGCTGAAATTCTGAACAACTGCATCTGAATTGTTTTGTTTAAAATTCATTGTGGTAATGTCTAGAACCAAAATTAGAAAAATGTTGTCTGTCCAAATATATATGGACTTAACTGTATAGCTCTGAGGTACATAGCTATATGGTAGTATTGGAAATAGTCATAAAGTCAACAATTGGGCACAGAGGAAAATTTTCACGCTCTTGTGGACCCTTCACTCTCTCAATGGGCGTTTCTTCTTTTCCATAATGACACCAATTTTGACACTCCATTCAGGGGCCATCTTTACTGCTTTACACAAGTCCCCCACCCCCCTCTTTTTTTTTTTTTTTTTTTTTTTTTTTTTTTTTTTTTTTTGCAGGACAAACTGATCCTGTTGACTACGCCAGTTTAGGTTTAAATGACCATTTGTGGCTAGGTTTGCTTAGCAGTCCCAAAACAACCTGTTACGGTATTCTTGAGTGTGTGCAATCTTGGGGTCTGCTGTTTACCCCTATTAAGGCCACAAGTAGTTTGATCGTATCAGGACCTTGAGAATGTGACAAATCAAGGAGACCAGGATCCGGTTTAAAAAGATAAAAACTTCTTTTCTGGAATTCTTCAAACAGGTTTTCAACAATTAATAGCAGGCACAATACTTTGTATATTCTGCTTCGTGCAGAGGCTATTCCGTTGAGAGCGTTAAATACGGCATTTCGATGGTATAGGTAGAATTAAAGATTAACAGTACTTCAAGCTTTCTAGGTCTCATCCTATTGTAGAATATTTTTGTCTGCAACTTGCTATCCTTAGATCTTTTGCCGCTGAACACATTTCTCACGTGTGGCCTAACATGTAGACAACAGAATATAACACTTCCTCCTTTATTAGCTTCTCTGTAGCTTCTCTCCAACTCCTAACAAACAGGAACTATTTTCTTATGTGCCCACGTAGCTCCTCCCAAACTGGGCTAGCGCTAGCAGTTAACCCTGTCGCCTCTAACCAGGAAACTGAAGCTCACATAAAATGGCACATAAAACAGCCGGCCCATACTATCATATATCAGAAATCTTCAGAGAGGGTGTTTAGACAACTTGTCCACCTTTACAGGTTTATACAGCTTTGGCTTCACATTGTATGTCTGTAATGAAATCCTTTTTCATAAGTTGGGGTTTATTCACACGTTGTGCCCATGAAGGAGATTGAAGGAAGATGCCCTTTAATGTCACCCCCTTTAAGAAGTCTTAATGTAAATATGTTGATATAATGTATATATGTAATTATACTATGGTACTGCCACATATACTGTATGTGTTACCATGCTGTAAAGAATTGTAATATATTGTGTTGTATAATGTTTTGCATATTTATGTACAGATTAGGGTAAGCTAGTGCATCCTTTGGGGACATTAGAGGAGGGCACTTTTAGTATATAGTTCCATAGACCGGGTGAGTTTAGTTCTGTTGTGGGCCACTAGATGGGGGCATACTAGTGGGTTTTGTCGGTATATCTGGTAGGAAGTTCATAGATGGTTAATTGTAGGTGGAGCTGCTATGGATAAGTGAGTGTAAAAGATAGCATCTGGTTAGAAGGGTGAGCATGCCTGAAGTGTCCACAAGGGCTCTAGGCCCAAGATGACATAGCAGCAACGTATTATTCTTTTGGAAGAAAAGTGCACAGGCACAGTCAGACAGGTGGTGGATGAGACCTAAGCACCCTGGTAGTTACGGGATGTCATAGTAGCAAGGGAAAGAGAATTATGTGGTCCAAGAGTCGTGCAGGGCACAGAATATTCACAATGTGGCAGATCTTAAATAGGGCTGAAGCTTGTAAGTCCGGGGCGAAACGGATGAACGGGATCCCCTATGTCTTGAGGTCCTACAGAAGTGATGCTGCGGTACCACCTAGGGCGCTACTACTCTGTAATGTACATGAGGACAAAGAAAGCAAGAAAGGGAAAGTGCAGGAGGAATGCTGTGTGGACTGTAATGTTACTGATGTGTCCGAGACTATTGAAGAGAAAAGTAAAATTGTTTGGCAACTGAACTGGTATCTGTGTCTGTTCTTTCCACCCTGTGCACAGAAGCTGAGTGTGCAGGAGCTGTGCAACACCGCAGTGGAATTCCTGACGGTGAACAAAAACCCCAAACAGGTACACTGGCAGATGCTGACAATTTTTCTGTGGGAGGAGGCCAGGACACAGTCCCTGGTGTCCTCGGCCACGACTACCATCCTGGCTGAATCCTACACCCACTTTGCATTTTTTGAGGGGGTTGCCATGACTGCGGAAGAGCAGCAATGTTTTTGCCTCAACTGCAGCTGAAAACGCAGTTCAGCTATAACTTGTGAATGCAGGCTAAGGTCACGCAACGTGGCAGTAGCCGTAGGCAAGGTACTAGTGTTTCACACTCAGGCACTCTACATAAAAACGGGTTCTGGCTGGGTGTGTGGACGTTTGCTACAAGGGAGATAAGCCTCTGCATACCCCATGGTGCCGTTGTTTTGGCTAGTCAAGACCAGATGTTACAATTTTAAGTGAGCGAAACCACAGTTCAAAAATAAATGGCTTTCTACTGTAATTTGATGTATATACAGCATTTAATAGGTACATTTCTTCATGGCCATTTTTTTAACAAAGATCAGCTACACATATGCTTCCTTCCTGAGTGAAACCACTCTATCCATCTCAGTTCCTCATCCTGCTATCAGTTCCTGTAGTTCTGCTCTTGCCCCACAGTCACCCACTGCAAAGCGGTTCTGCCAACTCATCAAACTAGACTTTACACTAGCCTTACAGCAGATGGCGATAGTGTGAAGTTAAATGCTGTATTGTGGGGAGGGAAGCTCTCGTTGTTGCTTTTACTTTCACTTTTGAGTGTATTATTCCAGCTGCATGGGCTGTGTGCTTCTGAATTCTTATCTCATGTTTACCCATAAGAAGTAAGTGCTGTTTACTCAAGATAACTTGCTCACTGAAGTTCTCTGATGTATTGGTGGCCATTCTCAAAAGATACACTCTGCAACAGGTTATGGGCCCAGGAGATAGTCACAGAACACAAAATCCTAGAAGATAATTACAAGCAATAAATCCAGACACCAGAGAAGCAGATAAGCTCTGTAAACATAAGGAGATAATACCCAGTGAACAGTGACTGAAAAAAATCCAGATACAGAGGGACAAAGGAATTTATGATCCAGGAACTGGAGGACCGCACACTGGAGCTGAATACAGAGAATCACCACAGACACAGGATATACTGGAACTCTCAAGAAAGAATATCTTCATAAAACAAGTAAGATTATATAAAAATGATGTGCAGCACTGAGCTGAAACTCACAGTAGCTAAGCTGAACAATGAAAATTATCAGTTATGGAAATTCAAAGTAGAGATGTTATCTAAAGATTTATGGGAAGTAATCATTACAGATAGACCTGATGAAGATAATGAGACATGGGATAGAAAGAATAGAGAAGCGAGAGCCACCATTAGCTTATTAGTGGATGATGCTCAATTAATACACATAAGAAATGAAGAAACAGCGAAAGGAATGTGGGACGCATTAAGAAAATTACATGAAAGATCCAGTTTAAATCACAAGTTATTTCTATTAAGAAAGCTTTACATTATGAGATTGAGTGCAAATGACAACATGCAGAAGCACATATTCTCAATGATGGAAGTAATAGCACAGTTAAGGTTTATTGATGAAGACATTAAAGAAAGTCATGTAGCAGCAATATTATTGTGCAGTTCACCAGATTCGTATACAGCCTTGATTAAATGCCCTAGAGACATGACCAGAAAAAGACATCACATTAGAATTTGTGAAACCAGACTCATAGATGAATATCAGAAGAAAAGAACAAACAAATGATTCTTCTACTGAAAAGGACAGTGGAAACGCTCTTAAAGCTACATAATTTAAAAAAACCCTATAATAAAGAGACAAGAGAATGTTTCAGATGTAAGAAAAAAGGTCATTTAAAGAGACTGTACCATATGGAAAGCAGAACAACAAAAATTACAACATAAAGAGCATACACAAAGTGAAAAACATAATTTCTAATTCATGTGAGAATAATTGGAATGGCGCATTTAAAGTAACAGACAAGAAATCATCACTTGGTTGGTTTATTTATTCAGGAGTAACAAGTCATTTGACAAGTGACAAGAATTTCTTCACTGATCTTGATTTAGATAAGAAATAAGCCATTTATCTTGCAGATGGAAGCAAAATAACGGCAGAAGGTATCGGACAAGGTATGCTAAACTGTTCAAACAAGTTCGGATAAGATTCAAAGATACGTGTACAGGATGTGTTGTATGTTCCAAAATTGGAAGGCGTATTGTTATCTGTGAAGCTTTTAACAGCCAATGGACTCACTGTAAAATTCAAAGACAATGAGTGTGCAATTCTAGCAGGAAACAAGGTGATTAGCAAAATGTCAAGTATCAATACCAGAAAGCACCAAAAACAAAAAAAACCCTTTAAAATCTAAATTTTTAATAGAATCATTAAAACCACCCATAAATTGGACAAACCTATATACAACAGGGGGTCAGAGGTCAGTTACTCATATCAACAATTGACATTAGAGACAAATGAATATATACATATACCGGGGCAAAAAATCTATAATGCCCTATCAGGCCCTAAAATGACCCTTCCTGACCGCGGAGGTTGGCACACTAATTGTAGATATGGTGCCCCCGCTCAACGTCGGCGTCCCTAATTACGCCCTAGACCACCCTGCGTATCCAAAAAAGGGACACAAAAAAGAGGATACACACACCTACATTACCAAACAGACAAAAATGAGGAGACAATAGGTCTCAATTAAAAAAGTGCTAGAGTGCTGTAAACCTTATCTCGTAGTGTAAATACAGTCTTCTCTCAAGTCTCAAAAAAAAAAATTTTTGCAGCCTTACTAAGACTTATCTCGTAGTCAAAAAGACAGCAGGCCGCAGTAGACAAAAAATTTAGGCTTAATATCCTATTCCAAAATTTGTAAGGAGAAAACATCTACATAGGGATTAAACTAACATATTCAATAATGCAGCTTCAATGGAACTTATCTCGTAGTAAATGACGAGCTGCAGTAGATAATTCCCCAAGTTTAGTCCCCCATAATCCAAAAAGACTGAGAAAATCAATAGCACAAATAACACAGGTGTACCAAGCTCAGGACGCGTATTTCAAATTACTATATATCTGTTCAATCATGAGGTACACATTTTTCCCTCAGCGTCAATTAATGATCAATCTGCAAAGTGCCATGTGCAATAGAGAAAAAATAATCAATGAACACCTCATATAAATCCGATAAATGCTATCTCCACCAAATAATAGTCTTGCAGATGGAAGCAAAATAACGGCAGAAGGTATCGGACAAGGTATGCTAAACTGTTCAAACAAGTTCGGATAAGATTCAAAGATACTTGTACAGGATGTGTTGTATGTTCCAAAACTGGAAAGCGGATTGTTATCTGTGAAGCTTTTTTTGACAGCCAATGGACTCGTAAAATTCAAAGACAATGAGTGCAATTCTAGCAGGAAACAAGGTGATAACCAATGTCAAGGCAGATGAACAATTATATCATCTTAACAAACAAAAGGAAAAGAGGAAGGTATGTACACATGATCACAAGAACTGTATTCACACGTGGCATAGACGTCTAGGACACAGACACCCTAAGGGAGTGACAGTATAAGGGACTACAAAGAAAAGAATTGACAAAAGATCTAAAGATATCAGATTGCTGAATTACCATAAGATGTGAATGTTGTATAAAATCTAAAGCCACAAGAATGTCTATTCCAAAAGAAAGTGAGATGAAAAGCAAAAGATTGCTTGATTTGGTGCATACTGACGTATGTGGACC
The DNA here is from genome assembly GCF_039654945.1 of Dendrobates tinctorius. Taxonomy (NCBI): domain Eukaryota; kingdom Metazoa; phylum Chordata; class Amphibia; order Anura; family Dendrobatidae; genus Dendrobates; species Dendrobates tinctorius. The sequence continues at coordinate 19,993,532 of NW_027361716.1, forward strand.
CATGCAAGTGACTACATCAGGAGGAAATGGATACATGGTGACTTTCATAGATGACTACTCAAGATGCACAGTTACATACTTAATTAAGAACAAAAGTGAAGTTTTTGATAAAGTTGTAGACTACGTAACAAGGTCGAGTAACAAATTTCAAAGGAAGCCAATTGTCGTCAGAAGTGATAATGGAGGTGAATTTACAGGTCACAAAATAGAAAACTACTTAAGACAAAATGGTATAGAACACCAGAAAACTATTCCATACACACCTGAACAAAATGGAGTAGCAGAAAGGAAAAACAGAACTCTGACAGAAATGTTGAGATGTATGCTGACAGGTTCCAAACAACCAGAGAAATATTGGGGTGAGGCAGCAATGACAGCTACAAATCTACAGAACAGACTTTTTTCCAGAAAACTGAAGAAAACTCCATATGAACTGTGGCAAGGTATGAAACCAAGTGTCAATCATTTAAAAGTTTTTAGATGCAAAGTTTTTATATTCATTCCAACAGAAAAACGTTCCAAACTTCAAAACAGATCCATGGAGGCAATATTTGTTGGATACAGTGAAAATTGCAAGGGATACAGAATCCTAGATCCCAAAACAGACAGTTACGGTGAGTAACAGTATGACATTCATTGAGGATCTAAATGAAGACACTATGATTTCACTGGAAACAAAAAATGAGAAAAACAGCAGTGACATAGCTGAAGAGGTATCTGATGAGAAAGTAGTTGAAATTGATGAACAGAATACTGAAAATGAAGAAATACAACTACAAACATACACGGAACCAAGACGTTCAATGAGAGAAAAAGGAAAACCACCAAAACGTCTCTCATACAAGACAAGCAGAATTAAAATTTATGAACCTAATTCTTTGGAAGACATACCTAAACTCCCAAAAGAAGAAGCTAATAAATGGATAGAAGCAACAGAAACAGAAATTTAAATCCATGCATGACTCAAATACATGGTCTCTGACAGATTTACCAGAAGGAAGAAAAGCCATAGGATGTAAATGGATTTTTAAAGTAAAATACCTAACAAATGGCACACCTGAAAGATACCAAGCAAGACTCGTAGCTAAAGGGTATTCTCAAAAATATGGAGAAGACTATGATGAGACATTTGCTCCAGTTGTCAAACATACTACAATAAGAACTTTACTTACAGTTGCAGCAATGAAACAGATGGAACTGATACATCTGGATGTAAAGACAGCATTTTTGAATGGAGATTTAACAGAAGACATTTACATGGAACAACCTCTGGATTTAAAGATGAAAGAAACCCAAAGTTTGCAAACTACAGAAAAGCATATATGGTTTAAAGCAAGCAGCTAAAGTGTGGAATGACAAAATCACAGAAGTGCTTACAAATGAAAATTTTCAAAGAAGCAAAGCTGATCCATGCTTGTACACAAAAAGGCTAATGAATAGATGGATTTATGTACTCACCTATATAGACAACATTTTGATTTGCTCTGAACAAGAAAGGGATAAAGAAAAGATTCTAAAAATCCTGAAGCGCCGTGGTTCGCCCCCGAGTGATGGCGGCGACAGAGAAGGGGCTCCTGCGCAGGCATGGACGCAGGCTCCGCTCCTCTGTCAATCATGAAGGGAAATGTGAAGTATCATTTCTTGAAGGATTATCCTACTGAAGAAATGACAGCAGACATCTTCACAAAGGCGATGAGTGCTGATAAACACCAGAGACTAATAAAAAGTTGGGTTTGATTGAATAAGTACTTACTGTTGAGAAAGGGTGTTGGCATATGCAACAGTAATGGATTTATTGTTTATGTAAAGGAGGACTTTACACTAGCCTGACAGCAGATGGCGATAGTGTGAAGTTAAATGTTTGCTGTATTGTGGGGAGCGAAGCTCTCTTGTTACTTTTACTTTCGCTTTTGAGTGTATTATTCAGCAGCATGGGCTGTGTGCTTCTGAATTCTTATCTCATGCTTACCCATAAGAAGTAAATGCTGTTTACTTAAGATAACTTGCTCAGTGAAGTTCTCTGATGTATCGGTGGTCATTCTCCAAAGATACTCTAACAAAACCTGAGGTCTGCCACTTCTGCAAGCTCAGCATCTGCAATACTGCAGTGCGCAGGCGCCGGATCTCTCCTGGTACCTGCGCACTGCAGGACTCTGCTCTGCCCTCAACAGGGCAGAGCAGTATACCTGCGCAGGAGCCACGACAGGCAGCAAAGAGGACGTCACCATTAGAAAATGGGAGGCGCCGGACTGGACCGCGACACCCATCGGACCAAAACCGGACCTGGACCGCCCCTGGGTGAGTATAATATAACTTATTTTTCTTATCTTTCAGGTTACATTGGGGACTTATCTACAACATTACAGAATGCTGTAGATAAACCCCTGATGGCGGTTCCGGCAGCTGAAACTCAAAAAAAATGGGGTGACAGATTCCCTTTAAATAAGTTTATATGGCTATTTGTTTGACAGCTTTTTAATATCTGCATAAAGGCACTTTACCATCTTCTGTTTATCATGATCATGGTGTTAGGACTTTTTGCATTGATGCACTATATGGTTTGATACTATCGCAGTGATGTTATGACTACTAATTTTATATTATGGGCAGTGTTATTTAATACTATATATAAGCACTAGGCACTTTGTTGGTTTTTATAACCTTGCTGCTAACATATACATTAGGATATCAAAAATGGTACTATTCTGAACTATCAATCATATATTTTGGCTGTCCATTTTTTTTTTTTCTGGGCCTGTGCTTTTTTTACCCAGCTCTTTTAAGGTTTCCTGTTGCTTATGTTTTGTGATTTTATGATTTATTTAAAGAAAATATTTTACCGTATATACTCGAGTATAAGCCGAACTGAATATAAGCCGACCCCCCCCCCCTAATTTTGCCACAAAAAACTGGGAAAACTTATTGACTTGAGTATAAGCCTAGGGTGGAAAATGCAGCAGCTACTGGTAAATTTAAAAAATAAAAATTGATACCAATAAAAGTAAAATTAATTGAGACATCAGTAGGCTAAATATTTTTGAATATCCATATTGAATCAGGAGCCCCATATAATGCTCCATACAGTTCATGATGGCCCCATAAGATGCTCCATACAAAATACACCCCATATAATGCTGCACAAAGGTTAATAATGGCCCCATAAGGTGCTCCCTAGAATAATATACCCCATATGCTGCTCCATAAAGGTTATGGCCCCATAAGATGCTCCATAGATTATGCCCCCATATGCTGCCCCATAAAATGCTCCATAGAATAGGCCCCATATGCTGCCCCCATAAGATGCTCCATAGATTATGCCCCAATATGCTGCCCCCATAAGATGCTCCATAGATTTTGCTGCTATATGCTGCCCCTATAAGATGCTCCATAGATTATGCCGCTATATGCTGCCCCTATAAGATGCACCATCGATTATTCCCCTATATGCTGCCCCTATAAGATGCTCCATAGATTATGCCGCTATATGCTGCCCCTATAAGATGCACCATCGATTATTCCCCTATATGCTGCCCCTATAAGATGCTCCATAGATTATACCCCTATATGCTGCCCCCATAGCATGCTCCAAAGATTATACCCCTATATGCTGCCCCATAGGATGCTCCATACATTATGCCCCCATATGCTGTCCCCATAAGATGCTCCATAGATTATGCCCCCATGTGCTGCCCCCATAAGATGCTCCATACATTATGCCCCCATGTGCTGCCGCTGCTGCATTTAAAAATAAAAAAAGGACTTGCCTCTCCGTCACTGGGGCCAGGTGCCGCTGCTTGCTGCTGTCTGGCACGTCATCTGTCAGTGACGTTCAGTCTGCAGGGGGCGTGGCACGCACTAACCATGTCACCGTGCCCTCTGCTGTCTGAACGTCACTGACAGATGACGTGCCAGACAGCAGCAAGCAGCGATGGACCCAGACAGGTGAGTATCGCTATACTTACCGGTCCTGGCACGGTCTCTGCAGCCCCCAGCTTCTCCGCAATCTCCCTTCCTGCCTTCAGCGGTCATGTGGTACCGCTCATTACACCTCATGAATATGCGCATAATCATGAGCGTAATGAGCGGTACCACGTGTCCACTGAAGGGAGATCGTGGAGAAGCTAGGGGATGCAGAGACCATGCCAGGACGAGGAAGTATGACCTGACACCCCCGAGCCCCCTCCCCCTCCGACCCCCTGGTGTATATGACTCGAATATAAGCCAAGAGGGGGACTTTCAGCCCCAAAAAATGGGCTGAAAATCTCGGCTTATATTTGAGTATATACGGTAAATAATTTAGCCTATGCCTCTTTATCCCCTTTGTATCTAAATGGGATTCTGTTTATTCTAATTTGTATGAGGTTGGCAATATATTTGTTGGACATTTGTTATGCTTAAATATATTCAAGTGGGAATGTGGGCGACGCTTCCACCTCTTCAAAGTAAGGTAACCATTTTTCTCTCATCTGAGAAAATTGGTCCGATCAAGCTAATCAGAGTGTGATCATAGTGTAATCTGATTTTCTTGGATGTGGAAAGTAAAAAAAAAAAAATTCTCCAGCTTCCTAATACTGTCTGAAAATCAGACTTTTCTCGCTGTATTTTTGCTGCATTTTTTGCTGCGTTTTTCAGGATCCCAAAGTTCAGCTTTGTTTCTACCATACAATCAGGAACAATGCAAGGTATTAGGGGATCAATGCAAGGCGTATGTGAAACCATAAAAGATTTTTAGAAAAAAGGGCAATTTGATCAAATTATCTAAAATGATCTAGAAGATTGATTTCGTCTGGCAAAGTTTACCTAAGGGTCCCGTTACACTTAGTGATGCACCAGGGATCCCGACAACGATATGACCTGGTCAGGATCGCTGGTGCATCACTAAATGGTTGCTATTGAGCTGCCACACAGGCAGATCTCACCAGCGATGCAGAAGCAATAAGCGATCCGTCGGCGGTCGCTGTTACCTGTCACACCGCAGCGATGACTTCCGCTTGCGTCCATGCGTCGCTAGTCGGAGCCAGCGGGACGCCAATGAGGAGAAAATGGCCCAGGACGTTCGAGCACGATCAGCGACGCAACTTGCAAAAAAAACAATGTGTGAACATAGCCTTAGAGAGGGGATGTACAGTAGAACCCAAGATTTAGTGAATAATTCTTACATAATATGTTCATGGCAGCAGTCCGCACCCTGACACTCATGGTATGCTGGTACCCCAGGAGCCATGGTTTGAAGACGACTGATTTGAGCCATTAATGACCCTTTTAGGGATAAGGTGAGGATTCGGCTATATCTAGTGGTCTCCGACCTCTGTGGAAAATCTGCTGGCTGCAATGACATCTCCATGAAGCAGCAGATCACACACAACCAAAGCCCTGGCTGGAATGTAGTCACACAACACAATGACCTTTCATCTCCCTAAACAAACACGTCTGAGGAATGCAGGATTGAGTGTACAGTAAATCACAGCAGTGGGGTGTGCTGAAGGAGAAGCTCTCTGTATGGGGACAGGAGATGTGATCATTAAGGAGACAACATTGGTATGGAGAAAAATGAAGTCATAATTCGATATACTGTAAAACACTAGAAAGTAGCAGATTACTAGAGCAAAGTGACAAACGAGACCAGGGGTGGACATACTGCCGGTTTGTAAGAGGGTCAGGGCCTAGCCCTGTAGATGTTGTTGCTATTGTTTACCTGTATGTGATGTGTGTGTGTGTATGTATAATATATTATTAGTGTGTGTAATAAATAAATAAATATATATATATATATATATATATATATATATATATATATATATATATATATATATATATAATTTATTTACGTATCTGTGTGGGTCGCCCTCCCAGGGCTGTGGGGGTAATAATAATCTTTATTTTTTATATAGCGCTAACATATTCCGCAGCGCTTTACACACTTCATCACTGTCCCCGATGGGGCTCACAATCTAAATTACCTATCAGTATGTCTTTGGAATGTGGGAGGAAACCGGAGTATCCGGAGGAAACCCACGCAAACACAGGGAGAACATACAAACTCCTTGCAGATGTTGTCCTTGGTGGGATTCGAACACCAAGGCTGCAGTGCTAACCACTAAGCCACCGTGCTGTCCACTCGGTACCGGGCCGGTGTCAGGGGAATGTGTCACAGCAGCGGTGACCCGGTCCGTGGCCCTGGGCGCCCAAAAATCAATGGGAGTTTGTAATGTAGTTTAAGTGGAATGGAATAGTTCGTGACGCCACCTGTGGTGTTCGGCAAGGGAGGTGTTAAGCCGACGCAGCAAACAGATCCTCCGGGACAGGTGGTGTGGTGCAGCAATGATGGTATAGCCCTCCACAGGCAGGACTGTTGTCCCAGGGCAGTGTAGATGTGGGGACACTTAGGTGGTGTAGTGTCCGGCGCAGGGGATGTAGCAGTGTCAGGCAGACGGACGCAGGAAGGAATGGAGGACACCAGGGCATGTAGTTCCAAAGCTTTACTCAGTCAGTAGTGTCCGCTTCTGTGCCATATCCTCCGGTTCAGGGACCCAGGCAACCCCCAGGCAAGATGGAAAGCTCCCTTCCACACTCCGCCAACTTATGTGCCTTTCCTGAATGTCTCCTCTATAGCGCCTTTAAGTTTGAAGATCTCCAGTACCGTGGTACGCTTGAGTTCCTCCTGACAGATGTTCCCAAGAACTCTACTTGTACGGCAGACAGCTGTAGCCTGCTTCGGGGACTCCCTTCTCCTGAGTCCCGGCTCTCTATCCAATTGCTGTTGTGCCCCAAGTCTTAGATGGGAGTAGTGCATTTACAGCCAACTACTCCACTGGTGTCTGCTGCAGAACCATAAGTGTCCATACAACCTCGGGGACCGGGCCCCGGCCTTGCGCTGAGAACCTATAGGCAGGGTTCCTCTTCCAACCCACGTCCTCTCTGTTCTCTCTACTCCTTTGTTCCGTACTTGTCTTTCTTTCTTATGGAAGCTTAGGTTTCAGTTCTACATCTTTCTCCTTCTTTTCCTTTCCTGTGCCAGCTGGCTCAGATCACTGAGGCAGCTGCAGCACTCCTTCCTCCATCCCTTCATCCAGGGATCCTCATTCCTGTCTGAGTGACTTCCTACCCGACTGACCTTCTGTCAGACTGAACCTCTCATCCTACACTTTCCCACTCTTTTCTGTATCTTAACTCCACCCACCTCCCAGCACATCCAGTGTTCCAAGCAGGGAACCACCAAAGGTGCTCTGCTACCTTCTGAGCAAGGAGCCGCAATGTGGTTATGCAGAACTACCCTGTTGTGTGGGGTGCGAGTGTTTGTTTGGAGTGTGGAAAGGAGTTCCAACCCTACCCGGATGGTGGGGTACCACACCTTTAGAGAGAGAGGAAGGTGCAGTACCTCTGTGGCGACTGAGCCTCAGGGGCGCCATATACCCCCCCCGTTAAACACAGCACGTCCGTGGGCTGCAGGATAAACAAGGTTGACAGTACTGGAACATACAACATTTTGTAATGCTACATAAACATTTCTTATATTAAACTTCCTAATATAGGAGCCATTGTTTCTTGAACGTTGCAAACAGTCATCAATTAACTACCTACATTTCTAAGTCAAAAAGTGCAATTTTTCATACTTTACGTAATTCTAAGGGCTATTATCTGTGACTCACTATCACTTCAATATTCATCTTTCTTTCTCTAGTACACATTTCTTCTCTTTCTGGTGCAACACCCGTGATACCTGGTTCACCATTTACATTTTCAACTCTTTATTCAAATCTCTCATCCCTGTATCAAAACATTTCTCATTCTATATAAAAGCTATCATTAGACACATTATGAAATACTTCACATTAAAACTTTCAACAATTATTCTTTTAAGTGCTGGACACCGCTCCCAGCCGGGATCTCTTGCAGTGTCCTTGATTGGAGTCATGTTCCAAATGAGGTAGACATTGGCGGATTATAATGAGGTCAATTTGGGCAGTTGTCCCGGGCCCAGTGGGGTTAAGGGGCCCACAGCCCAGGCCAGTAAATTGCCCCATTATAATCCGCCACCGCGCAGGGCCGGATTATAGGCAGGGCAGGCGGGGCTTCAGCCCCGGGGCCCCCACCACAAGAGCTTCTAAGGGGGCCCCCACCACATTCCTGCTGGCTGCTGCACTGGCACTCCATCTTCTCCCCACCTAAAAGTGAGTGACCGTGGGGGCGGCATTATGTGCTCTGCTACCAGCAGCATCTACAAGTAGCGTGAACGCTGGTGCTGCTGGTAGCGTGCAAAGGCTTGTGATGAGATCACAGGAGGTAAGGTGTCAGGGCCCCCGATCATGTGACCCCTGTCTCCTCCCCTCCTGTGACCTCATCACAGGTCCTGTGCGCACAGCACAGAGCACTGAGAGCAGCCATGTATGTGGAGTGCGGCTCTGCGGGTGGAGGTAGGTGCTGGAGGCCCCATTATCCTCTATGTGGAGTGCGGCTCTGCGGGTGGAGGTCGGTGCTGGAGGCTCCATTATCCTCTATGTGGAGTGCGGCTCTGCGGGTGGAGGTCGGTGCTGGAGGCTCCATTATTCTCTATGTGGAGTGTGGCTCTGCGGGTGGAGGTCGGTGCTGGAGGCTCCATTATTCTCTATGTGGAGTGCGGCTCTGCGGGTGGAGGTCGGTGCTGGAGGCTCCATTATTCTCTATGTGGAGTGCGGCTCTGCGGGTGGAGGTCGGTGCTGGAGGCTCCATTATTCTCTATGTGGAGTGTGGCTCTGCGGGTGGAGGTCGGTGCTGGAGGCTCCATTATTCTCTATGTGGAGTGCGGCTCTGCGGGTGGAGGTCGGTGCTGGAGGCTCCATTATTCTCTATGTGGAGTGCGGCTCTGTGGGTGGAGGTCGGTGCTGGAGGCTCCATTATTCTCTATGTGGAGTGCGGCTCTGCGGGTGGAGGTCGGTGCTGGAGGCTCCATTATTCTCTATGTGGAGTGTGGCTCTGTGGGTGGAGGTCGGTGCTGGAGGCTCCATTATTCTCTATGTGGAGTGCGGCTCTGTGGGTGGAGGTCGGTGCTGGAGGCTCCATTATTCTCTATGTGGAGTGCGGCTCTGCGGGTGGAGGTCAGTGCTGGAGGCTCCATTATTCTCTATGTGGAGTGTGGCTCTGTGGGTGGAGGTCGGTGCTGGAGGCTCCATTATTCTCTATGTGGAGTGCGGCTCTGTGGGTGGAGGTCGGTGCTGGAGGCTCCATTATTCTCTATGTGGAGTGCGGCTCTGCGGGTGGAGGTCGGTGCTGGAGGCTCCATTATTCTCTATGTGGAGTGTGGCTCTGCGGGTGGAGGTCAGTGCCGGAGACTCCATTATTCTGTGGAGTGTGGCTCTGCGGGTGGAGGTAGGTGCTGGAGGCTCCATTATTCTCTATGTGGAGTGCGGCTCTGCGGGTGGAGGTCGGTGCTGGAGGCTCCATTATTCTCTATGTGGAGTGTGGCTCTGCGGGTGGAGGTAGGTGCTGGAGGCTCCATTATTCTCTATGTGGAGTGCGGCTCTGCGGGTGGAGGTCAGTGCTGGAGGCTCCATTATTCTCTATGTGGAGTGCGGGTGGAGGCTGGTGCTGGAGGCTCCATTATTCTCTATGTGGAGTGCGGGTGGAGGTCGGTGCTGGAGGCTCCATTATTCTCTATGTGGAGTGTGGCTCTGTGGGTGGAGGTCGGTGCTGGAGGCTCCATTATTCTCTATGTGGAGTGTGGCTCTGCGGGTGGAGGTCGGTGCTGGAGGCGCCATTATTCTCTATGTGGAGTGTGGCTCTGCGGGTGGAGGTCGGTGCTGGAGGCTCCATTATTCTCTATGTGGAGTGCGGCTCTGCGGGTGGGGGTCGGTGCTGAAGGCTCCATTATTCTCGATGTGGTGTGTGGCTCTGCGGGTGGAGGTCGGTGCTGGAGGCTCCATTATTCTCTATGTGGAGTGTGGCTCTGCGGGTGGAGGTCGGTGCTGGAGGCTCCATTATTCTCTATGTAGAGTGTGGCTCTGCGGGTGGAGGTCGGTGCTGGAGGCCCCATTATTCTCTACGTAGAGTGTGGCTCTGCGGGTGGAGGTCGGTGCTGGAGGCCCCATTATTCTCTATGTAGAGTGTGGCTCTGCGGGTGGAGGTCGGTGCTGGAGGCCCCATTATTCTCTATGTAGAGTGTGGCTCTACGATTCGTGACCCCCGTCACGTGACGAGGGGGGCCCACAGTCTAAACTGCCCCGGGCCCTGGCTACCCTTAATCCACCCCTGGAGGTAGACGTAATCTTCACAAACTGTCTATATGTAAAACCAAGAGAGGGCACCTAAATAGGTGCAACTATTTACAAATAAAAGTTTTTGGATCACTCCAAGTTCATGATCGCTAGTTCAATATGAAGGCTGCCAACAACACAGGGCAAGACTGGGAAAACAAAACTAACCATGATGGTCAAAAAAATAAAACAAGAGCACAACGGTGCAAACAAACCCTCCTGGGTAACGAGAGTTACTGCAAGTTTTTTAGTGCTGGTCCCCTCCTGGGGTTCTGGAAGCTGATAGGGAACTGCTACCAGATGTGGTATCTTCATCTTGATTCTGGTTTCTTGCTAAACGCATGTATTCTGCCTCCCACAGGGTGAGATAGGGACTGGTCGGGGTAATGGAAAGGGCCATCGAAACAACAATTGCCTGCGGGGATGGCGCATCCGCTGACAGCACTGCTGCTGCTGTTGGCGATTCAGCCGGCGCCGCCACTAATTCCTCGGGATCTGATTCCTCAGTGTCCATTGGGACTTCAGTCAGTGGTACCACAGTCGGGGATCGTCGGTGGAGATCAACTGGGCCATTCCTATCCATGAGTTCCGCTCCCAAAGCTAGGGTCAACCCCGGGGCAGCAATCGTATCTGGCTTTTCCAGGCGCGGTTCCGGCTCCGGTACCTGGTGGTAGATGGCTGCAGCCGCAACTCCCGGAGTGACTGATGGGATGGACCGCAGTTGGATCCGTGCCGGGGCCAGGCCGGTCTTGGCCGGGGTCGTTGGTGGAGGTTGGTACAGCCGCGCCCGGTCCAGGTGGGGACGCTGTCCTGGGCCTCCATTCTGCTCTAGCGTCCTCGTATATCTTCTCCGAATGGGGCTCACCCAAAGACCGTATCGGGTGTGAGGTGGTGGCGGCCGCTGCAGAGGGTGTATCAGTGGTCGCAGCCTCCGCAGGGGCGGCCTGGGAGCAAGTGGCCTCTTCTCCCCCTGTTCTTCTGACTTCTCTCTTTTCATCATGGCGTTCTGGCGTTCTCCCCGCCTCAGTCCCTTTCCCGCCACTGGCTTCTTCTGCCCCTCCTTCCGGGTGCGGCGTCTTCTTCCAGCGCCTCCATACCAAGCCAGTATACGAACCCCTCGGGGGGTGGGCCATGTTGCTGTCACATAGTAATTCAGGCAGGGGAGGCCCAAGACTCTTCACGGTCTTTTCCTAGGACTTCCCATCTCTTCACGCCCTTCTTCTCCGCGCCAGTGGCCATTTTTAATATTCATGTCACAGTCTATTAAATTGGGACTTCTGCACATTTTCAAAAATTCAAAGTCCAACAAATCTTAGGCACACAGAACCCGATGGCATCGGGTCTCGTCATCCTGTTCATGATGCCAAATTGGGTCGCCCTCCCAGGGCTGTGGGGGTACTCGGTACCGGGCTGGTGTCAGGGGAATGTGTCACAGCAGCGGTGACCCGGTCCGTGGCCCTGGGTGCCCAAAAATCAATGGGAGTTTGTAATGTAGTTTAAGTGGAATGGAATAGTTCGTGACGCCACCTGTGGTGTTCGGCAAGGGAGGTGTTAAGCCGACGCAGCAAACAGATCCTCCGGGACAGGTGGTGTGGTGCAGCAATGATGGTATAGCCCTCCACAGGCAGGGCTGTTGTCCCAGGGCAGTGTAGATGTGGGGACATTTGGTGGTGTAGTGTCCGGCACAGGGGATGTAGCAGTGTCAGGCAGACGGACGCAGGAAGGAATGGAGGACACCAGGGCATGTAGTTTCAAAGCTTTACTCAGTCAGTAGTGCCCGCTTCTGTGCCGTATCCTCTGGTTCAGGGACCCAGCCAACCCCCAGGCAAGATGGAAAGCTCCCTTCAACACTCCGCCAACTTATGTGCCTTTCCTGAACGTCTCCTCTATAGTGCCTTTAAGTGTGAAGATCTCCAGTACCGTGGTACGCTGGAGTTCCTCCTGACAGATGTTCCCAAGAACTCTACTTGTACGGCAGACAGCTGTAGCCTGCTTTGGGGACTCCTTTCTCCTGAGTCCCAGCTCTCTATCCAATTGCTGTTGTGCCCCAAGTCTTAGATGGGAGTAGTGCATTTACTGCCAACTACTCCACTGGTGTCTGCTGCAGAACCATAAGTGTCCATACAACCTCGGGGACCGGGCCCCGGCCTTGCGCTGAGAACCTATAGGCAGGGTTCCTCTTCCAACCCACGTCCTCTCTGTTCTCTCTACTCCTTCATTCCGTACTTGTCTTTCTTTCTTATGGAAGCTTAGGTTTCAGTTCTACGTCTTTCTCCTTTTCCTTTCCTGTGCCAGCTGGCTCAGATCACTGAGGCAGCTGCAGCACTCCTTCCTCCATCCCTTCTTCCAGGGATCCTCACTCCTGTCTGAATGACTTCCTACCCGACTGACCTTCTGTCAGACTGAACCTCTCATCCTACACTTTCTCACTCTTTTATGTATCTTAACTCCACCCACCTCCCAGCACGTCCAGTGTTCCAAGCAGGGAACCACCAAAGGTGCTCTGCTACCCTCTGAGCAAGGAGCCGCAATGTGGTTATGCAGAACTAGCCTGTTGTGTGGGGTGCGAGTGTTTGGAGTGTGGAAAGGAGTTCCCACCCTACCCGGATGGTGGGGTACCACACCATTAGAGAGAGAGGAAGGTGCAGTACCTCTGTGGCGACGGAGCCTCAGGGGCGCCACATGTGCATGATATATAAGTTAGGGACAGAGCAGTCAGGAAAAAGGACACTAGATGGGGCACCGCGCACACTCATAATAGAGCACAGTTTTAAGACACTTTAGGGGTTAATTGTAGGAGTGGCAGCTGGGAATTAGACAGATTTCCTGGTTTATAGTCAGGAGGGGGGAGACCCCTGGTGCAGCTCAGATGGTCCTGCGCCTGAGCTGTATAGCTGCCACATGTGTGATGTGGAATCCCTAGCCATCCATAGTAGATGTGGGAGAATTGAGCAGAGCAAAGAAAAGTGAAGTGTATGGTATCTGCAGCAATGTAGTGAAGACATCAGTGATGAAGTCACTGATGAAGTGTCAGCAGAAGTCTGGGTGCTGAAGAAGTAGTCGAGTGGGCCACCAGCGAGTGCTCTGGCAGGATAACCAGAAGGGGGTGGAGGACCTAGTAGATGAGTATTTCCGTGTCTGGACTGAAGTCGGTTCCAGGGAGATAGGTCGAAGTGCCGTTTTCACCAGGCTCCTCGTCCAATAGTGACTTTGTGGTCCATTCTGGTGTAGCTGAAGAAAATGTATTGCTGGTACCGTGTCGAGTGTACTAAAGGTGTATTGGATGTGCTGTGTCCTGAAGAGAATAAATCTTTACTGTTTGAAGTTTTCCTGGGCTCTGCCTCCAGTCCTTTGAACTCCAGGAAGAATGTGGGACGCACCAGGGAAGAAGCAGTTGCCAGCACAGTGAGTACAGAATGTGCTGATGTGTCTACCCCCTGGCGATTGTTTTACAGGTTCAGCTGCCCTGGCCCGGAGGTGAAGGGCGGCTAATACTGAGGCAAATTTGGCCTGTTTATTCGGTCGTCCATGACAGCACCACCTGAGAGAGGGGATCCGCCCTTTAGGAACAGGAAACCTACAGATACAAAAAGGGCGGCACCTCTCCCACGCATCAGTTGGTTTCCTGTTCCTAGAGGACAGGACTCCCTACAGATCGTCCGTCATGGAGTCGACGAGGGATTCCCAGGCCGGCTGACCGACTCAGGTAGCGTGGGGATCTCCTACCTCGGTCCAGTTCGGGGTCCCTGGAAGCACCACGGTGGGGCCGGGTAGGTCGCCACGGCTGTGGTTGGAGCAGGTGGAGCATAGGGTCCGGTGGACAGCCGTCTCCAAAGTGCGGGCACCAGGTACGTATGCAGGCCCCTCCTGAGTCTCCCCCCGGGGTCCGGTCTTCCTCCTGCGTCCGGGTCGGCGGGCGCAGGCGGGCGCATATGGGGGCGGCGGGCACACCGGAGCCGGGGGCGCCCTGCCGGCTCCGTTCCACGCGCTCCCGCGGTCTCTGACGCATGGCGGAAGTGACGCGGCGGAAGGGGCGGGGCCGGGGACGCCGAAACCGGAAGTCGGGTGCCGGCCGGCTTTCCAGTGTGCGCGGCTGTCCAGGGGGGACGCGCTGTGCCCGTGGCGGAGGGGGGGAGGTGGAGCATGCGGGGGGGGTCTCGGATGCTGGGGAGGTGCCGCACCAGAACCCTGCTGACCCGGGTACAGGGAGGCCTTAAAAGGTTCCTTTAGGACTATAATTAATCTTAAGTCCCTCAATGAATTCTTGGTTATACGCCCGTTTAAAATGGAAACAATTAATTCAACAATAAAATTGTTGTTTCAAAACTGCTGTATGGTGGTGTTGGATTTAAAAGATGCTTACTACCATATACCCATTCATGCAGCTCATCAGCTCTTCCTCAGAGTGGCGGTTCAGTTAAATGGGTCAGTTGAACATTTCCAATATGCGGCCCTCCCCTTTGGGGTGGCAGTCGCTCCCAGTGTGTTTACCAAAGTAGTAGGAGCGGCCACAGAAGGAGGCCGTGGTCCCTAAAAGACCCGCTGGATAAAAAAGCGGATTCCTTTCTAAAAGGAACATGGGAGATGTCAGGAAAAATGGCAAAACATTGTACGGAACAGCTACAGAGAGCAATGTCTGCCCTGGAGCGGTTAGGATGGCTGCTGAATATCAAAAAATCTCGGTTACAGCCGATGAAAATCCAGCAGTTTTTAGGCCTGATTCTAGATTCTGAGAAACAGGAATGCCGTCTGCCTCCGGAGAAGCTTGTTCGCTTACACTATCGGGTCCTAAATGCTTCCAATAACCCCACCATGTCCCTCAGGAAAGCCATGTCCCTTCTGGGTTCCCTTTCCTCCTGTATCCCAGCAGTGCAGTGGGCCCAGTTTCATTCAAGAACACTTCAGGGCGAGGTTTTACTGCATCAAAGAATCCTCGGAGGCTACATAGAAGGCCAGCTAACCTTGTCCCGAAACACAAGGGAGTCCCTAGGGTGGTGGCTGGACAAGGATAATTTATCCAGAGGAGTTCCCTGGGAATTCGACATATCCTGCATAGTCACTACGGATGCTAGCCCTTCTGGCTGGGGGGCTCATATGGGTGAGATCGTGGTCCAGGGCCTATGGGCCCAGCACCAGATAAATATGTCATCTAATTTGAAAGAATTGTCAGCAGTAGAATAGGCAGCTAAGAAGCTACTTATGTATCTGCAGGGCCATCATGTCCGAGTGCTCTCCGACAATCAGGTCACCGTGGCTTATATCAACCACCAAGGCGGGACTCGTTCCAAACCCCTGATGAATGTGGCAGAACGGTTGTTCCAACTAGCAGAGCAGCATTTTCTATCTTTGACAGCGCTACACATAAAAGGGAAAGAAAACATTATGGCAGATTTCTTAAGCCGCAATCTGCTAAGGCAAGGAGAATGGTCCCTAAACATCTCGATCTTCCACCTGATTGTGCAAAGGTGGGGACAGCCAGAGGTAGACCTCTTCACCACCAAAGAAAACAGAAAATTGAGACTATTCTGCTCCCTAAATTCCAGAGAGAACTCCCTGGCGGTAGATGCCTTTCTGATAAAGTGGGACTTCAGGCTAGCATACGCCTTCCCTCCCCTATCGCTACTACCCTTGGTGTTGAGAAAGATCAGGAAAGACAGAGCAAGGGTTATAGTCATCGCCCCATTTTGGCCCAGGAGGGCTTGGTTTTCTTGCCTCAGGACCATGTCGGTATCCGATCCTTGGGTTCTTCCGGACATCCTGGATCTCCTATCCCAGGGCCCAGTCTTCCATCCTCAGGTGGCTGGCCTACATCTGACGGCGTGGAGTTTGAGCGGGCACTCTTAAAAGATAAAGGCTTCTCCCCAGACTTAATACCCTTCTTAAAAGTAGAAAGGCCATTAGTACCAAAATCTATGTTAGAATTTGGAAGAAATTCCTTCAGAGCTCGGGAATAATCGCTGGGGGTTCAACACCTATAAATCAGATCTTAGAATTTCTTCAGAAAGGTCTAGACATGGGGCTTTCCACTAGTACCCTTAAAGTACAAGTAGCAGCCTTAGGGGCCCTCTTTAGCTGCAACATCGTGGGTAATTACTGGATCAGTAGGTTCATTAAAGCAGCAGGAAGATCCAGGCCGGTAGTGAAGGATAGATTCATGCCATGGGACTTGAATCTAGTCCTCACGGCCATGACGGAAGCTCCATTCGAACCTATTTCATCAGCTTCCATAAAAAACCTGTCCCTCAAAGTAGCTTTCCTGGTAGCTCTAACCTCAGCTCGCAGAGTTAGCGACATCCAGGCATTATCTAGGCGTCCTCCTTTATATACAGATTAAAAATGATAGGGTAATACTCACACCTGATCCAACGTATTTACCTAAGGTGGTTTCTAACTTTCATAGGACTCAGGAAGTAGTCCTTCCATCCTTCCTCCCTAATCCGGCTAATAAGAAGGAAGAGAAACTACATACCCTGGATGTTAGGAAGTGCCTTATAGAATATGTGGCAGCTACCGATCCTTGGAAGAAAGATGATGCACTGTTTATTTCCTACCAAGGCCCTAGGAAAGGTTATAGAGTATCAAAGAATACACTAGCCAGGTGGATTAGAGAAGCGATTGCCTTAGCATACACCTCCAAAAGGCAGGTCGCCACCCGGGAAGCTGAGGGCACATTCCACCAGAGCCATGGCGACCTCGTGGGCCGAGAGATCAGAAGTCTCCATCGACCAGATATGTAAGGCGGCTACTTGGTCCTCTCCGAACACCTTTTATAGTCATTATAGGCTAGACTTGGGTGCTTCCACAGACCTCTCTTTTGGGATAAGGGTGCTGCAGGCTGTAGTCCCTCCCTAAAGTAGTTATTACTCTCTGTAATTCTCTCAGGTGGTGCTGTCATGGACGACCGAATAAAGTCTTAGTTACTCACCGGTTAACGGTATTTTTCGGAGTCCATGACAGCACCCGTATATTCCCTCCCTTTAGTTTAATTTGGGTGTGCACTTCTTCCTCTTATATACGTACACGGGTAATTTAAATTGTGTATAGTATTATGGATAAGTTATGCTATTAACCATGGTGGTCCTCTGTGCTCTGTAATCCAACTGATGCGTGGGAGAGGTGCCGCCCTTTTTGTATCTGTAGGTTTCCTGTTCCTAAAGGGCGGATCCCCTCTCTCAGGTGGTGCTGTCATGGACTCCGAAAAATACCGTTAACCGGTGAGTAACTAAGACTTTCTCCAGGCCCATGGCCAGATTGTGTTCATGTGCAACGGGCAAGGAGCGATCACTGCAGCTCCGCTACCTACAGGAGAAATTAGCAGCAGAGCTGCAGTGATCTGTTCTCTGCTTTCTGACACAGGCACACGCGGGCTTGATGACATCAGGAAGCAGCATGCACATGTGTTGAGACAAATTTGCCCACGACCACAATGCTGCGGGGGGGAATGGTCAGAGGGGTGAGTGGAGGTTTTTTTTTTATTTTTATTATAAACAATACACTGGGAAGAGGTCCAGGACAATCAGGGGTGGAGGAGAAGAGAACAATGATGAAGGTGAGGGGAGAAGGCAATGTTGGAGGTCTTGGGATGACTATGATGGAGGTGAGGGAGGACGTTGATGGTGAGGGAGAGGACAATGAGGGGGCTGGGGCCTTATGAACAGGGGGAAGGGGATGAGGATGTTGGATATGGATGTAAAATGAATTGGTTGGTGGAGGAGGGTGCTAAGCCCCCTGACAGCATCCTCCCCCATCTCACAAATCATTATAATGCTTCCAGTGACTTAAAATTTATTGGGGAGTGGGAGAGGAGGTGGTAAGGTGCATAGGACCCTTTGTAATGAATTGAAAGGTGTGGGACTTGTAATTAATTGGGAGGTGGTGGCGGATGCTCATAATCTGATGTCTTCTCCCACCCCCAAATTCATTATGATGCTATCAAGGACTTATACTGAATGGAGGGACACAGGACAGGGACTAAGGCTACGTGCACACATTGAGGATATGCAGGAGAAAATTCTGCTGCATATCCTAATGTGTTGGCAGGAAGAACGCTGAGTAAAAAACATTTATTTGCCACATTTTTGCCATGCTTTTGTTGCGTATTTTCTCCACTCATTAGTATTCAGGAAATATGCTGCAAGAATTGACATTATGCAGATTTTAATCTGCTGCAAATCTGCAAGGAAAAAATATTCAGAGTGTGCATGAGGCTTCAGGAACTCATTCACTTCACTTGTACTGTAAAACTTTACATATTTTCCGTGTGCATATATCCTTACAGTTAATTGGGGAAAGTCACAGATACTGAATAATGTATATTATTGGGCAGCAGAGAATATAGTTAATGGGGTACACAGTGCTGCTTATCACTTTATATTTTGATTGGTGCATGGCTAATGGTATATTAACGGTGGGGTCAGGGCCAGACTGGCCATCTGGCAAATGCCAGAAGGGCCTGTCTGGTCGTGGGCCACTTGGCTGCTTTGTTATTAACAGAATTGGCGTTCTCAAGACACCCATACTGCTAAGAGTTGTGACGGAGCACAAAATAGCTGACTCCATCACTTACCCCAGCAGGCCACGGGTATCATTAGAAAGATTGGTCTTGTAGTAAAATTTGCTTTCCTCCATCCAGGGTGATATTAGTAATATATCCCATCTGGTGCTGGGATGGGGACAACATGGGCCTGTGTGATTGCAATGCCAGGGCTGAGTTTCAGCCCCAGTCCGTACCTGGGTGGGATACATATCTGTATTCAGGGATGCAGTGTGGGGGAAACACATGTACGTATATAATGCAAGTGACCTTGTTATTTTCAGGGCTGTGATGATCATCGTGACAAGACGAGTTGTGGCTGGGAGATATTGACATGAAGGTCTGACCAGATAGAGAAGAAACAGCAGAAATTGACTCTACATAGTAATATGTCTGGCTATATACAGCATCATCTTTTACATAGTGTATTCTTGTTATTTTTGTTATTCACAGCAGCCTCTTTTATTACAAATTTTTCTCTTGCTAGATATAAAATAACTGCTGATAGAGCAACCCGTGACCAGAAGACCAGTCCATCAGCTCCTCCATTTCCCATGCTCCAGCAGCCATCATTACATTATATACAGTTGTGCTCAAAAGTTTACATACCCCTGCAGAATTTTTGCTTTCTTGGCCTTTTTTCAGAGAATATAAATCACAGAATCCTAGAATGGTAGAGTTGGAAGGGACCTCCTGGATCATCTGGTCCAACCCCCTGCTCAAAGCAGGATTCGCTAAATCATCCCAGTCAGATGTCTGTCCAGCCAATGTTTGAAGACTTCTATTGAAGGAGAACTCACCACCTCTCGAGGCAGCCTGCTCCACTCATTGATCACTCTAACTGTCAAAAAGTTTTTTCTAATATCTATTGTGTCTCCCCATTCAGTTTCATCCCATTGCTTCTAGTCTTTCCATGTGCAAATGAGAATAAAGATGATCGTTCTACAATGTGACAGCCCTTGAGATATTTGTAGACAGCTATTAAGTCTCCTCTCAGTCTTCTCTTCTGCAAGCTAAACATTCCCAAATCCTGCAACCTTTCCTCATGATAACACCAAAACTTTTTCTCCACTCATGGTTTATGCTGTGCAGTAGGAATGGTGTTCCTTTCATCATAGTCCTTGTTGACCTCTCTCTAAATGTAACATTTATGGTTGTGGCCAAAAGTTCAATTTTGGTCTCATCACTCCAAATTACCTTGTTCCAGAAGTTTTGAGTCTTGTCTCTGTGCTGTTTTCCGTATTGTGGTTGAGATACTTTGTGGCATTTGCGCAGTAATGGCTTTCTTCTGGCGACTTGACCATGCAGCCCATTTTTCTTCAAGTGCCTCCTTATTGTGCATCTTGAAACAGCCACACTGCTAGTTTTCAGGGACTCCAGTATTTCACCTGATGTTATTTGTGGGTTTTTCGTTGCATCACAAACAATTTTCCTTGCCGTTGTGGATGAAATTTTTGTTGGTCTACCTGACCGTGATTTTGCTTTTACAAAGCCCCTGATTTTCCATTTGTTAATCACAGTTTGACCACTGTTGACTGGCATTATCATTTCCTTGGATATATTTTTGTATCCCTTTCCTGTTTTATACAGTTCAACTACCTTTTCCCGTAGATCCATTGACAAGTCTTTTGCTTTCCCCATGACTCCCAATCCAGAAATGACAGTGGGTAGATGAAAGATGCAAGAGTCTGTCTAGATCCCAGAAACTCGCTCAGCTTTTATGCACACACACTTATTACAAGCAAACAGGTCACAGGTGAGAGTGTTACCTTTAGTAGCCATTCAAACCCATTTGTATCAACTTCTGTGTGAAGGAAGCACATGCGAAATGCACGTTAAGGGGTCCCTGCACACTGTCCAAAAGAATTGAGTCTGTGGTAATGAACATGCCTGCTTAACTATCTGTTTGTATTGTTGGATGGACTGCTTTGCACTATTTAAGCACTTGCATATGCACTAATGCCACTTTTCAAACCTTCTGCCTATGCACTTTGAAAATCATGTTGATATCTGGTTTTATAGTTGAATCTTCATAGATTAATTATATAGTGCTTTGCAGCTTTTTCACAATCTACAAAGGGAACTTATATCTAGGCTTAGATGGGAATATTGATGCTCATGGGATACCATTCCCTTTGTCTTTTTTCATTTGATATATCTATATTCTGACCAAATGGTGCTCTGGGTGTGATTATTTATATGAAATTGATAATTTAATTTGATGTATAGTCACTTCCCTTCTTTTCCATTAAATATTCCCCTATTGCCTGTACAAACAGGTCTGCGGGTGTACTACTCTTTTAGTATGTAACCCTTTTTCATAATTTAAGGGGATGTACTTTGAAATTCTCGTATGCTATGCACAATTTTAAAGGAAAGTCATTTTTTAATGTGAAATCATAAAGAATTTATTGTGAAATAAATTAAAATCACTTTCTCATTAGAGTGTACCATGTGTTGTCTTATCATATACCATTGTGTAACCTTTGTTTTTTAATCAGTGTATCAATAAAGATGTTTAAATTGTTTTAAATAGAGTTCTCCAGTTTCTTTGAAAAGATAACTTGGAGGACCAGTTGGAGCAGAAAGTCCTAAGGAATACCAACCATTAAGGGGGTAGCGACATTCCTAACAGATGCCTCTATAGACTCGTTAGGTTGGCAGCCAGATCAGCCGCTCTGTCCAATGCAGGTCGTAGGGAGGGTTGGCTAGAATGTTGGCCAGGGGACATGCAGGTGAAGAGTAAGCTTTGTTCTCTCCCCTGTGAAGGGAAATTCCTGTTTGGGCCGGCCCTCAATGAGATTCTTGAGAAAGCAGGAGATAGGAAGAAAGGATTTTCTAGAGCACCTTTTCCATCCTTCTGGAAGGGTCGCTATTCCCTCAAGAAACCTCCCAGAGAGCAGGACAAACCGGAGGGATGACCTAGGGGAGGCAGAGGTTCCATCTTTGGAAGATCCTCCCGGGAGACCAAAAAACCCCTCAATTAGTCGATTTCCCAGGAGGGAGGGAGACTTTCGCTCTTCCTCCCGGCCTGGGAAAAAATTTCTTCCAGTGCCTGGATCCTTCAGATCATAGGATCAGGCCTAAAGTTGAAATTCCAGACCCTGCCTCAGGAGAGATACATGGAAACCTGTGCAACTGTCTCCACACAAACAACTGGTGCTGGAAAATTGGGTCCTGCCACTCAAAGAAAATCATGTTTTGGAAGACATTCCTCCAAAGGAGATAGAGAAGGGGTTCTACACCCACTTATTTTTGATTAAAAAAATCACCCCAGTCACTAACAGAATCATCCAGGTGTTCATTGGCAAACTTCAGACGAGCCTGCACATGTGCCTTCTTGAGCAGGGGGATCTTGCGAGCACTGCAGGATTTTAAACCTTTACGGCGTAATGTGTTACCAATGGTTTTCTTGGTGACTGTGGTCCAAGCTGCCTTGAGATCATTAACAAGTTCCCCCTGTGTAGTTTTAGGCCGAACTTTCACCTTCCTCATGATCAAGGATACCTCACAAGGTGAGATTTTGCATGATCGATGTTGATTGAGTCATTTTGTATTTCTTCCATTTTCTTACTATTGCACCAACAGTTGTCTCCTTCTCACCCAGTGTCTCACTTTTGGTTTTGCAGCCCATTCCAGCTTTGTGCAGGTCTATGATCTTGTCCCTGACATAATTAAAAAGCTCTTTGGTGTTGCCCATGTTGTATAGGTTAGAGTCTGACTGATTAATTGAGTCTGTAGGCAGGAGTCTTTTATAAAGGTGACTATGTAAGACAGCTGTCTTTAATGCAGGTAACGAGTTGATTAGAAGCATCTAACTGGTCTGTAGAAGCCAGAACTCTTAATGGTTGGTAGGGAAGCAAATACTTATTTCTCACTGCAAAATGCAAATAAATTTATATAATTTATACATTGTGATTTTCTGGATTTTATTTTTGATATTCTATCTCTCAATGGTAACCCCTTAACGACCGCCGGTATGCTTTTTATCTGAGAGCTAAGTGCATAGCGCCCCCCAGAGTTGGAATTTCTCCGGGGTCTCGGTTTTGTAAATTTTGTTCTAAAAATTGAGAAGTCGCTGATCAACTTTTAACCCGTATAACTTCCTAATAAAAAAAAAATTGTTTCCAAAATTGTGTTGATGTAAAGTAGACGTGGGAAATGTTAACTATTTTGTGCGATATGACTCTCAGATTTAAGGGCACAAAAATTAAAAGTTTGAAAACCGAAGGCTTGGTCATTAACCCCTTTACCCCTGAGGGTGGTTTGCATGTTAATGACCAGATCAATTTTTACAATTCTGACCACTGTCCCTTTATGAGGTAATAACTCTGGAACACTTCCATGGATCCCAGTGATTCTGACACTGTTTTCTCATGACATATTGTACTTCATGATAGTGGTAGAATGTCTTTGATATGACTTGCATTTATTTGTGAAAAAAATGGAAGTTTGGTGAAAATTTTGAAAAATTCACAATTTTCCAACTTTGAATTTTCATGCCTTTAAAACACAGAGATGTCACATAAAATACTTAATAACTAACATTTCCCACATGTTTACTTTACATCAGCACAATTTTGGAACCCAATTTTTTTTGTTAGGAAGTTATAAGGGTTAAAAGTTGACCAGCGATTAATCATTTTTACAACTTTTTTTTAGGGACCACATCACATTTGAAGTCACTTTGAGGGGTCTATATGATAGAAAATACCCAAAATTGACTCCGTTCTAAAAACTGAACCCCTGAATGTGCTCAAAACCACATTCAAGAAGTTTATTAACCCTTCAGGTACTTCACAGGAATTTTTGGAATGTTTAAAAAAAAATGAACATTTAACTTTTTTTCACAATTTTTTACTTCAGATCCAAATTAAAAAAAAAAAATTAAACATGATTTTACAGATACAATAATAAGTAACATACATAATCTTAGGCAAAAATTATTGAGGAAGAATGTGGAATTTCAATGGGGAATCATTGCAAAAGCTTACGTGAAACATGCGTCTGGGGTCAGCCCCTGGGAGTTCTGTGGTTTGTGCACCGGCACTTTACAACATGGGTAAGTGTATGCAACCCTTATAACTTGGGTACGGGCTGTACATTTACTTTATACCCCTGCTTTCCACATTATCAGTTTATAATAAATGTGATAAGCAGCAGGATGGCACTCACCGTTCTCTGAAATAATTCACTTTATTTCATGTTAACAAAGCATAGGCATCGGCACGGGAAGAAGGTAAGAAGACGGACAACAGCCGTTTCGTGCACAATGCACTTCAACAGGTCAGGACCTGTTGAAGTGCATTGTGCACGAAACGGCTGTTGTCCATCTTCTTACATTCTTCCCGTGCCGACGCCTATGCTTTGTTAACATGAAATAAAGTGAAAAATTTCAGAGAACGGTGCGTGCCATCCTTGCTGTGAGTTCATTTTCCCCTTCACCATTGAGGTCTGATGAACTCCCTCTTCTGGTGAAGGAAGGTAGTGAGGCTGATTACCAAGCACCTGAGCAGGATGATGATGACTGGGTGACTGGAATTGCTGACTGGATATAAGGCAGCCGACGCCCTTCTGCCTTGCGGGTGATTTCTCTGAGGGATTCTAGGAGACCAGTCTGATTCCTGCTGTCATGATCTCAGTGCGGGTTTGACTCGCACACGTGGGGTTAATGTTTGGAACCAGTGCTGATGACTGGCATTTCTGGGGTTAAAGGTTGTGATCCTGATGCAGGCTTACCTGCACACCTGGGGCTATGATTGTGGCCTCTCCCTGGTTCTGGGGAGGCTTCTTATAGCTTCAGGACGCTCCCATCCCTGTCAGTTATACTTTCGCCCTTGGCATTGTGTGGTGACCCCTGAGTGTGTTTGTGCTGTGTTCTGGTTACTTGATTCTCTGTGTATGACTCGGTCTGTTCCCTGGATATCGCTTTGGATTCTGCCTGGTACCTTCTATGTCTGTTTGGTTTTGATCTCTGCTTGGCCCTGATTATCCGCTTTGTCTCATCCCTGGTACTGTACTGTGATCCTGTGTATGACCTTTGGCTTTGTCTGACCTCCCGTCTGTTTGTCCCTCCTGTACTACGTTTGCCCGTACTGTTGTGACCTCTGTTTTGCCTGACTCTGAGTTGTACTGTCATATCTGAAAGCAGGACGCTAAGCCACGCCCCCTTGCAGTCACATGACCATAGGTCCCGTGCAAGCTTGTTCATTGTCAGTATCCCATACAAGCCTTGGCTGATCAGGTCAAGCACCTGACCCAAATGTTCCATAAGCTCAATGTGGAACAACACACGATGGCCCAGACCCAGCAACAGTTGGTGGTTACTGTGCAGGGGGCTGTTGATGCAGGGGCTTCTGGTTCTGGGGGTAGGGATGTGTCATTAGCGTCCCCCGAATCTCCGGTCAAATTACCAGACCTTTTCTCAGGGGATAAAAAGGAGTTCAGGTCTTTCAGAGAAGGATGCAAGCTTTTTTTTTCTCTAAGGCCCCGCTCCTCCAGGGATGAGTTCCAGAGGGTGGGGGTCATTATTTCCCTACTTCGGGGGGCTCCGCAAGCATGGGCTTTCTCTGTCTTCCTCTGCTCCTGAACGTATGTCAGTGAACGCATTCTTTGAGGCCCTCGGGCACATTTATGATGAACCTGACCGAGTGCGATTGGCAGAGGACATGTTGATGAGTGTCTGTCAGGGGAAACACTCAGCTGAGTGGTTTTGTTCTGAGTTCCGCCGCTGGGCGGCAGAGGTCTCTTGGAGCGACGCCGCACTCCGAGGACTCTTTCGCAGAGGCTTGTCCGAGCGGCTGCAGGATGCCTTGGCGTTGCATCCCCCACCTAACTCTCTCGAGGACGCCATGACCCAGGCCGTCCGGATGGACCGCAGGCTGCGGGCCAGAGGGGTGATGCAGGTGGATACTCCATTATTCCCCAGTGGAAAAGAGACTGCCCCTGAGCCCATGGATGTAGGCGCCCTCTCCCTGAAGGATACGGAGAGGAAACGCCGGAAGGACATGCAGTTATGCTTTTACTGCGGTAAAACGGGACATTGGAAAAGGGAGTGCCCGAATTGCCCGTCTTCAAACCCGGTCGGTGGGAAACGACTAGGTCTGGGTAGTCAACGGGGAGGCTGCTCAGACCCTCAGGTACCATTTTCCTCGTTTTCTAAAGTAGTACTGCCTGTGGAACTGTTTGTGGAGGGTAGTTCTTTTTCCTCTACAGCCTTCGTGGACTGCGGATCATCTATTAACCTTATTGACTCCCAATTGGTCACACACTGCAAGATAGGGACAGTTAGGCTCAAGGTTCCGATCAAGGTGATGGCCATTGACTCATCTCCCCTCACTAAGGAAGGAATTTGCTTTGTCTGATGTGTTTTCGCTCAGAGTGGGCGCTACTCATGTGGAAAACATAAGTTGTTTTGTGCTGGACAATCTACCTGCAGGGTTGGTGTTGGGAATGCCCTGGTTACAACACCATAACCCAGTTATTAACTGGAAAACGGGGGAGATTGTACAATGGGGGTTTAATGATTTTGAGTTGTATGATAAATCCGCACTGCTGGTTGAACCTGTTAAATCTGTGTCTGTATCATCTGTCGAGCTGGAAGGTATTCCGGAATGCCTGAAGGACTTCGAAGATGTATTCTCCGAAAGCGAGGCCGAGACGTTACCGCCACATAGACCCTTTGACTGCGCTATTGAGCTGGTCCCGGGGGCTAAATTACCCAAAGCCCGTCTGTTTAATTTGTCCGGTCCTGAGCGCTTGGCTATGAAGGAGTACATTACTGAAAGTCTGCGCAAAGGACACATACGTCCTTCAGTCTCACCTGTGGCGGCAGGTTTCTTTTTTGTAAAGAAAAAAGATGGCGGGTTACGTCCCTGTCTCGACTTCCGGGAGCTTAATCAAATTACTGTACGGAATACGTACCCCCTTCCGTTGATTCCCGATTTATGTAACCAACTATCAGGGGCAAAGTGGTTTTCTAAACTGGACCTTCGGGGGGCATATAATTTGATAAGGGTCCGTGAGGGGGATGAATGGAAAACCGCGTTCCTCACGACTGAGGGACTATTTGAAAATTTAGTCATGCCGTTTGGTCTTACTAACGCCCCTGCCATATTTCAGAATTTCATCAACGTGGTATTCTCGGATCTCATTGGTCGTTTTGTCGTTATCTACTTAGATGATATTTTGATATATTCCCCCGACAAGTATTCTCATTTGGAACATGTACGAACTGTGCTCCAAAGGCTGAGAGAAAATCATTTGTATGCCAAATTGGAAAAATGTGTATTCTGTGTACAAGAGTTGTCCTTTTTGGGGTTAATTGTATCCGGTGAGGGTTATCGCATGGACCCCAAGAAGGTGCAGGCCATTGCGGATTGGGTGCAACCCCGAGATCTTAAGGGTCTTCAGCGCTTCTTGGGGTTCGCCAATTATTACCGCAAATTTATCCGGGGGTTTTCGCAAGTGGTCAAACCTCTCACAGATCTAACATGCAAAGGTGCGGATGTGAGAAATTGGTCCTCGCTCGCAAAAGAGGCCTTTGCGACGCTGAAAAAATGTTTTATGTCTGCTCCTGTGTTAGTGCAGCCAGATCCGTCCAAACCATTCGTCGTGGAAGTGGACGCCTCTGAGGTGGGGGTGGGGGCGGTGTTGTCCCAAGGGCCTGCCACTCTAACCAACCTCAGGCCATGTGCTTTCTTTTCCAAGAAGTTCTCTGCTGCGGAAAGAAATTACGACGTAGGCAATAGAGAGCTTCTTGCGGTCAAATTGGCGTTTGAAGAATGGAGGCACTTTTTGGAGGGGGCCAGTCACCCGGTTATGGTGATCACGGATCACAAAAATTTGTCATACATTGAATCTGCTAAAAGACTAACGCCCAGACAAGCCCGTTGGTCACTTTTTTTTTTCCCATTTTCAGTTTACGATTACATTTCGTCCAGGGTCTAAGAATGTCAAGGCTGACGCCTTATCACGCAGTTTTCAGCCGGTGTCGCCCCCTGAGCCACCGTCCTCCATTCTTCACCCTGGGGTTGTGATAGCAGAGGTCTCATCTGAATTGGAACGGGAGATTCAGGGGGCCCAGTCGCAGGCCTCGGCGGCCAAGCCAGAGGGGAAGTTGTTTGTCCCAGAGCAACTTCGCCTGAAACTCTTGCAGGAGTTCCATGAATCCAAGCTGAGTGCTCACCCTGGTATTTCAGCCACACGTCTGGCGGTGGCTAGGATCTTTTGGTGGCCTACCCTTGGTTCAGACATAAAAAAATTCATTGCTGGTTGTGGGGTCTGCGCTCGTTCTAAAAGCTCTCATAGCCGGCCGGCAGGGGAGCTGATACCCTTGGCAGTGCCCGAGAGGCCATGGACTCACTTGTCCATGGATTTTGTTACCAATCTCCCTCCATCTAAGGGTAATACAGTGGTATGGGTAGTGGTGGACAGGTTTTCTAAGCAGGCTCATTTCGTACCCCTGTCCGCACTACCGTCAGCTGAGACTTTGTCCAGGTTGTTTGTGCAGCATGTGATCTGGTTGCATGGGGTACCCCTGAATGTGGTGTCTGATCGTGGTGTGCAGTTTGTGGCTAAGTTTTGGCGTGCTTTCTGCAAAAAATTAGGTATGTCTCTGTCCTTTTCGTCTGCATACCATCCTGAGAGCAATGGGCAGACGGAGCGCACTAACCAGTCCCTGGAACAGATCCTCAGGTGCCTAACCTCTGCTAGACAGAGTGACTGGTGCGATGCACTGCCATTGGCTGAATTTGCCTTCAATAGTCGGGTGAGTCAATCCACTGGTAGGTCCCCTTTCTTGATTAACTATGGGTTCAGTCCTCATTTTGGTGAGTTTTCTCGTCTGGATTCGGGGTGCCCCGGGGCTGAGGACTCTGTTCAGCGGTTAAAAGATACATGGGCAGAAGTCCAGCGGCGTATATCCAGGTCTCAAGGCAGGTATAAGTTTTTCGCGGACAGGAAACGAACACCTGGTCCCACGTTTCAGGTTGGAGAGAAAGTTTGGCTCTCCACGCGAAACATTAAGTTAAAGATTCCGTCAGCCAAGTTAGGAACCAAATTCATTGGCCCATACAAGATTGTGGAAAAAATCAATCCAGTGGCGTATAGGCTGTGCCTTCCACCCT
Organism: Dendrobates tinctorius; assembly: GCF_039654945.1. Classification (NCBI taxonomy): domain Eukaryota; kingdom Metazoa; phylum Chordata; class Amphibia; order Anura; family Dendrobatidae; genus Dendrobates; species Dendrobates tinctorius. Next base: position 20,022,421 of record NW_027361716.1, read on the forward strand.
CTTTCAAGATCCCTAGCATCTTCCACAAATCTCTACTGAAACCTTTTGAAGCAGTCCGGGGAGACTCAGTCTGCTGCTTCTCCTGTTTTGGTCAAGGGGCAGGTGGAGTACGAGGTTGGTCATATCGTAGATTCCAGGTTGGTACGGCGGTCGGTACAGTACCTGGTTCATTGGAAGGGTTATGGACCAGAGGACAGGTCCTGGGTACCGGCCCGGTTGATGCATGCTGATCGCCTGGTACGGACTTTCCATGCTAAGTACCCGGGAAAGCCTGGGGGTCCAGAGGCCCCCCGTTGAGAGGGGGGTACTGTCATGATCTCAGTGTGGGTTTGACTCGCACACGTGGGGTTAATGTTTGGAACCAGTGCTGATGACTGGCATTTCTGGGGTTAAAGGTTGTGATCCTGATGCAGGCTTACCTGCACACCTGGGGCTATGATTGTGGCCTCTCCCTGGTTCTGGGGAGGCTTCTTATAGCTTCAGGACGCTCCCATCCCTGTCAGTTATACTTTCGCCCTTGGCATTGTGTGGTGACCCCTGAGTGTGTTTGTGCTGTGTTCTGGTTACTTGATTCTCTGTGTATGACTCGGTCTGTTCCCTGGATATCGCTTTGGATTCTGCCTGGTACCTTCTATGTCTGTTTGGTTTTGATCTCTGCTTGGCCCTGATTATCCGCTTTGTCTCATCCCTGGTACTGTACTGTGATCCTGTGTATGACCTTTGGCTTTGTCTGACCTCCCATCTGTTTGTCCCTCCTGTACTACGTTTGCCCGTACTGTTGTGACCTCCGTTTTGCCTGACTCTGAGTTGTACTGTCATATCTGAAAGCAGGACGCTAAGCCACGCCCCCTTGCAGTCACATGACCATAGGTCCCGTGCAAGCTTGTTCATTGTCAGTGTCCGCAGGTCCCGTGCCTCCTTACTTTCCAGCGCTGACTGGACCCTGACATTATTAGCTTGTAGCACGCATGGTCACCTCTGCTGCCCTGCTCCCCAGGTAACTCTTAGCACTGCTTCTGTACTCAGGACACGCGCACTGGCTCTGAGCAAGTGTAGTGCGGTGTCTCTGACACCTGCTCCTCAAAAGCGAAGTTTTCTGCTCTCCTTTTTGCATTTGTGTTTTGGTTTTGTTTTGCCTTGTTTTTCTGGATTTCTGCCATTCCCTGCTGGGGTGAGCTGAATTCCTTTTTGCTCTGTCTTCAGAAAATACCTGAGTACTGATAGTCTTTTTGAAGCCTAGCGTCTTCAGGGCTTTTTTCCCTATCAGTCTGTTGGCTCTTGCTTTGATAGGTTTTTGGCGGATTGCAGACAGCAGATTTTCTATCCTGTCCTATTTAGTTAGCTTGGGCCCCATCATTTGCTCAGCCTATCTTTCTATCTGTGAGTGTTTATTCATCTTGCTTCACTGTCATTATATGTTGGGGGGCTGCCTATTGCTTTGGGGTCTGCTCTGGGGCAGTTTAGATTTCCCTTTCTGTCTTTAGGCTATTTAGTTCTCCGACTGTGATCGAGGGGTCTAGGGCACCGTAGGAACCTCCCACGGCTACTGCTAGTTGTTGTTGATAGGTTCAGGGGTCTGCAATCCGATAGCTGCCAACTCCTCTGGTTTTCTGGACTTAGCTAGTATTTCTGTTTTTGCCTCCTACGGTGACTCATTCATAACAATCACCCGCCCTACCGCAGATCCTAGGGTACTCAATAGCAGGAAAGAATTGCTAAAAAAAAAAAAAAAGTGTGTATATTTTTTCCTCTATCTCTGAGGCCGTAGGGGGAATTTTTTTTTTCTCTCAATGGAGATAAAGCAATTGTCTGATTGTGTGGAGCAGCTCGCTGCGGAAGTGCGGGGAATTTCTGCCTACCTTGCTCATTCACATGCTGCTGAACCAAAGATCCCTACTCCTGATGTGTTTTTTTGGGGATCGGTCTAAATTTTTGAATTTCAAAAATAATTGTAAATTATTTTTTGCCTTGAAGCCTAACTCGTCGGGGAGCTCCGCGCAGCAGGTTAAAATTATCATCTCTTTGCTGCGCAGCGATCCCCAGGATTGGGCGTTTTCTTTGAAACCTGATGATCCTATTCTTACTAATGTGAGCGCATTTTTTCAAGCCTTGGGGTTGTTGTATGACGAACCTAATGCTATTGATCAGGCTGAAAAGACCCTGTTGGCATTGAGCCAGGGTCGAGATTCTGCAGAATTGTACTGTCAAAAATACCGAAAGTGGGCGGTCCTTACTACCTGGAATGATAATGCCTTGGCAGCTCTCTTTCGGAAGGGTTTGTCAGAAGCCGTAAAAGATACTATGGTGGGATTTCCTGTTCCCTCTGGTCTTGACGATTCTATGTCATTAGCCATTCAGGTTGATCGGCGTTAACGTGAACGCAGGACTGCACGAGAGGTGTTGCCACCTGTTGAACAAGTGTCTGAACCTATGCAATGTGATAGAGTTTTGTCCAGGGAGCAACGTCAGGAGTTCACAAGGCGTAACAAGCTGTGTTTTTTTTGTGGAGATGCCTCGCATATTATTTCTGTTTGTCCTAAACGAGAGAAACGTTTTGCACACACGTTTTCTGTGGGTGGTGTTCAACCTAAGTTTCTTCTGGCAATTACTCTGATCTGCTCCCTGTCCACATTTTCCGCCAAGGCTTTTGTGGATTCGGGAGCAGCCCTGAACCTAATGGACTTGGATTTTGCTAAATGTTGTGGATTTCCGATGACACCTCTGCGGACGCCTATCCCTTTGAGGGGGATTGATGCTGCTCCTTTGGCGAAAAATAAACCTCAGTTTTATTCGGACTCCCATGACAGCACCACGAGAGAGGGGATCCGCCCTATAGGAACAGGAAACCTACAGATACAAAAGGGCGGCACCTCTCCCACGCATCAGTTGGTTTCCTGTTCCTGAGGGGACGGGATCCTACAGAAGATTTGGATCCCAGGCCGGCCAGCCGACACCGGTAGCGAGGGGGGTCTCCTACCTCGGCCTGGTTCGGTTTTCCTGGAAGACGCCACGGTGGCCCAGGATGGGTGTCACGGCGGTGGCGTGGGCAGCAGGGAGCGGCGTCCGGAGGATGGCCGTCTCCAGGAAATTAGCCGCCGCCGGTAAGTATACCCCCCCCCGGGGATTTCCGGCTCCGGCGGCGCACATGGGTGGCAGCGCTGTGCATGGGGCTGCGACCGGCGCTGCTCCGAAGCTCCCGGGCGTCCCGCGGGGCTTCCGGCGTTTCCGGGGTAGCGGTGACGTCAGAGGGCGGGCGGAGGAGGCGCTTCCGGGTAAGCGCGCCACTGCGCATGCGCGGCAATTCCAAGATGGCGGCGCCCATCGGAAACACCGATGGCGCGAGTTCGGGCGCCAGCTGGGGTAGGGAGCTCCATTAAGGGGGGGGAGGGGCGCGGCATGGATACTGCTGACCGGAGGAGGGGGTATTTAGGCGGGACCCGGGCAGGGTTCCTTGCCTTGGCCACATTACTACATGCAGCAGTGTGCAGCAGCAGCAGTGGTAATGGAAAGCGATCGAGAGCAGCAGCAGCAGCGGCAGAAGCAAGGGCAGCAGCGGCAAACATCACTGCCGCCCCTGGATGACCTTCGGCAGGTCAAACAGAAAAAGAAAGGGTCCCGTGACAGTAATGCGGGACGAAGTGACCAGTCCACTCATAAGAGCTCCTCCAGGCAGACAGGAGCATCGACCGAAAGAAATCCCCCTCGTTCTCCGGTACTTGATTGTGGCACTGGTAAGTGATCTTCGTGAAAGTTCACTCAGTGACGAGACCCCCCTTCTGTGTTTTTTTCTTTTCTAGGGAAAGAAAGCTACAACTAAAAATAAGCATAGGGAATGCGCACTCTGTGCATGCCCATTACCGGATGCATGCCTCAAAAGATTGTGCCCCCCTTGTATTCAGCAGACGGTGGCAGATGAGTCGCCTGCAGTAGCGGCGAGTTTGAGAGACATTGTCAGGATAGAAATGAGGGAAACCCTAAAGTCCTTGTCTCAGCCGCAAAGTCTAAGGGGCGAGGTCCCGGCGGAATCTGATTCCTCGATAGAGTGGAGAAAAAGCAGAGACTCCCAGGCTTCATCTCCCTCGTCCTCCTCAGGAGAAGAGGACTCGGGGCGATTTTGTCTGCCTCTTGACCGGGTAGATAAGCTGGTCAAAGCAGTCAGAGGGACAATGGAGGTAGAGGAGCCTAAGCCCCATTTATCCATGCAGGATGTCATGTTCGGTGGGCTGGAACAGAGGAAGCGGAGAGTCTTCCCGTTGAATCAAAAAATACAGGATCTGATCCACAGAGAGTGGAAAAAACCGGACAAAAGAGGGTCGCTACCACCCGCCCTCAAAAGGAGATACCCCTTCGACGATCCGGCAGTAAGTTCTTGGGACAGAGCCCCCAAATTAGACGCTGCCATTGCGAAGGCATCAAAAAGATCCTCGCTCCCATTTGAGGACATGGGAGCCCTTAAAGATCCCTTAGATAGGAAAGCTGATACTTTCCTAAAAAACACCTGGGAGATGGCGGCCGGGTCCTTAAGACCAGCAGTGGCTTCAACGTGCACGGCCAGGTCCATGATGGTCTGGTTGGACCAGTTGGAGTCACAACTAAAGCAGGGTACATCAAGACAGACAATTCTTGGGGCCCTACCGACCATCCAAGAGGGAGCAGCCTTCCTGGCAGACGCCTCAGCGGATGCAGTGAAAATGGCCGCCAGAGCAGCAGGCCTTTCTAACGCAGCTCGCAGAGCCCTGTGGCTAAAGTGCTGGCAGGGAGACATCCAGTCCAGAGCAAAGCTCTGTGCGATTCCATGTGAGGGCGAATATTTGTTTGGGACTGTCCTAGACGAGCTGCTTGAAAAGGCGGGGGACGACAAGAAAAAGTTTCCAAACCTTTCATCAGCGTCCTACCGTCGCCCATTTGGTAGAAGGAGATTTGGCCAGGGGAGAAGGCGCAACTCTTCGCCTGTTAGAGATCGACCCAGATGGGAAGACAGAAGGAGACGAGGTACGGGCTATATGTTTACATGCTCGTCGAGAGATCAAAAGAAACCAAACCAATGACTAGCGGTTCCCGTAGGGGGTAGACTGTCATCCTTCTTCCCGGCATGGTCACAGATTACGAATAGTGACTGGGCGCGTAAGGTAATATCCACCGGGCTTAGGTTGGAGTTTACCCAGATCCCGCGGAACACCTTTAAACTGACCCCCTTAAGATCTTCTCATCTCGAACAAGCGGCTTTAGAAGCGGAAGTCTTGAGCCTATGTCAGAAAAATGTTCTGGTAGAGGTTCCAGAGGCTGAAAGAGGAAGAGGGTTTTACTCTCCCCTGTTTCTAATCCAGAAGCCTGATAACACATTCAGAACGATTATAAACCTTCGTTCCCTTAACGAGTTTTTGATCATAAATTCAAAATGGAGTCCATTAATACAACAATAAAAATATTGTTTAAAGGTTGTTTTATGGCAGTCATAGATTTGAAAGACGCGTACTATCATGTACCTATCCATACAGACTTCCAGCAGTTCCTGAGGGTGGCAGTGTCAGTAGAGGGCACAGTACGTCATTTTCAGTATAGAGCCCTTCCCTTTGGTCTCTCAGCAGCACCCAGGGTTTTTACAAAGTTAGTGGCCGAAGTTATGGCTCACTTACGGGAGGTAGACGTCTTAATCATTCCATATTTAGACGATTTCTTGATTGTAGGAAAATCGGTGGGTCATTGTAAATCCCAGATAGAAAAAGCTAAATCCAGGTTAGAAAACCTGGGATGGATTTTAAACTACGAAAAATCCCGACTCCAACCCTTAAAGATACAGAAATTTTTAGGGTTGATACTAAATTCAAACACTCAGCGGTGCCTGCTACCACTAGATAAAATACAAAAGATACAGGAGCAGGTCCTTCGGGCAATGGATAATCCATCTATGACCCTCAGACAGGCCATGTCCCTGTTAGGTTCTCTAACTTCATGCATCCCAGCAGTAAGGTGGGCACAGTTCCATACCAGAACCCTTCAAAACGACGTCTTATTTAATAGCAGGGCCCTTGGAGGCTCCTTACAAGGTCGGATGTGTCTAAGCCCCTCAACTGTTACATCACTGAGATGGTGGCTTGAGAGCGAGAACCTAGCGTCAGGGGTGCCCTGGATAACACAGATAACCCGTATTATAACCACAGACGCAAGTTCCTTCGGTTGGGGAGCCCATATGGGGGACATAGTGGTACAGGGCCAGTGGGATTCTAATTCTGAAATCTCATCCAACCAGAGAGAACTATTGGCGATAGAGCGGGCAGTCAAGAAACTCATTATCTACCTGCAGGGCCATCATGTGAGGATACACTCGGACAACCAGGTAGCGGTAGCATATGTCAACCACCAAGGTGGAACCCGCTCCAGCGCTCTGATGCAGATAACAGAACGGCTCCTCCAGATAGCAGAGGAAAATTGTCTATCTCTGACCGCGCTCCACATCAGCGGAAAAGACAATGTAAGAGCAGACTTTTTAAGCCACAAGGCTCTAAGACAAGGAGAATGGGCCTTGAACAAAAATATTTACCGCCAGATTGTCCGCAGATGGGGCCAGCCAGAGGTAGACCTCTTTGCCACCAGGAAAAACAGAAAAGAAAGATTGTTCTGCTCTCTGAACCCCAGGGAAAATCCCCTGGCGGTGGATGCCCTACTGATAAGATGGGATTTTTCTCTGGCATACGCCTTCCCACCATTGAATCTTCTTCCTCTGGTAGTCAGGAAGATCAGAGAGGATCAGGCAAGAGTCATACTGATTGCCCCCTTTTGGCCCAGGAGGACCTGGTTCGCATGGTTGAGGACCATGTCGATAGGCGATCCCTGGGTATTGCCGAACCTTCCGGATCTCCTCTACCAGGGGCCAGTCAGCCACCCACAAGTAGCGGGACTTCATTTGACGGCGTGGTATTTGAAAGGTCACTGTTAAAAAATAGAGGGTTCTCCAAGAACTTAATTGACACCCTCCTAAGAAGCAGAAAATTAACCACCACTAATATCTATGCTAGGACCTGGAAACGCTTCCTGTCCACCTTTCACTTTGACATCAGAGATGGAATTCCCACGAAACAGATTCTGGAATTTCTCCAGAAAGGTTTCGAATTGGGTCTCTCCACAAGCACGCTAAAAGTACAAGTTTCAGCCTTAGGGGCCCTGTTTGCAGCTGATATTGCAAAAGATTATTGGGTAGCAAGGTTCATCAGAGCAGCGGCCAGATCGAGACCTATACACAAAGACAGATGCGTACCGTGGGACTTAAACTTAGTCCTTACAGCCATGACAGAAAGTCCGTTTGAACCTTTAGATTCCGCCTCACTAAAGATTATATCCCTGAAAACAGCATTTCTGGTAGCAATAACATCCGCACGTAGGGTGAGCGACATACAGGCACTCTCCAGATTGCCTCCTTACACAGAGTTCTTACAGGATAGAGTGATCCTAAGGCCAGGTCCAGCATACCTTCCCAAGGTAGCAACACAATTCCACAGGACACAGGAGATAGTTCTGCCTTCCTTCCTCCCTAACCCAACCAACCCTAAAGAGCAGAAACTCCAGACGTTAGATATTAGAAGATGCTTACTGACATATTTAGCAGCCACGGATCCTTGGAAGAAGGAGAACGCATTATTCCTATCCTTCCAAGGTTCCAGGAAAGGATACAGAGTATCAAAACGCACATTAGCAAGGTGGATTAGGGAGGCTATCTCTCTTGCCTACACAGCAGGTGGCGGTCCGGCTCCACAGAACCTGAGGGCACATTCCACTCGGGCCATGGCATCATCCTGGGCGGAGAGATCTGGAGTATCAATTGATCAAATAGGTAAGGCGGTCACCTGGTCATCTCCTTCCACCTTTTTTAACCACTATCGGTTAGACATGGGTGCCTCCTCAGACCTCACCTTCGGGCTAAGGGTGCTGCAGGCTGTAGTCCCTCCCTAAGTTAGTTTACATCTCTGTAATTCTCTCGTGGTGCTGTCATGGGAGTCCGAATAAAGTATTAAGTTACGTACCGGTAACGGTATTTTTCGGAAGCCCATGACAGCACCCTTAGTTCCCTCCCTTGTTCATGTATAGAGGTGCACTCCTTTAGAAGATTGTTTATAGAAGCACCATAGGTGGGAGATGGTATGAAATAATTCGGTTAAATAGGGTAGATAGGTTGTATATATCATATGTTGTGTACTAACCATGGTAGCCTCTCAAGCTCTGTAATCCAACTGATGCGTGGGAGAGGTGCCGCCCTTTTGTATCTGTAGGTTTCCTGTTCCTATAGGGCGGATCCCCTCTCTCGTGGTGCTGTCATGGGCTTCCGAAAAATACCGTTACCGGTACGTAACTTAATACTTTTGGACCCAGGTGGTTATGCGGGTCGCCCCAGACCATCAAGAAAATTGCAGATTTTTGGTGTTGCATAATTTGCATGATACCATTGTTCTGGGTTTTCCCTGGTTGCAAATTCATAATCCAGTTTTGGATTGGAAATCTGTGTCTGTGGTGAGTTGGGGTTGTCGGTGTGCCCTTAGTGAGGCTCCGGTTTTTTTCCACCTCTCCTCAGTCGCATGATGTTCCTGACTATTTGGCGGACTTTTATGATGTATTTAGTGAGAATGAGTCTGCGTCTTTGCCTCCTCATAGGATTTATGACTGTGCAATTGAACTGAGCCCGGGGTGTAAATTTCCCAAGGGTCGGCTCTTCAATTTATCTGTACCCGAGTACGAGGCTATGCGATCCTATATTAAGGAGGCGTTGGAGAAGGGTCATATTAGACCATCCTCTTCACTCTTAGGTGCCGTTTTTTTTTTCGTGGCCAAAAAGGATGGTTCATTAAGGCCTTGTATTGATTATCGTGCCCTCAACAAAATTACTATTAAATATCAGTATCCGTTACCCCTGATTTCGGATCTATTCTCCAGAGTTAAAGGTGCTTGCTGGTTTACCAAGCTTGATCTCATTGGGGCGTATAATCTTATCCGCATTAAGCATGGGGATGAATGGAAGACGGCGTTTAATACTCCGGAGGGACATTTTGAGTACCTGGTGATGCCTTTTGGGCTCACTAATGCCCCTTCTGTCTTCCAGTGCTTCATGAACGACTTTTTCCGAGACTTTGTGGATACATTTTTGATTATCTATCTGGATGATATTTTGATCTTCTCCAAGGATTGGGATTCTCATGTGGAACATGTTCGGACTGTGTTCCGGATCTTGAGGGAGAATTCCCTGTATGTCAAAGGATCGAAATGCCTTTTTGGGGTACAGAGGATTTCATTTTTGGGATTTATTTTGTCTCCATCAACTATTGAAATGGACCCGGCCAAGGTACAGGCCATTTATGATTGGGTTCAGCCCACTTCTTTGAAGGCCCTCCAGAAGTTTTTGGGTTTTGCTAATTTTTATCGGAAATTTATAGCAAAATTTTCTAGTATTGCCAAGCCATTGACTGATCTGACTAAGAAGGGTGCTGATGTGTTGAATTGGTCTCCGGAGGCTGTTTCTTCCTTTCAGGAGCTGAAGAGAAGATTCACTTCTGCCCCGGTTTTGCGGCAACCTGATGTCTCACTCCCGTTCCAGGTAGAGTTGGACGCTTCTGAGATTGGTGCAGGAGCTGTTTTGTCCCAAAAGGATCCTGTAACATCTAAAATGAATCCCTGTGCTTTCTTTTCCCGAAAGTTCTCTCCATCTGAACGTAACTATGATGTGGGGAATCGGGAACTGTTAGCCATGAAATGGGCATTTGAGGAGTGGAGACATTGGTTGGAGGGAGCTAAACATCAAGTCGTGGTCCTCACTGACCGCAAGAATTTGATTTACCTGGAGTCGGCCAAACGCTTGAACCCTAGACAGGCTAGGTGGGCCTTGTTTTTTACACGTTTTGATTTTGTGGTCTCTTTTCTTCCTGTCACTAAGAATGTCAAGGCTGACGCTCTCTCTAGGAGCTTCTTTGCTGATTCTCCTGTGGTGACCAAGCCTGCTACCATCTTAGGCGAAGGGGTAGTTCTTTCTGCCATCTCGCCCGATTTGAGACGTGCTATGGAAGAGTTCCAGGAGGACAAACCTGAGCGTTGTCCCAGTGGAAAGTTATGTTCCTGACCAGTGGAAGAAGAGTGATGTCTGAAATTCATTGCTCTGCATTGGCTGGTCATCCAGGTATTTTTGGTACTAGAGATCTGGTGAGTCGGTCTTTTTGGTGGCCCACCTTGTCTCGTGATGTCAGGAATTTTGTGCAGTCCTGTGGGACTTGCTCCCGGTCTAAACCTTGTTCTCGCTCTAGTGAGTTGTTGATGCCTTTGCCGATCCCCAGGAGGCCATGGACCCATATTTCAATGGATTTCATCTCTGATATGCCTGTCTCTCAGAGGATGACTGTTATTTGGGTGATTTGTGATAGGTTCTCTAAGATGGTTCATCTTGTACCACTCCCTAAGTTGCCATCTTCCTCTGAGTTGGTGCCCCTGTTTTTGCAACAGGTGGTTCGCTTGCACGGGATTCCTGAGAACATTGTATCAGACAGAGGAGTTCAGTTTGTGTCTAGATTTTGGAGGGCTTTCTGTTCCAAGCAGGGAATTCAGTTGTCCTTCTCCTCTGCTTTTCACCCTCAGACCAATGGGCAGACGGAGAGAACAAACCAGACTTTGGAGTCGTATTTGAGATTCTTTATTTCCGCTGATCAGGATGATTGGGTTTCATTTTTGCCCTTGGCTGAATTTGCTTTAAATAATAGGGCTAGTTCTGCCACTTTGATGTCACCTTTTTTTTGTAACTTTGGGTTTCATCCTCGATTTTCTTCAGGGCAGGTGGAGCCTTCTGCCTGCCCAGGTGTTGACACTGTGGTGGAGAGAATGCACCAGATCTGGGACCAAGTGGTGGATAAGTTATCTCTCTCCCAGGAAAAGGCCCAGCGGTTTTCCAACCGACATAGGACCATTGGTCCCCAGTTTAAGGTTGGTGATATGGTTTGGTTATCATCAAAAAATCTCGCTATGAAGGTGGCTTCTCCTAAGTTTAAGCCTAGATTTATTGGACCTTACAAGATTTTGGAGATTATTAATCAGGTCTCTTTTCGGTTGGCTCTTCCTGTCACATTTAAAATCCATAATGTGTTTCATAAGTCCTTGTTGAAGAGGTTTGTTGAACCAGTTGTTCCTGGGGTGGCCTGACCCTGTATTGGTTGAAGGTAACATGGAATATGCGGTAGAGAAGATACTGGATTCCCGTCTGGCTAGACGGAGACTCCAGTATTTGGTTAAGTGGAAGGGTTATGGTCAGGAGGATAATTCCTGGGTCTCTGCCTCTGATATTCATGCCAAAAGATTGGTGCGTGCCTTTCATCGGGCTCACCCTGATCGCCCTGGTGGCGTGGAAGAGGGTTCGGTGACCCTCTCCTCAAGGGGGAGGTACTGTGGTGAGTTCATTTTCCCCTTCACAATTGAGGTCTGATGAACTCCCTCTTCTGGTGAAGGAAGGTAGTGAGGCTGATTACCAAGCACCTGAGCAGGATGATGATGACTGGGTGACTGGAATTGCTGACTGGATATAAGGCAGCCGATGCCCTTCTGCCTTGCGGGTGATTTCTCTGAGGGATTCTAGGAGACCAGTCTGATTCCTGCTCCTCAAAAGCTAAGTTTTCTGCTCTGCTTTTTGCATTTCTGTTTCGGTTTTGTTTTGCCTTGTTTTTCTGGATTTCTGCCATTCCCTGCTGGGGTGAGCTGAATTCCTTTTTGCTCTGTCTTCAGAAAATACCTGAGTACTGATATAGTCTTTTTGAAGCCTAGCGTCTTCAGGGCTTTTATCCCTATCAGTCTGTTGGCTCTTGTTTTGATAGGGTTTTGGCGGATTGCAGACAGCAGCTTTTCTATCCTGTCCTATTTAGTTAGGCTGAGCAAATGATGGGGCCCAAGCTATCTTTCTATCTGTGTGAGTGTTTTTTCATCTTGCTTCACCGTCATATGTTGGGGGCTGCCTATTGCTTTGGGGTCTGCTCTGGGGCAGTTTAGATTTCCCTTTCTGTCTTTAGGCTATTTAGTTCTCTGGCTGTGATCGAGGGGTCTAGGGCACCGTAGGAACCCCCCACGGCTACTGCTAGTTGTTGCTGATAGGTTCAGGGGTCTGCAATCCGATAGCTGCCAACTCCTCTGGTTTTCTGGACTTAGCTAGTATTTCTGTTTTTGCCTCCTACGGTGACTCATTCATAACACATCCTGCTGCTTTTTTATCACATTTTTCATGTCTTTCTTTACATGGATAGAGCATCCGTTCCATAAGGGTTACAGGTGCTACACTGTTAGCCGTCACAAGTAGCTATGCGGGTATTTCTTTTTAAGGTACAGTGCCGGATATTTCTTTTTTCTATGGCTGAAGTTTATAAAAAATGGTAGACCCTCTCAGCACAAGCACTCTATGATTGTTGCAAAATTACTACATTTGCACTAGGAGAGTATATGTTTACATGATCTTCCAATACTGTATACTTATGTAATTTTTGGAACTGCCTCTTACCCCTAACGTCTCATTCGCAGGGCTTCTATTGTGGATCCTATCTTTTCCTTCCTCAATAATTTTTTGTGTACAAGATTATTTATGTTATTATTGTATCAGTAAAATCTTTAATTTTTGAAGTCAGCTCTTATCTTTATTTCTATCTTTTAGGAGTTTCTTCTATAATTTTTAACCTCATTATTTGTTTACGACTGCACTATTGATTATGTTCATTATATTAATCATGACTTGTCTTATAATCAATTACCCTGTGAATTATTTAATTTTATTAACACTCCTAAGGAGCTTATCTAGATGTGTGGTGAGCACTTTGAACCCCGAAGGGCTTCACAGATGTTTATAACATAGAGCCGTGAAAATAAAAAATCATATTTTTTTTCCACAAAAATAATCTTTTCACCCCCTATTTTTTTTATTTTACCAAGGGTAACAGGAGAAATTGGACCCCAAAAGTTGTTGTGCAATTTCTCTTGAGTACGCCGATACCCCATATGTATGGGAATAATACTTTTGAGGCACAGTGCAAAGCTCAGAAGGGAAGAGGGGCCATATTGGAGTTCAGATTTTTCTGGAATGATTTGAGGGTGCCATGTCACATTGGCAGAGCCCCTGAGGTGCCAGAACAACAGAAACCTCCTATATGTGAATGTGGCGCCCCTGAGGGTCCAGTCGCCACAGAGGTACTGCACCTCCTCCAGAGGTGTGGTACTCTGCTCTCGGGTAAGGAGGGGAAACTACCCAGTACCCACATACTAGCACCCAACACTAGACCTCTCCAGGCCAGGGAGGCACTAGGTAGAGGGTGTGGGTGGAGGAAGTGGATAGAGTAGGAGAGTTGTCATGGTAACAGGAGGGACAGTTGGAGGAGGAGTCAGGAAGGAGAAGTCAGTTGGTGAAGGGGACTGGAGGAGAGAGGAGCTCGTCCCAAGACTAGAGAAGAGAAAAGTTGTTAGGGTTGCGGATAGCACTAAATATAAAATTTAAAGAAGTGCGATCGCAACCCTTGTTCCACCATGCAGAGATGGTAAACTGCTGCTGGGTAATGGCAGATTGCAAACTAAATACCGGCAGGTAACCACTGACCCGGTGTATACAGGAGCGAACTCTGTTACTTCACAGAGTTCGCTGGCACAAATGCCAGAGCCTGTTAACTCCACAGGACTCGGCAAATGGAGCGCTAGTGTAGAGTCTCAGTTTTCTGCCCCAGTACACAGGGATAAAGTGCCTCTTGACTCACTAGCGTGCTGCACCGCAACTGCATTGCCAGCAAAACAGATATATTTATAAACAAGCGTGCAAGTGTGCACAGAGCCGCTCAGGCGGACGTGGCCAGTAACACCGGATTGGGCAGATACGCGCACAGGTTGCGCACTGCACAGGCGGTGTGTTATGAATGGGTCACCGAGGAGGATGGCAGGAACAGGCTAAGCCACCAGAAGACCAGAGAGGTTGGTAACTAAGCGGATTGCAGACCCCTGATCCTATCTGCACAACTAGCAGAAGCCGTGGAGTGTTCCTACAATGCCCTAGATGCCTCGTCACAGCCGGAGGACTAACTAAGCCTAAAGACAGAATGATTAACCTCTTAATCCCATATGACGTACTATCCCATCCATGTGCCCTGGGATTTAATTCCCAGGGATGGGATAGTACGTCATAGCGATCAGCGGCGCCCACGTGGTGAGCGCCGCTGATCGCGGCCGGGTGTCAGCTGATTATCACAGCTGACACCCGGCACAATGTGTGAGGGGCGGTCACGGACCGCCCCCGACATGTTAGCCCCTTGCACACCGCGATCAAACACGATCGCGGTGTACCGGGGGTTAAAGGGAAGCATCGGCAGGGAGGGGGCTCCCTCCCTGCTTCCCTGAGCCCCCCACGGCAGCGCAATGTGCAGCGCTGCTGCGTGGGGCTCTTTCCCTGCAGGCCTCCGAATCCAAGATGGCGACGGGGGCCTGCAGGGAGCCGGCTTCCTCAGTTCCTGCAAAGCGCAGGCACGAGGAAGCCTGCTGCACTGCCTGTGACAGATCGCTGATCTGTCACAGTGATCTGATTTAAAAAAAAAAAAAAAAAAGTGTTTAAAATAATTTAAAAAAAAATCGCCAAATACATTAGAAAAAAAAATATTCCCCCAATAAATTCATTTTTTGGAAATTAAAAAAAACAAACAATAAAAGTATACATATTTGGTATCGCTGCGTCCGTAACGACCTGCCCTATAAAACTGTCCCATTAGTTAACCCCTTTAGCGAACCCATTAAAAAATAAAAATAAACGAAGCAAAAAATAATGATTTATTATCATACCGCCGAACAAAAAGTGCAATAACGCGCGATCAAAAAGACGCATAAAAATATCCATGCTACCGCTGAAAACGTCATCTTGTCCCGCAAAAAAACAAGCCATCATACAGCATCATCAGCGAAAAAATAAAAAAGTTATAGCTCGCAGAATAAATCGATGCAAAAATAATTATTTTTTTCTATAAAATAGTTTTCATTGCATAAAACCGACAACATAAAAAAAGACCTAAGTGAGGTATCGCTGTAACCGTACTGACCCGAAGAATAAAAGCTGCTTTATCAATTTTATCGCACGCGGAACGGTGTAAACGCACCCCCCCCCCCCCCCCCCAAAAGAAATTCATGAAACTCTGGTTTTTGTTCATTCTGCGTCCCAAAAATCAGAATAAAAAGCGATCAAAAAATGTCACGTGCCCGAAAATGGTACCAATAAAAACATCAACTCGTCCCACAAAAAATAAGACCTCACATGACTCAGTGGGTCAAAATACGGAAAAATTATAGCTCTCAATATGTGATGATGCAAAAACTATTTTTACAATAAAAAGCGTCTTTTAGCGTGTGACAGCTGCCAAACATAAAAACCGCCATAAATAGTAAATCAAACCCCCCGTTATCACCCCCTTAGTCAGGGAAAAATAATAAAATTAAAAGAAAATGTATTTATTTCCATTTTCCCATTAGGGTAAAGGCTAGGGTTTGGGCCAGGGCTAGGGATAGGGCTGAGATTAGGGTTAGGGGTGTGTTGGGGTTAGAGTTGGAGTTAGAATTGGGGGTTTCCACTGTTTGGGCACATCAGGTGCTCTCCAAATGCAACATGGCGTCCGATCTCAATTCCAGCCAATTCTGAGTTGAAAAAGTCAAATGGTGCTCCTTCCCTTCCAAGCTCTGCCATGCGCCCAAACAGTGTTTTACCCCCACATATGGGGTATCAGCGTACTCAGGACAAATTGCAAAACAACTTTTGAGGTCCAATTTCTCCTGTTACCCTTAGGAAAATAAAAAAATTGGGGGCAAAAATATCATTTTTGTGGAAAAAAATGATTTTTTTATTTTCACGCCCGGGCGTTATAAACTTATGTGAAGCACTTGGGGGTTCAAAGTGCTCACCACACATCTAGATAAGTTCCGTGGGGGGTCTAGTTTCCAAAATGGGGTCACTTGTGGGGAGTTTCAATAGTTTAGGTACATCAGGGGCTCTCCAAACGCACATGACACCGGCAGACCATTCCATCAAAGTCTGCATTCCAAAACGTCACTACTTCCCTTCCGAGACCCGACATGTGCCCATACGGTAGTTTTCTCCCACATATGGGGTTTTAGCTTACTCAGGACAAATTGGACAACAACTTTTGGGGTCCAATTTCTCCTGTTACCCTTGGGAAAATAAAAAAATTGGGGACTAATTGATCATGTTTGTGGAAAAAATACGATTTTTTTATTTTCATGCCCGGGCATTTATAAACTTCTGTGAAGCCATTGGGGGCTCAAAGTGCTCACCACACATCTAGATAAGTTCCTTAGGGGGTCTAGTTTCCAAAATGGGGTCATTTGTGGGGGGTTTCCACTGTTTAGGTACATTAGCGGCTCTCCAAAGGCATCATGACACCCGCAGACCATTCCATCAAAGTCTGCATTCCAAAACGTCAATACTTCCCTTCCGAGACCTGACGTGTGCCCATACAGTAGTTTTCGCCCACATATGGGGTATCAGCGTACTCGGGACAAATTGGACAACAACTTTTGGGGTCCAATTTCTCCTTTTACCCTTGGGAAAATAAAAAAATTGGTGACTAAAAGATCAAGTTTGTGGAAAAAATACGATTTTTTTATTTTCACGCCCGGGCGTTATAAACTTCTGTGAAGCACTGGAGGGGTCAAAGTTCTCACCACACATCTAAATAAGTTCCTTGGGGGGTCTAATTTCCAAAATGGTGTCATTTGTGGGGGGTTTCCACTGTTTTGGTACATCAGGGGTTTTCCAATTGCGACATGGTGTCGGATCTCAATTCCAGCCAAAAAGTCAAATGGCGCTGCTTCCCTTCCGAGCTCTGCCATGCGCCCAAATAGTGGTTTACCCCAACATGTGGGGTATCAGCGTACTCAGGACAAATTGCACAATAATTTTTATTTTATTACCCTTGGGAAAATAAAAATTGGGGGTGAAAAGATCATTTTTTTGGAAAAAATATTATTTTTTAAGTGTATCGCTGTACGTTATAAACTTCTGTGAAGCCCTTGTGGGTTCAAAGTTCTCACCACATATCTAGATAAGTTTCTTGGGGTGGTCTAGTTTCCAAAATGGGGTCACTTGTGGGGGGTTTCCACTGTTTAGGCCCATCAGGGGCTCGCCAAACGTGACATGGCGTCCAATCTGATTTCCAGCCAATTTTGCATTGAAAAAGTCAAACGGCGCTCCTTCTCTTCTGAGCTCAGCCATGCGCCGAAACAGTGTTTCTCCCCCATATATCAGGTATCAGCGTACTCAGGACAAATTGCACAATAAATTTTGCAGTCCAATTTCTCCTGTTACCCTTGGTAAAATAAAAAAAATTGAACCTGTGACGCACCTAAAGGGTTAATAAACTTCTTGAATGTGGTTTTGAGCACCTTAAGGGGTGCAGTTTTTAGAATGGTGTCACTTTGGGGTATTTTCTATCATATAGACCCCTCAAAGTGGCTTCAAATGTGATGTGGTCCGTAAAAATAAAATGGTGTTGCAAAAATGAGAAATCACTGGTCAATTTTTAACCCTTATAACTTCCTAACAAAAATAAATTTTGGTTCCAAAATTGTGCTGATGAAAAGTAAACATCTGGGAAATGTTACTTATCAATTTTTTTGTGTGCCGTATCTCTGTGATTTAAGGGCATAAAAATTCAAAATCGGAAAATTGCAAAATTTTTGAAATTTTCGCCAAATTTCCATTTTTTTCACAAATAAACACAAGTTATTTGAATAAAATTTTACCACTAACATGAGGTACAATATGTCACGAGAAAACAAAGTCAGAATCACGGGGACCCATGGAAGCGTTTCAGTTATTACCTCATAAAGGGACAGTGGTCAGAATTGTAAAAATTGGCCCGGTCATGAACGTGCAAACCACCCTTGGGGCTTAAGGGGTTAAATCTTAACTGCCCCGGAGCAGATTCCCAAAGGAATAGACAGCCCCCAAACAATGTTAGGGACGGCGGAATGCACTAAATATAAAACAATAGAAAGTGCGTTCGCCACCCCAGGTCCACCGTGCAGAGGTGTTAAACTGCTGCTATATAATGGCAGACGCACAATATGGCGGTATATCGCACACGGGCTGAACATCACCCGGTGTGCACTGGGCGTACTCTGTTAGCTTCACAGAGATGCCTTAGACAAACATAAGTACTGAGCCTGTTGGACTCACAGGTCTCAGAGAAATGCACGCACGGTATATGGTCACAAGAACTGGGCCCGAGGCAGAGGGACAGAGTCCGTCTAGACCTACCGTGCGTGCGGCGTTGCTACCGCGGACGCCCACAGGTGCTGGAGACTGCAGCGCAGCGACTGACACAGCCGCTATGCGACAGTGCCCAGGAGGGGCGCACTGTCGGACGCTAGTTAGGTGATATGCACTGTGGCCTGTAGCGTGCCACTGACTGGCGCTGACTCTATGACTAAGTCCCTATCCACACACGTAATATCAGAGGGAGGGGAGTCTTAATGGGTCATTCGCAGGTTCATGCATCCGTCATCATTCACACATGTAGCAAGTAGAGTCTATACTAGCGCATGGCCGAGCGGCCATGGGAACCTTTTATAGCCAGGACCTTCCGGAAGCTTCCAGATCCCTGAGATAGACCAATCAGATCACGAGAAGGTCCTGAGCATGTGACTCCCGATCTCCAATGGGAGATTGTCTCGTGAGCATGCCCAGTAGCACGGCTTGAGGACTTAGCTTCTGAAGTAGCTTGCTGCTGAGTAGCCTGCGCTGCTATTGCTGGCCCGGAGGTGGCAGCAACAGCCAGACCCACAGAGCTGGTCTGAGCAGGGCGTCTGGAACGCCGGGATTGCTGTGCAGGCTCCTAAGTGGTTGGTGGAGAATGGGAGACCGCTGAATGCAAGGTTCTGGATTCCTGCTGTGCAGTTGCAGGAACCCAATGCCTAACATTACCCCCCTCCTAGGGTCCCCTCCCCTCTGAGCCTTGCTGCGATCAGGAGCGGGGCGTGGATGTTCTCCACTGGTTCCCAGGTCCGTGCCTCTGGACCATGACCCTTCCAGTCCACCAAATAAAATTTTTTGCCACGCACAATCCTGCGTCCCACAATGGCGTTGACCTCAAACTCATCCGAAGATAAGTCTGATGTCCCGGCAGATGACTCGGAAAACCGGGCCATGTGAACAGGCTTGAGAAGGGACACGTGGAAGACGTCAGAGATGGCCAAATGTAGTGGAAGAGCCAGACGGTAGACAACTGAGCTGATCCACTTGAGGACTTTGAAGGGACCAATGTATCGTGGAGCGAACTTGGAGGACTCAGCCCGCAGCCTGATATTTTGGGCAGAGAGTCACACCAAGTCGCCAGGGGCAAAAGTTGGAGCGGGGCGCCGATGTGTGTCAGCGGACGCTCTCATTCTCTCTTTAGAGGCTCGAATGGCATCCTGGGTGTGATCCCAAATGTTGCAAGCCTCCACAGCCCAGTCTGCCACCCTGGAATCAGTGGAAGACACTGGCATCGGGACGCAGACGCGCGGATGCTGGCCGTAATTAAGAAGGAACGGCGTCTGACCAGTGGAATCAGCCACTGCGTTATTTAGGGCAAATTCAGCCCACGGTAATAAGGATGCCCAGTCATCCTGCCTGGCAGAGACAAAATGTCGCAGGTACGTGACCAGGGTTTGATTGGCTCTCTCAACCAACTCGATCGTCTCGGGATGATATGCGGAGGACAAATTGAGCTCGATACTGAGTAGACTGCAGAGCTCCCTCCAAAATCGAGACGCAAACTGAGGGCCTCGGTCACGGACTATTTTGACTGGCATACCGTGCAAACAAATACGTGCTTTATGAACAGTGCGGCGAGACCGCGAGCACAAGGCAACCACGCGAGTGGCACCAGATGCACCATTTTAGAAAAATGATCGGTGACCACCCAAATGACCGTGCTGCCACCAGATTTGGGCAGGCCGACCACAAAATCCATGCCGACCATCTCGCACGGTGTGTCTGCCACCGGCAAGGGATACAGTAACCCAGCCGGCCTCTGTCTAAATGACCTGTTTCGAGCACAAGAGACGCATGCCTGAATGTACTCTTTAGTGTCCCGAACCATGTGCGGCCACCAATAAGACCTGGACAGGAGTTCTGTGGTATGCTTATTGACAAAGTGACCACCCACCCTGGACGCGTGTACCCACGCGAGGACCTCTGGTCGCAGGCGAGGAGGGACAAAGGTCTTGTCTGGTGGTACTGCCTCAAGAGCGACCGGGGCCACGGTCCTCAGGCTCTCAGTGGGGACAATATATATTCACAAAAAGGATAGAACAGGCCTAAAAAAATGGCACTTCCCATCAATCAATAAATCCTACAAAAAATGGAAGTCAATGCCTAGTATTGTAAATAGTAATCCACCTTTATTCAAACAAGCATGTTTTTTCTTAAAAAGTAAACAATGGAGATACAAATGCAAGATAAGACTGCTATCACAAGTCATAAAAAATACAGTCCGTCTCTATTTATTGTGTTTACAGATAATTTCTTCAGGGATAAAAAATAATAAATAACTCGCGTGGCTAAAAATTTATCCAACAACATATATAAACTAATCCCTATATGTGTTAGAAACACACAGGTGGCCATACAATGATTAATCCATAGTCAATAAAGCAGAAGCTCTCTTGCATAAATATAATAATGCACACCAACAAAAAAAGTGTACTTAATAATCAGCTTGCAAAGTGCAATAGTGCATAGCAGCAAAAAATCAACATGTTATCCCAACTGTCATATAATAATCACCTTTATAAAGTGCAATAGTGCAAAGCAAAGTGCATGAAAATCAAATTCAATAGACATACTATCAGTGTGCAAAATTCGCAACTATGTCTGCAAAGTGCAAACAGTGCCCAGCAGCTTGAGAAGTAATGGAGATTTTTACATCTATAAAGAAATCATTGCATGGAAAGTAACACCGGGAAGACTATATCTGACCTGTGAGCAGTCCTGATGCCCCGACGCGTGTTTCGCGTATAGCTTCTTCCTTATGGGGGTAAATGTCACTAACAGGGTATCCTGAGGATCTATTTATAGCCCTGTCTGCATCGGTGGCAGCGGTAGGTAATGGCGCTCGCTCTGCTACAATGGGGAGTGACGTCAGGCAAGTCAGCGTCCCACGTGACTGATCCACCCCCTGCCTGACGCGTCAGGACAGGGGGCGGAGCCAGCCACGCTCCAGACACGTCATCGCAATGACTCACTGCCCAGCAGCCAGAGCGCACACCGCAATTAAAGCAGAACAAATGGGGGACATACATAACTGGTCTAAGTGTTATATGTCTTAATAGGAGAATTCTCTACATGACTTGAAGGGAAGATTAGTGTTTATAAATATGTTTGATAATGTGATAATCAAGAAATACTAATTGTTAGATAAACAATCTCCATCACTCCAAGCCATTAATAATAAATGACCATGAGTCACAAAATTATTTAAATAAGAAAATAAGGGCACCAGTGTTCAAAATACTAATATAACTAATCATAAAAAATATATTTATATAATATAGAAAGACACATATAAAATACGTTTTAGACCGTCCTTCAAAACATCACACACTATTATAATCAAGCAAATATTATACAAATAGTGTAGAAGACACATATCAATACAATATTATAAAGAAAGTGAAATACTATAATTAATTATGAAAAAAATAACACATCCAAAAAATGTGATCAAGTGTAATGAAATTATTCTTCCTTTCCACAGAGAGAATGTTCTCCACTTGAAGACCACATCAAAGTCCATCCCTTGTCCTATAGTAGACACATAATCACACAGCCACGTAGATCATCACATATAGCTAGTTATTAATGAAAAAATTTGGAAACCTAAAAAAGACTAAAAATTAAGAATTAAAAACATGTAAAAAAGACAAGACAAAAAATAGACAATTATTCACAAGAAAGGGGCAAAACTTAGAACCTCATTCAACCCATTAGGCTGAACCGAACCAACCCTGAAGATCCACTTAGCCTCCAGTTGCGCTAAGTCTTTCCTCCGCGTTGATTTATATAAACTTTGTCAATCCCTATCACTTTAAGGCGCTTGGCATTAGTCATGGACCATTTTAAAATGTCTCGGTATAGGTTTTAATTCTGAGATTTCCTCAACACCCTGAGCATTTTTTATGTCCCTGAAATGTTCTCTCACTCGGACTTTTAAAGGCCTAGACGTGAGGCCTATATAAATTTTGCCACACGGGCAAAATGCATAACACACAACACCAAAAGTGTTACATGTTATGTTTTGAGTGATGGTAAATGTCCTAATCCCATCACTTGATTGAAATGTCAAAGCTCTCTGCATATTGGGGCAAGATAAACAATCATTGCAGGGGTGAAATCCCCATTTAGGATCTTTCGACCCAAAAGCATTCTCCGCTTCTTCACCCATATGGTAGCTGTGAACCAACATATCTTTGTGGTTCTTTGCCCTCCTATACGTAATTGTTGGTGCATCATTCCCATGTTTGGTAATAGTCTGATCTGTTGTTAATATAGGCCAATGTTTATCCAAAGCTCCTCTTATTTCTGACCAATTTCACTGTATATTGAGATGAATCTCGCCTTTTGTTCACTTTGTTTTCTTGATTTTGGTTGTAACAGGTCAGTCCTCCTTTCAACCACAGCTCTGTGAAGGCCTCTTTTTATACTCCTATTGGAGTAGCCTCTATTTTTGAACCTCTCAGCAAGTTCATCAGCCTGTCCATGGAAAAGGTGATCATTAGAGCATATTCTCTTAATGCGCAGGAATTGACTAGTCGGGATTCCATTCAATAATGGTCGAGGATGTGACGAAAATGCATGTAGTAGTGAGTTCACAGCAGTGTCCTTGCGATAAACATCTGTCTCCAATAGATTGTTAGTTCCTCTAGATATCAATATGTCTAAAAATTCAATTTTTTCCTGATTATATTTTGAGGTTAATTTGATGTTCATCCGATTGTCATTCAGGATCTCCAAGAAGGTTAGAAGGTCCTGCTCTGTGCCCTGCCAAATCATAAAAATATCATCAATATAGCGGGCCCAGAACAGGACCCTCTCAATGTAGGCAACTGGATTATTGAAAAAAATCATCCTTTCCCATAACCCCAGAAAAACATTTGCATACAAGAGGGCAAAAGCCGCCCCCATCATAGTCCCACGTTGCTGCAAATATATAGCACTTTTGAAGATGAAATAATTATGTTCTAGAGTGAATTGGAGAAGAGAAATCAAAAAATCAATCAAATCAGACCCATGATCAGTCATTGACAAGAAATTTCGAGCTGCCTTGATACCATCCTTGTGCTGGATGAACGTATGCAAGGATTCGATATCAAGTGTGACTAACCACATGTCTTCCTCCATGGGTATTCCTTCCACCTTACTTAAAACATCCCTGGTATCTCTGATATATGATGGTAATGAAAATCAAGATACTTACCTATCACTTCACACAGGCTACCATTTCCGGATACTATTGGTCATCCAGGCGGATTTGACAAGCTCTGTGAATCTTTGAAATAAAGTATATACATGCTGTCTTCGGGTAGGTTGGTATTAAATTATCTTTCAAGTCCTTCGTGATTATTCCCTCCTGGAAAGCTTTAGCCAAGATATTCTGTAGTTCATTCTGGAAAGTCAAAGTGGGATTGAAGGTCAGTTTCTTATAGCAGTTGATATCTCTAAGTTGTCTCAACGCTTCCTTCTCATATTGCACCTGTGGCCAAACAACAATGTTTCCCCCTTTGCCTGCTGGTTAAATTACTATCCCCTTGAGACTTTGAAGTTCTCTTAGGGTTTTTCTTTGACCAATAGTCAGATTGTCTTTTGATATCCCTTTGGATATTTTTTCAAATTCCTTAGTAACCAGCTTTACAAACAACTCTATGTTGGGAAACAAATTGAGCAGTGGAAATTTTTTAAGCATAGGGGGTACAAATTTGTTCACACTAGTTGTAGTTACCTGATGCTCATTATCCAGTTCTTCCAACGTAGCTATTGCTTCCAATTCCTTTGCATTCCACTCCTCACCAGCATTAGATTTCTCATGAAGCTTCTTTAAAATAAGTTTCCTCGCAAAAAGGTGGAGGTCTTTTACTGCTGAGAAAAAAATCAAAGGGGGAAACAGGTGAAAATGATAGACCCAATCCCAAGACATTCAATTGTGACTCAGTCAATTCAATCTGAGACAGATTAATCACCTGTAATTTTGAGGAGAAATTATTCATTCTCCAATCTTTTTTGTTATGGTTGGTTCCTCTTCTCCTATAATTGTTTTCTCTAAAATTGTAAAATCGATTAGCAGCATTCGGTTCCCCATCTTCATCACGTGATGACAGAGATGAAACTGAAGATGATCCCATACGTTCATGTTCTCTTAGTGGAGCACTTTGCCACCTATATACAGTTCCATTCTTAAAATCGTTTAGATCCCTCTGGAATTTTTTAGTCTTGATAGTTTTCACCTACTTTTCCCATGATTGAAACTGGGTGTCAATATCTTTATTCAACTCATCCAATTCTGATACCGTCAGTGTTTCAGTCAATTTTTTGCGTGTGTTCTCAATATCCACATCAAACTTGTCAAAACTTTTCTTATTGTGGCCTATTAGTAATTTCATGAGAAATTTAGAGCATAGGTTACACACCTCTTCCCTTTTTGCTCTAAATAAACTGTCTACGGGAAAAGAGGGAATAAGTGGGGACAATTAGCCGAGGCTCAGCCTCCTCTTCCTCCGCTGAGACCACCGAGCGAGAGAGAACATCCGCACGGACGTTCTTCTCTCCAGACAGTGCAAGGTGAAGCAGAAGCAGGAGAAAAAGAGCGACCACCTAGCTTGACGAGAGTTCAAGCACTGGGCCATTTGTAAATAGACCAGGTTTTTATGATGAGCGTACACCTGGAAGGGAAACCGGGCTCCCTCCAGGAGATGCCTCCACTCCGAAAAGGCCAATTTCATGGCCAGCAACTCCCTGTCTCCGATGGAGTAGTTTCTCTCCGCCAGTGAGAAGGTCTTTGAGAAGAAGAAGCAGGGATGCTTCTGACCTTGAGCATCCTTCTGGAAAAGGACTGCTCCTGCACCGACGGACGAGGCATCTACCTCTAGGAT
Source organism: Dendrobates tinctorius (assembly GCF_039654945.1). Lineage (NCBI taxonomy): Eukaryota > Metazoa > Chordata > Amphibia > Anura > Dendrobatidae > Dendrobates > Dendrobates tinctorius. The sequence continues at coordinate 20,047,585 of NW_027361716.1, forward strand.
AAAGGGTTTATCCACATCGGGACGGTGGAGGATGGGAGCGCCAGCAAAATGGGTTTTCAGAGCCGAAAAGGCCATGGAGACCTGCTCTGACTAAACCTTAGGATTGGCTCCTTTCTTGGTGATAGCGACCAAAGGAGCTTCCAGTGTGGAGAAGTGAGGAAAGAATTGGCGGTGATAGTTAACGAACCCCAAAAAGCACTGCACTGCTTTCAGAGAATGGGGATCCTGCCAATCCATTACCGCTTGCAATTTGGCAGGATCCATAGCCAACCCCTGGGCCGAGATGATATAGCCCAGGAACGGCAAGGGCTCCTGCTCAAACTGGCACTTCTCCAGCTTGGTGAAGAGAGAATTCGCCCGCAAACGGTCAAAGACCTTGCAGACGTCTCTCCGGTGGGAGGTCAAACCTGGAGAAAAGATGAGGATGTTATCCAGATAGACCACCACCGAGGTAGAGAGCATATCGCAAAAGACGTCATTTACAAAGTCCTGGAAGACAGTAGGTGCATTACAGAGGCCGAAGGGCATGACCAGATACTCATAGTGGCCATCCCTGGTATTAAAGGCTGTCCTCCACTCGTCTCCTTCGCGTATGCGGATCAGGTTGTACGCCCCCCGTAGATCCAATTTCGTAAAGATCCGGGCCCCTCGCAACCTGTTGAACAACTCAGAGGGTATTTGCTTTTTACTGTAATGGCGTTGAGACCTCTGGAGTCAATGCAGGGGCGCAACTCTCCACTCTTCTTCTGCACAAAGAAGAACCCTGCATCAGCTGGCGACACCGATTTTCTGATAAACCCTCTTGCCAGGTTCTCCCGAATATATTGTGACATAGCCTCCGTCTCCGGGAGAGACAGAGGATACACGCGACCTCTAGGAGGTTCCGCGCCTGGCAATAGGTCTATCGGACAATCGTAAAGACTGTGTCGTGGAAGCGTTTCCGCAGATTTTTTTGAGAAGACGTCCGCGTACTGCCGGTAGTGTCTAGGAAGCGTGGAAAGATCCGCGGGCACTTCCGTGGAGGCTACTTGAACACTGCTCCTCATGCACCTTCCCTCACAGTCCTTGCTCCAATCCAGTATACTCCCTGAAGACCAATCTATATGAGGGGAATGACAACGGAGCCACGGAACTCCGAGAAGCACCTGGTCGATGCCATCTGGTAAAATGAACAGGGACAAGGTCTCGTGGTGAGAAGGTGCGATTGAGAGACCAAGAGGTGCTGTCTGGTGAGTAACCTGATACGGTAAAGGCGCACCATTAACCACCCTGATAGTCATGGGATGGGGCAGTAGTACCAGCAGAATAGCGTGCTTTTGGCCGAAGGACGAGGACATGACATTTCCTTCTGCCCCGGAATCCACCGTGACCTCTACCTCCCAGATGGAAGCACCGCTATCTAACGTCCCTTGGAATACTGGTTTGGGGGAAAATGGCTTCATATCAGGTAGACCCCCACCTACTATCATGGTACATGCTCGTTTTTTCGAGTGCTGCGGGCACCTGTTAGCCGGATGACCAAACTGTTGACACTGGTAATAGCGTGCGAAGCTTCACGCCGGATTCGACTTGGGTCCGGTGCGAGACACCTCCGTGGGTACAAGAGGTACAGAGAAGGTTGGCGCCAACCTAACCTTCTGTCTGGATTGCGCTCGCTCCAACCCACGCTCAGTATAACGGACATCAATGCGGGTGGAGATAGCAATACTCCTCCAGAGTTACAGGAACGTCCCTGGTAGCTAAAGCATCTTTGAAGTGCTCTGACAAACCCCTCCAGAACATAGGGACGAGTACCTTATCAGGCCACTCCAACTCAGAAGCCAGTGTCCGAAAAAGGACGGCGTAATGGATGACCAAGAGGGAGCCCTGTGTTAAAGCTAATAGCTGGAGAGAGGTGTCGTGAGTGACCCGTGGCCCCAAAAATACCTTTTTTAGAGAGGTTAGAAACTGAGCGGCGCTCAGAACCACAGGGTCACCACACTCCCACAGCGGCGAGGCCCATTCTAGCGCCCTGCCCGACAAGAGGGAGACGATAAACCCCACCTTAGCTCGCTCTGTAGGGAATCGCGCGGCCAGTAGTTCAAGCTGGATAGAGCACTGGCTCACGAAACCCCTGCAGTACGCGCTATCACCAGAAAATTTATCGGGCAATGGGAGGCGGGACAATGTCGGCACAGGCGTGTGTGTGGGCACACGCGAGACAGCCTCTGCAGCGACCACTGTAGCATTCGCAGCTGAGGTGGAGCTCTCGATAGCCGCCAACCTGCCCTCCAGCTGCCAAATGTACTGCCGTAGCTGCTGCAGGTCCGCCATTACTAGCCAGACCCTGGCGCTAGTATAATGTTAGGGACGGCGGAGCGCACTAAATATAAAATAATAGAAAGTGCGTTCGCTACCCGGGGTCCACCGTGCAGAGGTGTTAAACTGCTGCTATATAATAGCAGACGCACAATATGGCGGTATATCGCACACAGGTTGAACGTCACTCGGTGTGCACTGGGCATACTCCGTTAGCTTCACAGAGACGCCTTAGACCTAAACATAGGTACTGAACCTGTTGGACTCACAGGTCTCAGAGAAATGCACGCACGGTATATGGTCACAGGAACTGGGCCCAAGGCAGAGGGACAGAGTCCGTCTAGACCTACCGTGTGTGCGGCATCGCTACCGCGGACACCCACAGGTGCTGCAAACTGCAGCGCGGCGACTGACACAGCCGCTATGCGACAGTGCCCAGGAGGGGCGCACTGTCGAACGCTAGTTAGGTGATGATATGCACTGTGGCCTGTAGCATGCCACTGACTGGCGCTGACTCTATGACTAAGTCCCTATCCGCACACGTAATATCAGAGGGAGGGGAGTCTTAATGAGTCATTCGCAGGTTCATGCATCTGTGGCGCCCCTGAGGCTCAGTCACCACAGAGGTACTGCACCTTCTCCTAAGGTATAGTGCCCCACCAACTAGGTAAGTTGGGAACTCCTTTCCACACTCCAACACCTGCATCCCACACACAGGATAGTTCAGTAGGTCCGCCTAGCAGCTTCAGGCTGGGGGTAGCAGAGCACCCTTCGTGGAACCCTGCTTCGTAACACGAGATGTGCTGGGAGGTGGGTGGAGTTAATATAAAAGAGAGGGAAAGTTGAGGATAGTAGGTCAGTCTGACAGAAGGTCAGTCTGACGAGAGGTCAGGCGAGAGGAGTTCAGTTCTGAAGTTAGTTTTGAGTTCAGTTTAGAAAGAGTGCTGCAGCTGCCTCAGTGATCTGAGCCAACTGGCACGGGAAAGAGAAGGAGAAAGACGTAGACCTGCAACCTCAGCTTCCATAAGAGAGAGAAGGAACAGCGCGGAACGATGGAGTTGGAGAACAGAGAGGAGTTGTGGGTTGAGAGAGTACCCTGCCTATAGGTTCTCAGTGCCAGGCCGGGGCCCAGTCCCCGAGGTTGTATGGACACTTATGGTTCTGCAGCAGACACCGGTGGAGTAGTTGGCTGTAAATACACTACTCCCATCCAAAACTTGGGACACAACAGCAACCGATTTGCGAGCCAGGACTCTGAGAGGAGTCCCCGATAGAGGCTACAGCTGTCTGTCATACAAGTAAGGTTCTAGGAACATCTGACAGGAGGAATTCCAGAGAAATACGGTACTGGAGCTCGTCACATTAAAAGGTGCAATAGAGGAGTCGTTCAGGAAAGGCACATGTTGGCGGAGTGTTGGCGAGGAGAACCCTGACTTGCCCGGGAGGTTGATTGAGTCTCTACCCCGGAGGACACGGCACAGAGGCGGGCACCAGTGGGTATCACGAACTGTGAGTAAAGCTTTGAAACTACAAGCCCTGGTGTCCTCCATTCATTCGTCGCTAACACCTTCAGCACCGCTACATCTGGGTACCAGCATCTATACCATTTTGCGCCTCTCCTCATCCATTGCACCCACACTGCCCTGGGACTACAGCTCCACCTGTCGGGAGCTACACCATCTTTGCTGCACCACACCATCAGTCCCAGTGGATCTGCATGCAGCGTTGGCTCAACATCTTACTTGCCAAACACCACGGGTGGCGTCACAAACTATTCAACTAAGCTATAACACTATTGACATCACCGCCATTGATATTGGGCGCACAGGGCCACGGACCGGGTCACCGCTGCTGTGACACATCCCCCTGACACCGGCCGGGTACCAAGTACCCCGCTGCCGTGGGTGTGAGGGGCGACCCAAATCCGTCATCATTCACACATGTAGCAAGTAGAGTCTATAGTAGCGCATGGCCGAGCAGCCATGTAAACCTCTTAAAGCCGGGATCTTCCAGAAGCTTGCAGATACCTGAGATGGACCAATCAGATCACGAGAAGGAACTGAGCATGTGACTCCCGATCTCTAATGGGAGATCATCTCATGAGCATGGCCAGTAGCGCGGCTTGAGGACTTAGCCTCTGAAGTTGCTTGCTGCTGAGCAGCCTGCACTGCTATTGCTGGCCCGGAGGTGGCAGCAACAGCCAGACCCACAGAGCTGGTCTCAGCAGGGCGTCTGGAACGCCGGGAATGCTGTGCAGGCTCCTGAGCAGTCGGTGGAGAATGGGAGACCGCTGAATGCAAGGATCTGGATTCCTGCTGTGCAGTTGCAGGAACCCGGCACCTAACACATATATTGTCGGTGAGACAAGATGAGACACAAACACAGGCAGAGAACAGACTGAGCAAACGGTGGGGCCCAAGCTGTCTAGACAGGACAGCATAGAAAAGTTACTGTCTGCAATCACTCACAAAACCCTGAAAAGGGTCCAACACTACTGATATACAAAAAAAACTGAGATCACACAATCTCACCCCCGCTAGATCAGCACTCTGGCATAAACTGGCAGCAAGCAAAAAGATACTAACATAACAGGGGACTGAACAAGCTAAAACATATGAAGCAGGGCCCAGCACTGCCCCCAGCAGAGAGCACACTGAACCCTAGCAGCAAAACAGAAAGCAAAAAAAAAAGACACAACCAGATTAGATGCAAAGGATTAGCAAAAGAATCACTTAGCTGAACCATGCAGATCAGGCAGGGGACAAAAGAGCTCCAAATGCACACTGAAGAAATCAACAGCAACCTCCAAGAGCAACCAGCTCAATTATATGCTCCCAGCCAGTAATCCCAGGCTTCCAATTGTCGTCAGGTGGGGAACCTCCATCCACCTGGCCAGCTCCACTACTCTCAGCAACGAGCAGAGGGAGCTTCAGCTCAGAACTCCAAGCAAGAGAATTCACAACAGTACCCCCCCTTGAGGAGGGGTCATCGAACCCTCATCCACGCCACCAGGCTGATCAGAATGGGCCCGGTGAAAGGCACGAATCAATCTCTTGGCATGGATGTCAGAAGCAGAGACCCAGAATCCAATATCTTCTCTACTTCATACTCCAAATTACCTTTAACCAGTACAGGGTCAGGGGGCGCTGCCATGGGAACGACTGGCTCCACAAACCTTTTCAGCAAAGATTTATGAAAGACGTTTTGAATCTTAAACACAACTGGAAAAGCCAAACGAAAAGAAACGGGGTTAAGGATTTCCAAAATCTTATAAGGTCCAATAAACCTTGCCTTAAATTTTGGAGATGCAACCTTCATGGGAATATTTTTTGAGGACAACCAAACCATATCACCCACTTTAAACCGGGGACCAATGATCCTATGCCAGTTAGAAAACTGTTGGGCCTTTTCCTGAGAGTGGGACAACTTATCCACTGCTTGGTCCCAAATCTGCTGCATTCTCTCTACCACAGAATCCACACCTGGGCAGGCAGAAGCTTCTACCTGCCCCGAAGAAAATCGAGGATGAAACCCAAAGTTACAAAAGAAAGGAGACATCAAAGTGGTAGAGCTAGCCCTATTGTTTAGCGCGAATTCAGCCAAGGGTAAAAATGAGACCTAATCATCCTGATCAGCAGATATGAAACATCTCAAATAGGACTCCAAAGTCTGGTTTGTTCGCTCAGTCTTCCCATTGGTCTGAGGATGAAATGCAGAGGAGAAAGACAACTGAATTCCCAGTTTGGAACAAAAAGCCCCACAAAATCTGGAAACAAACTGGACCCCTCTGTCCGACACAATGTTCTCAGGAATCCCATGCAAACGAACCACTTGTTGTACAAACAAGGGCACCAACTCAGAAGAAGATGGCAACTTTGGGAGTGGTACAAGATGGACCATCTTAGAAAATCTATCACAGATCACCCAAATAAGTCATTCTCTGAGAGACAGGGAGATCAGAGATAAAATCCATTGAGATATGGGTCCATGGCCTCCTGGGCACCGGCAGAAGCATCAACAAACCAATAGTACGAGAACAGGGTTTAGACCGAGAACAAATCCCACAGGACTGCACAAAATTCCTGACATCACGAGATAAGGCAGGCCACCAAAAAGACCTACTCACCAAATCTCTGGTACCAAAGACACCTGGATGACCAGTCAACACGGAGCAATGAATGTCAGACATTACTCTTTTTCTCCACTGGTCAGGGACAATTTTCCCATAGGGCATCATTCAGGTTTATCCTCCTGAAATTCTTCCAGGACACGTCTCAATTCAGGAGAAAAGGCGGAAAGAACTACACCCTCATTTAGAATGGTCGTAGGCTCACGTCAAGAGAATCCGCAAAGAAACTCCTAGACAGGGCGTCCGCCTTAACATTCTTAGTGCCCAGAAGAAACGCGTGAAAAACAAGGCCCACCTAGCCTGTCTAGGATTCAAGCGCTTGGCTGATTCAAGATAAATCAAATTCTTGTGATCGGTGAGGACCACAACTTGATGTCTAGCTCCCTCCAACCAATGTCTCAACTCTTCAAATGCCCACTTCATGGCCAATAATTCTCGATTCCCCACGTCATAGTTACGTTCAGATGGAGAAAATTTTTCGAGAAAAGAAGGCACAGGGATTCACCTTAGAGGTTACCGGATCTCTTTGAGACAAAACAGCTCCTGCACCAATCTCAGAAGCATCTATCTCCACCTGAAATGGGAGTGAAACATCAGGTTGCCGTACAACCTGAGCAGAAGTGAATCTCTGCTTAAGCTCCTGAAATGCCGAGACTGCCTCTGGAGACCAATTTACCACATCAGCGCCCTTTTTGGTCAAATCCGTCAGAGGTTTAACAATATCAGAAAAATTACTTATAAATTTACGGTAGAAATTAGCAAAACCCAAAAACTTCTGAAGAGCCTTCAGAGAAGTGGGCTGAACCCAATCATAAATGGCCTGTACTGTGGCCGGGTCCATTTCAATAGCAGACGGGGACACAATGAATCCCAAAAACGAAATCCTCTGTACACCAAAAAGACATTTCGATCCCTTAATATAGAGTATTTTCCCTCAAAATCCGAAACACAGTCCGGACATGTTTCACATGAGAATCCCAATCACTGGAAAAAATCAAAATATCATCCAGATAAATGATCAAAAACTTATCCACAAGGTCCCGGAAAATATCGTTCATAAAAGATTGGAAGACGGAAGGGGCATTAGTGAGCCCAAAAGACATCACCAGGTACTCAAAATGTCCCTCCGGAGTATTAAACGCCATCTTCCATTCATCCCCGTGGCTTGATGTGAATAAGACTAAATGCCCCCCTGAGGTCAAGTTTGGTAAATGAACAAGCACTTTTAACTCCGGAAAATAAAGCAAAAATCAGGGGTAACGGGTATTGACATTTAACAGCGATTTTGTTAAGGGAACGATAGTCAATACATGGCTTTAATGAGCCATCTTTTTTGGCCACAAAGAAAAAACCAGCACCCAAAGGCGAAGAGGATGGTCTGATATAACCCTTCTCCAATGATTCCTTGATATAAGATCGCATAGCATTATGTTCAGGTACAGATAAGTTGAAAAGCCGACTCTTGGGAAATGTACAACCGGGCATTAACTCAATTGCGCAGTCATAACTCCTATGAGGAGGCACAGACGCGGACTTACTCTCACTAAATACATCATAAAAATCAGCCAAATAGTCAGGAACGTCTTGAGACTGGGGAGAGGTGGAGAAAACAGTAGTGTCACTAAGAACACATTGACTACCGCAACTCACCACAGACAGAAATTTCCAATCTAAAACCGGATTATGGGTTTGCAACCAAGGAAAACCCACTACAATAGTATGATGTAAATTGTGTAACACCAAAAATGTACAATTCTCTTGATGGTCCGGGGTTACCCACATTACCACCTGTGTCCAAAACTGGGGATTATTCTCTGCCAAAGGGGTAGCATCAATTCCCCTCAAGGGAATAGGGGTACTCCGGGGCACCATGGGGAAATCACAACACTTGGAAAAGTCAAGATCCATCAGATTCAAAGCTGCTCCTGAATCAACAAAGGCCTTAGCAGAAAAAGTAGACAAGGAGCAGATCAAGGTAACTGCCAAAAGGAATTTAGGCTGTACACTGCCCACCGCAAATGCGTGAGCAAAACGTTTTTCTCATTTAGGGCAGACAGAAATAACATGAGAGGTGTCCCCACAAAAGAAGCATAACTTATGCCTTCTAAACTCTTGACGTTGCGTCCTAGACAAAACCCTATCACATTGCATGGGTTCAGAAGTTTGTTCAAAAGCCAGCACCGCCTCACGTGTACTTTTATGTTCACGTAAACGTCGATCAATTTGAATGGCTAATGACATGGAGTCGTTAAGACCAGAGGGGACAGTAAATCCCACCATAACATCTTTTACAGTTTCTGCGAGACCTTTCCAAAAGATAGCTGCTAGGGCATCATCATTCCATTTAGTAAGGACCGCCCACTTTCGGAACTTCTGGCAGTATAACTCCGCAGCATCCTGACCCTGGTTCAATGCCAATAAGGTCTTCTCAGCTTGATCATTAGCATTAGGTTCATCATACAACAACCCCAGGGCCTGAAAAAACGCATCCACATTGACATTAGCAAGAATAGGATCTCCAGGTGTCAGAGAAAAAACTCAATCCTGGGGATCACCGCGCAGCAGGGAGATGACAATTTTAACCTGCTGCACCGAGTTCCCCAATGAATTGGGCTTCAAGGTAAGAAATAGTTTACAGTTATTCTTGAAATTAAAAAATTTAGACCGATCCCCAGAAAGCACATCAGGAGTAGGGATCTTTGGTTCTACAGCAGATGATTGAGCGAGATAGGCAGAAATTCCCTGCACTTCAGCAGCGAGCTGCTGAACACGATCAGATAATTCCTTAGTCTCCATTAAAGAAAAATCCTCCTACGGCCCCAGAGAAAAAGAGGAAAAAATATATTAAAAAATTCTGACCTTTTTTTTAATTTTTTTTTTTTTACAATTCTTTCCTTCTCTTGAGTACCCTAGAGTCTGCGGTTGGCTGGTGATTCTGTTATGAATGGGTCACCGAGGAGGATGGCAGGAACTGGCTAAGCCACCAGAAGACCAGAGAGGTTGGTAACTAAGCAGATTGCAGACCCCTGATACTATCTGCACAACTAGCAGTAGCCGTGGAACGTTCCTACAATGCCCTAGACGCCTCGTCACAGCCGGATGACTAACTAAGCCTAAAGACAGTAAGATGGAATCTAAACTGCCCTGGAGCAGATTCCCAAAGGAATAGACAGCCCCCAAACATATATCGTCGGTGAGACAAGATTTGTCGGTGAGACAAGATGAGACACAAACACAGGCAGAGAACAGACTGAGCAAACGGTGGGGCCCAAGCTGTCTAGACAGGACAGGATAGAAAAGATAGTGTCTGCAATCACGCACAAAACCGTGCAAAAGGTCCAACACTACTGATATACAAAAAACCTGAGATCACACGATCTCACCCCCGCTAGATCAGCACTCTGGTATAAACTGACAGCAAGCAAAAAGATACTAACAGAATGGGGGACTGAACAAGCTGCAACATATGAAGCAGGGCCCAGCGCTGTCCCCAGCAGGGAGCATGCTAAACCCTAGCAGCAAAACAGAATGCAAAAAAAAGACACAACCAGATTTGATGCAAAGGATTAGCAAAAGAATCACTTAGCTGAACCGTGCAGATCAGGCAGGGGACAAAAGAGCTCCAAATGCACACTGAAGAAATCACCAGCAACCTCCAAGAGCAGCCAGCTCAATTATATGCTCCCAGCCAGTAATCCCAGGTTTCCAATTATCGTTGTCAGGTGGGGAACCTCCATCTACCTGGCCAGCTCCACTACTCTCGGCAACCAACAGAGGGAGCAGAGGGAGCTTCGGCTCAGAAATCCGAGCAAGAGAATTCACAACAGCGGTGGCTGTCACTTGCCGCAGTACGATAGTGCCCCACAGAGGGTGACACCATCGGACGCTAGTGTGTGCTGAGTACTAGGAGCACAGTGGTGTGAGCATAGCCACCAATGGGCGCTGACTCTAAATCTTTCCCTAACACAAACACAACCAGAGGGAGGGAGTCTTAATGAGTCAGTCACCAGATACATGCATCCATCATCATACACACAAATAATAATTAGAGTCTATATTAGCGCATGGCTGAGCGGCCATGCAAACCTTTTATAGCAGTGTCCTTCCGGGACATTCCTGATTCCTGATGGTCCAATTGGAACAGGCACGGGACCTTAGCATGTGACTCCAGAGCTCCAATAGGAGGCTGAGCCATGGGCATGCTCAGTGGAGCGAAAAAGGGACTTAGTCCCAGGAGCTGCTTGCCATTGGCTAGTGCAGGCTGCTATAGCTGAACCAGGGATGGCAGCAGCAACCAACCTGACAGCACTAGCTTGAGCAAGGCGATGGGAACAATGTCTTTGCTGAGCAGGCTCCTCTGTAGCCGGGACTGAATGGGAGACCGCAGCAGGCAAGGGTCGGGATTCCTCCTGTGCAGAGGCAGGAACCCGACACCTAACAGAAGGGGTCCTTGGGGCACGGGAAGTGAAGAATCCACCCGTGGCACCCGAATCCACGCCGACTGTAGTCAGGTGGAGGGACCAGGTCGCAGTAGGGGACCGGCCCCAGACTAGTGGAGAGACTGCAGGACTCAGGTAGCAAGCCGGAGGCTGTGGTGACTGTATGTGTGACTGCCAAATCTACACACATCCACTGAAAACTCAGCCAGATAGGATCAAGGGGGCCAAGAGAACGTCACCCGACAGGATCCAAGGCTGCTGGCTTGAGACACTGTGTGTGAGGCACAGAGCAGGAGAGGTGGAAGCCAGCGCAGTGAGACGGCCAGAGAAGGAACATAAGTGGGTTCTGGCAAATTGTACCCCAAATTACCTGAGAGCTGGCTGGACCACCGATCCGGAGGGCACAGTACCCTGGCTGGGGATTGTACCTGAAAGACTGTGAGTAAAAGTGAGAAGACTGCAACTTGTTGCGTCCTCAGACTTATTCACTACATCATTTGCCCTGCACTACAACCATTACCATCACCTTTAACACTATAACTGCCCTGGGTCCTAGCTCTACTCATGGAGAGCGGTACCAACTTTGGTGCATCACCAACTGCCCCAGTTGATCTGAACTGCAGCAGTTGGCCATCTTCTTATTGCCGAACACCACGGGTGGCATCACGACTTTCCCCTATAATTTTCCCCATATTTATTTCATTGCATGCCCAGGGCCACGGACTGGGTCACTGCTACCATGACATCCCCTGAAGAACAGAACGGCCCGGTGCCGAGTACCCCCTGGCCCTAGCGGGCATCGCATGAACTTATTTTACAAACTGCACTCCCAAATTAATTCATCTAGAGGTGCAGTGATCATATATAGACACCACATTTGCCTCACAGAATTTTATACCACTGAACGGTGAAGAAAAACTAAATTACATTTTTACCACTAAAATGTTGTTTTAGCCCCGAGTTTTTAATTTTTCTAAGGGCTAATAGGAATTTTTTTACAGCAAACTGGGAGAGTCCATGAGGTGTCAGAACATCAGAACTCCCCAAACACGACCCCATTTTACAAACTACACCTTTCAATGAATTCATGTAGGGGTGCAGTGATCATATTGATACCATGGGTGTTTCACAGAATTTTATAGCATTGGGCAATGAAGACAAAATAACTACATTTTTACAACCAAAATGTTGTTTTAGCCAAAGATTTTACATTTTCACTCAAGAAGTGAGTAAAAATGGCAACAAAATTTGTCCCACAATTCCTACTGAACGTGGCAATACCCCGTATGTGGCTGTACAGTACTACTTAGCCATAAGGATAGACTCGGGAGGAACGGAACTCTATTTGCCTATTCAAGTGAATGGGTCTTTGCGTGTTTCCACAGACCGTATGTGACCGGGCTGAGCTGTGGTGAGATCCCCACTAGCACTGTGAGGGCTCACAGTGCTAGTGGGGATCTCACCGAAGTCACTGTGACTCAGCCCAGCTGGGAACCGAGCCTCACTGACCGGTGGTAACCTCTATGACGACATCCCCGGTCACTGACACCGCATTACCAGCCTCTCATTTATCAATGGTTCTCAGCTTGGATGGTCACACCTCGGCACCATCCAGGTTGAAAACTAATTATCCCCCAGACATGGATTACGGCATGAGACAGAACGACAGACAGGTATGGTATATTGTTGTTTTTTTATTTGTTTTATTACAGGTGATCGAGGGTTTCGGTGGAATAGGCATTAGGTGAGTATAACTATGTTTGTTATTTTTCATTGCAAAAATAAAACTGTGTTTTATTTTATTTCTAATAAAAATGTCTATTTCTACTAAAGAACTTTATTCTGGCTATGTCTTTATTTACCATGTAACTATAGGATTAGTAATGGATGGGTGTCTTATAGACGCGTTTCTCGTTACTAAGCTGTGGTCTTGATGCCACCAGACAATACAAAGGTGACATCAACCCCACAAATATGAACCCCACTTGCCACCACTGCAGGGCAAGTGGGAAAAGTGAGGCTAAGTGTCAGAGCCGGCAGAGCAGGGGAGAAAGAGCCATGTTCAGCACCCAGCGCTGGGGAACAGCGCTTACTGTAACGCTTCTTCCCTGGCACCCGTCTGTGTGGTACTGATGCAGCACCCGCATGCCACACGTATTACACACACAGACACTGACATCTCCGGTACTGGAAATATCAGGATGTGTGAAAGAGGCGATATAGCGGGTTTTTATGTTTGGTAGCTGTCACACGCTAAAAGATGCTTTTTATTGCAAAAAATAGTTTTTACATCATCACATTTTGTGAGCTATAATTTTTCTATATTTTGGCCCACAGAGTTATGTGAGGTCTTGTTTTTTCGGGACGAGTTGCCGTTTTTATTGGTACCATTTTTGGACACGTGACATTTTTTGATCCCTCCTATTCCGATTTTTGTTCTTTGGGTCAGTACAATTACAGCGATACCTCATTGATATAGTTTTTTATGTTTTGCCACTTTTATACAATAAAAACTATTTTATAGAAAAATAATTATTTTTTTATCACTTTATTCTGAGAGCTTTAACTTTTTTATTTTTTCGCTGATGATGCTGTATGGCGGCTTGGTTTTTGTGGGACAAGAAGACATTTTCAGCGGTATCATGTTTATTTACAGGATATCAGTCTTTTGGTTTGCGTGTTATTCCACTTTTTGATCGGCGGTATGATGATAAAGCATTGTTTTTTGTCTTTTTTTTATGATGTTCACTAAAGAGCTTAACTAGTGGGATAGTGTTATAAGTTGGGTCATTGCAGACGTGGCGATATCAAATGTGTACTTTAATTGTTTAGGTTTTTTTTTCATTCAAATATTTATTTTGAGATAGAATATATTGATTTATTTTTGATTTTTTTAATATTTTTACAATTATTTAAAATTTCTTTTTTTACTTTTTCTAACTTTATCATTTTGTCCCACTATGGGCAATCATTTTCTGCAGACTGATCGCTTCTATAGCATGCAGATGAGCAGCATCTGCATACCATAGAAGCTGTCAGCACTGCACTGACAGAAAGACTTGCTGATCATACACTGCGCATGATCAGCAAGTTTGCTAGGTATGATGACCCGGATGTCGTCATGAATGATGCAATCTTGTTCGATCGCAGCATTTTGACAGTCTGAGACTGCTCCTGACACCTAGTGCTGTGTGTCAGCTGTCAGAATCAGCTGACACCCGGTGGCGATCGCCCACGAGCACCCCCCCCCGTGTGCGTGGCTGATCGTGATGACATAATATTCCGTCCATGGTTAAATTGGCCCAGATCACATGATGTCTGATGTCAGAAAGTGGTTAAGTACCAAATTGGCTCTGTCACTAAGGGGTTAAAATTAACCTACCATTAAAATTATAGACTGTTCATGCTTTTGTCAGTGGGCAAACTTACAAAATCAGCAAGGGATCAAATAATAGTAACATGGTAACATAATAATTATTTCCTTCACTGTGATTAAAGAAGTTGCCCACTACTTTTACATTGATGACCTTTTCTTAGTTTTTGGACAAGGGAAAAAAACATGAAAGATTCAATGTTTGTTTCTATCCATGTCAAAATTGCAAACCTCCAAATTGTCTGTAACATTGGTAAGTAACTCTGCTTTGGTCATTTATCTAGCTAGAAAGTCATTTTATGTAGGTAAATCAGCCGTCATGTGTGAGTGCCCTAAATTTCTCGCAATGGCAGATGTTGGAAGCGCACATGCTCGAACCCTCTGGAGATAAGTTACACCCGTGGTGCCTGGCCGCATCGCCTTCCTCCTGGCCAATGCAGGCGTACCTATGTATGGTAGAGCTGGGAGTAAAGCTGCTGGTGGAATAAGACTGTCCAACTGCTATTTAAAGTGTATAGATAGCTTTGTTTCATGGTAAAATGTGCCTAACATTCCAACCATATTTATTATGATCACTTATATAGCGCTATCATATTCCACAGCACCTTACAGACATTATCATCACTGTCCCCACTGGGGCTCACAAACTAGATTCCCTATCAGTATGTCTTTGGAGCGTAGGCGGAAACCTATAAAAACACTGGAAGAACATACAAACTCTTTGCAGCTGTCCTCTGTGGGATTTGAATCCAGGACCCCAACGGTTCCAAGCTACAGTTGTCATTATCAATTCATGACCACAATTTTCAGTTTCCCAGCGCAGTAAAGAGACATGCAAAACATGTGTTTCTATTATGATAAAAAAAAATATAAAAACTCTCAAACTGTGATATCACAGTGTACCAACCCTTCCCCTCCAGAAATTTAATGATTTGTTTGGTCTGCCCTCTAGTGCTGGCTCATAGGAAGAAGCTAGTCCTGAGACAACAGAAGCCGGCTCCGATGACTGATGTGCTGGGTCGCACTGCGCTGCTACTTAAATTTTATTATGTTTGTTAGTGTTTCTGTAATTAGGGTACATTTATCACTAAAGGCAGATAAAGGATCCAGTCCGCCATAACCTTGATTTGGCCAAAAAGTGGGGACTTCCAAATCCTTCTGATTCTGTAGTTTTTCCACAGCACTAGATTTGGTAAATCGCCTTTGTAGAATATCAGCACAAGACCTTGTTAAATTCCTCTACAAGATAGTGATGATGACATATTGGGCAGCCTCTACTTAAAGGCATAGTCTTATTATTAGTAGTATATGTGATTATACCAGGTTAGTTTAAAGGGAATCTGTCCAAGATATCAATTACCTAGCTGTAGGGATAGAGGTCTAATAACCTCTAAACTGGCAAATGCACAAAAGAACAGAGGGGTGTTCAGCATACCGAGGAATAAAGTGCCAGGTGAAAGCTAAAAATGACCTATGGGGTGAAAGAGTGCGGGGGAGCAAAACCCCACGCGTATCGCCACGCTCTGTGTGGCTTCTTCAAGGGAGGATGGAGCGCTGAGAGGGTACATGAACCACATCTTTATATATAGAAAAAACACATGATGTATAATTAATTAAATCAGTACTAACCCACGGGGTGGAGAGCATGACATGGCCGCGGCCATCTTGTCGGCATTGTAGACAGACGAATAAAGTTATTCACAAAGCTATTCAAAAGCCATGACGTCGCCAGGCAGATCGGCGCCTGCGCAGTGAAAGCAGGAAGACATGCAAGCATAGCGCATGCGTCTAAGATGTACCAGTCCTGATATGGTGGAAACAAGCTTGGTAACTTGTTTGAGAGCAGAAGTTAGTGCTATCACGTTACCATATATGAAACGCCTGCGCAGTAGCCAGCTTAAGCGCTAATGGGAAATACAGAGCACAGGTTTACACCGCGCCTGCATAATGAAGACCGAATGAAAGCGTGCACATATTTAGAATATGAACAAGTGGCTCACATAAAAGCGCCAACATGATGACATGTAAGGGTGCGAAAGAGGTCAATAATGAGACCATAAAACGCGCTCAGCATGTATATTGAAAACACCATCTAAAAGTAATGCCTGTACAAGACAAACACTTATAAAGTCGCAAAAAGTGTATATGGACTGCAAGCGAGATGTATCAAAGATGTATCAGTCCCAGTATAATACAAACCAGTTTGGTAACCTATGTGACAGCAAAAAATTATTGCTATCATGCAAACAGATATAAAGTGCCTGCACAGTAGCCAGCTTTAGCACCAATGTTGATATAGTACACCAGACGCATAGCACCTGCGTAGTGAAAACCAAATAAAGGCGCACATGTATGAAAAAATAGCTTGCACAGAGGTCACCAGTTTAATAATATAAATGGGTGAAAAAAAAGGTCATAAATAAGACCATAAAACGCATACAGCGCATATGTTGAACAAACACCCATCTTGAACCAATACCTATCTAAAACGCTTGTGAAATCGCTGAAGGTGTGTATGGAATACAAACGAGGTCCCTATTAGAAAACACAATATCCCTGAACCTAGATATATTTAGTTGGAGGGATGGACGCACTTCCCTTCCAAGCTCTGCCATGCGCCCAAATAGTCGTTTACCCCCACATATGGGGTATCAGCGTACTCAGGATAAATTGCACAATAACCTTTGGGGTCCTGTTACCCTTGGGAAAATAAAAATTGGGTGTGAAAAGATCATTTTTGTGGAAAAAATATGATTTTTTAATTTTACGACTGTATGTTATAAACTTCTTTGAAGCCCATGGGGGTTCAAAGTTCTCACCACACATCTAGATAAGTTCCTTGGGGGGGTCTAGTTTCCAAAATGGTGTCATTTGTGGGGGTTTTCCACTGTTTTGGCACATCAGGGGCTTTCCAAACGCAACATGGCGTCCGATCTCAATTACAGCCAAAAAAGTCAAATGACGCTGCTTCCCTTCTGAGCTCTGCCATGCGCCCAAATAGTCGTTTACCCCCACATATGGGGTATCAGCATACTCAGGACAAATTGCACAATAACTTTTGGGGTCCTGTTACCCTTGGGAAAATAAAAATTGGGGGTGAAAAGATCATTTTTTTTGAAAAAATATGATTTTTTAATTGCAGGGCTGTACGTTATAAACTTCTGTGACGCCCTTGGGGGGTCAAAGTTCTCATCACATATCTAGATAAGTTCCTTGGGGGGTCTAGTTTCCAAAATGGGGTCACTTGTGGGGGGTTTCCACTGTTTAGGCACATCAGGGGCTCTCCAAACGTGACATGGCATCCGATCTGAATTCCAGACAATTCTCCAGTGAATAAGTTAAACAGCGCTCCTTCCCTTCTGAGCTCTGCCATGCGCCGAAACAGTGGTTCCCCCCGACATATCAGGTATCAGCGTACTCGGGACAAATTGCACAATAACTTTTGCAGTCCAATTTCTCCTGTTACCCTTGGTAAAATAAAAAAATTGGACCTGAAGTAATTTTTTTTGTGAAAAAAAGGTAAATGTTCATTTTTTTAAACATTCAAAAAAATGCCTGTGAAGCACCTGAGGGTTAATAAACTTTTTGAATGTGGTATGAGCACCTTGAGCGGTGCAGTTTTTAGAATGGTGTCACTTTTGGGTATTTTCTATCATATAGACCCCTCAAAGTGACTTCAAATGTGATGTGGTCCCTAAAAATAAAATGGTGTTGTAAAAATGAGAAATCGCTGGTCAACTTTTAACCCTTATAACTTCCTAAATTTTTGCTTCCCAAATTGTGCTGATGTAAAGTAAACATGTGGGAAATGTTATTTATTAATTTTTTTGTGTGCCATATCTCTGTGATTTAAGGGCATAAAAATAAAAGTTGGAAAATTGGAAAATTTTCAAAATTTTTGCCAAATTTCCTTTTTTTTCCACAAATAAACGCAAGTTATATCAATGAAATTTTACCACTAATATGAAGTACAGTATGTCACAAGAAAAACAATGTCAGAATCACCAGGATCCATGGAAGTGTTCCAGAGTTATGACCTCATAAAAGGACAGTGGTCAGAATTGTAAAAATTTTCCCGGTCAAGAACGTGCAAACCACCCTTGGGGGTAAAGGGGTTAAAATAGAAGAATCAATGTCTCCACTCCCATTACGATCCATACTGCTAGGACATTGTAGTAACCCAATCCCACCTAGATGTAATAATATTCACACACTTGCCACAGTGAAGATCTGGAGACAGTCATATAAAGCTCTGACTCCTCCTCTCTCGCCACTAACAAGAATTTCTGATCTTCTAGAAATCACATCCCTTCCAGCTGCAAAAATCCTGATTGAACTACTCCTTGAGGAGGGAACTCTTCTCCCCCTAAAAAACCTCAAAAAAAAAAAATAAATAATGGATCAAATACTCTAAGAAGACACCAAGATAGCAACAAAAAAAAATTTTTTTTGATCCTAAAAATTAACTTTTATTCCAATATTTAAAACCTGGATGATACCAGTATAGGGAACAGGGTACAGGATATTTTTAACATACAAAATATGCAATGTATCAGGGCACTACACTCGCCGTAATAGGCCCTAGTGCGTCCCTTCCTTGCCGCAGAGGTTGGCACCCTAATATATGCGATGTGGCGCCCCCGCTCAACGTCGGTGACCCTAATAACACCCTAAAAAACCCTAATCCACGACGAGGATACACAAAAAAAACACAAACACACAGAATTCCCGAAAAAATGACCCCTGGTGGAGAGACTATATACTGTCTCTAGGAGTGCACCTATTCTGACACAGAGTGGTGGGCATATGTCCACCCTAATATCTCGTAGTAAAAAATGCTTATAGTTGCAGCTCAAATAGAAACTTATCTCGTAGAAAAAATGCTAAATGCTGCATAGATGACAGACTGTAGCTTTCTATAAAAAACGTTTACACATGACAGCAATGCATAGATCAAATCCAAAAGGAGTTTATCAGGAAAAAATATTTGCTGATCTAACATATCAAAAGGACATAATAGTCCTCAAAATAGACACAATAGTCTCTTTTATAAGCAGGGATGGCAAAGAACACCATTAAATACATTCATGGGGTAACCCAGTGACCCAATATACAAATTGCCATCCATCAGTCTGTCAGCATAAAAATTCAAAAAGATACTTATCAGCCATCAGATGATATCGAGCCCAGCCCGACGCGTTTCCCCCTCTTAGATGCTGAGGGTTCATCAGGGGCAAAAGAGCACAAGGGGTCTCATCACCCCGGCCGAATGATCAATGCAGTGTGCGGCATGTTTTCTGTCTCCCGCCGGCTCATATTTACCGCCTTCAGACTGCGACGTCACTTCCGGTACCACGCCGTGATTGTGTGTCATACTTGCAATCATTGACGTGGGGCGCGCCCCCGTACCATGTGACAACAATCATCACTTCCGGTGGCGCATCACGATTACGCGCACTGCTAGTGATCAATACACTGGGGTGTAGTCCCACCGCCACATCATGTGACCCTAATCGTCACTTCCGGTGACATACGTGTGTCTCTCTCGGCACATATCAAATCCTCTCCCCACGTGACTACACAGCCGTTGTCCACACTAGAACCGCAGTGGGGGAAAACCACAATAGGTCACAACCCACCAAAATTAGTGGGATTAACCACGGGTGTGTATTAGAGCAAAGGGGGCTAATATATACATATACCCTAAGGCAGCATTATTCAGGGCTAGTAGAACCTGAAGAAAATTATATATCCGAATTATACCTCATTTTAGATATGTCAGTGTGCCATAATAACGTTACTTAATCATAAACTGCATCAATAAGACATGATGAAAAATGTTGTTATTAACCCCTACAGGAGACACCTCTATGTATCCAAGCTTTATCAAATGATCCAATAATAAAATGATAGATATCCAAGAACAATCTCTTTGCTCAGGAAGAGCATGAAAAAATAGCATGGTGGATCCATCAGGTACACTAACTACAAGAAACTAGTAAAATTCAAATTTTCATTGAGGTCTTTAGGGCTTTGTGAATCCAGCCAGAAAATCCAACGCGTTTCCCGTTGTAGGATCTTCTTATCCCAATCCCCCTGCCTCACTACGGGTTGAACCCTTTCAATAACACGAAATCCAATCTGTTTCTCATCACCGCCTTGAACAAGATTAACATGACGTGCTAGTGGAGTCTCTCTTTTATGTCTAATGTCTCCCAGATGTTCCCCAATCCGTATCTGGGATTCCCGCTTAGTTTTACCCACATAATCCAACGGACAGGAGCATGTGCACAGGTAGACAACTCCTGTAGTTTTGCAGTTAGCAAATGAGTTCATTTTATACGTTCTTTTCGTGTAGGCACTACTAAACGTTTTTGATGGTACCACATGCTTGCAAAAACTACAGTGTCCACATCTAAACGTCCCAGCCTGCCTATTTTGTAGCCAAGTCCCCTCCTTCTTATGTGGTTCCAGGTGACTCTTAACCACTAAATCTCTTATGGATTTTCCCTTCCTATAGGTCACTGAGGGTTTGGGAGAAATTATCCCCCTAATATCTTGATCAGTCCTGAGTATATCCCAATGTTTCCTCAGAATCTCCATTACTCTTTTTGACTGGTCATCAAAGGTACCTATTAGTCTAGTCAAATTTTCCGTATCTTTCTTCTCTCTCAGGTTTAATAGTGAAGATCTCCTAGTCTGTCTGGCCAATTTAAAGGCAGGTTGAATGACATTGGTGGGATAGCCCCTATCCTTAAACCTAACACACAGGTCCCTTGACTGGGCCTGAAAATCACCCCAATCGGAGCAGTTCCTCCTCAGTCTGAGAAACTGCCCCCTGGGGATACCACGCTTCAGGGGAAGAGGATGATGACTCTCCCACCTAAGAAGACTATTTGTTGATGTGGGTTTCCGGTACAGAGATGTTGTCAAAGATCCATCTTTTGCAATTGATATGGTGGTGTCCAAGAAAGTAATACTTTCTCCACCAATCTCATACGTGAAAAACAGGCCCATCTCATTCGTATTCAGATGATCCACAAAGGATTTAAATGATTCTCCATTACCCGTCCACAGGACGAGGATGTCGTCAATATAACGTCCCCAAAATAAAATATTCGGGGACCAGACGACATCCTCGTCACTGAAGACCACAGTGTCCTCCCACCAGCCCAGGAGCAAATTTGCATACGTGGGGGCACAAGGGCTCCCCATCGCGGTGCCCCTGAGCTGGTGGTAGTACCTGCCATCAAACAAAAAGTAATTATGGCAGAGTACAAACTCCAACAACTGCAGCAAAAATTTATTATGCGCACCCAGATGTACCCCCCTATCTCTCAGGAAATAGTTGACCGCCTTCAGGCCCTCCACATGTCTAATGCTGCTATACAATGCCTCAACAACGATAGATGCTAGGATGGTACCTGGGTCAACTATAATCTCCTCTATTTTATTAAGAAGATCCATAGTATCCCTGAGGTAGGAAGGGAGGGTCACCACAAATGATCTCAACATTTTGTCAAGATAAACACTGGAGTTCTGACACAAGGCATCGATCCCAGAGACAATTGGTCTCCCTTTGATAGGGTCTGTGCCCTTATGAATTTTTGGTAATGCATAAAATGTTGCAATTACCGGCCATTTTGGCAATAGAAAATCGAATTCCTTCTTGGAAATCAGCTTGGTTTCTAGAGCCATTTTCAAGATTTTTGACAATCCCAGACTGAAATCCTTAGTTGGATCCTTTCTCAAAATCTCATAGGTTGCTTCATCAGATAGGATGGCAAGACACATCTCAATATATTTATCCCTATTCAAGATAACCGTATTGCCACCCTTATCTGAGGGTTTAAGTACAATCTCCTTGTTATTCATCAGCCCCTCCAATGCTTTTCTCTCACGATACGAGAGATTGGGTAGGGTCTGTTCTACTTTGGGATTTATATTCCGTATCTCATCCGAGACTAACTGTAGAAAAATATCAATACAGCCAATCTCTCCTATCGGAGGTGTTTTTTTACTTTTTAATTTCAAATCTGAAAATGGTCCAGTTCCCACTCCCCGCTGTCCCTCCTCTGCCATCTCTGTTAAAAGGAGCACATCAGGGAGTTCGTCCAATGTTATACCAAGTTGCTGACATTTAGCCTTATCACTCAAGGAAAAAAATTTTTTCCATTTCAATTTTCGTGTAAATAAATTAATATCCTTTATCCATTCAAAGGGGTCAAAGGTACCGGAAGTGACGTCGCAGTCTGAAGGCGGTAAATATGAGCCGGCGGGAGACAGAAAACATGCCGCACACTGCATTGATCATTCGGCCGGGGTGATGAGACCCCTTGTGCTCTTTTGCCCCTGATGAACCCTCAGCATCTAAGAGGGGGAAACGCGTCGGGCTGGGCTCGATATCATCTGATGGCTGATAAGTATCTTTTTGAATTTTTATGCTGACAGACTGATGGATGGCAATTTGTATATTGGGTCACTGGGTTACCCCATGAATGTATTTAATGGTGTTCTTTGCCATCCCTGCTTATAAAAGAGACTATTGTGTCTATTTTGAGGACTATTATGTCCTTTTGATATGTTAGATCAGCAAATATTTTTTCCTGATGAACTCCTTTTGGATTTGATCTATGCATTGCTGTCATGTGTAAACGTTTTTTATAGAAAGCTACAGTCTGTCATCTATGCAGCATTTAGCATTTTTTCTACGAGATAAGTTTCTATTTGAGCTGCAACTATAAGCATTTTTTACTACGAGATATTAGGGTGGACATATGCCCACCACTCTGTGTCAGAATAGGTGCACTCCTAGAGACAGTATATAGTCTCTCCACCAGGGGTCATTTTTTCGGGAATTCTGTGTGTTTGTGTTTTTTTTGTGTATCCTCGTCGTGGATTAGGGTTTTTTAGGGTGTTATTAGGGTCACCGACGTTGAGCGGGGGCGCCACATCGCATATATTAGGGTGCCAACCTCCGCGGCAAGGAAGGGACGCACTAGGGCCTATTAGGGCGAGTGTAGTGCCCTGATACATTGCATATTTTGTATGTTAAAAATATCCTGTACCCTGTTCCCTATACTGGTATCATCCAGGTTTTAAATATTGGAATAAAAGTTAATTTTTAGAATCAAACTCTTCTCCCCCTCCAGGAAATATGCAAAATACCAGGACTGTCCATTCTTACATTTTTACAACATAGAAAACTTTCCCACCTTCTCTACCATCAAAACCACCTAATGGACCTAGATAGATCCTTAATGCCTTATGAAGTTTTATGCGCTAAAACTAAAACACCCAACAAAACCCTATCAATAATCTATCAATCTTTACTTAAGGCTGATGTACCATTAAGACGAGCGTATTTAACCCAATGGGAAAAGGACTTAGTCTTCTCCTTTCATGAATCACAAGTAAAACAAATTTATAGAAACACCCATGGTCCCTCACATTGTGTATGAATCCAAGAGAACTCATTCAAAATTATTTTTAGATGGTACATCACTCCCAACCAGATACATAGGTGGCACCATGCTACAGCGAAAACTTGTTGGAGGTGTTGAAAAAACAATGGTAGCTATATTCACATTTGGTCGTATTGTCACTCACTGTTTATCTCATTTAATCTTTTTCAATAAAAAGAACATTGAAAGTAAAATAGTATAATGAAGAGAGGAGGCACTGCACGCCCAGAGCATGGAAGAAATCATTAGCATAATGAAATAAAAGTCTGTTTCTCCACATCTACACCTGAGGCATACAGGTAAGACTAGATGAACATTTCTATTACCTGTATGCCCATAGTAATAGCTGAAAAGTGTCCCAGTGGGTGACAGATTCCCTTTAAAGGGGTGGCTTGATTATTTTTTTAATAGCTCCCCCCTTCTTGTAAAATATCTATTAAAGGTAAGTTGTAATTTTGAATGACACCATCCATTTACCATATTATGACCTGAAATCCTAGAAAAAAAAAGCCACCATTGCTTTTTGGGTTTTGTTTTAACATTATTGTGGTGCAGTAAAAATGATTCTGCAGGTTATTATGATTACAGCAATATCAAACTGTATTTTTTTATACTATAGTGGTTCGTAACATTCAGAACTTTGTGAAAATATTTTTTCTGTGGGTGCTGAACCTGTGTGAGGGCTGGATTTATTCATACCACATTAAAGGTACATATGATGTCACTTTTTATTGGGAAAATGTGCAGCAACCAAACACTCCAGCTATTTTACTGTTTCACATTTTTGGTTGGTTGATCATGGGGTGGTTTTCCAGAAGGAAGTGGGGATCCTTGTCTTCAAAAGGCCAATGGTTTGGCCACCAAACACAGCCATCAAACATGCCGATATGTGACCACCTTAAGCACGTTATTCACTGATAGCCCCTGATGATCCGTAGCAGTGGACAATATTGAAGAAGCGCCTAGGTTCTTTCTAGGGCAGTTATTTTGATATCAATCTAGTTATTCAGTATTTGCTTATTTACTGATGTACATTGGCTAATTAATGCTAGGTGGACTGATAACATCTTACCATATTAATTAGATAGGCTATATAAAGTGTCCACTTTACTTTTTATGAATGTCAAGGAGTGACTGACCAGTGTGACACGACCCAACGGTTGGTCAGTCACAAAACAGCACAACACACCAGGGAACACCAGGAAAACTGTAAGAACAGTGGGCCCTGTCGATAGGGAATGGGGGAATGGACACCTCCTGCACTCTCCTGAGGATGTATCCTGATCTCACTATCGTCCCTATGCAGGTTCTTTCACCCCGTCGCCGAGCAGAATACCTAATCCCTCACTTCCTGCTCTTATCCCTAAGTAGGGAACTGGCAGGTGAGAGCACTGGTCTCACCGCTGCACTAATACAACACACAGGGGGAAGTGACAGACGCCAAAGGGACAGGGTAACAAAAATACAACACTTAGCTTATATGCAAAGCTCAACACCGCAGATATCAACAGCAACAGGACTCTTAACACTGAACATGGTAGGCACCAGAGAACTGCTTCTGCTAGGCTGGTCTCCAGAAAGGACCTGTATCACCAACAGTCAGCTGATGCATCAGGTGACCTTTTAAGGGATGTGGGAGTGGTCACCAGCAACATCAGCTGACCCAGCAGCGCTGCAGTAACACTAGCTCACTAGTGGGGAAAAACTGCATTTAACCCCCGCTGGCTTGAAAGGAAAAAAGTTTAAATGTGAGTGGAACCAGAGCTGCCACAAATCCAAAAATGGATCATGACAATGAATTTGTAAATAGTCCTTTTCATGCTTGGTGTCTTTGTTGTGGGGTGTTTTTTATAAATCTAATTAAAGGGAATCTGTCACCCCATTTTAGCCCTATCAGCTGCCGGCACCGCCATCAGGATCTTACCTACAGCATTCTGTAATGCTGTAGATAAACCCCCGATGTAACCTGAAAGATAAGAAAAAAGAGTTAGATTATACTCACCCGGGGGTCCGGTCCGGTCTAGTGTTGAGCGATACCACCCGATATTGAAAAATATCGGATCGGATTGGATCGGTCGATCTAAAAAAAGTATCGGGTATCGCCGATTCCGATCCCGGAAGTCCCATTAAAGTCAATGGGACAGAAATATCGGAATTAAAAAAAACTCTTTCGGGAGGGGGGAATAGTGTGGGCGGTGCGTGGGCGGACACTGCCTGTCTGTGTGTGCGGGTGGGGCCTGTGCGGGCTGTCGGTGGTCTGTACGGCCCTCTCGGGGGCCTGTGCCGGCTGCCGGGGGCCTGTACGGGCCTGCCGGGGGCTTGTGCCGGCTGCCGAGGGTTGGGCCGGCCTGCCAGGGGCCTGTGCCGGCTGTCGGTGGTCTGTGCAGGCCTGCCAAGGGTCTTGTGTCTGTGCAGGCATCGTCCGATGGGACTACAAGTCCCATCGGGCGATGCCTGCTACACTGACAGTGATTGACATATTAGCCAATGATGGGACAGTAGTAGTCCCATCATCCGGCTAATGTGTTGAATGTAAAAAAAAAAAAAAATATATAAATACTACATACGTACTACATACATACTACATTCATACAACATACATATATACTACATACTACATACATGCTACATATATACTACATTCATACAACATACATATATACTACATACTACATACATACTACATATAGACTACATTCATACAACATACATACATACTACATACTACATACATACTACATATATACTACATTCATACATACATACAACATACATGCTACATACTACATTCATACAACATACATACATACTACATACAACATACATGCTACATATATACTACATTCATACAACATACATACATACTACATATATACTACATTCATACAACATACATACATACTACATACATACTACATATATACTACATTCATACAACATACATACATACTACATACAACATACATGCTGCATGCTACATTCATACAACACATACATGCTACATACTACATACATGCTACATATATACTACATTCATACAACATACATACTACATACTACATATATACTACATTCATACAACATACTACATACATACTACATACACTCACTGGCCACTTTATTAGGTACACCTGTCCAACTGTGTGTTAAGACTTAATTTCTAATCAGCCAATCACATGGCGGCAACTCAGTGCATTTAGGCATGTAGACATGGTCAAGACAATCTCCTGCAGTTCAAACCGAGCATCAGTATGGGGAAGAAAGGTGATTTGAGTGCCTTTGAACGTGGCATGATTGTTGGTGCCAGAAGGGCTGGTCTGAGAATTTCAGAAACTGCTGATCTACTGGGATTTTCACGCACAACCATCTCTAGGGTTTACAGAGAATGGTCCGAAAAAGAAAAAAAATCCAGTGAGCGGCAGTTCTGTGGCCGGAAATGCCATGTTGATGCCAGAGGTCAGAGGAGAATGGGCAGACTGGTTCGAGCTGATAGAAAGGCAACAGTGACTCAAATTGCCACCCGTTACAACCAAGGTAGGCAGAAGAGCATCTCTGAACGCACAGTGCGTCGAACTTTGAGGCAGATGGGCTACAGCAGCAGAAGACCACACTGGGTACCACTCCTCTCAGCTAAGAACAGGAAACTGAGGCTAAAATTTGCACAAGCTCATCGAAATTGGACAGTAGAAGATTGGAAAAACGTTGCCTGGTCTGATGAGTCTCGATTTCTGCTGCGACATTCGGATGGTAGGGTCAGAATTTGGCGTAAACAACATGAAAGCATGGATCCATCCTGCCTTGTATCAACGGTTCAGGCTGGTGGTGGTGGTGTCATGGTGTGGGGAATTTTTTCTGGGCACTCTTTGGGCCCCTTGGTACCAATTGAGCATCGTTGCAACGCCACAGCCTACCTGAGTATTGTTGCTGACCATGTCCATCCCTTTATGACCACAATGTACCCAACATCTGATGGCTACTTTCAGCAGGATAATGCGCCATGTCATAAAGCTTGAATCATCTCAGATTGGTTTCTTGAACATGACAATGAGTTTACTGTACTCAAATGGCCTCCTCAGTCACCAGATCTCAATCCAATAGAGCATCTTTGGGATGTGGTGGAACGGGAGATTCACATCAGGGATGTGCAGCCGACAAATCTGCGCCAACTGTGTGATGCCATCATGTCAATATGGTCCAAAATCTCTGAGGAATGCTTCCAGCACCTTGTTGAATCTCTGCCACGAAGAATTGAGGCAGTTCTGAAGGCAAAAGGGGGTCCAACCCCTTACTAGCATGGTGTACCTAATAAAGTGGCCAGTGAGTGTATATACTACATTCATACATACATACTACATACAACATACATGCTACATACAACATACATGCTACATATATACTACATTCATACAACATACATATATACTACATACATACTACATATACTACATTCATACAACATACATACATACTACATACAACATACATGCTACATACTACATTCATACAACAAACATACATGCTATATACTACATACATGCTACATATATACAACATTCATACAACATACATATATACTACATACATACTACATATACTACATTCATACAACATACGTACATACAACATACATGCTACATATATACTACATTCATAAAACATACATATATACTACATACTACATATATACTACTTTCATACAACATACATATATATTACATACATACTAAATATATACTACATTCATACAACATACATACATACTACATACATATATACTACATTCATACAACATACATATATACTACATACAGTCATGGCCAAAAGTATTGACACCCCTGCAATTCTGTCAGATAATATTCAGTTTCTTCCTGAAAATGATTGCAAACACAAATTCTTTGGTATTATTATCTTCATTTAATTTGTCTTAAATGAAAAAACACAAAAGAGAATGAAGCAAAAAGCAAAACATTGATCATTTCACACAAAACTCCAAAAATGGGCCGGACAAAAGTATTGGCACCCTCAGCCTAATACTTGGTTGCACAACCTTTAGCCAAAATAACTGCGACCAACCAGTTCCGGTAACCATCAATGAGTTTCTTACAATGCTCTGCTGGAATTTTAGACCATTCTTCTTTGGCAAACTACTCCAGGTCCCTGATATTTGAAGGGTGCCTTCTCCAAACTGCCATTTTTAGATCTCTCCACAGGTGTTCTATGGGATTCAGGTCTGGACTCATTGCTGGCCACCTTAGATGTCTCCAGTGCTTTCTCTCAAACCATTTTCTAGTGCTTTTTGAAGTGTGTTTTGGGTCATTGTCCTGCTGGAAGACCCATGACCTCTGAGGGAGACCCAGCTTTCTCACACTGGGCCCTACATTATGCTGCAAAATTTGTTGGTAGTCTTCAGACTTCATAATGCCATGCACACGGTCAAGCAGTCCAGTGCCAGAGGCAGCAAAGCAACCCCAAAACATCAGGGAACCTCCGCCATGTTTGACTGTAGGGACCGTGTACTTTTCTTTGAATGCCTCTTTTTTTCTCCTGTAAACTCTATGTTGATGCTTTTGCCCTAAAAGCTCTACTTTTGTCTCATCTGACCAGAGAACATTCTTCCAAAATGTTTTAGGCTTTTTCAGGTAAGTTTTGGCAAACTCCAGCCTGGCTTTTTTATGTCTCAGGGTAAGAAGTGGAGTCTTCCTGGGTCTCCTACCATACAGTCCCTTTTCATTCAGACGCCGACGGATTGTACGGGTTGACACCGTTGTACCCTCAGACTGCAGGGCAGCTTGAACTTGTTTGGATGTTAGTGGAGGTTCTTTATCCAACATCTGCACAATCTTGCGTTGAAATCTCTTGTCAATTTTTCTTTTCCGGCCACATCTAGGGAGGTTAGCCACAGTGCCATGGGCTTTAAACTTCTTGATGACACTGTGCACGGTAGACACAGAAACATTCAGGTCTTTGGAGATGGACTTGTAGCCTTGAAATTGCTCATGCTTCCTCACAATTTGGTTTCTCAAGTCCTCAGACAGTTCTTTGGTCTTCTTTCTTTTCTCCATGCTCAATGTGGTACACACAAGGACACAGGACAGAGGTTGAGTCAACTTTAATCCATGTTAACTGGCTGCAAGTGTGATTTAGTTATTGCCAACACCTGTTAGGTGCCACAGGTAAGTTACAGGTGCTGTTAATTACATAAATTAGAGAAGCATCACATGATTTTTCGAACAGTGCCAATACTTTTGTCCACCCTCTTTGTTATGTTTGGTGTGGAATTATATCCAATTTGGCTTTAGGACAATTCTTTTTGTGTTTTTTCATTTAAGACAAATTAAATGAAGATAATAATACCAAAGAATTTGTGTTTGCAATCATTTTCAGGAAGAAACTGAGTATTATCTGACAGAATTGCAGGGGTGTCAATACTTTTGGCCATGACTGTACATACTACATACATACTACAGTACATACAATACATTCATACATTCATACAATACATACATATAGACATACAGTACATATAACATAGAGTACATACTCACCATTACTTGTCACATTGTTCCCCGAAGCCAGTGTAATCTATGAAAAAATATGAAAATAACAAACAAGCCATATACTCCCTGATCCGCAGATATCCACGAGTGAGTGTCCCATGCCGATTTCCCGTGGAGAACAGCAGCATCAGCTGATGTGACCGCTCTCTAGGGGCTTCAATAATCCAATGTCAGAAGGTAGGTATCATTCCGCACTGTATTCCTCCGCAACTGTAAAAAAATAGTCCCTAGTCTCACTTTATGGCAAAAGCTGGGTGAGAAAGTTCCCAGGCAGCTTTTGCCATAAAGTGAGACTAGGGACTATCTTTTTTAAAGTGGCGGAGGAATACAGTGCGGAAGGATACCTACCTTCTGTCATTGGATTATTGAAGCCCCTAGAGAGTGGTCGCATCAGCTGATGCCGCTGTTCTCCACGGGAAATCGGCGTGGGACACTCACTCGTGGATATCTGCGGATCAGGGAGTATTTGGTGGTTTTTTTCTAATTTCTTTCATAGATGACACTGGCTTCGGGGATCAAAGTGACAAGTGATGGTGAGTATGTACTCTGTTATATGTACTGTATGTCTATATGTATGTATTGTATGAATGTATTGTATGTAGTATGTATGTAGTATATCTATGTTGTACGAATGTATGAATGTATTGTATGTAGTATGAATGTATTGTATGTAGTATGTATGTAGTATGTATGTTGTATGAATGTAGTATATATGTAGTATGAATGTAGTATACAGTACAGACCAAAAGTTTGGACACACTTCATTCAAAAAGTTTTCTTTATTTTCATGACTGAAAATTGTAGATTCACTCTGAAGGCATCAAAACTATGAATTAACACATGTGGAATTATATAATTAATAAAAAAGTGTGAAACAACTGAAAATATGTCTTATATTCTAGGCTCTTCAAATTAGCCACCTTTTGCTTTGATTACTGCTTTGCACACTCTTGGCATTCTCTTGATGAGCTTTAAGAGGTAGTCACCGGAAATGGTCTTCCAACAGTCTTGAAGGAGTTCCCAGAGATGCTTAGCACTTGTTGGCCCTTTTGCCTTCACTCTGCAGTCCAGCTCACCCCAAACCATCTCGATTGGGTTCAGGTCTGGTGACTGTGGAGGCCAGGTCATCTGACGTAGCACCCCATCACTCTCCTTCTTGGTCAAATAGCCCTTACACAGCCTGGAGGTGTGTTTGTGGTCATTGTCCTGTTGAAAAATAAATGATGGTCCAACTAAACGCAAACCAGATGGAATAGCATGCCGCTACAAGATGCTGTGGTAGCCATGCTGGTTCAGTATGCCTTCAATTTTGAATAAATCCTCAACAGTGTCACCAGCAAAGCATCCCCACACCATCACACCTCCTCTTCCATGCTTCACGGAGGGAACCAGGCATGTAGAGTCCATCCGTTTACCTTTTCTGCGTCGCACAAAGACACGGTGGTTGGAACCAAAGATCTCAAATTTGGACTCATCAGACCAAAGTACAGATTTCCACTGGTCTAATGTCCATTCCTTGTGTTCTTTAGCCCAAACAAGTCTCTTCTGCTTGTTGCCTGTCCTTAGCAGTGGTATCCTAGCAGCTATTTTACCATGAAGGCCTGCTGCACAAAGTCTCCTCTTAACAGTTGTTGTAGAGATGTGTCTGCTGCTAGAACTCTGTGTGGCATTGACCTGGTCTCTAATCTGAGCTGCTGTTAACCTGCAATTTCTGAGGCTGGTGACTCGGATGAACTTATCCACCGCAGCAGAGGTGACTCTTGGTCTTCCTTTCCTGGGGCGGTCTTCACGTGAGCCAGTTTCTTTGTAGCGCTTGATGGTTTTTGCCACTGTACTTGGGGACACTTTCAAAGCTTTCCCAAATTTTCGAACCGACTGACCTTCATTTCTTAAAGTAATGATGGCCACTCGTTTTTTTACTTAGCCTTTTTTTATTGCCATAATACAAATTCTGACAGTCTATCCAGTAGGACTATCAGCTGTGTATCCACCAGACTTCTGCACAACACAACTGATGGTCCCAACCCCATTTATAAGGCAAGAAATCCCACTTATTAAACCTGACAGGGCACACCTGTGAAGTGAAAACCATTTCCGGTGACTACGTCTTAAAGCTCATCAAGAGAATGCCAAGAGTGTGCAAAGCCGTAATCAAA